>NC_086446.1:77033506-77633506 GCF_028390025.1 Pseudophryne corroboree | reverse complement strand
CAATCAGGCTCTAAGCAGCTGATTGGAGGACTCCCTGTTAAGTACCTTCCCAGTGCTTCTCACAAACGCCGGTAATAGCTTCCTGCATGCTGCTTTAGTTTGCTGAGAGTCTGTTTCCAGTCCTGCTGTATCCGGTCATTCCTGTCCTCAGAAGTCCTGCATTCGGGAGTTGTCATCTCATCCCAGGAAGTCGTTTTGTTCCCTGTAGTCCGGACTGATCACCGTTTAATATCGAGTGGTGTTTCGTGAGTTGCGGCTCTGCCGTGTGTTGCGGCTCAGCCGCTTTATCTTTATATATTCTGTTTTTGGAGCATTTGCGGAGGGTTCCGCTTCCACAAGTCCTCTCTGGAACTCGGCGGTGCCGGGTAGGAGAAGTGGACAAGTGGATATTTTGGTTGTCCTTTTCCCTGGCGGTTTTTCCGCACATATTCTTGTTTTTAGTTAGCTTGTAGCCCCTGGCCTGGTTGTTTAGTCAGAGGGCCCCTTGTTATCACCCTGCCTCGGATTTCCCTTTGTCTCTCATTAAGACCGGGGGGCATCGGAGTTGGGCAGACATAATCCGCCCTTCAAACGCAGCTGCCATGGGCTCAAGCAACCATAGTCTCGCAGGGGATTTCTGACAGCACGGGTGAGACAACGGAGTTAGGGCGCCAGGGGCTATTTTCCATTCCCGCTCCCTTCCCCAGCATTTCGTTCCAGTGCTCCGGTCCTCGCAATAAGATCTCCTGAGACCAGAGTGCTGGAATCATAACATTATTACCGGCCATACCAAAAAATTAAAATTAAACAGGACTTTAATTTTTTCCTCTCATTCAGTTTTTGTTAAAAATTTTTGGCCTCATGAATCCGACAGGTTTAGGGCCAAACCCTGGCCAGCTCTTAGTCAATCAGATTCAAGAACTTACTCAGATGGTTCAGGATCTTTCTCTTCGGGTGAGGTCGCAGGAAGATCTTTTGCGAGCCTCCCCAAAGGTAGTCCCTGAACCAAAGATGCATTTGCCTGACCGTTTTTCTGGCGATAGAAAATAATTTTTTCATTTTAAAGAATCCTGTAAACTTTATTTCCGTTTAAGACCTACTTCCTCTGGTACTGAATCTTAGCGGGTTGGGATTATTATTTCTTTACTCCAGGGGGATCCTCAGACCTGGGCATTCGGTTTAAGGGCAGAGGATCCTGCGTTGTTGTCAGTAGACGCTTTTTTTAAGTCTTTAGGGCTTTTGTATGATGACCCTGATAGAGAGGCGTCCGCTGAAAGTCAGCTGCGCGCTCTCAAACAAGGTAGAAATCCTGCAGAGGTTTATTGTACTGAGTTTCGCCGTTGGTCGAACGACTGTGGCTGGAATGACCCAGCCCTGCGCAGTCAGTTTCGCCTCGGCTTATCAGAGTCTATAAAAGACAGTCTCCTCCAGTACCCCGCTCCTGAGACTCTCGATAAACTCATGGAGCTTTCTATTAAGATTGATCGTCGTCTCAGAGAGCGGAGGGCTGAAAGAGGAACACCTGTAAGGTCAAGTCCGTCTGTTTATTCCATTCCAGAAGACGTAGAGGAGCCCATGCAGATGGGTCTCTCCCGGCTGTCTCCTGAGGAAAGAGCCAGAAGGCAAAATTCCGGTCTTTGTTTGTACTGTGGTGGTAAGGGACATTTTGCTCGTAACTGTCCGAACAAGTCGGGAAACGCTTTGACCAGGTGAATTGTGAGGGGGTTCACCTAGGTCTGCAGCTTATCTCCTCGAATAACTCTCTTTTAGTCCCAGTTAAAGTTTCCTTTGGCAGCCTCAGTTCTTTGGTGTCGGCTTTTGTCGACAGTGGAGCTTCAGGAAACTTTATGGATTTAACTTGGGCTAAGGCCTTAGGCATTCCTCAGTTACCATTGGGTAGGTGTGTCACCATGCATGGCTTAGATGGGAGTCCGCTTTCCAATGGGGTTATTACTCACCGTACACCTCCCGTAGTACTTACAGTAGGAGCTTTACATTCCGAAAAAATCGAGTTCTATCTAACACATTGCCCAGCAGTTCCAGTTGTTCTGGGTCACCCTTGGCTGGCCTTTCATAATCCCACCATTGATTGGCGGTCCGGGGAGATTTCACAATGGGATACTTTTTGTGCTAAGGAATGTATTTCGTTTCCAGTCAGAGTAGCAGCTATCATTCCAGAACTCATTCCTGTGGAATACCAGGAGTTTGCCGATGTATTCTCCAAAGGCAATGCGGACATTCTGCCTCCCCATCGGCCTTATGATTGTGCTATTGAGCTAATTCCTGGTGCCGCGTTGCCAAAGGGAAGATTATATGCATTGTCCGGGCCAGAAACTTCGGCTATGAATGACTATGTTCAGGAGAGTTTACAGAAAGGTTTTATTAGACCATCAAAATCCCCTTTAAGTGCTGGTTTTTTCTTTGTGGAGAAGAAGGATGGCTCGCTTAGACCATGCATAGATTTTAGAGCCCTGAATAAGATCTCAGTCAAAAACACCTATCCTCTGCCGTTGATTTCTGTACTCTTTGATCAGTTACGTTCTGCTGTGATTTTTTCTAAAATTGACCTGAGAGGAGCTTACAACCTCATCCGAATTAAATCTGGAGATGAGTGGAAGACGGCTTTCAGTACTCAGTCGGGTCACTACGAATACCTGGTGATGCCGTTCGGCCTGTCTAATGCTCCAGCAGTTTTTCAAGACCTCATAAATGATGTGCTCCGTGACTTCCTAGGGAAATTCGTGGTCGTTTATTTAGACGACATCTTGATTTTTTCTGAATCGATGGAACAACATATCACCCAGGTGCGTCTGGTTCTTCAAAAGTTACGTGAGAATCATTTATATGCCAAGCTGGAGAAGTGTGAATTTCACGTCACGGAAGTATCTTTTTTAGGGTACATAATTTCCCCCCCAGGGATTTTCCATGGAACCCAAGAAGCTCCAGGCCATCCTTAATTGGGCGCAACCCACCAATTTAAAAGCAATTCAGCGCTTTTTAGGGTTTGCGAATTATTATAGGAGGTTCATTCATTCTTTTTCTGACCTGGTAGCTCCCATTGTGGCTCTGACTAAGAAAGGAGCGGATCCTACCAACTGGTCACATGAAGCTGAGTTGTCCTTCCGGGCCCTTAAACAAGCCTTTGTCTCAGCTCCAGTCCTCAGACATCCTAATCCGGAATTGCCCTTTGTTGTGGAGGTTGATGCCTCAGAGGTTGGAGTGGGGGCTGTCCTTTCTCAAAAGCATCCGGAGTCTTTGGAGTTACATCCTTGTGCCTTTATGTCCAGGAAGTTCTCCTCCGCTGAATCCAATTATGACGTTGGTAATCGGGAGTTACTGGCGGTAAAGTGGGCTTTTGAGGAGTGGAGGCATTGGCTGGAAGGAGCAAAGCATACTATTTCGGTATTGACTGACCATAAGAACCTGCAATACATTGAATCAGCTAAACGGCTTAATGCCCGGCAGGCACGTTGGGCATTATTTTTTACTCGATTCAAATTTATTATCACTTTCAGGCCTGGTTACAAGAATACTAAAGCTGATGCCCTGTCACGTAGTTTTCTTCCGGTTCACAATAACAATCCTGTTGTTACCCCAATACTTCCATCTTCGGTCATCCGGGCAGGCCTCACACAGGATTTATTTACCCAGTTAAACCAGCTTCAACACCAAGCTCCTAGAGTTACTCCTGTTGGTCGTCTTTACGTTCCTGAATTTTTGAGAGCTACTGTTTTAACTGAATTCCATGACAACAAGGTTTCAGGGCATCCGGGAATCACTAAGACATTGGAGTTAGTCTCTCGCTCAGTATGGTGGCCTAGTATGTCTAAAGACGTTAGGGAATTTGTTTTTTCATGTCAGGTTTGTGCACAGCATAAGGTTCCCCGTTCCTTGCCTATCGGGCAACTTATGCCCTTAAGTGTCCCTCTCAGGCCATGGTCTCATATTTCCATGGATTTTGTGGTTGACCTTCCCCTTTCAGCCGGATTCCGAGTCATATGGGTGGTAGTGGACCATTTTAGTAAAATGGCTCATTTTATTGCTCTTCCCCGATTGCCTTCTGCTCAAGGGTTGGCAGTTTTGTTCCTCCGCCATGTGTTTAGGCTTCATGGGTTACCCACTGATATTGTTTCTGATCGGGGTCCACAATTCATCGCACAATTCTGGAGATGTTTTTGTGCTTCATTAAAGATGAAACTGTCATTAACATCCGGTTATCACCCACAATCCAACGGGCAAACCGAACGAGTTAACCAGTCATTAAAACAATATCTGCGCTTGTATTCAGCCAAACTCCAGAATGATTGGTCCGAGTTTCTTCCTTTGGCTGAATTTGCTTACAATAATTCCTATCATTCCTCCACTAAAGAGTCTCCATTCTTTTCAGTTTTTGGTTTTCACCCTAGAGCTAATTCTTTTTTTCACCATTTTCCAGTCTCCTCGCTGGCATTGACCTCCCATCTCAGAGCAATTTGGAAAAAAGTGCACCTTGCTCTCAGAAAAGCAGCCTTTCGAGAGAAGAAATTTTCTGACAGGCTCCGACGTCCTTGCACTTTTAAGGTGGGAGATAGGGTGTGGTTGTCGACTCGCAACATCAGGCTTCGACAATCCTCAGCTAGACTGGGACCCAAATTTATTGGACCATTTCTTATTATTAAAAGAGTCAACCCAGTTGCCTTTCGGCTACGTTTACCAAGATCTCTCAAAATTGGAAATACGTTTCATTGTTCCCTGTTGAAACAATACGTTTCTTCCAGTAGATTTCCTCGGAGGATCTCTCAGGGTAGATCTCCAGTGGATGTACAGGGACAACAGGAGTTCTTGGTAGAGAAGGTTCTTGATTCCAAATTGTCCCGGGGTCGGCTTTATTTTTTAGTTCACTGGAAAGACTATGGTCCGGAGGAAAGGGCTTGGGTCCTAGATAAGGATCTTCATGCCCCTAGGCTCAAGAGGGCATTTTTTCGGGAATTTCCTCAGAACCTGGCTTTAGGGGTTCCTTGACCCCTCCTCAAGGGGGGGGTACTGTTAGGCGCCGGGGTCCGCGCGGCCCGGCGCCTAGCAACTAGGGACGCCGTGCGCGTTCAGCCGCCGGCTCCCTAGCAACGCTAGACGCCGGGCGCGCTGAGCCGCACGGACCCTAGCAACGGGGACGCCACGGGCGGACCGCGTTCCTCGTTGCAGGGCTTAATTAACTAAGCACACACACTCGTCCTCTGGCCGTGCAGCAAGGCAGCTGCACGGCATTTATTCCCAATCAGGCTCTAAGCAGCTGATTGGAGGACTCCCTGTTAAGTACCTTCCCAGTGCTTCTCACAAACGCCGGTAATAGCTTCCTGCATGCTGCTTTGGTTTGCTGAGAGTCTGTTTCCAGTCCTGCTGTATCCGGTCATTCCTGTCCTCAGAAGTCCTGCATTCGGGAGTTGTCATCTCATCCCAGGAAGTCGTTTTGTTCCCTGTAGTCCGGACTGGTCACCGTTTAATATCGAGTGGTGTTTCATGAGTTGCGGCTCAGCCGCTTTATCTTTATATATTCTGTTTTTGGAGCATTTGCGGAGGGTTCCGCTTCCACAAGTCCTCTCTGGAACTCGGCGGTGCCGGGTAGGAGAAGTGGACAAGTGGATATTTTGGTTGTCCTTTTCCCTGGCGGTTTTTCCGCACATATTCTTGTTTTTAGTTAGCTTGTAGCCCCTGGCCTGGTTGTTTAGTCAGAGGGCCCCTTGTTATCACCCTGCGTCGGATTTCCCTTTGTCTCTCATTAAGACCGGGGGGCATTGGAGTTGGGCATACATAATCCGCCCTTCAAACGCGGCTGCCATGGGCTCAAGCAACCATAGTCTCGCAGGGGATTTCTGACAGCACGGGTGAGACAACGGAGTTAGGGCGCCAGGGGCTATTTTCCATTCCCGCTCCCTTCCCCAGCATTTCGTTCCAGTGCTCCGGTCCTCGCAATAAGATCTCCTGAGACCAGAGTGCTGGAATCATAACAGCGTTCACTAACATATTGATCGATCCTGGAAGCGAGGTAAGTCTCCCTGTATCCCACTCTACTGAGTGCGGGTTATACAGCACTAAATCTCTATCTACCTTTTGAGTACGAATAGTTAGATTAGTGCCTATTGCATATGAGTCTGTATACATTTACTGTTGTTTCTTTCGCTTTGCGTCTGAATACGTTAGATCCATTCAAACATGATCAGTAATATGTTCTCCTACATACTTAAAAATGTGTTTGTAGTTGATGATGTGCTCATATTGCTAATTATACTAATGTATAACGTGACTTACTGCTAATGTGATTGCTGACTTTATTATATGTTTGTCAGTTTGTTTTTCTGATCCTCAATCCTGGTGCATTGGTAGGGTCAGATTGTATGTCATTTAAAGTGATTACAGTCACAAATTGTGTAGACACTGAAAGTGCTGATTATTTATCATGTCTAAGAGCAGCATGAGTGGGGAAGGTACACTCACAGCAACACCAACACTCATATCATGTTTGTCTTGCAAAACTGTATTATCCTCTCAGGATCTGGCAGAGTCACAGGAATTGCTCCTATGTCATCTCCAACAGACAATAACATGTCTGGAGAGGCACGGGTGGCTCATAAATTGGGCAAAATCGTCCCTAGTTCCGTCACAACGGATGACCCGGGGGCTGTACTGGATTCAGGTCTGCAGAGAGTATTTTTACCTCGGAACAAGATAGCCAAGATTCAGTCAAGGATTCAGGACTTGCTACACAGTCAAACGGTATTCATTCATGCAGCAATGCGAGTGATGGGTTTGATGGTGTCAACATTCGACATGGTGGAGTATGCACAATTCCACTCAAGGCTTCTGCAGCATCTGATTCTTGCCAAATGGAATGGATTACATCAGACGATAAAAACAGACTATGGTACGTTTGATAAAAGTAAGAAGGTCATTAGCCTGGTGGCTACAGACGACCCATCTGGACAAGGGGAGACCCTTTTGGATATCAGATTGGGAAATTCTGACAACAGATGCCAGTCCTCAGGGCTGGGGAGCAGTGTCCGTAAGGTTGTGTTTCCAGGGGCGATGGACCAAAGAAGAAAGTTGCCTGCCAATAAATGTGTTGGAACTTCGGGCCATATACATGGCATTGATTCAGGCAAAGGACATTCTTCGAGGAAACCCAGTCCAGATCCGCTCCCACAATGCGACAGCAGTAGCGTACCTCAACCATCAGGGAGGAACTCGCAGCCAAAAAGCAATGAAGGAGGCAAGTCACATACTAAAGTGGGCAGAACTTCATCATCCAGCCTTGTCCGCAGTGTTCATTCCGGGAGTCCTAAACTGGGAAGCGGACTTTCTCAGTCGACACACCATTCAAGCAAGCGAATGGGCTCTACACCCGTAAGTCTTCCAGACTCTAGTAGACAAATGGGGGTTGCCAGAGATAGATCTCATGACGTCCCGTCTGAACAACAAAGTGCTTGCATACGGGTCAAGAACAAAGGATCCCAGAGCGATCTTTGTGGAATGACAGGTAACGATGGGGGTGGAATGACAGGTAACAATAGTAAAAAAAATCACAATGTTATATAGCAATAACTTCTCAATAAGAGAATAAATGAAAGAATAAGGCCATATAGGTAAATAGCAAAATAAAAAAAATCATAACATAAACCTGAACATATATGACAGATGGCAATAGTAAATTTAGGTCATTATCACTAAGATATATATCAGACCTGCACGGAATCACATGTAATAAAATTAAAAAGAATCAACTTATCGGCGCAGATGATACAAAGACTAACATAGAAAGAAATTAAAAAACAAAAAACACAACATTGCAAAAACAAAACACTAGATCCAGTATAAATGAGGCCACGTGAAAAGAATAGATAAACTATATCTGAAACGGGACGCTCCTGGAGGGGACCCGCTATAGCCCCCTGTGTACACTGGCTAGCGGTGGCTTAAACTAACACTTGTGTCATGTTTTGAAGCTATTTGGGAGACCTTGCCAGTATAAAAAACACGGTAGCTCCGGCGCTATTGGGGGGGGGGCGAAGCTACCTCAGAGCGGGACCAGCGGCATTTTGGAGCCTTCCTCTGCTTTCAGCTGCAGCAGCCAGCACACGCAGCTCCTCCAGACACTTAGGAAACACTAGAAAACTGGTACAGGGATGTAGCAAAGGGGGAGAGCCGCTATTGTACACAATCTGTGTCCTCTAAAGGACAGTAATTATATGTGTTTCACTGTGATATGACAGCTTACAGCCTCACTGGGGCTGTGTAGCTGGGGTGTGCTGGTCTCTTTCTCTCTGTCTCCCTCTCACATACAGTAAGGGGCAGGCTTGCTAGTTTATTACTTGTCTGTGTGTGTATGTGTATGTAACTGTGTTTTACTGTGAACATGGGTAACCACAAATTATGCAGTGTGTGTCACACCAGATTCTCTCCCTCGACATCTGATTTTGTATCCTGTGAACAATGCAGCCAATCTTCACAACTCAGTGAGGGGGCTGGGGGGGAGGGTCAAGAGCCTTCCTGGCTTGGTACCATTAAAACTATGATGTCTGATATGTCATCACAACTCACTGCTAATGCTAAAAAAACTCAGCTACTACAGCAGGCTGTTGCAGACCTAGCTGCCAGGGCAGATGTTACACAGCCCTCCCTCTCTAACTCAGGACCACATAAACGTGCTTTACCTGCCTTACTCTCTGATTCAGATGATGTGATACAGAAGGACGGGATGGACTTGGATCCCATTAGTGGGAATTCCACTCCTCCTCAGGGTATTGAACCCTTCATTCTGGCTATACGGGACGTGCTAAAACTCCCTCTAGAGGACGCTGCGTCACAGCAGTCTTTTTCTTTACACAGAACAAGCCTAATGTCACATTCCCTGATTCTGTGGCATTAGATGACCTATTTAAGTTACTGTAGCCTGGAAAAATCCAGACAAACAATACCAAGAGTCAAAAAGATTTTTGCACACTTTCCCATTTGTTCCTGAAGGTAGGAAATTCTGGGAAGATCCCCAGGTGGTTGACGTATCAGTCTCTCACCTGTCTAAAAAGGCGGTGCTGCCTGCCCCGGGTTCCTTTACAATGAAGGACCTTGGGGATAGAAAAACAGAGACTACACTAAAGTCTAGCTACACAGCAGCAGGTATATCACAAAGGCCGGTCAAAGCAGGTTGCTGGATGACCCATGCCATTCATACGTGGACTATTCAAATTCAGAAGGGCCTCTCCGGGGATATGCCCCTGGTTACTACGGTAACTCTCATAAGGCACATCCAGGACACTGCTTGCATCCTGTGTGACTCTCTCAAGGAGATGGGCAATATTAATGCTAGGACCTCTGCCAGGGTAGTGTCAGCGTGCAGGGCCTTGTGGTTGCATCAATGGATAGTGGATGCAGAGTCCAAACGCAGTGTGGAATCTCTCCCCTTTACTGGGGAATGGCTCTTCGGGGTTGAGTTGGATACGTGGATTTCTAAAATTACTGCAGGGAAATCCATGTTTCTCCCCTCTGGGGCCCCGCCGGCTAGGCGTTCCTACCCGAGGCCATCTGTTCAGTCCTTTCGGTCTAACAGATTTTCGATCTAGGGCCAGAGGTGCCTTCAATGCGGCTAGAGGCACCATAGGTAAGACAAGAAAACCTTCAAGCACCGGTTCTGCTTCCAGTAAGTCCTCAGCATGACGGTGCCCACCCACTCCGAGGGGATCTCGAGGTGGGAGCTCGGCTGCGTCACTTCAGCCGCATCTAGGAGAGTTCCTGCCAGTATACTTGGGTAAAGAACCTCATTTCTCAGGGCTACAAGCTGGAGTTCTACGGTGCTCCTCCCCAACGATTTTTCAATTCAAGCTTACCTTATCTCTGGTTCTGTGCATAGTAGAGACAAGCTGCCAGCGTTCACCAAAAGAGAAGAGTCCCAGCTTTTGGTGTACTGTATATACCTTCAGAAAAACTCTAAGTCAAACAGAACCTGATAATTAGCTTGGAAGAGCAATTAACAGGCTCGGATGGGGACCACTGCTTAGAAGTCAGATATCTCAGGTTCCCTAGGGACGATTTTCAAAAATCTGGTATCCCTTAAACTCCTGGGGCCCTTGGGAAAATGCCCATTGAGCCCATACGGACGGACCTGCTTATGGACTACGAGAAAAGGATTTACTGGTAGGTAATTAAAATCCTATTTTCTTTTACAGGTGGAACTACAGGTACCAGCGGGCCCTTTAATGCTCCACATGCTGGTACTTGTGATTCTCCAGGAATGCTGGGGATAGCCCCGGGCATCAGCCCTGGACCTTCAGTGCCTCGAGGGGGGGACCGGGGACCCATTTATTGGGGGTCTCCCCTCCCCCAGGGAACCCTGGCCAGGGCTGACTAATTTGGGTGTTATGCTGCGGCAGCAGGTACCTGTATAAATGTGTCTCCCTGCTGCAGCATTACCTTCCTGGCTAGTGGAGCCCGTTGCTGGTTACAAAAATACAGGGGACCCCGACATTGTCTTTGGCTTGTCGCCAGTAGCCCTGATCCCCAGCTTTTCATTCTGTTCAGTTTTATAGTCAAATTTCCATTGCGAGATGGGTTCAGTTTTTCTTCTATTATCAATTGCTATTCCAAGGCTTTTTTTCCTACCTTCATTTCCGTCAGTTATTTTAGTTCATTCAAATTTTCATTGAAATCCATCCATAAAAGGCTCCCTGTGTCAATGGGCCTAATTCAGACCTGATTGCAGCAGCAAATTTGTTAGCTAATGGACAAAACCAGGGCCCTCATTCCGAGTTGTTCGCTCGCTAACTGCTTTTAGCAGCATTGCACACGCTAGGCCGCCGCCCTCTGGGAGTGTCTCTTAGTTTAGCAGAATAGCGAACGAAAGGTTAACAGAATTGCTACTAAATAATTCCTTGCAGTTTCTGAGTAGCTCCAGACCTACTCCTAGATTGCGATCACTTCAGTCCATTTAGTTCCTGGTTTGTGACAAACACGCCCTGCATTCGGCCAGACACTCCCCCATTTCTCCAGACACTCCCGCGTTTTCCCTGACACGCCTGCGTTTTTTAGCACACTCCCGGAAAACGCTCAGTTACCACTCAGAAACGCCCCTTTCCTGTCAATCATTCACTGATCAGCAGTGCAACTGAAAAGCGCTGCAGGATCCACAGCAAATCTACTAAGTTTTTAGTTAAATAACTAAGCGCACGCGCCCTGCTTGCCTTGCGCATGCGTATTTAGCAACAAATCGCAGCATAGCGAAATTCGTCAACGAGCGAACAACTCGGAATGACCCCCAATGTGCACTGCAGGGGGGGCAGATATAACATGTGCAGAGAGAGTTACGGCGGTATCTGGATCTCTGTTAGCCTGTGAATGGGACCGTGCACAGGCTTGGTGGGTAAGAACTTTGGGCAGATGTATTAACCTGGAGAAGGCATAAGGAAGTGATAAACCAGTGATATGTGCAATGTGATAAAGGCACCAGGAAATCAGATCCAAACTGTTAATTTACATATTGGAGCTGATTGGCTGGTGCGTTATCACCTTGCACATATCACTGGTTTATCACTTCCTTATGCCTTCTCCAGGTTAATACATCTGCCCCTTTATTATGTACCTGCAGTGAATACCGGAGCCGTTGTGAGTGAATTGAGCAGCGTTAGCAGAGTTGCACTGTACATACATTGTGGTTGTCACCAGCACGTTAAGGAAAGGAGTATAGAGCATAGTGCATGGATAAGTGTCATAAGCGCTCTCCCCTGAATAACCTCAAATAGAGGTCTCATCGGTGAATTCAAATTAATGGAGCTGTGATCATTAAAAACCAGCTGAGTGGGGGCGTGGCTTGGTGCTTAACCCAGGCAGATGTTTGGTATCTGAGCTCCTGCCTGAAATACCCATTACTACTGCTAAAAGGAGAGCCTGAGGTCCCTTTTTATTTTTGCTCCTTATACCCCCTGCCCCTCTTCTCCCCCGAACTCACGGGTCCGCAGAGCCGGCGGGTGCCTCCTGCACCCGTGCAGGTTGCGGCCTACTCGCCCACCCGAAGCCGGGGCCTCAATTTATTTTGCCAGCCCGGACCGGAAGTGACCTGCTGGCGCCTCACCGGACTGAAACAGCGGTCCCCCCATCCCTGCCTCACCTTTGCGGCACTCCCCCTGACCGACGAGCCCGGCTGGAGAGCTCCTGTGCGGCCCTGAGCGGGGACCTGGTGGCCGGCGCCGGGTGACTGCGTTGCGCCGGAGCTGACGTGGCCGTGTGAAGAGGCTGCGCCGGACCCCGCCGGCCGCTCGGCCTCCGGACTCCCTCACTGACGGGAGGATCTTCTTGCACTGCCACCAATGCTGCGGGCCGCTCCGGGCTCACAGTAAATAACTCGATCCCGGAGGCCCTGTAGGTGAAGCCGGCGGCGCCATATTGGTTGTGGGCTATATGCCCACTCAGCTCCCTATAAGTGCTGGGCTGCCTCAGGACCATCCTGCCACACACCATTAAAGTGTAATTGCACAGAGACTAGATATATGTGGTGCATCTACTGTCCCCCATCCGCTGTCTCTGCATACTGACGTTGCTTTTACTTGCTGAGAGACACGCAGCCAGCTTCACCTCTCCATACCATTGCTGGGACTGGATCTCCCTCTTGTGGCGAACTCTTGAATTGCACCCCTCTCCTCAGATTTTCTTATACTACATTGCACTTTTGGAAAGTAGGCTAGGAGTGCACCAAGATGGATGACCGATACGCCGACACTCTCCAACTACGATACTCAACCCTTCACACTATGGTGCCTGGGCTTTAAATTATAATGACCTGATCAAGCCACGCTGGGGGGAATGCGTGATATGACACCCATACCTATACGTGGATACCCAGTTCGACGATAACCCCCTCTGCTCACGCCTACCATCGTGCCTCATGCCCACGCCTACCATCGTGCCTCATGCCGGGCAGACGGTCTACCAAGAAAGGGTCATCTGCCTGAGCCACCTCATCCCGTACCAAGGCCTTTCAGACGCTATTCCGACCGCCGATAACTGTTTCAACCTCAGCCACCCCTTCTTCGTCCTCCTTGCCATACAGAGTCATGGCGGGCAGGACAGTTGGGGAGCAACCTGCTCTCCTTCCGCCATCTTCTCCTGTGGGGGAGTCCTCGAACCTATCTACCATTCTCTCCGCATTGCGGTCCCTGCCTACCCGCCAGGACCTGCAGCAAGAGCTTCAATCCATGGAACAACGAATACAGGATTCTATTCAGACCCGTCTCTATTCCTTGCAGTCTGACATCACGCAAATTGCAGATAGAGTATTAACACCAGAAGATTGTTCTGAAAAGACGGATACAAAAATTTCTGATCTCCATGATCTCATCTCTCGGCAGTCGTGTTCTCTGGTAGCCATGGGTCGACGACTCGATGACGTGGATAACAGAGGTCGCCGGAATAACCTACGAATACGGGGTCTATCTGAGGACGTCACGCCCCAAAATCTTGAATCTGCCCTAACCAAAATATTTAATGAACTTTTGGAGATGGATTCTGAATACCAGATGGTGTTTGACAGAGCACATCGGGCTTTACGCCCTAGGGGAGCGCCGACGGAACGACCCCGAGACGTAATCTGCAGACTCCACTACTTTCAGGAGAAGGAGGAGATTCTCAGAGCAGCCAGACGGGCACCGGACATTACTTTTGAGGGCCAGAGGATACAAATCTTCCCGGACATTTCGTGGTCTACCTTACAGCAGAGGCGTATACTCCGCCCCATCACAGATGAACTCAAAAGCCGTAACATCAAATTCCGGTGGGGTTTTCCAATATCTATCCAAGTGACTTATAAAGGATCCCTTTATGTTCTGCAGGAATATGATGGCGTCAAGGACTTTTGCTTAGCTTTGGATATCCCGACCCCGAGCCTCCCTAACTGGCTGGACCCGTTTGAACTCTCACTGGCTCCACCACCCCAAAGGGAACGGTGGCAAAAAGTCCACAATCCTCGGAGGCGGCGGCGGCGGAACGATACGTCCAGAGAACCCTCATCTGTGCCTGATGCTGCGGGTACCACAGATGGCACGGGGTGATGGAGACGGACAGAAATTCCGGCTACGAATCACAAAGACACGTGACTATTAGAGATGTTTATTAAGTGACGATATGTTGTATGTTGTTTTCTCTTTTATGATGTTCTTTCAATGCAGGTTGAATGGTATACTCTGGTGACTACTTCAGTACTCGACTGCCATTCATGGATGCCTACGTACTGATACCCCCTGCCACATTATATACCTTGGTTTCTGTGTTTGTTTCCTGGTTTCTAGGTTGTCACCCTTATACTGGACTAACACTCCCTGTTACGTTGTCCTGCCTCCATGTACCTACTGCCCTACGGGGTTTTTGCAGTTTACTGATTTAGTTTCTCCCTTACTAGAACTGTCATATCCACTGAATAATTTTGAACAGTATTGTTTATACCTCAATGCTACCTGTGGTGGTGTGTCCCGGTTCCCCCCAGACCCCCCCTTGCTCTGCTATACATTTGTAGATCATGGGCCGTTGCTGGTCTCCCATGACTAACGATGCAGAGTATTGCTGTTGCATTGACAGCTGTTTTCTTTATCTCTTTTTGTTTCTGTCACTTCCCTCCCTCCCCCCCTCTTGTGTTTTCCTACCCCTCTCCCCTTACTCAGACAAGGTGTTCTGGGCGGCTGCTCTTTTAGTAAGGCTGTATGGGTGCCACAGCGAATTAGCAAAGCTGGTATTCGCGAATATTAGATCACTATGGCTACTTTAAAGTTAATATCGTTTAACGTAAAAGGCCTCAATATCCCCGAGAAGAGGTCCCGGCTCCTACACTCTTTACACACCGACAAGGCAGATGTGGTGTTCCTTCAGGAGACGCACTTTAAAAAGGGTGCCTCCCCGAAGCTGCGTTCCCGTCATTTCCCGCAGGGCTATTATAATGATTTCTCTGGGGCTAAGGCTAAGGGAGTTGCAATACTATTTGCCAAACATATTAGACTACATGACGTATTAGAAATCTCTATTGGAGACGGGAGGGGTCTGATGGTGAAGGCTACCATCGCTGACCAAATTTTTACATTTGTTAACCTTTATCTTCCTAATCAGGGTCAGATTCGCTTTGTGAGAAAGGCTTTGGAGTTGATAGAGCAGTCTCTGGCAGGGGTATTAGTGGTAGGAGGCGACCTCAATTGGGAGTTGGAGCCTCTTCTAGATACTTCAACAGGAGCACCAAGATCCTCTATGAATGATATTAGACGCTTTAAGTCAATCTTACATGACTTTCAGTTAATAGACACCTGGCGCCTGCTCCATCCCAAAGATAGGGACTACACGTTTTACTCCCACCCACACAATTCTTACACCCGTATTGATTATCTCTTTGTAGACCATAACTCCCTCGATATTCTAGTAGATGCCACAATAGGTCAAATAGTCGGCTCTGACCATGCCCCAACTGCAGTTACCCTGTCCTTGCGCTGCCCCCCCCTCCCCCGCGTCAATGGCGTTGGCGCTTTAACGAGCATTTCCTCAGAGACCCAGACTGCCGGGCCCAACTGGACAGTGCTATTGAGGACTATATAGCTCTTAAAATGACTAGTGAAGTCTCCCCAGTGACGGTATGGGAAGCCCATAAATGTGTGATTAGGGGCAAATGCATCCCACTGGGCTCCCTCCTTAAGAAACAAAAAAAAAAATGAATGTCGGGAAGCGCTACTTGCTAAAATTAAACGGTTAGAACTTATTCATAAATCCACACTAACCTCAGACGTGTTAGCAGAACTGCAAGACGCTCGATATTCTCTTAATAGCTTGCTGGATGAGGGCACTCGTAGGGCATTCCGCTGCTGTCGACACAAGTTCCACAGATGGGGTAATAAACCCGGGAAACTTCTTGCCCGCGCCCTTCGTGCCCAAAGATCCCTGACTTATATCAGAGAGATTAAGGACTCCTCTGGTGTCCCCCATGCTTCTGACGGTAAGATGGCTGAGATCTTTCATGCGTATTATACGAAACTCTACAATCTGACGTCTCAGCGCTCCCATTGCGAGCAGTCATTACATGGGAAGGCAGTGGAGGATTATCTAGAAGAGATTAAATTCCCGTCCCTCTCCCCTGCTATAGTTGAGGCCCTTGACGTCCCTTTTACAGCCGACGAATTGCAGTCCGCTCTGAAGTCCTCCCCGTCTGGAAAAAGCCCGGGCCCCGACGGTTTTCCCATATCCTATTACAAAACATTTCAGGATAAACTTCTCCCCCTCCTGCTCCGTGCATGCAACACTATCTCTCCACAGGCCCCCTTCTCCAACCAGTCCCTGGAGGCCCATGTCACGGTCATCCCTAAAGACGGAAAAGACCCTTCATTGCCATCTAGCTACAGGCCAATCTCCCTCCTTAACGTTGACCTTAAATTATATGCTAAACTCCTGGCGAACCGCCTGTGTCAGCTGCTTCCAACAGTAATACACCCGGACCAGGTTGGTTTCGTACGTGGCAGAGAAGCGAGAGACAACACCATACGAGTGATTGACTTGATTGCCCATGCGAACACCGCTAAGGTTCCCATGATGCTTCTCTCCATAGATGCTGAGAAAGCCTTTGACCGTATCGACTGGGTCTTTATGGAGGTCGCGCTGCGTCGGCTGGGCATGGGAGAGATGTTCTTGCAAAAAATCTTGGCACTATATCGAGCACCCTCAGCTCGAGTGTGGGTAAACGGAATACTCTCTGACCCGATAACCATCTCTAATGGGACTAGACAGGGATGCCCGCTGTCGCCATTGATATATGTTATCTGCATGGAGGCTCTGGCTAGAGACATTCGGCAGAACCCGGATATCACTGGCCTGAAGGTGGGAAACGAACATAAACTTGCATTATTCGCGGACGACCTTCTGGCGGTCGTTACAAATCCTGCTGTTTCCCTGTCTGAGCTTATGAAAGAATTTGCACGCTTTGGAGCATTGTCCAATTTCAAGATTAACTATGCTAAATCAACGGCCCTTAGTATCTCTCTCACCACAGACTTAGTTTCGTCCCTAAAGACTACATTCCCATTTGCCTGGCACCCCTCACATATTAAATACTTGGGCATTCTGATCCCCTCCTCCCTCTCGACCACTGTCACTCTGAACCACATTCCTTTATTGCGAAAACTGCGTAAGGAAATGTCGCAGTGGCTCCAACAGAAGTTCTCCTGGCTAGGCCGTATGAACATTGTGAAAATGAATATCCTGCCACGACTGCTCTATCTTTTCCAAACTATCCCCTTAAAGCTCCCCCATCAGTTCTTGGCAAATGCGCACAAGGCGATCAGCCACTTTGTTTGGAGTGGCAGAAAACCCAGGTTTAAACACTGCTACCTATTCTTAAGGAAAGCTCAGGGGGGCCAACAACTGCCCATGGTTTCGGCGTACTATCAGGCTACAATTTTGAACAGGGTCCTGGATTGGTCACGGACTGGCGCCGGCTCTAAACTTGGAGAAACGGTCTTCGGGTCTACACTTACAGGCAGTACCCTGGCTTGGAACCATTGGCCGCTCCTCACATCTGACGGTTGGGCCCACCTTGGTTCTATGGAGAACACTGAGATTTAAAATGGGCCTTTCCTCATCAACTTCCTTGCTTCTCCTGCTCCTTGACAACCCGCTTTTTGGACCAGGTATGGGTGGTGGTGTGGCCGCTAGGTGGAGTAGGGTAGGCTTGACTAGAATTACACATTTGCTCTCTGGAGGGAAGATCAAAGCTTTCAATGACCTTAGGAAGGGAACTGATATTCCTGCGACTGACTTCTGGTTCTATCTTCAAGCTCGCCATTTCATTTTATCTCACAGGACAGCTGCTGCATTGACTGGTAGTCTTACCCCTTTTGAAACAATGTGCTCCCAATCCTTAGAACCCTCACATGTCGTGTCTGGTATCTATAAGATATTGCTACATGGTCGCTATCCCGGCGACCCCGCTTCCTGCGCAAAATGGGACGCAGATCTCATACGCAGAGGGATACACATCAATTGGCAGAAGCACTATGAAGTTATGTCCCGTTGCTCTACAAGCTTAGAAGTTATTGAAACACAGTATAAACTGCTTACTAGATGGTATCGCTGTCCCTCCCTTCTACATAAGTTTTATCCCTCAGTATCCCCCTTATGTTGGAGATGTGGAAAAGAGTGTGGCACCCTTCTCCATATATGGTGGGACTGTCCCCTGATCACTACCTTCTGGAACCAAATAATTCAAATATCCTCCAAGATCCTGGGATTTCAAGCGCCTACTGGAATTGACTTCTGGCTGCTCTCCCACACTACAATTCCACTGGCAAAGTATAAACACTCCCTTCTCAAACACCTCAATAACGCAGCAAGAGCTGTGGTACCAGTCCATTGGAAGTTCCGGGCCCCCCCTCAAATATGGGAATGGTTTCAGCGCATAGAATTTTATAGATCAATGGAAGATATTTTTCATTCAGTCCTTGACTCACGTGCCGATTATGTCGCCACGTGGTTCTCTTGGATGGAGTTTAAATCTACCTCTACCTACAAAGACCAGATCCCACTAGACTCAACATGATGCCGCTTATCTGTGTAACTCGCTTTACTGTGTGGAACCCAAACTAATATCTAATTAAGATTGATTAGCTCGCTCACCCACCCCCCCACCCCCTGATTCTATTCCCATTTCCCCCCTCTAACCTCTGTCTTGTTTTTTGTGTAGATTTTGGATGTTGTGTATTTTACAGGTATCTTAACCCATGTATTTCTGCACTGTACGACTGGTTGTACTTTTGATAACGTCCTTACTTTTTCTGTAAAACCAAAATAAAGAATATATAAAAAAAAAAAAAACCAGCTGAGTTTGGCTAACATAATATTTATTCCGGAGTGCACTCCTGAGAACGTTCAGTTCTGATCCATTTCAGGCTATACTGAAAATCTGTGCTATAATGTATCATTTACTAATAATTGAATTAATATATTGCGATATCTGCTTATTGTATTTGAAATACATTTTATAGTGATAATAACTTTTTTGCGCACCTTATTGGTGGTAAAACACAATCGATTTTTTCCCCTGGGTAAAAGTTCTGCTCTGGCGCATTCCACCGCAAGGTCTGACTGGGACAATAACCCCCTAAAACCTGGCCAAGATCTAAGTGGACAACCTCATATTGGTTACATCCCAAACGGTGCGGGGTGACTGAATGCATAACCAGAGACACAGACCAACTAATTTTATATATAAGATGTATGGATCAATATAGGAAATTGCTTTTTAACTGCAATAGACTGTGGAGTGCCACCGATTTATGCTACTACTAATATATATATATATATATATATATATATATATACAGTATATACACTGCTCAAAAGAATAAAGGGAACACTTAAACAACACATCCTAGATCTGAATGAATATAATATTCTTATTAAATACTTTGTTCTTTACATAGTTGAATGTGCTGACAACAAGAGCACACAAAAATTATCAATGGAAATCAAATTTATTAACCCATGGATGTCTGGATTTGGAGTCACCCTCAAAATTAAAGTGGGAAAACACACTACAGGCTGATCCAACTTTGATGTAATGTCCTTAAAACAAGTCAAAATGTGGCTCAGTAGTGTGTGGCCTCCACGTGCCTGTATGACCTCCCTACAACCGACACAAGTGGCTCAGGTAGTGCAGCTCATCCAGGATTGCACATCAATGCGAACTGTGGCAAGAAGGTTTGCTGTGTCTGTCAGCGTAGTGTCCAGAGCATGGAGGCGCTACCAGGAGACAGGCCAGTACATCAGGAGACGTGGAGGAGGCCGTAGGAGGGCAACAACCCAGCAGCAGGACCGCTACCTCCGCCTTTGTGCAAGGAGGAACAGGAGGAGCACTGCCAGAGCCCTGCAAAATGACCTCCAGCAAGCCACAAATGTGCATGTATCTACTCAAACGGTCAGAAACAGACTCCATGAGGGTGGTATGAGGGCCCGACGTCCACAGGTGGGGGTTGTGCTTACAGCCCAACACCGTGCAGGATGTTTGGCATTTGCCAGTGAACACCAAGATTGGCAAATTCGCCACTGGCGCCCTGTGCTCTTCACAGATGAAAGCAGGTTCTCACTGAGAACATGTGACAGACGTGACAGAGTCTGGAGACGCCAAGGAGAATGTTCTGTTGCCTGCAACATCCTCCAGCATGACCGGTTTGGCAGTGGGTCAGTAATGGTGTGGGGTGGCATTTCTTTGGGGGGGCCCCACAGCCCTCTATGTGCTTGCCAGTGGTAGCATAACTGCCATTAGGTACCAAGATGAGATCCTCAGACCCCTTTTGAGACCATATGCTGGTGTGGTTGGCCCTGGGTTCCTCCTAATGCAAGACAATGCTAGACCTCATGTGGCTGGAGTGTGTCAGCAGTTCCTGCAAGACGAAGGCATTGATGCTATGGACTGGCCCGCCCGTTCCCCAGACCTGAATCCAATTGAGCACATCTGGGACATCATGTCTCGCTCCATCCACCAATGCCACGTTGCACCACAGACTGTCCAGGAGTTGGCGGATGCTTTAGTCCAGGTCTGGGAGGAGATCCCTCAGGAGACCATCCGCCACCTCATCAGGAGCATGCTCAGGCGCTGTAGGGAGGTCATACAGGCACGTGGAGGCCACATACACTACTGAGCCTCATTTTGACTTGTTTTAAGGACATTACATCAAAGTTGGATCAGCCTGTAGTGTGTTTTTCCACTTTAATTTTGAGGGTGACTCCAAATCCAGACCTCCATAGGTTAATAAATTTGATTTCCATTGATAATTTTTGTGTGATTTTGTTGTCAGCACATTCAACTATGTAAAGAACAAAGTATTTAATAAGAATATTTCATTCATTCAGATCTAGGATGTGTTATTTTAGTGTTCCCTTTATTTTTTTGAGCAGTGTATATATATATATATATATATATATATATATATGTGTATATATATATATATATATATATATATATATTAGTTCCAAGAGTAAAGCAGGCGGCACTCAGCAGTCTGGAATCCGTTATATCTTTATTAGCAAATAGCCGACATGTTTCGGAGCTTCCTCCGTCCTCAGGGCAGTATTTACAAATGTGCACATTTGTAAATACTGCCCTGAGGACGGAGGAAGCTCCGAAACATGTCGGCTATTTGCTAATAAAGATATAACGGATTCCAGACTGCTGAGTGCCGCCTGCTTTACTCTTGGAACTGCACATTGGGATACAAGTCCCACAAGGAGGGCACCGCAGCACAGTACCACCATTGGCTTTGAGTGCCGGACAACACTTTGTTATTTATATATATATATATATAATTCGATAATAGTTTCCAACTAATTCATTCTAAGAAAATATAATTTATTACAGGGAAATATTTTAGTATAGTAAAAATATATGTTATTATATATTTATTTTATTTTCAGGATATGGACATAACAGCAGAAACACCTCTAAGTAAAATCTAATTTTATCTCCAGCTCCTGAAATAGAAGATAATGACGCTACAAAAGAGTCTCCAGTAGTAAATCCTATTACCACTATTATACATCCAATATGACCAGAGTGCGGAATTGACAGTTGACCCCGCTAATGATGAGGACTATTATCTTAATTGGTCAAATATTGGTACATCTACTAAGGCTCGTAGTTTCATTAAAATATTTCCCTGTTCTATAGGTAGTAACTGTTTTACACTGAGCGCAAAGCTTCTTAACATTCAGCCACCTAAGATAGGTGAGAAGCCATTTCTGTGTTCGAAGTGTGAGATATGTTTTACAAAGAAATCATCTTTTGTCAAACATCAGAGAAGTCACACAGAAGAGAAGCCATTTCCATGTTCTGAATGTGGAAAATCTTTTGTAGAGAAATCACCCCTTGTAAAACACCAGAGTGGTCACACGGGCCAGAAGTCATTTTCCTGACCTGAGTATGGGAAATATTTTACAGAGAAATTAGCCTTTGTTAAATATCTGAGAACTCACTCAGGAGAGAAAAATGCGAGAAATGTTTTACATAGGAACTCTTCTCTTATTACGCCCCAAGAAGTCACACAGGTGAGAAACATTTTTGTGCTCTGATGAAGAGAAATGTTTTACACACAAATCATCTCTTGGTAAACATCAGAGAACTCACACAGGTGAGAAACCATTTTTCCTGCTCTGAGTGTGGGAAATGTTTTACACAGAAATCACATCTTGCTAAACATCAGAGACATCACACAGATGAGAAACTTTTTTTCATGTTCTGATTAATAATAATAGAATAAATTATTTATATAGCGCTCTTTCTCCAATAGGACTCAAGGTGCTTTACAGATAGAATGAATATAATACGGCACAGAAACAATGAAGTACACAAGAGCTTTTCATAAAATACAGAAAGCATGTAGACACTAAAGGGACATTATGGAAATTCTTGAGTAAACAGGAATGTCTTGATACTGTTTTTGAAAGATTCTAGAGTGGGGGCCTCTCGCACTGTGTGGGAAGAGAGTTCCATAGTGTTGGAGCCGCGTGGCTAAAAGCTCAACCCCAGATTATGAGAAATTGCAGACACCAGATCTTGTTAAACCATTCATCATTCACACACTTTTATTACACCCTCTGAAGCATTATTTGGACAACATTGCATTGCAGGAAGTAGTGGACCCAAAGCCACAACAGAATCCAAAGTCTTAGATATCAATAAAAACTGGAGAGATTGGTGTGTTGTTTGTCCGGGCAGATCATAGTAAGCATAGCTTCTCTCTTGTGATTGTGTATTGTGTTGGATCCATCAATGGATGTTCAGGGAAAGTCACTAATGAAGCATGGGTGGTCATTTTTGAATTTAGAACTCCCCATACGATTAATTTATTTTTTTAAGGTGACACAAGGAATAGTGCTCAAGGAGGTAACAAAGGATCAATTCCTTCTGACTGATAAATAAAAGATCATAATCCAGTGTCAGCAATGGGGTCGGTAACACCAAGTGTTACCAACAGACACCCTGATCACATGCAACAGATGCAGGAATGACCTTTGTAGGGTAAAATGTCAGACTGAAGATGTGGATGAAGCATTCTATCTCCAGACATGAGAATATGTAACCTTGGTGTAGTCATGATGGAAATTGGAGAGATACATAAAGCTTAAATTCTGCCTATAACAGCTCAAGCCAACAAGTGATAAGATTTATTATTTATAGCGCACACATATTCCGCAGCGCTTTGCAGAGAGTATTTGCCCATTCACATCAGTCCCTGCCACAGTGGAGCTTACAATCTATATTCCCTATCACATGTACACGTGCACACATTCACACTAGGGGTAATTTTGTTGGGAGCCAACAGCATCTCCCTTACATTTTATAGAATGTACTTGATAAAAGCTTCCTTCAAATCTGATTGTTCCTATGGACAACTTCTCCACTGCTCCTTTTCACTACTCTTTTCACTGCTTCATGAATAGACCTCATAACGCGGATGGGATAAATTGACTCATACTCTGGATAAGGTTGAATGGGCACTGGCACTCAATGTAGAGATAACACTCGCCCCTCAAGCGACCCATAGCACAATTCTGCACCTGGAGAGGTGGAAGGTGAGAAGGATACCGGTGGTCAATCGCAGGCTGAGTGCAGTGCCAAGCAGCAGCCCATCACTGCCTCACTGACAGCAGCACATCCCTGCCTCACTGACAGCGACATATCCCCGCCTCACTGACAGCAGTACGTCCCTGCCTCACTGACAGCAGCACATCCCCGCCTCACTGACAGCGGCACATCACTGCCTCACTGACAGCAGCACATTCCCGCCTCACTGACAGCGTCGCATCCCCGCCTCACTAACAGCGGCGCATCCCCGCCTCACTGACAGCGACGCATCCCCGCCTCACTGACAGCGGCGCATCCCCGCCTCACTGACAGTGGCGCATCCCCGCCTCACTGACAGCGACAAATCCCTGCAGAGTGTGACCGCACACCCTGTCAGTGATGCAGTGAAGTGCCCTACTATTACCCAATTACACCTACTGCTAAACCCTTTTACTGAAGAGCGAAAGACAGCAAGGTTGTGACATTTATGTTGTAATCAGTCAAGGATATTGTTAAAAATAAGTTGCGTTTTTACTCCATCTCCCCCTCATACTCACCTCTCGGAACAACAAATCCATAGTGTTCCTTGGGGTAAATTTACTAAGATGGGAGTTCTATTTAAGATGGGATGTTGCCCATAGCAACCAATCAGATTCTACTTCTTATTTATCTAGCACCTTCTAGAAGATAATACCTGGAATCTGATTGGTTGCTATGGGCAACATCCCATCTCAAATAGAACTCCCATCTTAGTAAATTTACCCCCTTGTCTTTATTAGTATTGCATGATGTCTCCATTCCTCATATTTCTCTCCTTGTCTCATCTTCTCATTATACATATCCCTGTAGCATTGCTATCTTGTTCTCACATTAGTGGTTCAAATCTGGTACCAGTTATTACTTTCCATGAAGAAGACATTTGGAGTACAATCATGTATACCTCAGTATGAATGGAGATAGAACAAGCATCCAGGTGTGACCTGCCTGGCTTGGGTGTACCTAATGCTTCATATGAAATCCTATCTATGTTAATGCCAATATTCATGAATGATGCATGCTAGAATATCTTAAAGGAGTAGAACAAGCACAGCTTGTCCTCACTCACCAGGCCTAATGAATGTCTGAATGCCTTGCTTTCACTGATGTTTGCTTCTAAGGAGAGAGAATTGACTACATAGGAAAGTAATGGGTTAAACATCCTGTGAGGGGTGGACCTAGCTGTGAGGAAGTACAGCCCTTAGGAAAAGGGGAGGGTTAGGATATATATAGGCCAGGTGTGGCCATTTTGGGTCTCTTTGCTCGTGATTTGCCTGGGGTGAGTGCTGCTGTGCAGAATTTCACCCTTTCATACCTGATTGTTTTATTCTATTCTTAGAGTTTACTAACATGGCCTCCAGCCGCCCACGACGGTCCGCTGGTGCCCCAGCCCGTTACCAGTCTGGTGAGGCTGGTCCCGGGGCAGGGGTGTCTGGCTCTGCTGATGCCGTCCCTTCCCCTGGGGCCTCTCAGATTGCAGGGGGCACGGGACGTAGAGCGCGCTCAGTTGGTGCTCCGGTGGACGGGCCTGCCGCAGCAGGCAGGCGCGGCCGGCGTTCCCGGGCGGCTCGGCGGTCTGGCCTCCCGGAGAAGGGCGGGCAACAGCCCTCGCCTCCGGGTTCGGCCATGGATGCCGTGAATTCGGGCGCGCCCCAGGCTGAGGGTGAGAACCGTGCGGGAGCTCGTGGCGGGCCGAGCTGGGCCTGTCGCGGGGCCTAGCGCGGGGTCACCAGAAGAGACCTCAGCTGAGGGCGCCCGGGCCGGAAGCGATGGGGCGCGCGCCCACGCGCGGCTCCGGCGGCGTCTCTCGTGCACGAGTGCGTGCAGCGGCGCCGCAGCCCTCCGTGTCCCCCCAGCCCTCTCCGTTGCGGCCGGATTCCGGCATGGCGAGGGGGGGGAGGAGGCCTGGCAGGGATCAACCAGGTTTTAGGGGGACCGAGCCTAGCAGTGCGGAGGGCACAGGATCGCGGGCATGTAGTTACTCCCGGCGCGGGGCCAGCCCTGCTGGCGGAGCTGGCTCCGTCCGGCGGGGGGTGGGCCTCCGCGAGGGGGTAGAGAGGGATGCAGACGTAACACCCAGGGGCCGGGGGCGGGACGGTTCCGGACGGATATCCGGGTTTAGGTCTCCCAATGTTGAAGACTCCCCCCCCCCAGGGCCGACCTGGCCGCAGAGCGGAGGGGTCTGGGTTGCCGATGCCCAGTGGTGGGGCTAATCGGCGCGTGCCTCCGGCACGGCATCCCTCAGGAGACGGCGCAGCGTCCCGGAGTCGCGCTGACCCGCCCGGTGCGCTTGCGTCGGCCCTGGCCACGGTGGTGGCGGCATTGGGCCCGCTCGCCGCAGCCCCGGAGCTCGAGGGCGGTTCCGGGGGGTGGCGGGTGGATCGGGCGCTAGTACCATTTCAGCCGCCCAGAGGGTAGCGCGCGCGTGTCGGGAGCTGGGAGCGGCCGCTGCACAGCTACATCTGCAGCCAAGGCAGGGCGAGAGTGTGCGGTTATCTGGTACGCCTGCCCTCGGACGGGCTAGGCACGCGCCACTGTTGTTGTCCGGGTCCTCTCCCCCTCTTATGCCCACAGATGATCAAGAGGATGCAGGGGTATCGGAATCGGAAGATGAGGATGTTACGTATGTCACGCCTGAGGAATCCGGATCCGACCAGTCTACGGCTTCAGGTGAGGTGGAGCAGTCAGGGTCGGGTTCGGGTACGCGCTCGTGTTCGCGCAGCTCTTCCTCTTCCTCCTCTTCTTCCTCCTCTTCCCTGTCATCGCCAGCGTCCGACGTCAGTAGCACGGCTAGGGCGAAGAAAAGGGCGACTAAATACGCCAAGAAGGTGGCTGGGCAGCAGGAGAGGCGTAAGAGGCGAAGGCGGCTTAGCAGGGACTCTCGCAGGGCCAAGAAGCGACGCGACCTGCCCGGAGTGGTCCGCTGCGAGTATACTGCAGTCATGCGGGGGCTTAGGGACAGCTGCCGCAGGAAGATTCGGAGGGGGGACTACGTAGATGTGTTCGTCTTAACCAAATACGCTAAAAAAGATTTCAGATTTCAAGGCGGCAACTGCTAAGAAGGGCATCGGGGCCGAGGCGTTCCGTACCTTCGATAACTGGCTGGCGGGTTTTTGGGTTTTCGCAGCTTGTTACCTTGAGGACAGGCCAGAGGAACACATGAATGTCATTCGGTACCTGCATCTCGTGCATGATATGCAACGCACGTCGGCGGGTACCGAATGGCGGAGATATGATGAAGATTTCCGGGAGAAGCAGGACGGGTTGTACGTTATGGACTTCGGGTTCAAGGACGTGGAGGTCTGGCTCAAGGTCACTAGGGCCTCGCAACAGGGCAAGGAGCCCCGGAGCGCAGGGGCGGACGGACACCGCGCAGGGTCGTCCGCCCATGAGCCCGGCGCGGACGGCGGGTCGGCCAAACCAGGTAGGTCGGCCGTCCGGGCAGGGAGGCAGCCCGCAACGAAAGGAATATGTTTCGCGTTTAACAACGCGACATGTTCGTACGGCAAGCAGTGTCGATTCCGGCACGCTTGCCTCCATTGCGGCAGTTCCCACCCGGCCTCATCCTGCTTCAAGAGTAGTCGGCAGTTTGGGCAAGGCCCCCGGGCTAAGCAATCTCACCCAAGAGCGGCATCCGGCGGGAGCGCTCCGCAGAGCGCCAACGCCAATTAAGTTAGATGCGATGGGCAGATGGTTGGATTGTTATCCAAATAGGGCTGATGCCATGTTTTTATATTCAGGTTTTCGTTTCGGTTTCCGCTTGCCTGTTGCGAGCGAGGTTACGGTTCGGGCCCATAGGAACCTCCAGTCTGCTCGAGCCTTACCTTTGGTGCTACGGGAAAAAGTCGATAAGGAGGTCAGGCTGGGCAGGATGGAGGGGCCGTTTCCAGCACCCCAGTGGAGGACCTAGTCATCTCCCCGGTGGGGGTGGTCCCCAAGAAAACGCCTGGTTCTTTTCGACTGATTCAACATCTTTCCTACCCAGCGGGGGCGTCGGTCAACGACGCCATACATCCGGCTCATTGCTCGGTGGTGTATCAGTCGTTCGACGAGGCGCTCGATCTGGTCCGCAGCTACGGCGCTGGGGCCCTCATGGCAAAGATGGATGTGGAATCCGCTTTTAGGTTGCTGCCCCTCCATCCGGACTCATTCCGCTTTATGGGTTTCCGGATTGGATCGGAATATTTTATTGACAAATGTTTGCCGATGGGATGTTCCATTTCATGCTCGTATTTCGAACGTTTTAGCACCTTCCGGCATTGGTGCGTGGAATCTTCGTCGGGTGGTCACGGGGTTGCCCACTACCTCGATGATTTCCTTTGTACGGGACCGGCGAATTCGCCGCGATGCGGCGAATTGCTTTTCAGTATACGAGCATTGTTTTGTCACTTCGGAGTACCAGTGGCCGAGGACAAAACGGAGGGGCCGGTATCTTGCCTGTCATTTTTGGGGATCGAGATTGACACGGTGGCAGGCGCGTGTCGCCTGCCTTTGGACAAAGTGGCTAAGCTTCGCGACGCCATTGGCCGTTTCATGGGTTCGCGCAAGGTTAAGCTGCGGCAGGCGCAATCCTTGCTGGGCATGTTTAACTTTGCTTGTCGGGTCATCCCGATGGGCAGGGTTTTCTGCCGGAAGCTTGAAAGAGCGACCGCGGGGTGTGCCAGGCCACACCACTTTGTACGCTTGTCCGCCGAGATAAAAAGGGATCTGGCCGTATGGGCCTCGTTCCTGGAGGATTTCAACGGTGTGCGCATATGGCAGGCCCCAACGGTCGACAGCGCTAGATTGCAGCTGTTCACCGACGCGGCAGGAGCCTCCGGTTTTGGTTGCTATCTAGAGGGATCTTGGTGCGCGGCATCATGGCCGGCGGACTGGCACCAAGCGGGTTTGACTAAGGACCTTCTGCTCCTGGAACTTTTTCCCATCATGGTTGCGCTGGAAATCTGGGGTGAGCGGCTGGCACATCGCAGCATCTTGTTCAGATGCGACAATCTGGGGCGTGGTGCACGCGATTAACAACCAGAGGGCAAAATCGCTAGTGGTGCTAAGGGTGCTAGGGCAGTTGTTGCTGACTTGCCTGCGCAAGAACGTGTGGTTTCGCGCGCAACACGTGCCAGGTCTGGAGAATGGGGTCGCTGACGCACTATCACGAGGGCAATGGGATAGGTTTTGCTTGTTAGCTCCCGAGGCCGACGACCGGAGTTTTCATTGTCCCGGTTATGTCTGGCAGGTCATCGGGCCGGACTGGAGGGTCTAGCACTGCGATCGGTCGCGCCATCCACACTTAAGGCTTACGACCAAGCCTGGAGCGAATGGGAAGAATTTGCTAGAGGACGGAAGCAACGAGGTAAGAGCGGGCATCAGATGATGCTTTCTTTTATTTGGCAGCTTTATGTTTCGGGTAGGTCTAGAGCGGTGGTTTCCCGGTACTTGGCTGGCATTGCGTTCTTCTGCAGAATTAAGGGCGTTCCCGATGTGACAAAAAGTGGGATTCTGCTTAGGGCGATGAAAGGATGGGCGCGCGTTGCACCTACGCCGCCTGACAGGAGGCGGCCCATTGATGCGGCCTTGTTGCCGGGCATCATTGGGGCGGTCGGAGACATCGCGTCGTCCATGTTTGAATCGCTGCTTTTTAGATTGGCGTTCTCCATGGCTTACCACGGTGCATTTAGGATATCGGAGTTGGTAGCGCCTTCTAAGCAAATGGATTTGCGCATGCTAGAAGGGGACGTGGTAGTGAGTGGGAGGTCCTTGCTGTGCAGATTGCGACGCTCTAAGACGGACCAAGTGGGGAAAGGCCGATGGGTCACCTTGGTTCCGGCACTTGAGGAGAGCATATGCCCAGTACGGTTGGCAGTGCAATATGAGGCAGTAAGGCCCGACTGTCGTGGGTCGTGGTTGCTGCACTATGACGGGCTGCCAGTAACGAAGTTTCAATTTCGGTGGATGATGGGTCGCTGTCTGACGAGCTTGGGCCTTTCACCCTCCCACTTCGGTACACACTCCTTCCGCATAGGGGCTGCGACGGCGGCTGCGGCAGCGGGCTTTTCAGAGACGCAAATCCAGGCGGTGGGACGATGGAAGTCGTCCTGTTATAAGCGATACATTCGCCCCGTCGCCTGAGATATTTTGCTCAGGCGTAGTTTGTTTTATTAAACTTAGAGTAAGATCATGTTGGTTGTTTTTCTTCATATGTTATGTTTACTGTACGTTGGTCTGTTTACCCGTGTGTGATCCTACTCAGGGATTAGCCACTCGCCGCTGCTGGCGTGAGCCGGCAGCGGGGGTCTGGAGTTATTTTGCGATTTTTGCCTGACTTGACGGACTGAATTCTAATCATTAATTCGGCTGATCTGTTCTAATCTAAGTCCCTCAGCAGGTTTTATGCTTTCACCTCCAGCTGAGTTACTTCATGTTTTACCCTTTTTATACCCCCCCCCCCTATTTAATTTTGTTTTGTTTCTTTTACCTTTCCCTTCGTGTGTTAATGTTTTGCTTCAAATCAGCTAGAAGCTCGTGAGATCGGCTAGGCCGTGACTGCTGCGATAATTGGAAGCAAATACATTTTTTCTTTTTGGCAGATCCTTCAGGTTAACTCAATTACAAGCTATGGCGTAGAATTCTAGTAACCAATTTTACCCTTTTTCCTCCTCTTCAGGTTGTTTTGCTGATGGCTTGCCCGTTTGGGTGGTCGGCCACTCGTATGTCTTTTGGGCAGCAAGGTTTTTGGCCTCTGATAGGACTCTGAGTTTTCCTGGAGGTCTGGGTATCAGATGGCTTGGTTGGCGAGGAATGATGTGGAAAGATCTTATGGGTAGACTAGTCAGTCAGGCCAGCAAGCATGGAATGCCCGAGGTTCTGGTTGTCCACTTAGGTGGCAACGACCTAGGGAAGAGGACTTCCTTGGAGTTACGGTGGGCCATGATACAAGATCTGGCAAGGGTGGCCGCAGCATGGACCAATTACGTATTGGTATTTTCCCTGATGGTGCCAAGGTTAAGTTGGCGAGGTGTGGAGGACGGACGCGTAATAGATGAGGCCAGGAAGAAGGTGAATGGGGCGGTGGCGAAGTGGGTCCTTTCCCACGGAGGCAAAGTGGTTCGCCACCCTAGGATTCGGTTCCGAGAGAGTCACCTTTTTCGGCCTGATGGTGTACATCTATCCAATGAGGGGATGATGTTTTACCTGGAGGATCTGTTCCTAGTGTTGCAGGAGTTAGGGTAGGTTATGGTGGCGGTGCGAGGACTCTGGGATGGAGTCTTTCGCTTTTGGCGGAAAAGAACGGCAGTTTGTAGTTGTATGGTTTTTTATAGGTAGTAAGTTTCAGTGCTATATGGTTTAGGTGCACTCACCTCCATCGACTTAATGGCCGCTCGACCACCCATCCGGGAGGCAGCGGCAGGGCACCCAGGAGCGGTGGGAAGTCACTGTGGGGGTTGTGTTGACACCTATTACCGATTTTGATAGGGTGTTGGACGGTTCGGTCAGTTTACCATTTTAAGTTTAACAATAGTTTAATTGAGCCGTTCTTTTTTCTGCCACCATTATGCCGGCTGATTCGGCATCTTAACAAACTTTTTTCCAATTACAGGTTTTGCTATGGTTAGGGTCAAATAAATAGCTAGCAATTTTTCTGCCAAAATCAAGCCTCCGTGTCTTTATTTACTGGTATAAGAGGTAACTAAGGTTTACCTGAAAAAAGGGGGTCCACCAAATATCACTAGGATGTTTAGGAGAGAGAATTGACTACATAGGAAAGGAATGGGTTAAACATCCTGTGAGGGGTGGACCTAGCTGTGAGGAAGTACAGCCCTTAAGAAAAGGGGAGGGTTAGGATATATATAGGCCAGGTGTGGCCATTTTGGGTCTCTTTGCTCATGATTTGCCTTCCCGCCCTCCCTCCCTATGGGTAGAGGTTGTGTTTTTGACACGGAGTGCAGTTGGCGTCTAATTGTTTGGCTGGGTTTATCGTTGGCTATTTATCGGCAGAAAAGAACGGCAGTTTGTAGTTGTATGGTTTTTTATAGGTAGTAAGTTTCAGTGCTATATGGTTTAGGTGCACTCACCTCCATCGACTTAATGGCCGCTCGACCACCCATCCGGGAGGCAGCGGCAGGGCACCCAGGAGCGGTGGGAAGTCACTGTAGGGGTTGTGTTGACACCTATTACCGATTTTGATAGGGTGTTGGACGGTTCGGTCAGTTTACCATTTTAAGTTTAACAATAGTTTAATTGAGCCGTTCTTTTTTCTGCCACCATTATGCCGGCTGATTCGGCATCTTAACAAACTTTTTTCCAATTACAGGTTTTGCTATGGTTAGGGTCAAATAAATAGCTAGCAATTTTTCTGCCAAAATCAAGTCTCCGTGTCTTTATTTACTGGTATAAGAGGTAACTAAGGTTTACCTGAAAAAGGGGGTCCACCAAATATCACTAGGATGTTTAGAGAATGAAATGAGCGCTGTTGTAATACAAGCTGTAGACAGTAGATGTCAGTAGTACTCTAGTTTAGTATTAATCCCATGTTTTGCTTAATAAGACGTCTACATTAATTGGCAGGATAAAGTGCAGATTATGGTTAGGACTGGAGGAGCCTCGATTTTGTTGGGCTGGTTTTTCAATGAAGATTAAAGACTATACCGTGTATAGGGGGCATTCATCAAAGATCTAAATGTTAATAACAAAGGTTAATAATATACAGTATTAATAAATAAGCTGTTAAAATATATAAAATGCATACCTCCCAACCACCCTGCTTTTGGACACTGTGCCTCTGTCTCATCCAGCACAGTAGAGCAGCTGGCGAACACTGAATAGATGCCATGTGCATTCACGAGGTTCTACATTTGCAATAATTCTGGTCATTTGAGATGAAACACAGAAAATGTGAAAAAAAATAAAATAAAGGAACGGGGCTTAACATTTTTTGTGTTGACCATTTCATGTTGACTTAATGCATGTAGACCATATGGGGTCGACCACAGGTCTATGGGTACCAGAAAGTGTGGGGGTTTCTTCAGTAGAGTTAATATGGGCAGGGAGGCATGACGAGGATTTCAGGACACATAGGGTTTATTTAGGGCATAACAGATATTTAATAAAGTGGCATGGTTTACGAGGAGACTTAGGGGTATATTCAATAAGAGTCGGATCCATTCCGACATGCAGTTGTCGGAATGGGTCTGACAACCCCTATTCAATGGACGGCCAATTCCGACTGTCGGATTTGGCCGTACACAGGGTCCTGTCCTGCTGCTGCTGTCAGCGGCTGCGCTGACAGCAGCGGCCAAGGATGCAGAGGGACATGTCTGGGGCGGCGGGGGGAGGCGCTGCAGGGAGAGAGGTGCCTGCGGACGGCGGGGGGAGCTGGCAGTGGCCAGGGATGCAGATGGTGGCGGGGGTAAGCTGGGCGGCGGGGGGAGCAGAGATCGGCGGCCAGCGGGAGGAGCTGGCTGCGGGGGGACATGTCTGGGGCGGCGGGGGGAGGCGCTGCAGGGAGAGAGGTGCTTGCGGATGGCGGGGGGGGACATGTCTGCGGCGGCGGGGGGAGGCGCTGCAGGGAGAGAGGAGCCTGTCCGGTAGACAGCCAGGCACCTTTTTCCCTGCAGCGCCACCCCCCGCCTCCGCAGACATGTCCCCCCGCAGCCAGCTCCCCCCGCCGGCCATCGATCTCAGCTCCCCCAGCCGCCCGCAGCACTGCTTGTCTCCTCACCTCAATCCGACTTGTTTTCAAGTCGGATTGAGTTTGTCGGAAAGGGGGCCAAAACCTGTCGGATTTGGCCCCATTTCCGACAGAAGCACGTGGATCGGCGGAATAGCCAACTTGTCGGAAAAAAACAGCCCCTATTGAATAGGTCGGATCCCCTTCCGACCTATTTCTGTCGGAAACTGCCGTCCTTCCGACAAGACGGCAGCTTCCGTCAGTTATTGAATACACCCCTTAGTGCAGGTATGCCCCCAAGCATTAGTGAGTGGACATGATCTGACCAGGTTATGGTTAATATATATTGTAATATGGATGTGGTATATTTGGTCCATAGTCACAATCTAGACATTTATCATGTTGACATGGTTGATATTTCGACACTGAATATGCCAACATGTTCTTAATGTCAACATTGACCGTGGTGATATTCAGTGTGTAGACGCTGATATTATGTTGACACTGATATTATGTTGACATGGGAGTTTTGTTATAATTGTATACCTAACCCTAACAGAAAATCTGACCATAACCTAACCCTAAAACCTAATTGTAACCCTAACAGTGACCCTAACCCTAACGGTAACCCTAACCTAGAGGCATAACCAGAGCTTTGAAAGGCCCCATAGTCCGCTCTCCATTGAGACTTCTCTCCACAGTGGTTGTTCATTTTATGCCTCATAATATTGATTTACTTCATTTTATGCAATACACAGTAATAGTGACCTAGGGGCTAATTCAGACTTGATCGTTGCTGTGCGTTTTCGCACAGCGGGCAATCAGGTCTAAACTGCGCAGGCGCTGCAGTGAGCCAGCGCATGCCAGAGATACGATCGGCATCTCAGCCCAGCGATCGCCTCTGCCTGATTGTCAGGAAGAGGCGTTCGCTGGGCGGGAGGGGGCGGGCCGGTGGTTTAGGGACACGATCTGGCCAACGCTGGCGTGTCTGGACCGTGCGGGGGGCGGGCTGCGGCGGTTGCGTGATGTCACATGCAGTCGCTGTGACCCGGAGAGCGTCAGGTAGCTCCCTGCCAGTGCGCACTGCGGCGATGCTTTTGTACCTCTGCGGCGGGAGGAGGGCCAGACATGTGGGGCGGACTAGCCCTGTGCTGGGCCTCCCCCCACATGTCAGGGTGGCTGATCGTAGCCGTGCAAAATTTTGCACGGCTATGATCAGGTCTGAATTAGCCTCCTAGTTCATTGTATGCCCCATAGCAGTGAGCTAGTTCACTGTATGCCCCACAGCAATGAGTAAGTTAATTGTAGCCCCATAGCAGTGAACTAGTTAATTTTAGTCCCATAGCAGTGATCTAGTTCATTGTATGCCCCATAGCAGTGAGCTACTTCATTTTAGCCCCATAGCAGTGAGCTAGTTCATTGTATGCCCCATAGCAGTGAGCTAGTTCGCTGTATGCCCCATAGCAGTAAGCTAGTTCATTGTATGCCCCGTAGCAGCGAGCTAGTTCATTGTATGCCCCATAGCAGTGAGCTAGCTCATTGTATGCCCCATAGCAGTGAGCTAGTTCATTGTATGCCCCATAGCAGTGAGCTAGTTCATTGTATGCCCCATAGCAGTGAGCTAGTTCATTGTATGCCCCATAGCAGTGAGCTAGTTCATTGTATGCCCCATAGCAGTGAGCTAGTTCATTGTATGCCCCATAGCAGTGAGCTAGTTCGCTGTATGCCCCATAGCAGTAAGCTAGTTCATTGTATGCCCCGTAGCAGTGAGCTAGTTCATTGTATGCCCCGTAGCAGTGAGCTAGTTCATTGTATGCCCCATAGCAGTGAGCTAGTTCATTGTATGCCCCATAGCAGTGAGCTAGTTCATTGTATGCCCCATAGCAGTGAGCTAGTTCATTGTATGCCCCATAGCAGTGATCTAGTTCATTGTATGCCTCATAGCAGTGAGCTAGTTTGCTGTATGCCCATAGCAGTGATCTAGTTCATTGTATGCCCCATAGCAGTGAGCTAGTTTGCTGTATGCTCCATAGCAGTGAGCTAGTTCGCGGTATGCCCCATAGCAGTGAGCTAGTTCATTGTATGCCCCATAGCAGTGAGCTAGTTTGCTGTATGCCCCATAGCAGTGAGCTAGTTCATTGTATGCCCCATAGCAGTGAGCTAGTTCGCTGTATGCTCCATAGCAGTGATCTAGTTCGTGGTATGCCCCATAGCAGTGAGCTAGTTCATTGTATGCCCCATAGCAGTGAGCTAGTTCGCTGTATGCCCCATAGCAGTGAGCTAGTTTGCTGTATGCCCCATTGCAGTGAGCTAGTTCATTGTATGCCCCATAGCAGTGAGCTAGTTCGCTGTATGCTCCATAGCAGTGAGCTAGTTCGCGGTATGCCCCATAACAGTGAGCTAGTTCATTGTATGCCCCATAGCAGTGAGCTAGTTCGCTGTATGCCCCATAGCAGTGAGCTAGTTTTCTGTATGCCCCATAGCAGTGAGCTAGTTTGCTGTATGCCCCATAGCAGTGAGCTAGTTCATTGTATGCCCCATAGCACTGAGCTAGTTCGCTGTATGCCCCATAGCAGTGAGCTAGTTTGCTGTATGCCCCATAGCAGTGAGCTAGTTCATTGTATGCCCCATAGCAGTGAGCTAGTTCGCTGTATGCTCCATAGCAGTGAGCTAGTTCGCGGTATGCCCCATAGCAGTGAGCTAGTTAATTGTATGCCCCATAGCAGTGAGCTAGTTCGCTGTATGCCCCATAGCAGTGAGCTAGTTCGCTGTATGCCCCATAGCAGTGAGCTAGTTCATTGTATGCCCCATAGAATTGCAGTAGCTCACACAGTGCCACCGGCTCATATAAATGCCACATTGTATTTCCCACAGTGAACAATAGGACACATTGTAGTCCTGCCAGTACACATTATGGCACACAGCGGTGGGGAGCAACCAGCACCTACATGAGGGGTTACTTACTATTGTAGGACATTCTATTTTCAATGGAGATTTTCTTAATTCAGGCATGCTGTCCCTTTCTGGGACAGTCCTAATCTAATAGTTCAATTTGGGCCCCATAGCAATGCACCCCTTGCACCCACTATAGTTACACCCACGCCCTCACTTTAACAGTAACTCTAGTAACCAGAGCTGGATAAAAGGGGGTGCCCAGGGGGTCAGTACCCCGGGCCCCCCTGTCTTAATGGGCCCCCCCCCCGGTCGGAGCTCTGCACCGCTCTTCAGGTTGCCGGGGCAGGAGAGATCCTTGGTGCCAGGGGAGGAGTGCGGCTGTGCATGCGGCTTCCTCCCCCCTCCTCTTGGGCAGCACGGTCAGGGACTCTCCAGCAATCTACAGCCTTCGCTGCTGCCAGGAGAGATGCTGCTGGCGGCGGAGGCTGGAGATTGGTTGACTCAGTCCCTGACCGGGCTGCCCGAGAGGAGGGGGGAGGAAGCCGCATGCACAGCCGCACTCCTCCCCCGTCACCGTGGATCCCTCCTGTCCCTGCATCCTGGTGTCTTCTCTTCTCCCCTTGTTGCAGCGCGGCTCCCGTTGCCTATGACCAGGGGAGTAGGGGGGTATGGGAGCTGGTGGTCAGCAGGGGGTGCCCTCCTGTCTTGAGTGTGCCCTGGGCCCCCCGAGGGCTTAATCTGGCCCTGACCCTAGTGCTAACTAGAGATGAGCGGGTTCGGTTTCCGAGAAACCGAACCCCCCTGAACTTCACTCTTTTTACACGGGTCCGAGCCATACTCGGATTCTCCCGTATGGCTCGGTTAACCCGAGCGCGCCCGAACGTCATCATCCCGCTGACGGATTCTCGCGAGATTCGGATTCTATATAAGCAGCCGCGCGTCGCCGCCATTTTCACACGTGCATTGAGATTGATAGGGAGAGGACGTGGCTGGCGTCCTCTCCGTTTATTTATATACGAGATGTCACAACTGAGGGCCTGAGCTGACGGGAGGCAGCCTCAGTTGTAGGGGCTGAGATGTACCGGAACCTGGGAGGTTGTATCAGACCCCTGGACATGTAAGTAACATGAATAATAACTGCCCGAAGGCGTGACCACGACAACTTAGATAAAAGTCAATGATGTTTATTATGACAACTCCGCATCACAGCAGCAATAAAGAAAACGTAAAAGTCAGCAAAGAATAAATACAGTTCCTGAGTACTACAGCATGGCAGGAGCCACAGGGCACTGGTAGTGTGAGATAGTTCTTATGATCTTCTAGATGGAAAGTCCTTACCAGGCCCGGCTGTAGCAATGGAGATAACCCAGGATTGTACCAGCTGGTGTTCCAGGAAGAGCTGGGTTGCTGAAGGTAAAACAGCTGCTGTGGATACTGGCTGGAACCAGACTGTTGTTAGCACGGAGTGGATACTGGCTGGAACCAGTTAAATAATAAATGAACTTTGGGAGCGATGAAATGTGAACTGAAATGTAGAACTTGAGAGCGGAGAAATAATAATTCCGGTGGAGAGTGGTAAAGTGTAGAAAGGACACCGGCCCTTTAAGGGAAGCTGTATTCTGCTGGAAGCTGAGGCTGGAAGCAGGTAGTGTTGTAGCTGGAAACAGATGAATCCACAATGGATTGGAGAGTCAGGCTACACCGCAGGTGGAATGCTGGTGCGGGTCTCTATGGTGGAAGTCTTGAGACAGGAGCTGGAACCTGGAAGACAATCATAGAAGAGAGACAAACAGGAACTAGGTTTGACAACCAAAGCACTGACGTCTTCCTTGCTCAGGCACAGCTTACTTATACCTGCAGCAAGGAAGGGGTTGGCTAGGCAATTATGCAAATCAACAATACAAACAGCAGATTGGTGGAAATGATCAGATGACAGAATCCAAGATGGCTGCGCCCATGCAGACACTTGGAGGGAAGTTTGGTTTGTAATCCATGTGGTCTGGGAAACAGTAATGGCGGCGCCGGCCAGCGGAGACAGGAAACGCCAGGCTGATAGATGCACATTTAACCACGCGGGCACAGCGGAGGCCGCGGCTGATGAAAACACCACTCTGACACTCTGCATGTGGAAACTCAGGAACAGCGGAATCTGGTCCTGGAACGCTGAGCCCGCCTTAGGAGGCATCTGAAGGGTAAGTAATGGCGTCCAGATACCCGGATCGTGACAGCACCCCCCCCTTTAGGAGTGGCCCCAGGACACTTCTTAGGCTTTAAAGGAAACTTTGCGTGGAAATTCCGGACCAAGGCAGGAGCATGGACGTCAGAGGCATTGGTCCAAGAGCGTTCTTCAGGACCATAGCCCTTCCAGTCAATGAGATACTGAAGTTGACCGTAACGGTGACGTGAGTCCAGGATCTTGGCCACTTCATACTCAACGCCTCGTTGAGTTTGGACTTTCGGAGTTGGTGGAAGTGAGGAATGAAACCGATTCAAGATTAGCGGTTTCAACAGGGAAACATGGAATGTCCTGGGTATTTTTAAGAAGGGAGGTAACTGGAGTCTGTAAGCAACAGGATTGATGACTTGATCAATTTTAAAAGGACCGATGTAGCGAGGTGCAAACTTCATACTGGGAACTCTTAACCTCAAATTCTTCGTGGATAACCATACCCGATCACCCACCTTGAGAGCAGGAACTGCTCGACGCTTCTTATCCGCAAACTTCTTGTACCTGAACGATGCCTTGAGCAGAGCTGATCGTACGCTCTTCCAGATATTGGCAAACTGATGCAAGGTGATATCCACTGCGGGAACAGAAGTTGCTGGAAGCGGTTGGAACTCAGGGACTTTAGGGTGGAATCCAAAGTTGGTGAAGAATGGTGTTGAAGAAGATGAAGAATGATACTGGTTGTTATGACAGAACTCGGCCCAGGGAAGTAATTGAACCCAGTCATCTTGAGAGGAGGACACATAGATGCGGAGGAAGGCCTCCAAGTCCTGATTCACCCTCTCAGTTTGACCATTGGTCTGAGGATGGTAAGCCGTGGAAAACTTTAACTTGACTTGGAGGACTTGACATAAACTTCGCCAGAATTTGGCTGTGAATTGAACTCCTCGATCTGAGATAATTTCTTCTGGAAGACCGTGGAGTCGGAAGATCTCTTGTATGAATACTTGAGCCAACTTGGAAGCTGACGGAAGACCGGTGAGAGGAATGAAGTGTGCCATCTTGGTGAACCGGTCAACTACCACCCAGATGGTATTGAACTTGTTGCACATGGGCAAATCTGTAATAAAATCCATCGACAAATGGGTCCATGGTCGACGGGGAACAGATAGTGGAACCAGTTGCCCCGCAGGCGACTGGCGGGATACTTTATGTTGAGCACACTTTGGGCAAGATGCAATAAACTCCAAAACGTCCTTTTTCAGAGTTGGCCACCAATAGGACCTAGAGATAAACTCCAGGGTTTTTTGGATACCTGTATGTCCGGCAAAACGGGAAGCATGGGCCCAATGCATGAGCTTCTTCCTTAGTGTCGGTTTCACAAAACTTTTCCCTGATGGGGGCGTAGAGTCCATCCCTACCGTGGAGAATGCCAACGGATTTATAATAGGATGCTTGTCTGAAGACTCTGACTCATTTTCTTGCTCCCATGAGCGGGAAAGGGCATCGGCCTTGCGATTCTGAGAGCCCGGACAGAACTGGAGTTTAAAGTCGAACCTGGAAAAGAAAAGTGCCCATCTGGCCTGACGAGGGTTGAGACATTGTGCGCCTTTTAGATATAGAAGGTTCTTGTGGTCTGTAAGAATGGTGATTGAATGAGAAGCTCCCTCCAACAGATATCTCCACTCCTCTAGAGCGAGCTTGATGGCTAGCAACTCCTGGTCGCCAATGGCATAGTTGCGCTCCGCTGGGGAGAACTTCCGTGAGAAGAAACTGCAAGGATGTAAATGACCATCTTTAGCCCTCTGAGATAACACCGCTCCTACTCCAACGGAGGAGGCATCCACCTCTAAGATGAAAGGAGAGTCGACGTCAGGTTGTTTCAGGACAGGTGCAGAGATGAACCTCTGTTTTAAAAGATGAAAAGCTTGCATGGCTTCTTCAGACCACTTGGACGGGTTAGCACCCTTCTTGGTGAAAGCAGTAATAGGCGCCACAATGGTGGAAAAGTCTCGTATAAACTTTCGGTAATAATTGGCGAACCCTAAGAACCTCTGGACCCCTTTGAGGGTTAAGGGTACTGGCCAATTCTGGATTGCTTGTAGTTTCTCAGGATCCATCTCTAGTCCGGAACCGGACACAATGTACCCTAGAAACGGAATGGACTTGACTTCAAAGGCGCATTTCTCTAATTTGCAGTAGAGATGATTGACACGGAGACGGGACAGAACCTCCTTTACCCAGAAACGATGTTCCTCTAAATTGTTGGCAAAAATGAGGATATCATCTAGATAGACCACGACATGACGGTATAGAATGTCTCTGAAGATCTCATTGACGAAATGCTGGAAGACAGCTGGAGCATTGCTCAATCCGAAGGGCATGACGAGGTACTCATAATGTCCGTCACGGGTGTTAAATGCGGTCTTCCACTCGTCACCCTCACGGATCCGGATGAGATTGTATGCACCTCTCAGGTCCAGCTTTGTAAAGATGGTAGCTCCGCTAACTCTGTCAAAGAGCTCAGTAATCAGGGGTAAAGGATAGCGGTTCTTGATGGTAATGTCGTTCAAACCTCTGTAGTCGATGCACGGCCGCAGACCACCATCTTTCTTCTTTACAAAAAAGAAGCCTGCGCCGGCTGGAGAAGAAGAAGGTCGAATGAACCCCTTTGCTAGGTTCTCTTTTATGTATTCCTCCATAGAATGCGTCTCGGGGAGAGACAACGGATAAGTTCGGCCTCGAGGTGGAACCTTCCCTGGAACGAGATCAATCGGGCAGTCCCATTCTCTATGAGGGGGAAGGATATCAGCAGAAGCTTTACTGAACACATCCGTGAAATCTTGATATGGAGGAGGTGGAACATCAGACGACCTGGGGGAGGAGGAACAGACAGGCAACACTTTAAACAAACATGTCTTAGTACAGGAGGAACCCCATGCCAGGATTTGCGTAGTCGTCCAATCAATTGTAGGATTGTGAAGACGGAGCCATGGAAGGCCCAGGACCACAGGATGTGTGGCTCTTGGAATCACTAAAAGTGAAATAAGTTCGGAATGAAGAACTCCCACTCTCAGACGAACTGGTAGAGTCCTTAGAGAAATAACTGTATCAAAAATTTTACTGCCATCCACAGCAGTTAAGGAAAAGGACGAAGGAAGTCTCTTGGTGGGTAGGGACCACCGTTTAACATAGGCTTCGGTAATAAAGTTCCCAGCTGCTCCGGAATCCAGGAGGGCAATGACGTTCTGATAACGTTGAGCAACTTGAAGCGAGACTGGGAGGTTACAATCTTGAGGAGATGGAGAGGAGATCATTACTCCTAGCCGGCCCTCTCCTTGGCGAGCTAGGATTTGGAGTTTCCCGGACGTTTGGGACAGGCATTAATGGTGTGAGACGGAGCTGCACAGTACAAACAGAGAAACTCGGAGAGACGTCTTCGGCGCTCAGCAGGAGTTAAACGGGAACGGCCAATTTGCATGGGTTCATCTTTAGTTGGTGACAGTTGGCGAGGAGGAGGAGCAGAAGATTTTGGAGCAGATGATCTTCCACGCTCAGTTGCTCTCTCTCTGAAACGTAAGTCAACTTTCGTACAAAGTGAGATTAACTCATCTAACTTGGAGGGTAAGTCTCTGGTAGCTAACTCATCTTTGATACGCTCGGATAAACCATGCCAGAATGCAGCATACAGGGCCTCGTCGTTCCATGCCAGTTCGGATGCCAGGATCTGGAACTGTATAAGATATTGTCCTACAGTACGTGATCCCTGGCGTAAACGGAGAATCTCAGACGAAGCTGAAGTTACCCGGCCTGGCTCGTCGAAGATGCGCCTGAATGTTGACACGAATGCAGTGTAAGAAGATAGCAGGGTGTCGGACCTCTCCCATAACGGTGATGCCCAATCGAGGGCTGAGCCACTGAGAAGAGAAATAATGTAGGCAATTTTTGTACGGTCACTGGGGAAATTGCCAGGTTGTAGCTCAAACTGAATCTCACACTGGTTGAGAAATCCCCTGCAGAATCTTGGAGATCCGTCAAATTTTGCTGGCGTTGGAAGATGAAGACGTGGAGCAGGAATGGGTAAGGTGGGTGGGGTTATAGCTGGAGTCACTGTGGTTGACGCACCAGACGCGCCTGATCCACGGAGAGTGGTCTGAATCCCATCCAGCCGAGTAGAGAGATCCTGGAGACAGCGGATGATGTGGCCCTGTGCAGCCTCCTGATGTTCTAGTCGGGCTGCCAGTTCTTGCATCGGCCTGGCCGCTTGATCCTGGTCTCCGGCTGGATTCATTAGGTCAGTGCTTACTGTCACAACTGAGGGCCTGAGCTGACGGGAGGCAGCCTCAGTTGTAGGGGCTGAGATGTACCGGAACCTGGGAGGTTGTATCAGACCCCTGGACATGTAAGTAACATGAATAATAACTGCCCGAAGGCGTGACCACGACAACTTAGATAAAAGTCAATGATGTTTATTATGACAACTCCGCATCACAGCAGCAATAAAGAAAACGTAAAAGTCAGCAAAGAATAAATACAGTTCCTGAGTACTACAGCATGGCAGGAGCCACAGGGCACTGGTAGTGTGAGATAGTTCTTATGATCTTCTAGATGGAAAGTCCTTACCAGGCCCGGCTGTAGCAATGGAGATAACCCAGGATTGTACCAGCTGGTGTTCCAGGAAGAGCTGGGTTGCTGAAGGTAAAACAGCTGCTGTGGATACTGGCTGGAACCAGACTGTTGTTAGCACGGAGTGGATACTGGCTGGAACCAGTTAAATAATAAATGAACTTTGGGAGCGATGAAATGTGAACTGAAATGTAGAACTTGAGAGCGGAGAAATAATAATTCCGGTGGAGAGTGGTAAAGTGTAGAAAGGACACCGGCCCTTTAAGGGAAGCTGTATTCTGCTGGAAGCTGAGGCTGGAAGCAGGTAGTGTTGTAGCTGGAAACAGATGAATCCACAATGGATTGGAGAGTCAGGCTACACCGCAGGTGGAATGCTGGTGCGGGTCTCTATGGTGGAAGTCTTGAGACAGGAGCTGGAACCTGGAAGACAATCATAGAAGAGAGACAAACAGGAACTAGGTTTGACAACCAAAGCACTGACGTCTTCCTTGCTCAGGCACAGCTTACTTATACCTGCAGCAAGGAAGGGGTTGGCTAGGCAATTATGCAAATCAACAATACAAACAGCAGATTGGTGGAAATGATCAGATGACAGAATCCAAGATGGCTGCGCCCATGCAGACACTTGGAGGGAAGTTTGGTTTGTAATCCATGTGGTCTGGGAAACAGTAATGGCGGCGCCGGCCAGCGGAGACAGGAAACGCCAGGCTGATAGATGCACATTTAACCACGCGGGCACAGCGGAGGCCGCGGCTGATGAAAACACCACTCTGACACTCTGCATGTGGAAACTCAGGAACAGCGGAATCTGGTCCTGGAACGCTGAGCCCGCCTTAGGAGGCATCTGAAGGGTAAGTAATGGCGTCCAGATACCCGGATCGTGACACGAGACAGTTGATCTGATTATTGCTTAGCTTTGCTTGTTTATTTTACTATTGTGGGGAGGATTGGGGAGCAGCTGTTAGGAGGAGTACAGTGCAGAGTTTTGCTAATAGTGACCACCAGTTTTTTATCCATTCTCTGCCTGAAAAAAACGCTCCATACCATATCTGTGCTCAGTGTGCTGCATGATATATCTGTGCTGAGTGCTCACACTGCTTAATTGTGGGGACTGGGGAGCAGCTATAGCAGGAGTACAGTGCAGAGTTTTGCTGACAGTGACCACCAGCAGTGGCAAACGCAGGATTTGCATGGGGGTGTTCCAGAACTGGGCGGAGCCAATCACGGGGGTGGGGACTGAGGTGACCCAGTATATGCTGGGTCCGTAAAACTAGTGTGTCTGTATATATATATATATACATATATCTACACACACACACATATATATATATATATATATATACACATATACACACACACATACATATACACATATACGTAGCATATTAAACATGCATACATATATATATATATATGTACACACGCATACAGTACACACACACATATATATATATATATATATACACATGTATATATATATATATCATATGTGTGTGTATATGTATGTATATACATGTGTATATATGTATGCACATGGATATATATATGTACTATAATTAAAATAAAGTAAACTTTTATTGCACTTACAAGTGCCACCAGGAAGACAGCAGGCTTCAGAGGACTCTAGACAGCCATTAATAATACTCATGCAGCTAAAAAAAAAAAAAAAAAAAAAAAAATTTTTTTTTTTTTTAGTGGAGGGAGGGGGGGGGGGGGGTTTCTGGGTGCTCAGAAACCCCCCCTGGGTGCGCCACTGACCAGTATACGTTTGTCTGCCTGAAAAACACTCCTGCGGCTTTTTTTTTTTTTTATACTAGTAGTTTAGCAGTTTGCTGACAGTGTCCACCAGGTCCATTATACTGTATATAGCAGTACGGTAGGCCACTGCTGTACCTACCACTGTGTCGTCACTCGTCATCCATAAAGTATACTATCCATCCATCTACATTGTATACCTGTGGTGGCTTTTTTTTTTTATACTATAAACGCAGTCTGCTGACAGTGTCCACCAGGTCCATTATACTGTATATAGCAGTACAGTAGGCCACTGCTGTACCTACCTCTGTGTCGTCACTCGTCATCCATAAAGTATACTATCCATCCATCTACATTGTATACCTGTGGTGCTTTTTAGTTGTGCGCATTAAAATATGGAGAACAAAAATGTGGAGGTTAAAAAAATAGGGAAAGATCAAGATCCACTTCCACCTCGTGCTGAAGCTGCTGCCACTAGTCATGGTCGAGACGATGAAATGCCATCAACGTCGTCTGCCAAGGCCGATGCCCAATGTCATAGTACAGAGCATGTAAAATCCAAAACACAAAAGATCAGTAAAATGACCCAAAAATCAAAATTAAAAGCGTCTGAGGAGAAGCGTAAACTTGCCAATATGCCATTTACGACACGGAGTGGCAAGGAACGGCTGAGGCCCTGGCCTATGTTCATGGCTAGTGGTTCAGCTTCACATGAGGATGGAAGCACTCATCCTCTCGCAAAAGAAAAGACTTAAGCTGGCAAAAGCACAGCAAAGAACTGTGCGTTCTTCGAAATCACAAATCCCCAAGGAGAGTCCAGTTGTGTCGGTTGCGATGCCTGACCTTCCCAACACTGGACGGGAAGAGCATGCGCCTTCCACCATTTGCACGCCCCCTGCAAGTGTTGGAAGGAGCACCCGCAGTCCAGTTCCTGATAGTCAAATTGAAGATGTCAGTGTTGAAGTACACCAGGATGAGGATATGGGTGTTGCTGGCGCTGGGGAGGAAATTGACAAGGAGGATTCTGATGGTGAGGCGGTTTGTTTAAGTCGGGCACCTGGGGAGACACCTGTTGTCCATGGGAGGAATATGGCCATTGACATGCCTGGTCAAAATACAAAAAAATCAGCTCTTCGGTGTGGAATTATTTAAACACAAATGCGGACAACAGGTGTCAAGCCGTGTGTTGTCTTTGTCAAGCTGTAATAAGTAGGGGTAAGGATGTTAACCACCTCGGAACATCCTCCCTTATACGTCACCTGCAGCGCATTCATCATAAGTCAGTGACAAGTTCAAAAACTTTGGGCGACAGCGGAAGCAGTCCACTGACCAGTAAATCCCTTCCTCTTGTAACCAAGCTCCTACAAACCACACCACCAACTCCCTCAGTGTCAATTTCCTCCTTACCCAGGAAAGCCAATAGTCCTGCAGGCCATGTCACTGGCAAGTCTGACGAGTCCTCTCCTGCCTGGGATTCCTCCGATGCATCCTTGAGTGTAACGCCTACTGCTGCTGGCGCTGCTGTTGTTGCTGCTGGGAGTCGATCGTCATCCCAGAGGGGAAGTCGGAAGACCACTTGTACTTCCAGTAAGCAATTGACTGTTCAACAGTCCTTTGCGAGGAAGATGAAATATCACAGCAGTCATCCTGCTGCAAAGCGGATAACTCAGGCCTTGGCAGCCTGGGCGGTGAGAAACGTGGTTCCGGTATCCATCGTTAATTCAGAGCCAACTATAGACTTGATTGAGGTACTATGTCCCCGGTACCAAATACCATCTAGGTTCCATTTCTCTAGGCAGGCGATACCGAAAATGTACACAGATCTCAGAAAAAGACTCACCAGTGTCCTAAAAAATGTAGTTGTACCCAATGTCCACTTAACCACGGACATGTGGACAAGTGGAGCAGGGCAGACTCAGGACTATATGACTGTGACAGCGCACTGGGTAGATGTATTGCCTCCCGCTGCAAGAACAGCAGCGGCGGCACCAGTAGCAGCATCTCGCAAACGCCAACTCGTTCCTAGGCAGGCTACGCTTTGTATCACCGCTTTCCAGAATACGCACACAGCTGAAAACCTCTTACGGCAACTGAGGAAGATCATCGCAGAATGGCTTACCCCAATTGGACTCTCCTGGGGATTTGTGACAACGGACAACGCCAGCAATATTGTGCGTGCATTACATCTGGGCAAATTCCTGCACGTCCCATGTTTTGCACATACGTTGAATTTGGTGGTGCAGAATTATTTAAAAAATGACAGGGGCGTGCAAGAGATGCTGTCGGTGGCCAGAAGAATTGCGGGCCACTTTCGGCATTCAGGCACCGCGTACAGAAGACTGGAGCACCACCAAAAATACCTGAACCTGCCCTGCCATCATCTGAAGCAAGAGGTGGTAACGAGGTGGAATTCAACCCTCTATATGCTTCAGAGGATGGAGGAGCAGCAAAAGGCCATTCAAGCACCTGTCTCAAGCGCAGTGGAGAATGATTTCAACGTTGTACAAGGTTCTGCAACCCTTTGAACTTGCCACACGTGAAGTCAGTTCAGACACTGCCAGCCTGAGTCAGGTCATTCCCCTCATCAGGCTTTTGCAGAAGAAGCTGGAGACATTGAAGGAGGAGCTAAAACAGAGCGATTCCGCTAGGCATGTGGGACTTGTGGATGGAGCCCTTAATTCGCTTAACCAGGATTCACGGGTGGTCAATCTGTTGAAATCAGAGCACTACATTTTGGCCACCGTGCTCGATCCTAGATTTAAAACCTACGTTGTATCTCTCTTTCCGGCAGACACAAGTCTGCAGGGGTTCAAAGACCTGCTGGTGAGAAAATTGTCAAGTCAAGCGGAACGTGACCCGTCAACAGCTCCTCCTTCACATTCTCCCGCAACTGGGGGTGCGAGGAAAAGGCTAAGAATTCCGAGCCCACCCACTGGCAGTGATGCAGGGCAGTCTGGAGCGAGTGCTGACATCTGGTCCGGACTGAAGGACCTGCCAACGATTACTGACATGTCGTCTACTGTCACTGCATACGATTCTCTCACCATTGAAAGAATGGTGGAGGATTATATGAGTGACCGCATCCAAGTAGGCACGTCAGACAGTCCGTACGTATACTGGCAGGAAAAAGAGGCAATTTGGAGGCCCTTGCAGAAACTGGCTTTATTCTACCTAAGTTGCCCTCCCTCCAGTGTGTTCTTCCGAAAGAGTGTTTAGTGCAGCCGCTCACCTTGTCAGCAATCGGCGTACGAGGTTACTTCCAGAAAATGTGGAGAAGATGATGTTCATTAAAATGAATTATAATCAATTCCTCCGTGGAGACATTCACCAGCAGCAATTGCCTCCAGAAAGTACACGGGGACCTGAGATGGTGGATTCCAGTGGGGACGAATTAATAATCTGTGAGGAGGGGGATGTACACAGTGAAATGGGTGATGAATCGGAGTATGAGGAGGAGGTGGACATCTTGCCTCTGTAGAGCCAGTTTGTGCAAGGAGAGATTGATTGCTTCTTTTTTGGTGGGGGTCCAAACCAACCAGTCATTTCAGTCACAGTCGTGTGGCAGACCCTGTCACTGAAATGATGGGTTGGTTAAAGTGTGCATGTCCTGTTTATACAACATAAGGGTGGGTGGGAGGGCCCAAGGACAATTCCATCTTGCACCTCTTTTTTCTTTCATTTTTCTTTGCATCATGTGCTGTTTGGGGAGTATTTTTTTCAAGTGCCATCCTGTCTGATACTGCAGTGCCACTCCTAGATGGGCCAGATGTTTGTGTCGGCCACTTGTGTCGCTTATCTTAGTCACACAGTGACCTTGGTGCGCCTCTTTTTTTCTTTGCATCATGTGCTGTTTGGGGAGTATTTTTTTCAATTGCCATCCTGTCTGACACTGCAGTGCCACTCCTAGATGGGCCAGATGTTTGTGTCGGCCACTTGTGTCGCTTAGCTTAGTCACACAGTGACCTTGGTGCGCCTTTTTTTCTTCTTTGTATCATGTGCTGTTTGGGGAGTATTTTTTTCAAGTGCCATCCTGCCTGACACTGCAGTGCCACTCCTAGATGGGCCAGGTGTTTGTGTCGGCCACTTGGGTCGCTTAGCTTAGCCATCCAGCGACCTCGGTGCAAATTTTAGGACTAAAAATAATATTGTGAGGTGTGAGGTGTTCAGAATAGACTGAAAATGAGTGGAAATTATGGTTATTGAGGTTAATAATACTATGGGATCAAAATGACCCCCAAATTCTATGATTTAAGCTGTTTTTTAGGGTTTTTTGAAATAAACACCCGAATCCAAAACATACCCGAATCCGACAAAAAAATTTCGGTGAGGTTTTGCCAAAACGCGTCCGAACCCAAAACACGGCCGCGGAACCGAACCCAAAACCAAAACACAAAACCCGAAAAATTTCCGGTGCACATCACTAGTGCTAACCCTAAGGCTCCTGAGAGGAGGGGACCCAAATGGAGGAGGTTGCACACAGGTCTCCTCCACTATTAATGTGGTGCTCATGGTGATTCCTACTATCAATAAAATATTATTTTAACTATTTACTATAGTGTGCCCCAACGTGAATACTTTTGCTGTCACTCCTCTCTTTCTTTGCTTCTACAATATGCTTCAGGGATCACCTATTATAATGATTAATACGTAAATGACCCATCATTTTGGGTTTTAATATAGAATATTAATTTCTAGTTGTGGGCTGGGACCACCCTCCCCCTTTTTCACTGAATAATGTTGGGAGGTATGTGCTGCTATCATCTGAGCAGAGTACACACACACATGGATGGTGCTGGCTGTAGCAGCTGTAAAATATAGAGTTCTATTAAAATTTCAGCACAGAACAAAAGGTCTATTTACTAAGCTTTGGAAAGTAATAAATTGCATGGTGATAAAGTACCAGCCAATCAGCTCCTAACTGTCAGATATAACACGTGCAGAGAGAGTTAGATTTGGGTGGGGTGTGTTCAAACTGAATTCTAAATTGCAATGTAAAAATAAAGCAGCCAGTATTTACCCTGCACAGAAACAATATAACCTACCCAAATCTAACTCTCTCTGCAGTGCACATGTTATATCTGCCTCCCCTGCAGTGCACATGGGTGGTCATTCCGAGTTGATCGCAGCCAGCAACTTTTTGCTGCTGCTGCTGCTGCGATCAACTAGTACACGCCTATGGGGGAGTGTGTTTTAGCTTAGCAGGGCTGCGATCGCTTGCGCAGCCTTGCTAAGCTAAAAAAATTCCAAGCAAAAGTAGACTAGGCCTGGACATACTTAACCTGTGCGAGGATCTCTGCGATGCTGGGGCCGGCTTTGACTTCAGACATCCGCCCTATGTTCTCCTGGACACGACTGCGTTTTCTTCTCCACTCCCCCGAAAACGGTCTCCAATGGTCCAGTACGCCCAGGTACGCCTTCTTTCTGTCAATCTTCTTTGCAGTCGGCTCTGCAACCGCTTCCTTCGTAGGACGCAACGTAACCCGGCGACTCCTGTCACCATGCAACATCACGCATGTGCACTGCGGCCACCGCGCATGCGCATTCCGGACCCATTCGCACCGCAGCGACAAACCGCTGCGTGCGAACGGGTCGGAATGACCCCCATGGTTTTGCCCAACTGCTAACAAATTTGCTGCTGCGATCAACTCTGAATTACCCCCTGTGTCTCCGTCCACTTTATCTCTCTACAAGGCTTAGTAAATAGATCCCAAAATACTGATAACAGAGCAAAACCACAGACAATTTTTGTTGGAGATACCTTTTAGGATCTTTTCAGTAATGTACTGTATATTTCTTACAAGTGGGAGTTCTTTGTTCTATGGAAAAACATGGGGAATACCGGCTGAAGCAATACAATAAAATGCATATGAAACACAAATTCACCGCGTATAAAGATCTTATTACCTGACAGTGTCTGATTCTCAGCTGCTGTAGACTGTAGTCAGCGACTATTACAATAATAGACGCTGTCATTCACTTTTGGAAGAGGAATTGCCCATCGTACAGGAGACAATCAGATCCTACGTATCCTGGTACACATCATATAGCAAATTATTCAAATAAATCTCTGTTACTTTGCGTACAGCGTTTAAGTATTACATTGATTACTGACCTACTGCAGAGGTGATTATGTAACACTGAGATCCGGCTGGTCACATACAGTAACGTTATTCCCTTTATATAATAATGTTGATAGAAATTCAATCAATGGATCATAGTCGTTTCTTGCGGCGGGCGAGGCGTGCATTCGTACGGGGTGCCCGCCGCGGCTCTAGGTGGCTCAGTTTGCTTCTCCCCCTCCTCCCCGTCATTACTACTCCGCTCAGGGGGCGAAGTTTCGTGCAATGACGCGTTTGCTTCGTGACACAACAACGTAAATGCGTCATTACATAAAACTCCGCCCCCGAGTGGAGTACTGATGATGGGGAGGAGGGGGTACCGCCCGGGAAGCCTGCCAGCAAACTAGGAGGAGGGAGAGGCGGGCCGGCGCGGACCGAAGAGCCGGAAGCGGGAGGACCGCTGCAAACGTAAGTATACCTTTCTCTTTCTCTCGCTCTCTCAATCTCTTTCTTTGTACAAGGGGACTCTGACTGCCGTAATGTGTAAAATGGGGACTCTTGCCTGCCGTAATGTGTAAAATGGGGACTCTTGCCTGCCGTAATGTGTAAAATGGGGACACCTGCCTGCCATAATGTGTAAAATAGGGACACCTGCCTGCCGTACTGTGTAAAATGGGGACTCTTGCCTGCCGTAATGTGTAAAATGGGGACACTTGCCTGCCGTAATGTGTAAAATGGGGACACCTGCCTGCCATAATGTGTAAAATGGAGACTCTTGCCTGCCATAATGTGTAAAAAGGGGACTCTTGCCTGCTGTAATGTGTAAAATGGGGACACCTGCCTACCGTAATGTGTAAAATGGGGACTCTTGCCTGCTGTAATGTAAAATGGGGACTCTTGCCTGCCGTAATGTGTAAAATGGGGATACCTGCCTGCCATAATGTGTAAAATAGGGACACCTGCCTGCCGTACTGTGTAAAATGGGGACTCTTGCCTGCCGTAATGTGTAAAATGGGGACTCTTGCCTGCCGTAATGTGTAAAATGGGGACACTTGCCTGCCGTAATGTGTAAAATGGGGACACCTGCCTGCCATAATGTGTAAAATGGGGACTCTTGCCTGTCATAATGTGTAAAAAGGGGACTCTTGCCTGCTGTAATGTGTAAAATGGGGACACCTGCCTACCGTAATGTGTAAAATGGGGACTCTTGCCTGCTGTAATGTAAAATGGGGACTCTTGCCTGCCGTAATGTGTAAAATGGGGACACCTGCCTGCCATAATGTGTAAAATGGGGACTCTTGCCTGCCATAATGTGTAAAAAGGGGACTCTTGCCTGCTGTAATGTGTAAAATGGGGACACCTGCCTGCCGTAATGTGTAAACTGGGGACACCTGCCTGCCATAATGTGTAAAATGGGGACTCTTGCCTGCCATAATGTGTAAAAAGGGGACTCTTGCCTGCTGTAATGTGTAAAATGGGGACACCTGCCTGCCGTAATGTGTAAAATGGGGACTCTTGCCTGCCGTAATGTGTAAAAGGGGACATCTGCCTGTCATAATGTGTAAAATGGGGACTCTTGCCTGCCGCAATGTGTAAAATGGGGACACCTGCCTGCCGTAATGTGTAAAATGGGGACTCTTGCCTGCTGTAATGTGTAAAATGGGGACACCTGCCTGCCGTAATGTGTAAACTGGGGACACCTGCCTGCCATAATGTGTAAAATGGGGACTCTTGCCTGCAATAATGTGTAAAAAGGGGACTCTTGCCTGCTGTAATGTGTAAAATGGGGACACCTGCCTGCCGTAATGTGTAAAATGGGGACTCTTGCCTGCCGTAATGTGCAAAATGGGGACTCTTGCCTGCCGTAATGTGTAAAATGGGGACATCTGCCTGTCACAATGTGTAAAATGGGGACACCTGCCTGCCGTACTGTGTAAAATGGGGACTCTTGCCTGCCGTAATGTGTAAAATGGGGACACTTGCCTGCCGTAATGTGTAAAATGGGGACACCTGCCTGCCATAATGTGTAAAATGGGGACTCTTTCCTGCCATAATGTGTAAAAAGGGGACTCTTGCCTGCTGTAATGTGTAAAATGGGGACACCTGCCTGCCGTAATGTGTAAAATGGGGACACCTGCCTGCCATAATGTGTAAAATGGGGACTCTTGCCTGCCATAATGTGTAAAAAGGGGACGCTTGCCTGCTGTAATGTGTAAAATGGGGACACCTGCCTGCTGTAATGTGTAAAATGGGGACTCTTGCCTGCCGTAATGTGTAAAATGGGGACACCTGCCTGCTGTAATGTGTAAAATGGGGACTCTTGCCTGCTGTAATGTGTAAAATGGGGACACTTGCCTGCTGTAATGTGTAAAATGGGGACACTTGCCTGCCATAATGTGTAAAATGGGGACTCTTGCCTGCCATAATGTGTAAAAAGGGGACTCTTGCCTGCTGTAATGTGTAAAATGGGGACTCTTGCCTGCCGTAATGTGTAAAATGGGGACTCTTGCCTGCCATAATGTGTAAAATGGGGACTCTTGCCTGCTGTAATGTGTAAAATGGGGACTCTTGCCTGCCGTAATGTGTAAAATGGGGACACCTGCCTGCTGTAATGTGTAAAATGGGGACTCTTGCCTGCTGTAATGTGTAAAATGGGGACTCTTGCCTGCCGTAATGTGTAAATTGGGGACTCTTGCCTGCCGTAATGTGTAAAATGGGGACACTTGCCTGCCATAATGTGTAAAATGGGGATTTAATGTATCAAGGGCATTGCAGTGTGTGGCATAATATGGTGCAGGGAGCATTACTGTGTGGGGCATAATATGGTAGAATTCTTTTTTACTTTTGTGGCCGTGATCGTTTGGTGCAAGGTCAAAACTGGGGTGCAAGGTAGTCTTTCCAGATGAGACCACGCCCATTTTAACAAGGCCACGCAAAAATTCTTTATTTTTTATATTTGGAGGGGGGGGGGGGGCTTTTTATGGCAATGGGGGGCACATTTTTAAATCTCGCACTGGGAGCCAAATTGCCTAGAAACAGCCCTGCAATGGATCAACGTTCATAGGATAATTCAGGACGTATATAGAGTAGGGCTGAAACTTACCTGAGGCATTACTATGGAACACAGCAGAGATGGTGTTGGAGCGTGTCTACAGATAGAACACACATACCTCCCAACTGTCCCGATTTTCGCGGGACAGTCCCGTTTTTTTGGGACTGTCCCGCTGTCCCACCTGCGGGCCGCAGTGTCCCGTGGTGGGGAGGGTGGGGCAGTTGGGAGCCTCTGTGTCTCGCTGCCCTGCTTAGCAGAGCAGCAGTGAATAGATGCTGTGCGCATGCGCACAGCGTCTATTCACTTGAGTCAAAGGGAGAGGGGGCATGCCAGCGGCTCACAGAGCGCTGGGCATGCCCCCTCAGTGATGAAAACGGGGCATGGCTTGCGATCGTGGGTCCTCCGCGAAACCATGCCCCCTTTTCATAGGCCACACCTCCTTTTCGGGAGCGCGCGCGGCTTTGCCGCGCGTGTGTCCCTCTTTAGAAAACCAAGAACTTGGGAGGCATGAATACATAGGACAAATATTTCCATACAAATATAATACAGCATAATAGGCGCAAAGGTGAGCAGGAAATAAAAAGAATACATAACAAGGCAATAAAAAAAAGTCCAGATATAGTTCCTGAGAAGTACAGTAAAAGATCACCACGTACTTTACAGCACTGCTGTCAGAATACACAGCGCTTCGGGGAAAGAATTTAAATGTGCGGCCCTCTGATATTTTCCATTGCATTGCCATTTTGTGCATTGGAAGGGTGTGACTAGTTTATAGATCATTCCAATGTCAAATTCACAGATCTCATTACAGAATATAGCAATTGAAGAGGACACAGTCTATCTACAGGCACTTTTACTTAAAAGAACGACTGATACCACGCATCTATAAAACACTTATACAGATGTGTCCTCGTACATCTTTGCTCTGTGTCGGCAATCAGGTGTCCTAGTTGCAGCATGTTGTTGGCGTGCTAAGACACAAGAGAATCCACGCCATGCAGTACACAGCTTAACCACTGGGTGGCAAATGTTCCACTGATAAAAACTACAGTACTGAATTCAGGGCCCTCATTCCGAGTCGTTCGCTCTGTAAATTTCTTCGCATCGCAGCGATTTTCCGCTTAGTGCGCATGCGCAATGTCCGCACTGCGACTGCGCCAAGTAAATTTTGCTATGAAGAAAGTATTTTTACTCACGGCTTTTTCTTCGCTCCGGCGATCGTAGTGTGATTGATAGGAAATGGGTGTTACTGGGCGGAAACACGGCGTTTTATGGACGTGTGGATAAAAACGCTACCGTTTTCGGAAAAAACGCGGGAGTGGCTGGAGAAACGGGGGAGTGTCTGGGCGAACGCTGGGTGTGTTTGTGACGTCAAACCAGGAACGACAAGCACTGAACTGATCGCAGATGCCGAGTAAGTCTGAAGCTACTCTGAAACTGCTAAGTAGTTTGTAATCGCAATATTGCGAATACATTGTTCGCAATTTTAAGAAGCTAAGATACACTCCCAGTAGGCGGCGGCTTAGCGTGAGCAACTCTGCTAAAATCGCCTTGCGAGCGAACAACTCGGAATGAGGGCCCAGGTGCAGATTTATCAAGTCTTGAAGAGTGATACATTGCACGGTGATAAAGAACCCACCAATCAGCTCCTGTCATGTTACAGGCTGTGTTTGAAAAATGGAAGTTAGGAGCTGGTTGGCTGATACTGTATCATTATGCAATGTATCACTCTCCAAGGCTTGAATAATCTGCACCTACTGTATACTGTAGCAGTGAATGAAGATCCATGACAGCCTGACCAATTATGTATACTACTACTACAGTGTAAACAGTCGCAACAGGGTTTTTATTTTGCGTGTTTACAGAGTTATGGCTTTGCCGCTATCTCTAAAGACATTGTCACTAGCAGATTACTCAACATGACTCTAGTCGTTACACATACTGTATACAGTACCAAGGAACGGCAGTTGTGTAAAGACGCATTATCAGTTTTCAATAAACACTCACACTACTATACTGCACATATTCACCTAGATCTTTGCCAGTGCGCAGTCCCCTTTCTTTGACCAAGTAGGATCCGGTCTTCAGGAAACAATAAACCGCAGCTCTCGCTCCATGACAGTCACGCTGTACTATAGCGTCCAAATGACAGTTACCACATGGTTTTATTAGCCAATCATTGGGCGGTGCTAAAGAAACTACATTAGCTATTTGACGCATACACAGTGCAGTTTAGGAAAAATGACATCTGGTGGACAGAAAATTGTATCACACTCTCCATTTTTTTCAAGCATGCCATGATGTGATTTAATACACCAAGCTGTTAGGGCCGGTTCTACACCTTGTGGCGCCCAATGCGAACGTTTCCACTGGCGGTTCCCCCACCCCGTCCTGTGCGGCAAAACAGTTAGTGCTCGCCGGAGGCGCGCTGCATAAAATAGGGGTGTGGCTTCATAGGGGAGGGGCATGGCCACAGTTATGCCCCCAGATTTGCCCCAAGTAGTTGTGCCTCCCAGTTGATTTGCCCCCTGTAGCTGTGCCCCCAGTAGTTGTGCCCTCTGTTGCTGTGCCCCCTGTTACTTTTTACTAGTAGTTGTGCCCCGTTGCTTTTCCCCCAGTAGTTGTGCTCTCTGTTGCTGTGCCCCCAGTAGTTGTGCCCCAGTAGATTTGCCCCAGTAGTTGTGCCCCCTGTCGCTGTGCCCCTAGTAGTTGTGCCCTCTGCTGCTGTGCCCCCAGTAGTTGTGCTCTCTGCTGCTGTGCCCCCAGTACTTGTGCCCTCTGCTGCTGTACCCCCAGTAGTTGTGCCCCCTGTCGCTGTGCCCCTAGTAGTTGTGCCCTCTGCTGCTGTGCCCCCAGTAGTTGTGCTCTCTGCTGCTGTGCCCCCAGTACTTGTGCCCTCTGCTGCTGTACCCCCAGTAGTTGTGCCCTCTGCTGCTGTACCCCCAGTAGTTGTGCCCTCTGCTGCTGTGCCCCCAGTAGTTGTGCCCCCTGTCACTGTGTCCCCAGTACTTGTGCCCTCTGCTGCTGTACCCCCAGTAGTTGTGCCCTCTGCTGCTGTGCCCCCAGTAGTTGTGCTCTCTGCTGCTGTGCCCCCAGTACTTGTGCCCTCTGCTGCTGTACCCCCAGTAGTTGTGCCCTCTGCTGCTGTACCCCCAGTAGTTGTGCCCTCTGCTGCTGTGCCCCCAGTAGTTGTGCCCCCTGTCACTGTGTCCCCAGTACTTGTGCCCTCTGCTGCTGTACCCCCAGTAGTTGTGCCCTCTGCTGCTGTGCCCCCAGTAGTTGCGCCCTCTGCTGCTGTGCCCCCAGTAGTTGTGCCCCCTGTCGCTGTGCCCCCAGTAGTTGTGCCCCCTGTCGCTGTGCCCCCAGTACTTGTGCCCTCTGCTGCTGTACCCCCAGTAGTTGTGCCCTCTGCTGCTGTGCCCCCAGTAGTTGCGCCCTCTGCTGCTGTGCCCCCAGTAGTTGTGCCCCCTGTCGCTGTGCCCCCAGTACTTGTGCCCTCTGCTGCTGTACCCCCAGTAGTTGTGCCCTCTGCTGCTGTGCCCCCAGTAGTTGTGCCCTCTGCTGCTGTGCCCCCAGTAGTTGCGCCCTCTGCTGCTGTGCCCCCTGCACTGTCAAACACACAAAAAAGAAAGAAACAATACTTACCACTGCCCTGCTCCTGCTTCCCGAGTCCCGACTGCTGCTGCTCCTGCTCCGTCTGCCCGCCGTGGCTCCTCTCTCCATAGCAGCGCCGCACAGACACTAAAGGTCAATAATGACCTCTAGTGTCTGTCAGTGGAGCCGGCTGCAGCGGGCGACCACACAGCCCACGGCGTCTGCTGCAGCCGGGGAGCGGGGTGTGGGTAGGCGGCGGTGTCTGCAGCCGCGCCCCCAGGCGCAGGCACTGCTTTCCCACACTAAAAACCGCTCCTCCAAGCTGTGACATGGTAGGGCACAAGTAGCAGTGTACATTACATGTCATATGGACACATCTGTATCATACATTACAAAACCCACTGATATTGGCCATATTGCATCTGATTCTGCATGTTGCACTGCAGGGGGGCAGATGTAAAATGTGCAGAGAGTTAGATGTGGGTGGTGCGTGACCAAACTCATATATAAATTGCAGTGTAAAAATAAAGCTGTCCAGTATCTGCGGGCAACATGTAAAAGCAGCCAGTATTTACCCCACATGCAAATGTATTTGCACCCCTTGTATTGAAGCATGGTTAGTTCCAGGTGCACTCCTTGCACTTTTTGTTTTACTCCCACCTCAGAATCAGCCATGTTGTCAGCAATGTGCACATGAAATGCTACTGTCAGCCGGAGACCTTGCGCCATATCTGGCAACTTCTCTAGAACTGTGTAGAACGTTGGACACTCTTGATAGAGGCTCGTTAAACTTAGTGTTTTCAATACTTGCCTACCCTCCCGGAATGGCCGGGAGGTACCCGAAAATCGGGTCACCCTCCCGGCCCCCCGGAAAGGTGGGCAAGCCTCTCGTTTTCCCTTTCAGGCCCTCCACACTCCGCCTCGGCCGCCCACAGCAGGAACAGGTAGGCAAGTATGGTGTTTACTGATATATGTGGATCCATTGATATGTCCTCATAGAATGGCATATGCAACAGGCACTGCCTGTCAGGCAGCATGCGGCTGTACACTGGGAGTTGTTGTTGGTGGCGATATCAGCACTGTTCAGCCACAGGGAACCATGTAGACAATCTCAACTATCAACCAATAGAACTGTAGAAAACCCACCCCACCCCCCATCAACCTGCTCATATGACAAATTTGTAAAAGCTTAAAAATGTAGATTTTGACGTATTTCTCATTTGGAAAGTGGTAACTTCTTCACATATGTGAAAAATAAAAGTACAAATAAATTAGCTCCTGTCAGTTTTCAAATATAACCTGGAAAATGGCAGCAGTGGTGTAACTAGAGGCTTAACTCTCCTGGCAAAGTCTCAGGATGGGCCTCCTATTTGATCTCTATAAACTCTATAGTATCGTTTTATTAAAAGTTATAACTCTAAATCACTAACGAAAAGGAAGGATGGCCAATCTGTGCCCACCCTCCACAAATGATGCAGTAGGTACCAATGGAGCCAACAGGGAACCGGCAGATGAGTAGGGAGCGATACAGAATGCTGGTCTGAGGTACTGCATTGGGACAGACACACCAATCAGCAGACGCGGAGGTACTCTCAGGGACACCAACCTCCACAGACTGACCCTAATGACAGGAGGAGCTTCCTCAGATAAGAGGCAGACAGCAGAGGGTCAGGACTGCCCAGCGGGCAGCAGGTTTGGTGTGGTCATGGCAGATGATGATCCGGAAGCCCAGAAATTCAGGTCGTGGTTTCAGGCCTATCCAGATGGGTTGGATTCGGGTGACCGGCAGTTGGGAGACCGGCCGCTGGGAATCCGCTGGTCACCATACCGACGCTGGTGGGGGCTGAGCGCAACAAAGCTCCTTGCGGTCTCTCTGAGCTCGCCACGCAGTGTGCTCTGTGGCTCACTGCACTTGCCACAGGTTCTCGACACCCACAAGTGGGAATAGTTCCTGTCAGTTGAAATGCCGACCAGCGAGCTATTCAGGCTACGGGATCCCTGCATCGGTATTGTGACCGGCGGTCTCCCGACCACCGGTCACATAACCGCATCCCATCCAGACATCAGGAGGAATATGTAATAGCTTCTGAGTTTGTCAGAGGTGCAGAATGCCAGCCAATCTCTGACTTTTTTTTTTAAGCGGCTATCATTCTGCTTTAAAAAAAGTCCAAGATCGGCCATTATCCATTGCACCTCCGCCAAGGGGTGAGAGATGCAGGGGGAATCGGGAAGGTGTTAAAAAGGGAATGGGTGAGAGAGGGAAGGAGGAAGTGAGGAGTGTAGGGGGTGAGAGGGAAGGAGGGAGGGGATGAGAGGGAAGGAAAGAGTCAGAGGTGCAGCGAGTTAGAGAGGGAATAAGGGGGTGAGAGTTGCAGGTTGTAGAAGGGAGTAAGAGGTGCAGGGGTAAGAGTAAAGGAAGGCGTGTGAGAGGTAAGGAAGGGGAGAGAGGGGCAGGGGGTAAGAAAAAAGGAAGGCGTGAGAGAGGTAAGGAAGGGGTGAGAGATGTAGAGGGTAAGAGAAAAGGAAGGCATGTGAGAGGTAAGGAAGGGGTGAGAGGTGCAGGGGGTAAGAGAAAAGGAAGGCCTGTGAGAGGTAAGGAAGGGGTGAGAGGTGCAGGGGGTAAGAGAAAAGGAAGGCGTGAGAGAAGTAAGGAAGGGGTGAGAGGTGAAGGGGGTAAGAGAAAAGGAAGGCGTGAGAGAGGTAAGGAAGGGGTGAAAGGTGTAGAGGGTAAGAGAAAAGGAAGGCGTGAGAGAGGTAAGGAAGGGGTGAAAGATGTAGAGGGTAAGAGAAAAGGAAGGAGTGAGAGAGGTTAAGAAGGGGTGAGAGGTGTAGAGGGTAAGACAGAAGTAAGGAGGAAATGTTAAAAAGTATGTAAAATGAAGTTCAAAATACCGACCATTCTGTTAAAAGTTCATACCCCCACTTCCTAAAGGTCCACTTCTAGCACTGAGCTACTGTATAGTATATCAGTCTTTCATCATCAAATCCCAGCTACCAGTCACATATATAACATAACTTGGGTCCTACCAGGATGTAGCCCAGTTTTGCATAATTTTGAATGCATAATGAAATGAATTGTGTAGTCCACCTTTCTGACAATGGGCATTTTCCTCCATTAGCAGTGGCAGTTTCAGGTGCGAGCTAGCAGGGCGGCCGGTCAAGGGCACAGCTGTAGTCACCCGCAGGCGCCTGCCGCCCGCACTCTGCACAATGGCCCTCATTCCGAGTTGATCGCTCACTAGCTACTTTTAGCAGCAGTGCACACGCTAGGCCGCCGCCCTCTGGGAGTGTATTTTAGATTAGCAGAATAGCGAACGAAAGATTAGTAGAACTGCTACTAAATAATTTGCTGCAGTTTCTGAGTAGCTCCAGACCTACTCCTAGATTGCGATCACCTCAGTCCGTTTAGTTCCTGATTTGACGTCACAAACACGCCCTGAGTTCGGACAGCCACTCCCCCATTTCCCCAGCCACTCCTGCGTTTTTCAGCACACTCCCTGAAAACGCTGAGTTGCCGCCCAGAAACACCCCTTTCCTGTCAATCACACTACGAACACTCGAGCGACTGAAAAGCGTTGCTCGAGTCTGTGTAAAACTGCATAGTTTTGTGTGAAAGCACTTCGCATGTGCGCGCTGCGTACCATACGCATGCGCAGAACAGCCGGTTTTTAGCCTGATCTCTATGCTGCGAAAAACGGCAGCGAGCGATCAACTCGGAATGAACCCCCAATAACAATGGTTGCAGCTGACACCAAGGAGGAGAACGGGGGGACATACGCTAATGGTCCTACTTGACCTCTAGCATCTGGAGGAGGGCAGGGAGACAGACGCTAGAGGTCCTACTTGACCTCTCACATCTAACAGCACCAGGAACGCTGGAGGCGGGAAAAGATACAGAATTGCATCTTCTCGCATGTAAACCACTGACAACAAGCATGACCCCTCTGGCAACGAGCAGGAAACCCCTGGCAAAGAGTATGAAACCCCTTGCAATGAGCATGAGGGTCATTCCATGAAAATTGTACTTTTATGTAACGTTTGTTACCAGTTTTCATGACAAGTTGTGCATCAAAATGAAAGCATATCATGTACCACACAAACAACATTTACTTTGCACAAAATAGTCAAAACACATGAAATATATTTCAAAATGTAACTTTGATACCCGTGAGACCCCTGGCAACAAGCAGGAAACCCAGAGCATGAAACCCCTGATGAGCATGAAACCCTTGGCAACGAGCATGAGGCCCATGGCAATGAGCATGAAACCCCTGGCAATGAGCATGGAACCCAGAGCATGAAACCCTTGCCAACGAGCATGAGACCCCTGGCAACGAGCATGAAACCCCTGGCAGCGAGCAGGTAATTTAAAAGTAATTACAAGCCTACTGTGGGGCATAATTTGTAAGGGACATTATTGTGTGTGTAGAAAATAATGGTGCCAGGGGCATAACTATATGTGGCATAATGTGTAATGGGCATCACAGTGTATGGCATAATGTGTGATGGGCATTGCAATGTGTGCATAATATGTAATGGGCATTATGGTGTGTGGCATAACATGTAATGGGCATTACGGTGTGTGGTATAATGTGTAAAGAGCATTACGGTGTGGTATAAGTTGTAATAGGCATTACGGTAAGTAGCATAATGTGTAATGGGCGTTACGATGTGTGGCATAATGTGTAATGGGCATTACGGTGTGTGGCATAATGTGTAATGGGCATTACTGTGTGTAGCCTAAGTTGTAATAGGCATTATGGTGTGGCATAACATGTAAAGGGCATTACGGTGTTTGGCATAATGTGTAATGGACACTACGATGTGTGGTATAATGTGTAAGGAGCATTACAGTGTGTGGTGGAATGGGCATTATGGTGTGTGGCAAAATGGGCAATACGATGTGTGGCATAATGCGTAATGGGCATTACAGTGTGTGGAATAATGTGTAATGAGCATTATGGTATGTGGCATAGGGGGTAATTCCGAGTTGTTTGCTCGCATTGCACACGTTAGGCTGCCGCCCTCTGGGAGTGTATCTTAGCTTAGCAGAATAGCGATCAAAAGAGTAGCAGAATTGCGATTAAATAATTCTTAGCAGTTTCTGAGTAGCTCGAGACTTACTCCTACACTGCGATCAGCTCAGCCCGTTTCGTTCCTGGTTTGACGTCACAAACACGCCCTGCGTTCGGCCAGCCACTCCCCCGTTTCTTCAGACACTGCCGCGTTTTATCCTGGCACGCCTGCGTTTTTCCGCACACTCCCAGAAACACCCACTTCCTGTCAATCACACTCCGATCACTTCAACAATGAAAATTCTTTGTTTGGACGTGAGTAAATCTACTAAGTTTTGTGCTAAAATACTTAGCGCATGCGCACTGCGTACCATGCGCATTTTTGCCTTAATCGCTCTGTTGCGAAAATCAGCAACGAGCGAACAACTCGGAATGACCCCCATAATGTGTAAGGGGCATTACTAAGGAAGAAAAAATAAGATTTTACTCACCGGTAAATCTATTTCTTGTAGTCGGTAGTGGATGCTGGGGACTCCGTAAGGACCATGGGGAATAGACGGCTCCGCAGGAGACTGGGCACATGTAAAAAAAGCTTTAGGACTATCTGGTGTGCACTGGCTCCTCCCCCTATGACCCTCCTCCAAGCCTCAGTTAGGACACTATGCCCGGAAGAGCTGACACAATAAGGAAGGATTTTGAATCCCGGGTAAGACTCATACCAGCCACACCAATCACACCATATAACTCGTGATAGGAACCCCGGTTAACAGTATGATAACAATGGAACCTCTGAATAGATGGTTCACAATAACAACCCGATTTGTGTAACAATAACTATTTACAAGTATTGCAGACAATCCGCACTTGGGATGGGCGCCCAGCATCCACTACGGACTACGAGAAATAGATTTACCAGTGAGTAAAATCTTATTTTCTCTGACGTCCTAGTGGATGCTGGGGACTCCGTAAGGACCATGGGGATTATACCAAAGCTCCCAAACGGGCGGGAGAGTGCGGATGACTCTGCAGCACCGAATGAGAGAACTCAAGGTCCTTCTCAGCCAGGGTATAAAATTTGTAGAATTTTGCAACGTGTTTGCCCCTGACCAAGTAGCAGCTCGGCCAAGTTGTAGAGCCGAGACCCCTCGGGCAGCGGCCCAAGATGAGCCCCATTACTTGTGGAATGGGCTTTTACAGATTTAGGCTGCGGTAGTCCCACCGCAGAATGCGCAAGCTGAATAGTGCTACAAATCCAGCGCGCTATAGTCTGCTTAGAAGCAGGAGAACCCAGCTTGTTGGGTGCATCCAGGATAAACAGCGCGTCAGTTTTCCTGACTCCAGCCGTCCTGGAAATATAATTTTTCAGGGCCCTGACTACGTCCAGTAACTTGGAATCCTCCAGGTCCCTAGTAGCCGCAGGCACCACAATAGGTTGGTTCAAGTGAAAACCTGATACCACCTTCGGGAGAAAGTGAGGACGAGTCCTCAACTCTGCCCTATCCATATGGAAAGTCAGGTAAGGACTTTTTTACGACAAAGCCGCCAATTCTGACACATGCCTGGCCGAAGCCAGAGCCAACACATGACCACTTTTCATGTGAGATATTTCAAATCCACGGTTTTAAGTGGCTCAAACCAATGTGATTCCAGGAACTCCAAAATCACATTGAGATCCCAAGGTGCCACTGGGGCACAAAAAGGGGCTGAATATGCAGCACTCCCTTACAACGTCTGAACTTCAGGCTGACATCCTTCCTGGCTTTGATCAGGATAAGAATGACTTCCTCCGGAATGCCTTTTTCACTCAGGATCCGGTGTTCAACCGCCATGCCGTCAACGCAGCCGCGGTAAGTCTTTGAACAGACAGGGCCCCTGCTGCAGCAGATCCTGTCTGAGTGGCAGAGGCCATGGGTCCTCTGAAATCATCTCTTGAAGTTCCGGGTACCAAGCCCTTCTTGGCCAATCCGGAACAATGAGTATAGTTCTTACTCCTCTTTTTCTTATTATCCTCAGTACCTTGGGTATGAGAGGGAGAGGAGGGAACACATAAACCGACTGGTACACCCGCAGTGTCACTAGAGCTTCCACAGCGATCGCCTGAGGTTCCCTTTACCTGGCGCAATCTTTTTTTTTTTTTTTGAGGCGGGACGCCATCATGTCCACTTGCTTCGTACGAAGCTACCATTTTTCCCAGGACTCGTGTGCATTGATGTACCGACACCTGTCCCGGTCTTAGGAGGTTTCTGACTAGAGATGACAACTCCTCGGCTTTTTCCATTGGAAGAAACCCTTTTTTCTGGTCTGTTTCCAGAATCATTCCCAGGAACAGAAGACGTGTCGTCGGGACCAGCTGTGACTTTGGAATTGAGAATCCAGCCCTGCTGTTGCAGCACTTCCCGAGAAAGTGCTACCCCCTTACCAACTGTTCCTTGGACCTCGCCTTTATCAGGAGATCGTCCAAGTACGGGATAATTAAAATTCCCTTCTTGCGAAGGAGTATCATCATTTCGGTCATTACCCTGGTAAAGACCCTCGGTGCTGTGGATAATCCAAACGGCAGCGTCTGGAACTGATAGTGACAGTTCTGTACCACAACCTTGAGGTACTCCTGGTGAGGAGGGTAAATGGGGACATGCAGGTAAGTATCCTTGATGTCCAGGGAGACCATGTAATCCCCCTCTTCCAGCCTCGCAATAATCGCCCTGAGCGATTCCATCTTGAACTTGAATCTTTTGATATATGTGTTCAAGGATTTTAAATTTAAGATGGATCTCACCGAACCGTCCGGTTTCGGTACCACAAACATTGTGGAATAGTAACCCTTTCCTTGCTGAAGGAGGGGTACCTTGATAATCACTTGCTGTGAATATAGTTTTTGGATAGCCACCAACACTGCCTCCCTGGCAGAGGGAGTTGCCGGTACGGCAGATTTTAGGAAACGGCGGGGGGGGGAGACGTCTCAAATTCCAGCCTGTACCCCTGAGATACTGTTTGAAGAACCCCGGGATCCATCTGTGAGAGAGCCCACTGTGCATTGAAATTTCTGAGACGGGCCCCCACCGTACCCGGGTCCGCCTGAGCAGACCCAGCGTCATGCTGTGGACTTACCGGACGCAGGGGAGGACTTCTGCTCTTGGGAACTAGCTGTGTGCTGCAGCTTTTTCCTTCTACCTTTTCCTCTCGGCAGGAAAGATGAGCCTCTAGCCCTCTACTTTTCTGGGGCCGAAGGGACTGTACCTGATAATACAGTGCTTACTTTTGCTGTGGGGTAGCTTGTGGCAAATGTTTTGATTTCCCAGCCGTAGCTGTGGCAATGAGGTCTGAAAGACCATCCCCAAACAGTTCCACCCCCTTATAGGGCAAACTTCCATGTGCCGTTTTGAATCGGCATCGCCCGACCATTGCCGAGTCCATAACCCCCGTCTGGCGGCAATGGTTTTACATAGCGCTTATTAGTGATGCCAGTCGGCAAATATCCCTCTGTGCATCACGCATGTATAAGACAGCGTCTTTTTATAAATATTATCCGACAGGGAATCTGACCACGCAGCTGCCGCACTGCACATCCATGCCGAGGCAATAGCAGGTCTCAATATAATGCCCGTGTGTGTGTATATAGCTTTAAGGGTAGTTTTCTGCTTTTTATCAGCAGGTTACTTCAGGGCGGCCGTATCCGTGATGGTAGTGCCACCTTTTTTTAATAAGCGTGTAACCGCTTTATCTACCCTAGGGGGTATTTCCCAACGTGACCTATCCTCTGACGGAAAAGGGTACGCTGCTTAGAAATTATCAATTTCTTATCGGGGGAAGTCCACGCTTCCTCACACACCTCATATCAATTCCTCAGATACAGGAAAACTACTGGTAGTTTTCTGTCACCAAACATAATACCCTTTTTTGTGGTACCTGGGGTATTATCAGAAATGTGTAATACATTTTTCATTGCCTCAATCATGTAACGGGTGGCCCTATTGGAAGGTACACTAGTCTCATCGTCGTCGACACTGGAGTCGGTATCCGTGTCAACATCTGTGTCTGCCATCTGAGGTAGCGAGCGTTTTAGAGCCCCTGATGACATTTGAGACGCTTGGACAGGCACAAGCTGAGCAGCCGGCTGTCCTATGTCGTCAAACCTTTTATGTAAGGAGTTGACACTGTCACGTAATTCCTTCCATAAGTCCATCCACACCGGTGTCGACCCCGCAAGGGGTGACATCCCATTCACAGGCATTTGCTCCGCCTCCACATCATTATCCTCATCATACATGTCGACACAGCAGTACCGACACACAGCACACACACAGGGAATGCTCTGACAGAGGACAGGACTCCACAAAGCCCTTTGGGGAGACAGAGACAGAGTATGCCAGCACACACCAGAGCGCTATATATCACAGGGATATCACCTATAGAGAGTGTTTTCCCTTATAGCTGCATAATATATTTATACTGCGCCTAATTTGTGCACCCCCCCTCTCTTTTTTTTTTTTTTTTTTTTAAATTCTTTATTTTTCATTTTGCAAATTGAAACAGTTTCCATATAGTACAGTACATATGTCCAAAAATAAAACGTAGACATTAGTCTCATAGCATGGTGATTGTAGTTAAACAGACATATATATGTCATCTTACTCCTATATATCATACAACCGAAGACATAATATCTGGAATAAAGAGCTCCTCGTAACAGTATCACTCCTTAACATGGTAGCCATATGACATTCGAGGTAGTAAACAGTCGGACACAATTAATACTTAAAAAAAAAAAAAAGGGGGGGGGGGTGGACAAGGGGAAGAAAGGGAAAAAGGGGGAGGAGGGGAAATGAAGAGGGTCACATACATAAATCATACAGAAACCAGAGAGGAGGCTTCAACCGGTTCTGCCCTCAGTGTGTAGTCAGTGGTGCGTAATCAGCATAGGTCTTAGTGGTCTTGAACTCTATCCAGCAAAGCCAAGTGGCTAAGTAATCGGAGTATTTATCTAAGGCGGCAGAGTAAACATCCTCCATATGCATATAAAAATCAATGCGTTGGAACCATTCCCACATTATTGGTGGGCTGACGGACCGCCAGTGTACTGGGAGCACCGCTCTCGCCGCGTTACTCAAGTGTTTAAGTAGAGACTTCTTGTAATGAGACAGGGGGACATTCGAGTGTGAGAGAAGCCAAAAGTCCGGGCCCGTTGGTACTGGGCCTCCCAGAATCTCAGTGGATAGTTTAATAGTTGTGTTCCAAAAGGGGGCAATCGACGGGCAATCCCACCAAATGTGGATCAACGTGCCAGTATCCCTACCACAGCGCCAGCACAGGGGAGAGACTGACGGGTAAAATTTATGAAGAAGAGAGGGGCACCTGTACCATCTCGTCAATAATTTGTATTGTGTTTCCACAACCTCCAGGCTGGTGGAGCATTGTGCCATAACCTTGCAATGTGAATCCCAATGGATCTTAATTCCCCGATGTAGTAAATCTTTATCCCAGGCATCACAGAAAGAAGGGACAGTAGGGAAGCAGCCCTGCAGTAAGATTTTGTAAATACCCGACACTACATGTGATGGGGCCGACACCTGATTGCACATGGATTCATAGGGAGCAAGAGCCTTATAAAGGTCTATTGCCCCTTTCTGTGAGGTAATAAAATGGCGGACCTGGAGGTAAAACCAATAGTCCTTAGCGGGTATATCGCCCGTTGCCTGTATCTCGGAGAACGTTTTGAGTTTGCCACGTGCAAGCAGGTGTATTACCCTTGTCACACCCGCTCTCTCCCATCTAGAGGCAATTGTATTGGACTGTCCCGGGGGGAACAGTGGGTTATCAAAAATAGGCATTAGGGATGTCCGTCTAGACGATATTCCCATCTTGTAACGGAGTGTCCGCCATAGAGCCAAGGTGGGCCCCACAGTAGGGTGGAATGAGCGGCTAATTTTTGGAGACCAGGGCACTGCCTGCAAATTAAGATTAGTGGAAGAAGCCTCCAGATCAACCCACTGTTTCCTATATGAACCAGGACGAGACCAATCGACAATCCTATGCAGTATTGTGGCATGATAGTATGTTGAAATCATAGGCAGTTGTTGTCCGCCCTGAGACTTCAGTCTAAATAAATGGCTATGCTTGAACCTAGGTTTCCGCCCACCCCATATGAAGTGGCTGATCGCCTTGTGCGCTTCAGCTAGAAATTTAGGGGGGAGTTTCAGAGGGATGGTTTGAAAGAGATATAACAGCCTGGGAAGAATATTCATCTTTACTATATTTATGCGGCCTAGCCATGAGAACCTCTGCGTGAGCCAGCCCGCCATCTCTTGGCGCAGCTTGCGGAGAAGAGGGGTGTGGTTAATAGCAACTATGGTATCGAGTGTCGAGGGGATCTGGATCCCTAGGTATGTAATATGGGATTTCTGCCATGTAAATTGAAATGATTGCGCTAAAAGGCAAGCTGTAACAGGTGGGAGCGTAATATTCATTGCCGTGGACTTGGAATAATTGATTTTAAAATTTGATAGGCTTCCGAACCGCGTAAATTCTTTCATTAGGCTGGGCAGAGAGATCAAGGGGTTCGTTATGACCGTCAATAAGTCGTCTGCGAAGAGGGCCAAGCGGTGGCCAATCTTGACTACCTGCAGGCCCATGATGTTAGGGTTACATCTGATCGCACGGGCCAAGGCCTCCATACATAGGACAAAGATTAAAGGTGAGAGCGGACAGCCCTGGCGTGTGCCATTGGATATCGGTATTGGTTCGGAGAGAACGCCATTCACCCTAACCCGGGCAGATGGAGCTCTATACAATGAGAGAATCCTCTGCAAGAAAACATCTCCCAAACCCAGGCGTCTGAGCACCGCCTCCATAAAGTCCCAGTCTACCCGATCAAAGGCCTTTTCTGCATCTGTGGAGAGGAGCATAAGAGGGACATCATTTGCCTGTGCGTGCGCTATCAGATCAATGACTCTGATAGTATTATCCCTTGCCTCTCTGCCCATAACAAAACCTACCTGGTCGGGGTGTACTATATCTGGTAGTAGTGGCTTAAGACGATTGGCCATAAGTTTTGCAAATAATTTGATATCTACATTCAGCAGCGATATCGGTCTATAGCTAGAAGGGAGTGTCGGATCTTTGGATTTCTTCGGAATGACAGTAATATGGGCACTCAGGGACTGGCCCGATAGAGGGGTCGCTGATGATATGGCATTGCAGGCCTGCAGGAGAAGGGGGAGGAGCTTATCCTGAAAGGCCTTATAATATGTGATTGGGAAACCATCCGGTCCTGGGCTTTTACCATTGGGGGAAGACTTCAGGGCGGCCAGCAGTTCTTCCTCGGTGAAAGGGTCATCTAGGGTCTGTGCAACGCTTATCGGGATAGTTGGAAAAGTAATTTCGTCTAGAAATACCTGTATATCGCGTTTATGAGCTACGCGTGCAGATGGTGTACGTGTAGAGGTAAGATTATATAGAGCCGAGTAGTAAGTATGAAAAATCCCAGCTATTTCCGTATCAGAAGCATGGGACCGCCCGTCAGCGTCTGTGAGTTTAGGGATATATGTCAAGGATCTCTGGGCTCTAAGAGCACGTGCCAGAAGTTTACCGGGTCTATTTCCCCATCTATGGTATTTATGGCGACATTTACGAAACGCCCTGCGGGTACCATCGCTGAGCAAAGTATTAAGAGCTTGTCTCGCCGTTTGGAGATCAGCTAAAGTGTCGGACGCTAATGTGGATTTATGTGCCAATTCTAATTTTTTTATTTTCTCTAGCAAGGCGTTTCTACACTCAGCTTTTTGTTTTTTCAGGTATGTGCCCAGTTGTATGCACTTACCCCTTATCACACATTTATGCGCTTCCCACAATATCACCGGAGAGACATCACCAGTTGCGTTTGAGGAAATATAGTCCTCAATTGCCTTCTTAAGCTGGGCTCGGGATGCGGGGTCCCGAAGGAGTTGTTCATTGAACCGCCAGCGCCAGTGTTTAGGAGGTGGATGCCGGAGGCAAAGTGTGAACGTGACTGGGGCATGGTCGGATAGTGCTATTTGGCCGATGGTTGCATCAGTCAGTAGGTCTAGATGTGCATGGCTCACGCAGAGGTAATCTATTCGGGAGTAGGAGTTGTGCGGGGATGAGTAAAAGGTGAAATCCCTGTCTGATGGGTGTAGGAGACGCCAGGCGTCAACCAGTTGAAAGTCATGTAAGACAGCTCTAAACCGTCTGGATTCTCTAAGAGTAGTCCTCGGAGACCCAGAAGAGGAATCCAAGCGGGGTTCAAGGACCCAGTTAAAATCCCCTCCCACCACCAAAGTACCCACCAGGTGTTGTTCAACTAACTCCAGGGAGTCCCTGAGAAATCGGGTTTGGCCCTGGTTAGGAAGGTATAGATTAACAAAAGTGTATGTCTGATGGGCCATGGTAGCTCTAACCAGAATCCCTCTCCCATCACCTATCTACATTTCGGAAACATCCGTCAATCTCAGATGCTTGGCAAAGAGAATGGCGATACCTCTAGCCTTCGCTCCGGAGTAATCATTAAAGAAACCCTGTAGAAAGTGGCGAGAGCGGAGACCCGGAGAGGCCCCCCTCTTAAAATGTGTTTCTTGCAAGAAAACAACCTCCGCTTCATCAGTATGCAAGGTATGTAGTAGGCCTGACCTCTTTTCGGGGATGTTTAATCCTTTCACATTATAAGAGACGATTTTTAAACTAGCCATAATGGGAGGAACGTGGAAACTGACTCACTGGACGATATACCATAACTACAGCTCCAATACAATTTAGCACCAAGATCGACCTGAAGCTGGCGGTTGTATGTGAGGGAAGGGGTGAATGGGGAAACACAGGAGGAAAGAAAGGGGGACACGAATAACTCAACGTATAGAAGGGGTAGGAAAACAAAAACAAAAAACATATAAAACAACATAATATAGCAATCTCTGCATTGAAAGCCATGGGTAAGAACTAGATATCCCATGGTCTAAAAAATGTACAGCAGAGAAGGGGGTTCAAAGGGTGACAACGGGCGCAACTATCTTATGGTAATTAATTAAATGGGTAATTTAGGGGGATACGTCATGGCCAGGAAGGAGGCGGGCGGGTAAACAGAGAACAATCGCCAACCTCCCTCCCCGTCACTCAGTCTATGTAACCCACACAGAACTTCCGAAGCAAAGTTCGAGTTCAACCTCAACCATTAAAACATCGGTAAGCATTCCCAAAACAGGTTTAAGCCCACACTTTAAACAAACAGTGAGAGAATCAATGTGAGCTTTCAGTAAGAGAATGTGAGAGGGAGAGGAGAAGAAAAAAGATATCACATATCAGAGCGATGCATACATTCACGAGGCTTCTGAAACAGCATCAGTCTTGCCAGCTCGATTGCGTCGTCTGGAGTTGCCCACCTTTCTCCAAGGCTCCCTTCGGGGGAGTGATGTAGTGGGAAGTTGCAAGGGGTCCGTCCAATTAGGTAGCGACACGAACGGTAGTCCCAGTGCAGAGCAGAACGACGGGACGTCTTCATAGTCCTCTAGAACATAACGTGTCCCATCCCGGGTCACTTGGATACTTAAAGGGAATCCCCAACGGAACCTGATATCCTTCTTCCGAAGAGCTTCCGTGAGGGGGTGGAGAAGACGCCTCTGCTGTAGAGTTGTCCATGAAAGGTCCTGAAAGATCTGTATTTGATGGCCGTTGAAGTCTATAGACGGGACCTGTCTGGACTTCTGTAGGATAGTCTCTTTCACCTGAAAATAGTGCAGACGGCAAATGACGTCTCTAGGCCTTTCTGTGGGTGCTCCCTTTGGTCGGAGAGCCCGATGCACTCTGTCGAATATTATTTGGGAGTTGGGGTCTGTACCAAGAAGACTGTTGAATACTGTAGACAACGTCGCAGCTAGGCCCTGAGGGGGGACATCTTCCGGTAGACCTTTGACCCTCAGGTTGTTCCGCCTACCCCTGTTATCGATATCATCCAATCTACGTCTCATGTCAGCGGTGGTACGCGAGTATCGGGATACAAGGTCATGTAAATCAGCGAGCTTAGAGTCCGTCTCATCCCTGTGATCTTCCAGATCAACCACTCTATTCGCTACTTGCGTGAGGTCGGATTGGATGGAAGAGAGACTAGCCTGAAGAGAATCATGTATCCGCTTCTCCATGTTGGATAAATCCTGCTGAATGTCTTGACGAGTCGGAAGGGAGTGTAGCTGCGCAAGGACCGCCGCCATGTTGGCGGACTCCCTGCTGGCAGATCCAGATTGGCGTTTTTTGGGAGAAGAGGTTGGGGCCCCAGTATCCTCTATTCTATTTGATGGCAGGGATTCAGGGAGGAGCGTAGAGGCAATGGGGTCAGCTACAGGAGTACCAAATAACATACGGAAAGCTGCAGCTTGTGAAGTCGCGGATTTAGCTTTTGATGAGTTGCCAGAGCGCCGTCGCCTTGTCATTTGTCTGAGTAGAGAGAGCAGAATCCAGAACAGTGCCTCGTGAAAGGAAATATCAGGACATATCCCGGCAAGTGTTGCACCCCGTTATCCCCTCTGCGTGGTCCGGTCACATTATAGCAGAATACTTGTCAGGCTGGCCTCGATAGGCATTGGGGTCCGCTGCATGACTTCGTGCAGAGGAAGGTTGATTATGTCCTCCAGCTGGTCGTCATATAGCTCCAGCAAGCAGTCCGCAGCGGCGCCAGGGACCACTAGAAAGGCGACTGCCCTGGGACAGTGCAGACTCGTCGTAATCCTCTCCCTGATTCCGCGTCACCCCCCCCACTAACTCAGGGGAGCAGGGTATGAGATCAGGGTATGGATGCAGGGAAAAGGAAGGTTGAAGTGGGGCTGACAACAAGGCTAGTGATATGCGTGCAGGCAGGAGCTCTGGGATAATGCAGTCCTCCTAGTCGTCAGCTTAGCTACAATCCAGGTGGCCACTATGACAAGAGGGCACCACTGCTATCCTGGGGCAGCAGCTAAGATGGCCGCCGCGGCACACACAAAGCTGCCTCTCTCCCCTCTATTATCTTCCAGTGGAGCTGTGTGGGGGGTACCCCCAACCACTGCAGGGGACAGCAGGCTTCTGGGAGGCAGACAAGTTATGTGGGGAGGTCAGGAGGGGTCCCCCGTTGTCTTCCGGCGCGACCGCGGGGCACCCGCGTCCCGGAGCTCAAACCGCGGGTCGACACCCAGGGGGTCCCAGGTGGAGTGGGAGAGCCCGATGCCTGTGTTAAAAGGTGTATGGTAGAGGTTTATAAGCAGATGGGCCCCAGAGCACAGAGAAGGTAGACCACACCGCAAGGAGGTTTATTAATGTCAGAGGGGTCAGAGATGAGGACCCCCTCGGAGACGCACTGAGTCCCCCGCCTCCTGTTATATTATATGAGTGGCTGTGCAGGGAGGGAAGATGGCCGCCGCCGGAGGGTACTCACTGCCGGAGATGGTGCGGCGTCCTCCGCTTCCAGCCGTCAGGTAGGCTATCAGCCAGCACGGAGAGCCGAGGCAGCAGGTCCCCGCAAGCGATCCGGTGGGGGGGGGGGGAATAGAGATTCCCGGCACCCGCGAGCAGCTCCGTCTCCGATCCCGGAGACGTTTCAAAATCGAGGTCCCGGCTTCAGATGTGGGGGAGGGCCGCAATCCGCAGAAACAGCCCGAGCCGTTTCCCGACTCCGCAGCTCGCTCCCCCAGAGCAGGATCACGGTGTAAGAGGCCAAGGGGTATAAACAGGGAGAGTTGAGGCACAGAAGAAGGGTTTATAGGGCTTTCAGCTATCTTGCAGGCTGGAGCCCATGTAAAGTGCAACTTCCTCCGCTGCTGGCCAGGCCACGCCCCCCCCCTCTCTTTTTAACCCTTTTCTGTAGTGTAGGACTGCAGGGGAGAGCCAGGGAGCGATCCCTCCAGCGGAGCTGTGAGGGAAAATGGCGCCAGTGTGCTGAGGGAGATGGCTCCGCCCCTTTTTCGGCTGGCTTTCTCCCGCTATTGTAAAAGTTCTGGCAGAGGTTAATAAACACCCATAATGCCCCTGGGGCTATATATGGTGTCAGTTCGCCAGCCAAGGTGTTAATATTGCTGCTCAGGGCGCCCCCCCCCCCAGCGCCCTGCACCCATCAGTGACCGCAGTGTGTGGTGTGCATGAGGAGCAATGGCGCACAGCTGCAGTGCTGTGCGCTACCTTGGAGAAGACAGAAGTCTTCAGCCGCCGATTTTCCGGACCTTCTTGCTTCTGGCTCTGTAAGGGGGACGGCGGCGCGGCTCCGGGAACGGACGACGAGGTCGGGTCCTGTGTTCGATCCCTCTGGAGCTAATGGTGTCCAGTAGCCTAAGAAGCCCAAGCTACCACCACTTAGGTAGGTTCGCTTCTTCTCCCCTTAGTCCCTCGGTGCAGTGAGCCTGTTGCCAGCAGGTCTCACTGAAAATAAAAAACCTAACATATACTTTCTTCCTAGGAGCTCAGGAGAGCCCCTAGTGTGCATCCAGCTCAGCCGGGCACAGAAATCTAACTGAGGCTTGGAGGAGGGTCATACGGGGAGGAGCCAGTGCACACCAGATAGTCCTAAAGCTTTCTTTAGATGTGCCCAGTCTCCTGCGGCGCCGTCTATTCCCCATGGTCCTTACGGAGTCCCCAGCATCCACTTGGACGTCAGAGAAATGACAAATAATGTAAAGGGCATGAATCCGGTTTTATTGTACTGTTTTTTTGTTTTTCCTGAGTTGTATAAGGGGCTCTACCTGGCATAATGTGTATAAGTAGCTTTGGTCTACTGTGGCGTAATGTGTGTAAGGAGCTCTAACATGGCATAATGTGTATAAGGGTGTACTACTGTGTGGTTTAATGTGAATTGGTACTATTATGTGGCCACGCCCCTTTCCCACGATGCCATGCCCCTATTTTTTGCCACGTGCCTTTGGTATGCACTAACCCTGTTTTCCATGGGGGCGGAGCCAAAGGAAACTTTCGCCATGGGCGCCACAAGGTCTAGAACCGGCCCTGTTCATTAGCCAATATTTAGCACAAACATCCCTCACTGGCTCTGGCACTCTTTGAAACCCTGCAGATTGGACACCTTGGGGCTAATTTAGAGATGGGAGCAAAAAAATCCACAGAAAGTAGTATGCAGAGTAATACTGCGTGTGTAGAAATAAAGTACTGGACACTGCAATTTAGAGATAAGATAGGACATACCCCTCCCAACTCTAAATCTCTCTGCACGTTACATCTGTCTTGCCTGCAGTGCAACATGGTTTTACCAAGGTGCAAATCTGATCCTCCTTTTGCTTTATTCCCAATGGTAGAGCAGCCTCTTTATGCTGCCCCACCCTATAAAACTGGCCTCCAATATTGCCCCTACCCTATAATACTGGTCACCACGCTGATTTGCACTCATTTTATATCGGTTGAAAAAAACACTGTCCATGAAAGAGGGGGACTGTGTGGGTATGATGGGGTACTGTTGTCAAGGTGACACACACAGACCACCGCAACTGCAATACCCACTACAGCTGTCTGCAAGCGTTGGTCCCATCATAATGATTAAGGTGTTAGGCTGGGGGAAATATCACTGAAAACCAGCAGCAAGAATTGAGCTCCTCTGTGGAAGAGTGAAGTGGCGAGCCTATTGCTCGTGTCTCCTACATACATAACTAGGGAGCCATGAGTGGGTCCCAACCCTAGACCCACTAATGCCCACTCTCCCTCCACACATAGGGCCTAACTCAGACCTGATCGCAACAGCAACATTTTTATCTAATGGGCAAAACCATGTGCACTGCAGGTGGGGCAGATGTAACATGTGCAGAGAGAGTTACATTTGGGTGGGGTGTGTTCAAACTGAAATCTAAATTGCAGTGTAAAAATAAAGCAGCCAGTATTTACCCTGCACAGAAACAAAATAACCCACCCAAATCTAACTCTCTCTGCACGTTACATCTGCCCCACCTGCAGTGCACATGGTTTTGCCCATTAGAGAAAGATTTTGCTTTTGCAATCAGGTCTGAATTAGGCTCATAGCCTCCAGCACTGTGGTAAGGAAAGACAGCACAAGAAGCAATGCTTAGTGACAATGGGGGTTATTCAGGTTGGATCGCTCCTGTGAACTAAAAAATACACAAATCACAGCGCTTATTAAAAAGATATGTGCCTTTATTAATACAATGTAAAATTCAACAGTTAATAATACCAACAATCCCGTCCTGCGTATCGGCCGATCCTGCTAAGCATCAAACACAGTTATAATTGTAGCTCCTTATTAGTATGGTTAGTAAGTCAGTTTTCCACAGTCAGCTGATTAGTCAGTATCCTGACTTAAATTAATTAAGAGCACGTAACGGTGCAGTAATTAGTATCACTGATATTGATTAGTTGCAACAATTTGTTATTTTGATTAGTACAGCATGCTGTTCTCTTATGGCTTAAAGACAATGGCAGTGATCCACATAAGAAAATTAGTAATGAACCTGTTTTGGATTCTGGTCCCATTCATTGGTATCTCCCGGCTCCTGGTACTTTATCATCCCATCAGCGGTGCCATATCTGGAGTGTCCAATTGTTTGGAAAGTGCCTGCAGGTAATTTATAAAATCCGACCGGTACCGGACGAGTGCTGGGGGTCTCCTACGCGTTTCTCCGCCTCTATTACGTTCAGCGGCTTCCTCAGAGAAGTATAACCCCATGTCTCCGTGGCGGTGTTTAGATAGCGGTTATTCTCCCGCCTGTCACTGTACGTAGCGTCTCCTTTCCAAACCTCGTTTTCGAGTGGAGCGCATACGTAAATGCATTGTCACGCACACGTGACCTCTCTCGATCACGTGTCTGCTTCTCACGCCTCAGTTTCGAGTTACGAAGCTCCTTAGCCATTTGTCAGGTTCCACTTCAAGGATGCGTTCCACACATCTTCCGGAAATTTTAGTTAAAGTCTATTTATCTTATATACATGAATCATATATAAGTATAATCACATCAATTTAGGAGTTATTATTTCTTCCATAGGGATTTCTTCGTAGTGATTATTACTAACCATACGGAGACAATTAGATATGGATAAAAGTTTATATAAAATATATACATACATATAACATAGTAGTGTACTTAAACAAATGTATATAAAAAAAAACCAATGTTATCTGGTCATTTATTTGTATATAGTCGCCACTCAGATGTCTCCCACCAAGGGGAGGTAGATCACATATATTTTCTTTTTTCTATTTTATTAATCTTATTTTCCTTAGATACAACTTTTAAGCCTATCATAGGCAAACATTACTTTAATTTTATTTCTCATTATTAATATTTTTCATTATTATTTATTATTTATATATGGACATTTTCATATATCCATATTATGTATCCAAGATTCTATGCCCTCACTTATAACAAAATACACATACATCCCTTTATATACATCTACACATAGGGAGCTATGTGAAGTTATTCATCGAGGAGAGTAAGGAGGAAAAGAATACAGGGAGAAGGAGAAGTGAAAGAATGGGGAGTATGTTATATATTTTTAATAAGGAGTATGTTATATATTTTTAATATTATTATTTTTATTTTTATTATTATTACTATACAAAGAGAGAAACATAGGAGAATAAGAGCACAGCGCTAACATAGAGCTACTCATTTATTCTTATCAGGATTAATAAAGAGACCAAAGAGATACATATATATATATATATATATATATATATATATATATATACATGGTCAAATTAAGATACACATATATATAGGCATATACATAACAAAAAACAATATACATTATATAGTGTCACATATATATCTCCATATTAGACAGAGGTAGATATTGTATCTATGGCCATTCAGCACATCATGCCCACATACAAGTGAGCTGCTCCATCATCTATGTTCCAGAGTATTTTTAACAACTTTCAACCGTCTCTAGTGATTTTTAACAGATCTTAACAGTTTAACAGGAATAGTATTTCGAGAAAGGGATACAGGACCTATATATTGTTCAATTCTACTGTGTCATTTAGACCACATGGTGTTAGGGTCCCCAGAACATAGATCCAATATGCCTCTCTTTTACACAGTAAATTGAACTTATCCCCTCCACGCCTTGTTGGTCCTACTTGTTCTATTGCTTTAACTGACACGTTGTCCATACTTTGTTTTTGACAGCGTGATATGTGGAGTGAGAGAGGATGTGCACTATGTCCCCTCAGAATATTTCTCCTATGTTCGGAGAATCGTACATGGAGAGTACGCGTCGTACGCCCCACATACTGCTTTCCACATCCACATGTGATTAAATATATCACATATGTGGAATTACAGTTGAGAAATTTCCCTATCTGATATGTCTCCTTCGTGGAGAATGAGCTAAATTCCGTACTTTTTCTAAGGGAAGCCATGCACGTAGTACATGCATTCCTACCGCATTTATGGAAGCCGACTGGTTTGGACGGCAGCCAGGTCCCTGTCACAGGAAGGGAATTTTCAGAACTGGTGAAATGACTACGTACTAGCTTAGATTTCAAATTCTCTGATCTTCTAAAAGTAACCTGTCCAAGTGAATCCACTTGGTCTTTTAGTATCTCATCCATGTACAACAGATTAGTGTTCTTCTTAATAATCTTTTTTATTTCCTTTGCATGGCTATTGTATTGGGTGGTAAATGTTATTGATCTAAAGTTACCTTCTTTTTGGGCTCTATCCATCTTTTTTACCTTATCTACATCTACAAGCAATATATCTCTATCTATTTTTTCTACTTCTATTAGGGCTTTTTGTAACACCTCCGAGGGATAGCCTTGTTCCTCAAAGGCCCTCAATACCCCTTCTGCTTGTCGTCTGAATGTGTCACTAGATGAGCAATTCCTTTTTAGTCTAATTAGTTGACTTTTGGGGATATTCCTTTTCCACCCATTTAAATGAGAGCTTTCATAGTGAAGGTATCTATTCTGGTCGACAGGCTTTACATAGGTTTGAGTAATTAGCTTATCATCCTGTACTGTCAATGTGATGTCCAAAAAGTTAATCGTGACTGTGCTAAAAGAACAAGTGAACTTAAGACCAAATAAATTATTATTTAAACTTTCAGTGAAAACGTGTAGAGTGGATAGATCCCCTGTCCAAATCATAATGAGGTCATCAATATATCTACCATAGAGGGCCAGGTTCTCCCCGAGCCCGCCACCCCACACATGTTGCTCCTCCAGGAGCCCCATGTATAGGTTCGCGAAGCTCGGAGCGAGCCTGGTCCCCATAGCAGTCCCCCGTGTCTGTAAATAAAAAAGAGAATCAAAAGTGAAATAGTTGTGAGTAAGGATAAATCGAATAGCTTCCAAAATAAACTCTATTATATTAACTGCAACATGTGGACCCCTGTGTAGTTTCTCAATAATCCGGAAACTGAGCATGTGCTTCCCAATAATGCAAACATCTTGGGGCGTTCGGGGGGAGGGGCAGCCGGCAATTTCCGAAAGTGGCAAGGCCAAGGACTGCATCGCATATGCAGTTTCCTTGGCCTTGTAAGCCGCCCTGCGACAGGTAGTCTGAGTAAGCTCAGGCTTCAACCTGCCGCCTTCCGATGAACATCGCGACCGATGGTCGCAAAGTTCATCACAGACTGCTATACCGTCTTCTATCTCTAATGCAGGAAGGAGGTGGTATACACCGCTTCCTGCACTTGCATTGCTATGGATTACATTTGCAAAGCTGCAGCGAGCATCTTTGCAATTGCAATCCATGCCGAATGAGGGCCTATGACAGAGTTGAAGACAGGACTGTTTGGGGGCTACAGCTGTTGCCGGGTGGCTGAGGACCAAAGGCTGTGAAGGAATGCTTGGCAACAGCAGGCATAAAGCAGACTGGCTGGGTACAGTAACAGTGTGCGCCTGCCTTACCTCAAGCGCCAACCAGCCAAGGAGTGTGCCCAGTTATAGAGATGCCCCCATGGATTGGCACAATGGCTAAATAATATATAGAATTCTTTATCTGGATATTTATTTTGGTGTGAAAACTCATCCTATTTATACAATATGTGAGCTTGTAATATATGCCCTTACTTATCAATGAGTGATAAATTTCACTGTGAGTGATAAATTACACCAGACAATCCGCTCCTAACTGCCATGTTACAGACTGTGTTCGATTGAAAAGTTACAGTTAGGTGGGGTCATTCCGAGTTGCTCGCTCGCTAGCAGTTTTTAGCAGCCGTGCAAACGCATAGTCGCCCCCCATGGGGGAGTGTATTTCTCTTTGCAGGAGTGCGAATGCCTGTGCAGCAGATCGCCTGCAAACACATTTTGTGCAAAACAAGACCAGCCCTGTAGTTACTTATCCTGTGCGATGATTGCTACGACGAGTGACACGGTAATGACGTCAGATACCCGCCCAGCAAACGCCCGGCCACGCCTGCATTTTTCCAAACACTCCCAGAAAACGGTCAGTTGCCACGCAGAAACTCCTTGCGTTCGGCTGTGCGATTGGAATCGTCGCTAGAACCAGTGCAAAACCACAAAGGACTTTGTACCGTAAGATGCGCGTGCGCATTGCGGTGCATACGCATGCGCAGATTAGCCGTTTTTTTCACTGATCGCTATGCAGCGAACAACGGCAGCTAGCAATTAACCCGGAATGACCCCCTAGGAGCGGATTGCCTGGTGCAATTTATCAATCACGGTGAACTTTATCACTCATTGATAAATAAGGGCAACAGACTAGTGTGTTCTAGTAATCGCTGAGATGGGGCCACCGTGGTTACTTGTTAACGCCAGCTACATATGCTCCATCGGTGCATGCGGCTTTGTGGCATGATGCTGCCACAGCATTGTGCACCAGATGACATTGCCACTGATTTGTATCGAGTGTATCGTTTAGATTCATAAATGTCAGGACCTGTGGATTTTCTGGACTCAGTGGATTTTCTGGACGATCAGGATCGGAGGGTTGTTGGTTGGAGGCCGAATGTAAGGAACTTGGAAGTTTAATGGGATTTCTCCTCATAAGCAAAGTGGAACTATTTCTAGATGCTGGCACATGTACAGGTAGAGATCTGAGAATGCATGGTAGTACAGTCACTGTAGAGAAGGGTGAATATATAACCAGGAGCGTACTGCGGAGAGTATTGTGCTGGTGTTGAGGGTCTCTGTTGTGATGCTTGCAGTGATAGAACACTACAGCGGGTAGATGCAACACAGGAGACATTGGCAAGTCCAGCTGAGCCTCTTGTATGAAGAATATTACACAGCAGCACGTATAGTAGAAGTCTGTAGAGGATCCAGCTATGTAACTGGTGCTGAAGATGTGCACAACCATTAATGGAGCACACTGGGAACTGTGGAGAGCACCCAGCAATGGTGGCTGGTGCTGAATGGATACAGCAGCAGATGGAGCACACTGGTAACCGGCTATTCAGAGAAACCGAAAATTGAGCAATTATAGAACGACTGGGCATGTGTAGCGTTTGCATTGCGCACGCATGAGGGGTAATAGAGACAGAACTTACATACAGATCATAATCGCAATGATGCCACTGTTTGAATGACAGGAATCCAGCGTTTCTGGCCAGAAACCTGACTTTTTTCGGTGTTCGAAAAAACGCAGGCGTGCCCAGACATTTTTAGGGAGGGTTTCTGACCACTTCCAGGCCATCTCAGTCGCAGATTACGGACAGCCTCAGACCTACTCACATTTGCTCAGATAGCAAAGATTCTTATATGTTCCGGGAATTGCATATGTATCTGCGAGTGGATAGCGATCTGTAATGTATTCGCAATTTTGCACGGGGCGTTTTTTCTCCCTGTCGGGTGGCGCCTTTCTACTCGCAGACAACTGCAATTTCTCCGAATAACGATCTATGCTGAATGCTAGATCAATCTGCAACAAGCTGCCAACTATCCACGACCTCTTCATCTCCCACTCTTTTCACCTTCTCGCCATCACTGAAACCTGGCTCTTCTCCTCTGACACCACCCCTGCTGCCTTCTCCTACGGAGGCCTCTCTTTCACCTGTCAGACCTGATGGTCGCCAGGGTGGAGGTGGGCATCCTTCTCTCCCCTAACTCCACCTTTCGTGTCATCCCACCTGAGCCCTCTCTCACCTTCTCCACCTTCGAGGTCCACACTATCCGCCTCTTCTACCCCATTCACCTCCTTGTGGTAGTGATCTACCGGCCCCCTGGCCATTGTTCACTTTTTCTTGACAACTTTGCTGCCTGGCTTCCCCACTTTCTCTCCTCCGACCTCCCCTCTGTCATCCTCGGTGACTTTAACATCCCTATTGACATTACTAATGCCGCTTCCACTAATCTTCTCGCCCTTTCCACCTCCTTTGGACTTTCTCAATGGACCTCCACCCCTACTCACAAACTCGGCCACTCCCTCGACCTTGTCTTTACCCACCGATGTGATCTCTCTGATTTCTCCAACTCTTCCTTCCCCCTCTCTGACCACCATCTGCTTTCTTTCACCCTCTCATCCTCCTTCCTCCTTTCCAAGCCCAGACCCACCACCACCACCAGACGCAATCTCGGGTCTCTCAACCCCACTTTCATGTCCTCCCTTGAGACTTTCCTATCTCCTCTTTCCACTATAACTTGTCCCAACCAGACAGCCTCCTTCTATAACTCTTCCCTAACCGCTGCTCTCGACTCTGTGGCCCCCTCTCCTCTGTCCCCCTCCGCCGCTCCAAACCCCAACCCTGGCACACCAAACTAACACATTCCTTACAAAAATGCTCACGCTCCGCTGAACGCTCCTGGAGGAAATCTCACTCTCTGCCAGACTTCCTCCACTTCAAGTTTATTCTCTCCTCCTATAGCTCTGCTCTTTCCCTCGCCAAGCAATCCTTTTTCCAAGCACTCATCTCTTCTCAGTCCTCCTGTCCATGCCGTCTCTTTGAAACTTTCAACACTCTCCTTCGCCCCCCTCCTCCTCCCCTCCCATCCTCCCTCACTGCCACTGACTTTGCCTCCTTCTTCATCTCCAAAATTGAGGACATCCAACACGACATCTCCCGTCGTCACCCCCCTGCTTCCCCCCTGCCCCCTTTAGCCCTCCCCTCCATCTATCCCACCCTGTCCTGCTTCTGTCCCACTTCAGAAAAGGAAGTCCACTCCCTCATCTTATCCCCCCCCCCCTCCACCTGCCCCCTGGACCCCCTTCCCTCCCGTCTTCTCCGCTCCCTCTCCCCCACTGCCTGCTCCCACCTTGCTCACCTCTTTAACCTGTCCCTCTCCACCGGCATCTTCCACTCACCATTCAAACATGCTCTGGTCTCGCCTATTCTCAAAAAACCCAACCTCGACCCCTCATCACCCACTAACTACCGACCCATCTCTCTTCTCCCTTTCGCCTCCAAATTACTTGAACGACTAGTCTACAGCCGTCTCACAAGCTACCTCTCTGACAACTCCATCCTCGATCCACTACAATCTGGCCTTCGCCCACTCCACTCAACTGAGACTGCCCTGGTGAAAGTCACCAATGACCTGCTCTCGGCCAAATCCAGGGGCCACTTCTCTCTGCTCATCCTTCTGGACCTCTCTGCTGCCTTTGACACCGTAGATCATCCTCTCCTCCTCCGCACACTCCAAAACGCTGGCCTCTCTAGCACTGTCCTTGACTGGTTTTCTTCTTACCTCACTAACCGCACCTTCTCTGTGTCTGCCTCTGGCACCACCTCACACCCTTCCTGTTGGTGTCCCTCAGGGTTCTGTCCTAGGACCCCTTCTATTCTCCCTGTATACCTCTTCCCTGGGTGCACTCATTAACTCATTTGGCCTTCAATACCACCTCTATGCTGATGACACTCAACTCTACCTCTCATCTCCTGATCTGTCCCCCTCTGTCCTCTCTCAGGTTTCCAGCTGCCTCTCCGCAATCTCCTCCTGGATGTCTGAACGCTCTCTAAAGCTCAACATGGACAAAACTGAACTCATCATCTTCCCCCCATCCAGAGCAAGACCCCCGACCAATATCTCCATCATTGTTGACAACACCACCATCTCCCCCGTTCCCCAACTCCGCTGCTTGGGCGTCACTCTTGACTCCTCCCTCTCCTTTGCACCCCACATCCAAGCTCTGGCACAATCCTGTAGTTTCCAGCTACGCAACATTGCTCGTATCAGGCCATATCTCTCCCAGAGTGCAACTAAACTCATCATCCACTCACTGGTCATCTCACGACTTGACTACTGCAATGTCCTCCTCACTGGCCTCGCTTGCTCCCCTCCAATCTGTCCTGAACTCCGCAGCTAGGCTTATCTTCCTCTCCCGCCGCACCACATCTGCCACTCCCCTTCGACAAAATCTACACTGGCTCCCATTCCTCTACAGAATCCTCTTCAAACTCCTCACCCTCACATACAAGGCCCTCTCTATTTCCACTGCTCCCTACATCTCCAACCTCCTTTCCCTTCATACTCCCTCCCGCCCCCTACGGTCCACTAATGACCGTCGCCTCTCCACCGCCCTGGTCACTGCTTCCAATGCACAAGTTCAGGATTTTGCCCGTGCTGCACCCCTTCAGTGGAACGCACTCCCCCGCTCCATTAGACTCTCCCCGAACTTGCAAAGCTTCAAACGGACACTAAAAACCCACCTATTCATCAAAGCATACCCTCCCGATGCATAACCCAGTGCTGAAGCCGCGCCTCCACCCCCGTGCCTCCGGCCGTGAACATCTCGGCTTTGCTCGCATACTGCCATCAGGCTACCTCCCACTTGCCTGCACCTCTTGTCATCTGTCTGTCACCCCTCCCCACTAGATTGTTAGCTCTTCAGAGCAGGGCCCTCTTTCCTCGTTATCTAAGCCCTTGCCTCGACACCTTTCACTCGCAGCTCTCCCCTACTCAACGACCATCTTTATCCTGCTAGTAAAGGCTCATCTCCATCTATGGCCATCAGCCTCTAGTAGTACGATGATCACTCAATCAATACTTACATCTTAGCTGTTTTATGTCTTGAGAACGTGTGGTGCTCTGTTACCTGTACTCTATTTCTGTTATTTATTTATTTACTGTAATGCAATGTTTTGTCTCCCTGTACTGTCCTTTGTACGGCGCTGCGAAACACATGTGGCGCCTTATAAATAAAATGTAATAATAATAATAATAATTAGGACCCACATTAGAAGTTATCCTGGCAAGGATATCCTGGTCAGGGAGGAACTTAAATTGGGCACCCGGCCTGTTGATGGGCCACTGGAGTCATGTGCAGGAATCAGGAACAGGATAGGTTGGAAAATCATCACCTGACTGAAGGCATGATGGCAGCGCCCATGTTTTCCCGACAGTGATTGACTCCACATGTGGAAAAATAAGAATTTACTCACCGGTAATTCTATTTCTCGTAGTCCGTAGTGGATGCTGGGAACTCCGTAAGGACCATGGGGAATAGCGGGCTCCGAAGGAGACTGGGCACTCTAAGAAAGAATCAGGACTACCTGGTGTGCACTGTCTCCTCCCTCTATGCTCCTCCTCCAGACCTCAGTTAGGGAAACTGTGCCCGGAAGAGCTGACACAATAAGGAAAGGATTTGGAATCCCGGGTAAGACTCATACCAGCCACACCAATCACACCGTACAACTCGTGATACTATACCCAGTGACAATGTCTATAATATTTGTCCTATTAAAAACACGTTAAAGGTTAAAGAACACAGTACGCAATTGGCGTAAAAAGTACCGCAAGGGTACTCCCTTAACTATACCTTAAGGAATGTACTTATACTGTAAACCTCTGTGTAGTGGGAGAGTGTAGATGCAACACAGTATAACCTTATTACCTTTAAAGCTGTTCGAGCGTCACTGACGCTCTGAGATTACTTAATACTATAAGAAATACACAGATACCGTGCTCAGGGTCCAACGCCTAAATATATATTATGAATGATATACTTGCAAAAGAATTTAACACAATACAAGTCATACACTACAATATAACATAGACTACCTAACCAGATAACTACACAGGAAATACAATACAATACAATTACTATTTAAGGGAAAATAAGAGAGAAAGAGAAGGAGAGAGAGAGAGAGATTGAGAGAGATTGGCTCAGAGTAACAAGAAGATTAATATGATTGCGGAGAAACACTTACACATGTGAGGAACAATCGCTGCGCAGTCAGTCAATGCTGAGAATCTTTGTTTAGAAAGTACTTGAGCTTACCCATGCTGCCTGTCCCTATATACACAACACCCAGCAACACAATTGTCCCTACAATGCCGCATGGGGCAGAAGCTAGACTCCATTTTGGGAAAACTCCACTTGATTCCAAAGACTACACCACATGGCTGAAAGGGGGAGGGGAAAATACCCGGCAGCAGCCATTTTAGATTTGCAGGTCCAAACACATGGCACTCTCTACTACACCACAATCACATAGCAGAAAACACAAGGCTCCATTTTATTCCAAAATGTCCAAGCCTCAAAACAATGCATATGTTCTGATTTTACAATTCCAAACAATCTAAATCACCTTTCACAATTTCAATCCAACTTCCTAGAACCATCTTATTAAATCTCCATAGGCAAACAAATACCACAAATGCTATGCTACAGGTTGTCTAATGTTCCACTTCATCACAGACTTCACAGAGTATTCAGCACAAACAAGTTACAATCACACAGCTGCGCAAGCCTCACCATCCCCAAGCCATTTGTTTCTCCAAACCAACCACTCTATGCTTACCCATCATTCCACAACTACCCCACCACAAAACACACATTTAAAACTACTCTATGCCAATCAGCCATGAGATATTGAAATTATGATACTTAGCCTTTCGTAAGGAGCCTGGTGATGATCCAGCCATGCTTGCTGTGTGTCAGGTAGCTGTGTGAGTGAGTGAGTGAGCCCTGTGATCTCCAGTGGGTATATCATACCCTCATTCCAGCTCTGGGGGTGTGTCAACAACAAGATGTGTGTGTGTGTCCCTCACAGCATGTGAGCCAGCTGCATCAGTGGCCTTGGTTATGCAAAACAATGGGTGATGACCGACACATTCCTGTCTTGTGGGAAGCTATTGTTTGGCGAATACTGTCCCACTGTCCACTCTCAGTTGAGACAATGACATCTCAGCAATCATTCTTCTGTATACAAATCCAGCCCCATTTCGTAAACACAGGTGTTGGCCCTCCTCATTGAGTCTCAAAGCTCAGTGTAATTAAAGGCTATTGTACTCCGTCTGCGGGGAAGATACTGATTCGGAATACAATTAATCTTCAACCACTATTCCTGTGCTTTAGCTATGCATATGAAGATGTGAAGCCCTCACAACATGCAAACTATTGTTTGGGGGATCTCTAAGGTCAAAGAGCCATTTGAGACCCACTGATACCTGTTGGACTCAGGGGAATATTAACTTATAAAATACATTATATGGTTGAATTATGTAACGATTGAGTCGCACGCTGGGCACACAGAAACTCTACCGTAAATGCGCATACAGTGCGCCTGCGGGTGCACGTAACAGCGGGTATGCGCACGCACGGGAGAGCGCCCGCATGCGCAGCGCGGACATGTATGAGGTGCAAATATGGCAGTGTGCATAGTGATATTTTTCTGACTTTGACACCAGTTAACAGTATGAATAACAATTGAGCCTCTCAACAGATGGCTCCAAACAATAACCCTTTAGTTAGGCAATAACTATATACAAGTATTGCAGACAATCCGCACTAGGGATGGGCGCCCAGCGGCAGGCTGCTTCATTCATACTTTATTGGACAGCTGAGCCGTCGCTCAGCTCAGTTGTCCTGTCTGTGTGCAGCTGCTGCAGTGAGGACGGGAGCCGGGGAGCACAGCACCGCAGATCGGATCGGAAGTGAGATCCGATCTGCGGTGTGGCAGGGGGTGTGCTGCTTGGGGAGGCAAATATATATATATATATATATATATATATATATGTGTGTATATATATATATATATATATATATATATATATATTTTTTTTTTTCTGCCTTCTCTATTAGGGGCCCCACTCTCTTAAGTGCCCCGGGCCCCCCATGGTCTTAATCCGGCTCTGACTACGAGAAATAGAATTACCGATGAGTAAATTCTTATTTTCTCTGACGTCCTAGTGAATGCTGGGAACTCCGTAAGGACCATGGGGATTATACCAAAGCTCCCAAACGGGCGGGAGAGTGCGGATGACTCTGCAGCACCGAATGAGCAAACTCAAGGTCCTCCTCAGCCAGGGTATCAAACTTGTAGAATTTTGCAAATGTGTTTGAACCCGACCAAGTAGCAGCTCGGCAAAGTTGTAAGGCGCAGCCGCCCAAGAAGAGCCCACCTTCCTCGTGGAATGGGCTTTCTCTGACGTCCTAGTGGATGCTGGGGACTCCGTAAGGACCATGGGGATATAGACGGCTCCGCAGGAGACTGGGCACATCTAAAGAAAGATTTAGGACTATCTGGTGTGCACTGGCTCCTCCCCCTATGACCCTCCTCCAAGCCTCAGTTAGATTTCTGTGCCCGGCCGAGCTGGATGCACACTAGGGGCTCTCCTGAGCTCCTAGAAAGAAAGTATAGTTTAGGTTTTTTATTTTACAGTGAGACCTGCTGGCAACAGGCTCACTGCAACGAGGGACTAAGGGGAGAAGAAGCGAACCTACCTAACTGGTGGTAGCTTGGGCTTCTTAGGCTACTGGACACCATTAGCTCCAGAAGGATCGCACACAGGACCCGACCTCGTCGTCCGGTCCCGGAGCCGCGCCGCCGTCCCCCTTACAGAGCCAGAAGCAAGAAGGTCCGGAAAATCGGCGGCTGAAGACTTCTGTCTTCTCCAAGGTAGCGCACAGCACTGCAGCTGTGCGCCATTGCTCCTCATGCACACCACACACTGCGGTCACTGATGGGTGCAGGGCGGTGTGGGGGGGGGGCGGCGCCCTGAGCAGCAATATTTACACCTTGGCTGGCAAAACTAACACCATATATAACCCCAGGGGCTATATAGGTGTAAAAATACCCCTGCCAGAATTACAAAAACAGCGGGAGAAAGCCCGACGAAAAAGGGGCGGAGCCATCTCCCTCAGCACACTGGCGCCATTTTCCCTCACAGCTCCGCTGGAAGGATCGCTCCCTGGCTCTCCCCTGCAGTCCTGCACTACAGAAAGGGTTAAAAAGAGAGGGGGGGCACAAAATTTAGGCGCAGTATATTATAATAATGCAGCTATAAGGGAAAACACTCTCTATAGGTGATATCCCTGTGGTATATAGCGCTCTGGTGTGTGCTGGCATACTCTCCCTCTGTCTCCCCAAAGGGCTTTTTGGGGTCCTGTCCTCTGTCAGAGCATTCCCTGTGTGTGTGCTGTGTGTCGGTACTGCTGTGTCGACATGTATGATGAGGATAATGATGTGGAGGCAGAGCAAATGCCTGTGAATGTGATGTCACCCCCTGCGGGGTCGACACCTGTGTGGATGGACTTATGGAAGGAATTACGTGACAGTGTCAACATAAAAGGTGATGACATAGGACAGCCGGCTACTCAGCTTGTGCTTGTTCAAGCGTCTCAAATGTCATCAGGGGCTTTAAAACGCCCGCTACCTCAGATGGCAGACACAGATGTTGACACGGATACCGACTCCAGTGTCGACGACGACGAGACTAGTGTACCTTCCAATAGGGCCACCCGTTACATGAGTGAGGCAATGAAAAATGTATTACACATTTCTGATAATACCCCAGTTACCACTAAAAAGGGTATTATGTTTGGTGAGAAAAAACTACCAGTAGTTTTTCCTGCATCTGATTAATTAAATGAGGTGTGTGAGGAAACGTGGACTTCCCCCGATAAGAAATTGATAATTTCTAAGCAGCGTACCCTTTTTCGCAAGAGGATAGGTCACGTTGGGAAATACCCCCTAGGGTAGATAAAGTGTTTACACGCTTATCAAAAAAGGTGGCACTACCGTCTCCGGATACGGCCGCCCTAAAGGAACCTGCTGATAGAAAGCAGGAAACTACCCTTAAAGCTATATACACACACACGGGCATTATATTGAGACCAGCTATTGCCTCGGCATGGATGTGCAGTGCGGCAGTTGAGTGGTCAGATTCCCTGTCGGATAATATTGATACTATGGATAGGGACAATATTTTGCTGACAATAGAGCATATAAAAGACGCTGTCTTATACATGCGTGATGCACAGAGGGATATTTGCCGGCTGGCATCAAAAATAAGCGCCAGGCGGGGGTTATGGACTCGGCAATGGTCAGGCGATGCCGATTCAAAACGGCACATGGAAGTTTTGCCCTATATGGGGGTGGAACTGTTTGGGGATGGTCTTTCAGACCTCGTTTCCACAGCTACTGCTGGGAAATCAACTTTTTTGCCACAAGCTACCCCACAGCAAAAGAAAGCACCGTATTATCAGGTACAGTCCTTTCGGCCCCAGAAAAGCAAGAGGGCTAGAGGCTCATCTTTTCTGCCAAGAGGAAAAGGTAGAGTGAAAAAGCTGCAGCACACAGCTAGTTCACAAGAGCAGAAGTCCTCCCCTGCGTCCGGTAAGTCCACAGCATGACGCTGGGGCTGCTCAGGCGGACCCGGGTACGGTGGAGGCCCGTCTCAGAAATTTCAGCGCACAGTGGGCTCTCTCACAGGTGGATCCCTGGGTTCTGCAAACAGTATCTCAGGGGTACAGGCTGGAATTCGAGACGTCTCCCCCCCCCCCGCTGTTTCCTAAAATCTGCCTTACCGGCAACTCCCTCTGCCAGGGAGGCAGTGTTGGTGGCTATCCAAAAACTGTATGCACAGCACGTGATTGTCATGGTACCCCTCCTTCAACAAGGAAAGGGTTACTATTCCACAATGTTTGTGGTACCGAAACCGGACGGTTCGGTGAGACCCATCTTAAATTTAAAATCCTTGAACACATATATCAAAAGATTCAAGTTCAAGATGGAATCGCTCAGGGCGGTTATTGCGAACCTGGACGAGGGGGATTACATGGTCTCTCTGGACATCAAGGATGCTTACCTGCATGTCCCCATTTACCCTCCTCACCAGGAGTACCTCAGGTTTGTGGTACAGGACTGTCACTATCAGTTCCAGACGCTGCCGTTTGGATTATCCACGGCACCGAGGGTCTTTACCAAGGTAATGGCCGAAATGATGATAGTCTTTCGCAAGAAGGGAGTTTTAATTATCCCGTACTTGGACGATCTCCTGATAAAGGCGAGGTCAAAGGAGCAGTTGGTAGTGGGGGTAGCACTTTCTCGGGAAGTGCTGCAACAGCACGGCTGGATTCTCAATATTCCAAAGTCACAGCTGGTCCCGACGACACGTCTTCTGTTCCTGGGAATGATTCTGGCCACAGACCAGAAAAAAGTGTTTCTTCCAGTGGAAAAAGCCGAGGAGTTGTTATCTCTAGTCAGAAACCTCCTAAAACCGGGACAGGTGTCGGTACATCAATGCACACGAGTCCTGGGAAAAATGGTAGCTTCGTACGAAGCAATTCCATTTGGAAGGTTCCACGCAAGGATTTTCCAGTGGGACCTGTTGGACAAATGGTCCGGGTCCCATCTCCAGATGCAGCAGCGGATAACCCTGTCGGCAAGAACCAGGGTGTCGCTGCTGTGGTGGCTGCAGAGGGCTCATCTACTAGAGGGCCGCAGATTCGGAATACAGGACTGGGTCCTGGTGACCACGGATGCCAGCCTTCGGGGCTGGGGTGGTCACACAGGGAGTAAATTTCCAAGGACTGTGGTCCAAACAGGAGATTTCACTTCACATAAATATTCTGGAGCTAAGAGCCATTTACAAGGCCCTAAGCCAAGCAAGGCCCCTGCTTCAAAACCAGCCAGTACTGATCCAATCAGACAACATCACGGCGGTCGCCCATGTAAACAGGCAGGGCGGCACAAGAAGCAGGAGGGCAATGGCAGAAGCCACAAGGATTCTCCGTTGGGCGGAAAATCACGTGGTAGCACTGGCAGCAGTGTTCATTCCGGGAGTGGACAACTGGGAAGCAGACTTCCGCAGCAGGCACGACCTCCACCCGGGAGAATGGGGACTTCATCCAGAAATCTTCCAAATGCTGGTAAACCATTGGGAAAGACCACAGGTGGACATGATGGCGTCCCACCTCAACAAAAAGCTAAAAAGATATTGCGCCAGGTCAAGGGACCCTCAGGCGATCGCTGTGGACGCTCTAGTGACACTGTGGGTGTACCAGTCGGTTTATGTGTTCCCTCCTCTTCCTCTCATACCCAAGGTACTGAGGATAATAAGAAAAAGAGGAGTAAGAACTATACTCATTGTTCCAGATTGGCCAAGAAGGACTTGGTACCCGGAACTTCAAGAAATGATCTCAGAGGACCCATGGCCTCTGCCACTCAGACAGGACCTGCTGCAGCAGGGGCCCTGTCTGTTCCAAGACTTACCGCGGCTGCGTTGACGGCATGGCGGTTGAACACCGGATCCTGAGTGAAAAAGGCATTCCGGGTGAAGTCATTCCTACCCTGATCAAAGCCAGTAAGGATGTCAGCCTGAAGTTCAGACGTTGTAAAGGGAGTGCTGCATATTCAGCCCCTATTGTGCCCCCAGTGGCACCTTGGGATATCAATGTGGTTTTGGAGTTCCTGAAATCACATTGGTTTGAGCCACTTAAAACCGTGGATTTTAAATATCTCACATGGAAAGTGGTCATGTTGTTGGCTCTGGCTTCGGCCAGGCGTGTGTCAGAATTGGCTGCTTTGTCATGTAAAAGCCCTTACCTGACTTTCCATATGGATAGGGCAGAGTTGAGGACTCGTCCTCACTTTCTCCCGAAGGTGGTATCAGCTTTTCACTTGAACCAACCTATTGTGGTGCCTGCGGCTACTAGGGACTTGGAGGATTCCAAGTTACTGGACGTAGTCAGGGCCCTGAAAATTTATGTTTCCAGGACGGCTGGAGTCAGGAAAACTGACTCGCTGTTTATCCTGTATGCACCCAACAAGCTGGGTGCTCCTGCTTCTAAGCAGAGTATTGCGTGCTGGATTTGTAGCACTATTCAGCTTGCGCATTCTGCGGTGGGACTACCGCAGCCTAAATCTGTAAAAGCCCATTCCACAAGGAAGGTGGGCTCATCTTGGGCGTCTGCCCGAGGGGTCTCGGCTTTACAACTTGGCCGAGCTGCTACTTGGTCAGGGGCAAACACGTTTGCAAAATTCTACAAATTTGATACCCTGGCTGAGAAGGACCTTGAGTTCTCTCATTCGGTGCTGCAGAGTCATCCGCACTCTCCCGCCCGTTTGGGAGCTTTGGTATAATCCCCATGGTCCTTACGGAGTCCCCAGCATCCACTAGGACGTCAGAGAAAATAAGAATTTACTCACCGGTAATTCTATTTCTCGTAGTGGATGCTGGGCGCCCATCCCAAGTGCGGATTGTCTGCAATACTTGTAAATAGTTATTGTTACACAAATCGGGTTGTTATGGCGGGCCATCTGTTCAGAGGCTCCGTTGTTATCATACTGTTAACCGGGGTTCATATCACGAGTTGTACGGTGTGATTGGTGTGGCTGGTATGAGTCTTACCCGGGATTCAAAATCCTTCCTTATTGTGTCAGCTCTTCCGGGCACAGTGTCCTAACTGAGGCTTGGATGAGGGTCATAGGGGGAGGAGCCAGTGCACACCAGATTGTCCTAAATCTTTCTTTAGATGTGCCCAGTCTCCTGCGGAGCGGTCTATTTCCCCATGGTCCTTACGGAGTCCCCAGCATCCACTACGGTCTACGAGAAATAGAATTACCGGTGAGTAAATTCTTATTTTTACAGATTTAGGATGCGGCAGTCCAGCCGCAGAATGTGCAAGTTGAATCGTGCTACAAATCCAGCGAGCAATAGTCTGCTTTGAAGCAGGAGCACCCAGCTTGTTGGGTGCATACAGGATAAATAGCAAGTCAGTCTTCCTGACTCTATCCGTCCTGGAAACATAAATTTTCAGGGCCCTGACTACGTCCAGCAACTTGGAATCCTCCAAGTCCCGAGTAGCCGCAGGCACCACAATAGGTTGGTTCAAATGAAACACTGATACCACCTTAGGAAGAAATTGGGGACGAGTCGTCAATTCCGCCCTATCCATATGGAAAATCAGATAAGGGCTTTTACATGACAAAGCCGCCAATTCTGACACACGCCTGGCCGAAGCCAAGGCCAACAGCATGACCACTTTCCACGTGAGATATTTTAGCTCCACAGTTTTAAGTGGCTCAAACCAATGCGACTTTAGGAAATCCAACACCACGTTGAGATCCCAAGGTGCCACTGGAGGCACAAAGGGGGGCTGAATATGCAGCACTCCTTTAACACAAGTCTGAACTTCAGGCAGTGAAGCCAGTTCTTTTTGGAAGAAAATTGACAGAGCCGAAATCTGGACCTTAATGGAACCCAATTTTAGGCCCATAGTCACCCCTGACTGTAGGAAGTGCAGAAATCGACCCAGCTGGAATTCCTCCGTTGGGGCCTTCCTGGCCTCACACCAAGCAACAAATTTCCGCCATATGCGGTGATAATGTTTTGCGGTCACATCCTTCCTAGCTTTAATCAGCGTAGGAATGACTTCCTCCGGAATGCCTTTTTCCTTTAGGATCCGGTGTTCAACCGCCATCCCGTCAAACGCAGCCGCGGTAAGTCTTGGAACAGACAGGGCCCCTGCTGCAGCAGGTCCTGTCTGAGCGGCAGAGGCCATGGGTCCTCTGAGATCATTTCTTGAAGTTCTGGGTACCAAGCTCTTCTTGGCCAATCCGGAACAATGAGTATAGTTCTTACTCTTCTTCTTATTATCCTCAGTACCTTGGGTATGAGAGGAAGAGGAGGGAACACATAAACCGACTGGTACACCCATGGTGTCACTAGAGCGTCCACAGCTATCGCCTGAGGGTCCCTTGACCTGGCGCAATATGTTTTCAGCTTTTTGTTGAGGCTGGACGCCATCATGTCCACCTGTGGTCGTTCCCAACGGTTTACAATCATTTTGAAGACTTCTGGATGAAGTCCCCACTCTCCCGGGTGGAGGTCGTGTCTGCCGAGGAAGTCTGCTTCCCAGTTGTCCACTCCCGGAATGAACACTGCTGACAGTGCTACCACGTGATTTTCCGCCCATCGGAGAATCCTTGTGGCTTCTGCCATCGCCATCCTGCTTCTTGTGCCGCCCTGTCGGTTTACATGGGCGACCGCCGTGATGTTGTCTGACTGGATCAGCACCGGCTGGTTTTGAAGCAGGGGTCTTGCCTGACTTAGGGCATTGTAAATGGCCCTTAGTTCCAGAATATTTATGTGTAGGGAAGTCTCCTGGCTTGACCATAGTCCTCCGAAGCTTCTTCCCTGTGTGACTGCCCCCCAGCCTCGAAGGCTGGCATCCGTGGTCACCAGTTCCTGTATGCCGAATCTGCGGCCCTCTAGAAGATGAGCACTCTGCAGCCACCACAGAAGAGACACCCTGGCCCTCGGGGACAGGGTGATCAGCCGATGCATCTGAAGATGCGATCCGGACCACTTGTCCAACAGATCCCACTGATAGACCCTCGCATGGAACCTGCCGAAGGGAATGGCTTCGTATGAGGCCACCATCTTTCCCAGGACTCGCGTGCAGTGGTGCACCGACACCTGTTTTGGTTTTAGGAGGTCCCTGACCAGAGTCACTAGCTCCTGGGCCTTCTCCTCCGGGAGAAACACCTTCTTCTGTTCTGTGTCCAGAATCATGCCCAGGAAGGGCAGATGCGTCGTAGGAATCAGCTGCGACTTTGGAATATTCAGAATCCAGCCGTGCTGTTGTAACACTTCCCGAGATAGTGCTACTCCGACCAACAACTGCTCCCTGGACCTCGCCTTTATAAGGAGATCGTCCAAGTACGGGATAATTAAAACTCCCTTTTTCCGAAGGAGTATCATCATTTCGGCCATTACCTTGGTAAATACCCTCGGTGCCGTGGACAGACCAAACGGCAACGTCTGGAATTGGTAATGACAGTCCTGTACCACAAATCTGAGGTACTCCTGGTGAGGAGGGTAAATGGGGACATGCAGGTAAACATCCTTGATGTCCAGTGATACCATGTAATCCCCTTCGTTCAGGCTTGCAATAACCGCCCTGAGCGATTCCATCTTGAACTTGAACCTTCTTATATAAGTGTTCAAGGATTTCAAATTTCAAATGGGTCTCACCGAACCGTCCGGTTTCGGTACCACAAACATTGTGGAATAGTAACCCCGTCCTTGTTGAAGGAGGGGTACCTTGATTATCACCTGCTGAGAATACAGCTTGTGAATCGCCTCCAGCACTGCCTCCCTGTCTGGGGGAGTTGTTGGCAAGGCAGATTTGAGGAAACGGCGAGGGGGAGACGTCTCGAATTCCAGCTTATACCCCTGAGATACCACTTGTAGAATCCAGGGATCCACCTGTGAGCGAGCCCACTGGTCGCTGAAGTTTCTGAGGCGGGCCCCCACCGCACCTGGCTCCGCCTGTGGAGCCCCAGCGTCATGCGGTGGACTTAGAGGAAGCGGGGGAGGACTTTTGTTCCTGGGAACTGGCTGTATGTTGCAGCTTTTTCCCTCTACCTCTGCCTCTGGGCAGAAAGGACGCGCCTCTAACCCGCTTGCCTTTCTGGGGCCGAAAGGACTGTACCTGATAATACGGTGCTTTCTTTGGCTGTGAGGGAACATGGGGTAAAAATGTCAACTTCCCAGTTGTTGCTGTGGAAACTAGGTCCGAGAGACCGTCTCCAAACAATTCCTCACCTTTGTAAGGCAAAACCTCCATGTGCCTTTTAGAATCTGTATCACCTGTCCACTGCCGAGTCCACAATACTCTCCTGGCAGAAATGGACATTGCATTAATTCTAGATGCCAGCCGGCAAATATCCCTCTGTGCATCTCTCATGTATAAGACTGCGTCTTTAATATGCTCTATGGTTAGCAATATAGTGTCCCTGTCTAGGGTATCAATATTTTCAGACAGGGAATCTGACCACGCAGCTGCAGCACTGCACATCCATGCTGAAGTAATAGCCGGTCTCAGTATAATACCTGAGTGTGTATATACAGACTTCAGGATAGCCTCCTGCTTCCTATCAGCAGGCTCCTTTAGGGCGGCCGTGTCCGGAGACGGTAGTGCCACCTTCTTTATCCACCCTAGGGGATGTCTCCCAACGTAACCTGTCCTCTGGCGGGAAAGGGTACGCCATTAGTAACTTTTTAGAAACCACCAGTTTCTTATCGGAGGAAGCCCACGCTTCTTCACACACTTCATTTAACTCATCTGATGGGGGGAAAAAACACTGGTAGCTTTTTCTCCCCAAACATAATACCCTTTTTTGTGGTACCTGGGTTAATGTCAGAAATGTGCAACACATTTTTGATTGCCGTAATCATGTAACGGGTGGCTCTATTGGAATGTACACAAGTATCATCGTCGTCGACACTGGAGTCAGTATCCGTGTCGACATCTGTGTCTGCCATCTGAGGTAGCGGGCGTTTTTTAGCCCCTGATGGCTTTTGAGACGCCTGGGCAGGCACGGGCTGAGAAGCCGGCTGTCCCACATCTGCTATGTCGTCAAACCTTTTATGTAAGGAGTTGACACTGTCGCGTAATTCCTTCCACATATCCATCCATTCAGGTGTTGACCCCGCAGGGGGTGACATCACATTTATCGGCACCTGCTCCGCCTCCACGTAAGCCTCCTCATCAAACATGTCGACACAGCCGTACCGACACACCGCACACACACAGGGAATGCTCTGACTGAGGACAGGACCCCACAAAGTCCTTTGGGGAGACAGAGAGAGAGTATGCCAGCACACACCACAGCGCTATATAATGCAGGGAGTTACACTACACAAGTGATTTTCCCTATAGCCGCTATATATATAGTATCTGTACCTAAATTTAGTGCCCCCCCTCTCATTTTTACCCTATTGAGCCAGGAAACTGCAGGGGAGAGCCTGGGGAACGTCCTTCCAGCGGAGCTGTGAGAGGAAATGGCGCCAGTGTGCTGAGGGAGATAGCCCCGCCCCTTTTTTGGCTGACTTTTCCCGCTCTTATAATAATAATGTGGCAGGGGTATTTTACACATATATTGCTTCTTAGGCTATATTATGTGTGATTAGCCACCTTAAGGTACTCTAATTGCTGCCCAGGGCACCCCCCCAGCGCCCTGCACCCATCAGTGACCGGAGTATGTGGTGTGCACAGGGAGCAATGGCGCACAGGTGCAGTGCTGTGCGCTACCTTAATGAAGACCGGAGTCTTCAGCCGCCGATTTCCGTGAAGATCTTCTTGCTTCTGGCTCTGCAAGGGGGACGGCAGCGCAGCACCGGATGACCGAGGCTGGGCCTGTGTTCGATCCCTCTGGAGCTAATGGTGTCCAGTAGCCTAAGAAGCACAAGCTAGCTGCAAGCAGGTAGGTTCGCTTCTCTCCCCTAAGTCCCTCGTTGCAGTGAGTCTGTTGCCAGCAGATCTCACTGAAAATAAAAAACCTAACAAATACTTTCTTATCTAGGAGCTCAGGAGAGCCCCTAGTGTGCAACCAGCTCGAGCCGGGGGAGGGGCATAGAGGGAGGAGCCAGTGCACACCAGGTAGTCCTAATTCTTTCTTAGAGTGCCCAGTCTCCTTCGGAGCCCGCTATTCCCCATGGTCCTTATGGAGTTCCCAGCATCCACTAGGACGTCAAGAGAAAAAAAACAACTATTGGCAGCAGCACAGCGTAGGGAACATCCAGGCAATTGATTAAAAGCCATGAAGCGATATGTCGAATACGGTAATGGTGACCGCCTTGTGACATGAAGCAAGTCTTTGAAGTTAAATCATAAAATATATGTAAGCTTTGCTCTATGTCTTAGTAGACCAGTGGATCACAAACTGCTACTAAATTTACCCATATTAAGGGACACGTCATCGTTTTGTCAGATTCTCCCCTCAACATCAAAGGGTATGGGTCATTGGGTCGACACAACTTAGGTCGACAGGGTCACTAGGTCAACATGGTCATTAGGTCAACATGTACTAGGTTGACAGGTCAAAAGGTCGACATAAGTTTTTTTTTCTTTTTTTGGTGTCGTTTTCTTCGTAAAGTGACGGGGAACCCTAATTAGTGCACCGTGTCCCCTCGCATGGTGAGCGAGCTTCGGGCAAGGTTACTATTTCCAATCGTAGTCCACGTGGATCGTAAAGTATGAAAAAACACAAACATTTAATAAAAAAGTGAAAAACTCATGTCGACCTTTTGAACTGTCGACCTAATAACCATGTCGACCTAGTGACCTTGGCGACCAATAGTGGTCAACCTAATGACTCTCGACCTAAGTTGTGTTGACCTAATGACCGTATCCCACATCAAATGCTCCCTCATAATAGTCTTCATCCTAGCCTACCAGATCTCCGACCAATCCAGTTCTCCCACTTCCATCCCTAATACTATCTCCTTATGACTCCACCTTCCCTATTAGATTCTAAGCTTTCGAAAGCAGGGCCCTCCTTCCGCGTTACATCACTCTCCCTAGGCTCATTAACTCAGCCAATAGCTATACACTGTATCTATTCCTACACTTGTAATTATGTAAATGTATTACTCTGTTTACCGTTTTGTAACTTTTGCTATGTACGGCGCTGCAGAAATATTTAGCGCCTTATAAATGCTAATAATAATATGGTAAAGATGAGTTTATTCAGCACTGTAAAAGCAATAGCACTCTCATGTAAATTAGTTGTTCTCCTCATATATAAGCTTACCTTTGATAGAATCTAATATTAGGCTTTTCCGCTTACACACACACACACACACACACACACACGCTTTAGAATCTAAATTTAAATCTAAATATAAAGTTTAGATGGATGTGTGGGTGTGTGAGAGCCCATTTACTCTGGTATAACTGGTCATTGCTGACTTATGTTACTGCTGCCATTCAAAACAATACATAAAGAAAAAAGGAAAGGAAAGGTTAAAAAAAAAAAATCATGAACACACATGATGCACTTTTTTTCATTTGACGAGTATTTTTAATTTTTATTTGAAAAATTAATAAATAAATAATAATAATAATAGTGGGGAGTATAAGCGCTTAGAAGTGATGTAACAACTTTTCAAGGGAAAACAGAGTGAGGTGGGTATAATTAAAACCAATAGTACTTATCTGGTTTTACACAAATTTCCAACCGTGGTTGATCATTTTGGGATTCACATGTAAAGAAAGAATATAACAGAACATAGTGTGTACTGTTATCTGTTTACGTTTAAAATGTCTGGGCTATCAAATTCACAGAATTGGGAATAAGCACGTTCCCTAAATTGATTGCTCTATATTGCTATACGACAATTACTCTGTTGAAACAGTACACACTATGTTCTGTTATATTCTTTCTTTACATGTGAATCCCAAAATGATCAACCACGGTTGGAAATTTGTGTAAAACCAGATAAGTACTATTGGTTTTAATTATACCCACCTCACTCTGTTTTCCCTTGAAAAGTTGTTACATCACTTCTAAGCGCTTATACTCCCCACTATTTATTTCTGTTATTAAGTGTATACCCTACACACATTCTGTATTATGAGCAGCTACTCTTAAAAGAGATAAGGATTGTCACTCACAACTTTCTAATATTGCACACTGGTACTGAAGCGCCTAGGTCTCCGCTATTCTATAAATAATAATAATAATTTAAGACACCAAGAGCCACATTTGGAGTTAGTAGTATTTCCAGCAAGGTAGTGTAATTTTGAGCCTTGACCAAAACATGTTTCTCTGCAGGATGAGAGTGAGTATGTGGACACTAGAGTCGGGAAGAGGGCGAATCCTAGATGAACTCTAAATCTCAATGTTGAAATTAAGCTGCCCAGTGTATGTGTGCTAAATGGAAAATTGGCCTCTATTTCCTCTGTATGCAAAACAAATCCAGTCGCACACCGTTAATTGCAACATGGTTTGTCCATGTGTAAATTTGCAGTCTTTTAAGCCGATTCTGAGTTGGACCCTGCTGCAACTGCATCAGTGTCTAGTTACGTCTGTGACTTTATGCTAATGCTAGTATGAGTCCTTCCCCTGGTGTACAGCCGTGTGTCTGAATGTGGAAGGACTAGGACGCTCACTTTGAGCGGCTGCAGCTGCAACCATTGGAAGTACCACGCCCACTATCCTATAACATACCCATGAGACAGAAGAACTTTATGCGCCTGCATAGCCACCTCCCAGTCACCGCCCAGGAATGCCCAATACATTTCAAAGTCCATGTGGCTCAACCGGTTCTGCGCCTCTGTATGAAGACATCATGGGACGCATGCCCCGTGCAACTTTTTAGGGATTTATAAGTATCAGCAGTCACAAAACATTGGCATCTTATGTGAACATCAGCAATACATCTGACATTTAGCGTGATTTGCTGCTAACTCCAGACGAGCCCCCAAATTGTTTCTCCTGTTTAGAGCTCAGCAACTATTTATCTCCCTTATGAATCCTCTCGTGTTTGACAAGCGATGACTTATATTGGTAACATTTTCCACATAAGGAGCAAGCATAGGTCTTATCTCTGGTGTGCATGCTGAGATGTCTCGCAAGTGACGACTTCAATCTAAAGTCTTTTCCACATTCCGGACATGTACTTTTCTCACACGTGTGAATCCGTCGGTGCTTCACCAACTTCCCTTTATCAGCAAACCGGACTCCACATTCAGAACACTGGAATGGCCTCTCTCCGGTGTGAGTCCTCTGATGGATAACAAGTGCGGATTTGTCTCTAAAGTGTTTCCCACATTCAGGGCAGGTGTGCTTTTTAATGCCGGTGTGAGTTATTTTATGTCTCCATAATGTCCCACTGTCTGCAAACCATTTCCCACATTCGGGACATTGGAAAGGTTTCTCCCCAGTGTGAGTCCTCTTATGTTTGTCTAGTGCTCTTTTCTCTGCAAACCGCTTCCCGCATTCAGAGCACTGAAATGGTTTTTCTCCCGTGTGAGTTCTCCGATGGTTGACAAGTCTCCATTTTTCCAAAAACTGCTTCCCACATTCAGGACAGCTAAAGGATACTTCTTCTGTGTGACTAACCTGATGGCTGACTAGTCTCCACTTCTCAGTAAACCGTTTACCACAATCAGAGCACCCAAATGTTTTAGCTTTCAAGTGGCCCGCTTGATGTTTCACCAGGACCCTTTCCTCGGCAAAGCATTTCCCGCATTGGGAACATTGATGCGGCTTCTCTCCTGTGTGAGATCTTTGATGTACAACCAGTTGGGAATTGGTAAGAAATTTTTTCCCACACTCAGAACATCGAACAGGTTTCTGCCCGGTGTGAGTTATCTGGTGGGCGAGGAGTTGGGCTTTCTTCAAAAAATATTCCCCACACTCAGAACACTGCGGGGTTTTCTTCCTAGAGTTCTCTCTCCAATATTTTGTAAGATTTGAGATATCACCAATTGTTTTCTTTTTCTCAAAACCGACATGTGGTCTCTGTACGATGTGGCCACTGGTGTGTCCAGGAAAACTTGGGTCAAAGCAGAATTTTAAAATCACATTTTCCATCTTGCTCTCAGTAACTTGATGTTGAGGAGGATTCAGTGTAGCAACTATGCATTCTTGAATACTAGAGGTATTATTTGAATTACCTATGGTGGCGGACGTTTGGTGAATCACTTCTACAGGTTCATCCAATTTAATGGTTTCAGTTACTAATGATTTGTGTTTAATTTCGCCATCCGTATGACATGTAAATGTGTGATCTGAAAGTGTGAAACTATCACTGACTGGAATGTCTCCTCCATCACATGGTTCCTCCTTAATATGAGTAGATGTATACCGTGTATGACCTGTGGGTGTATACATATCAGTGTCTGTGAGGTCTCCTCCATCACATGAGACTTGTTCCTCCTTAATATGAGTAGATGTATACTGTGTATGATCTGTGGGTGTATACATGTCAGTGTCTGTGAGGTCTCCTACATCACATGAGACTGGTTCATCCTTAATATGAGTAGCTGTATACTGTGTATGACTGGTGGGTGTATAATTGTCAGTGTCTGTGAGGTCTTCTCCATCACATGAGACAGGTTCATCCTTAATATGAATAGATGTATCCTGTGTATGACCTGTGGGTGTATACATGTCAGTGTCTGTGTGGTCTCCTCCATCACATGGGACCGGTTCCTCCTTACTATGAGTAACTGTATTCTGTGTATGACCTGTGGGTGTATAGATGTCCGTGTCTGTGAGGTCTCCTCCATCACATGGGACCGGTTCCTCCTTACTATGAGTAGATATATACTGTGTATGACCTGTGGGTGTATACATGTCAGTGTGTGTGAAGTCTCCTCCATCAGATGGTTCCCCCTTAATAAGAGTAGATGTATACTGTGTATGACCTGTGGGTGTATACATGTCAGTGTGTGTGAGGTCTCCTCCATCACATGGGACCGGTTCCTCATTAATAAGAGTAGATGTATACTGTGTATGATCTGTGGGTGTATAACTAGCAGTCTCTTTGATATCTCCTTCCTCAACCGAGACTGTTTCCACTTTAAGATGAGTAGACATATAGTGTTTATGATCTGTGGACGTATAAATCTCAGTGTCTATAACATTTTTCCCCTCACGTGAGATAGATTCCTTAGTCTCATTTGTTTCTGATTTCAATCCATTTTGGATATTATATATGTTAAAGCATTGTGGCTGTTGGTAATTTCCTAAAACATGTATATCCGTGCATACACAATCGAAAGAAGAAAACTTGGTGTGGGAGACATCTTCATCCTCCAAGACGCCTGAAAAACATAAAAAAAAAAAAAATTTTATTCGATATTGTTTCAATGTAGTTTCAGCATTTTATTTTTGGCTCTAGCACGGGGGATATATGTTACCCCTGGAAGAGAAGTAAGCTCTTGTGTGTATGTCAGGATCATAGGCGTGCGCAGCACATTTTATTAGGGGGTGCACCGTTGGAGGGGTGTGTCTAGCACCGCTTTTTGGGTGTGTCTAGCACCATCTATTGACGGTCAACGCAATATAAAATATCCATTTTTGTACCAATCCTAATAAAGCAGGTACATTGTCAGATGTTGTGGTGTGCACCAAACAAACACCCCTGATGGCACTCACTGCAATTACACTGCTCCTCCTCAGCCTGGTCTGGCTCCCCCTCTCTTTCCCCTGCAAGCTGCAGCAGCTTACTTACAAGTCAGTCACTCACTGACACTGACAGTCGCAGACTAGTACTGCTGCTGGTGGAAAAACGAGTGACGTGTCAATGCTGCTGCCGACCGCCTGCCAGTATTGAATTTGTCTTCCTAAGAGGAACGCTGGCTGCATGCTGATCCTCATCAGTGGCTGGCGTTGGCATAGCATAGAAGGAGAGAGGTGGGCATGTGGCGGGTGTGACCAGTGGGCGTGCGAGCAGCATGACGTAATCACGTCACATCACACTGTTATTGTACATGGAGATGGAGCCCGGAGTTTGAAAGCCGGTGTCAGTGGCACCCTTGATTAACCCAGGCGTCCCGTCAGTAATGCAGTCCTTCAGGGTGCAGCGCAGAGGGGACAGTAATCAGCCTGCTTGGCGATTGCTGCATCAGGCATGTGAGATCAGGGTGCCGGACATTAGGGGGTGGCTGTGCGCACCAGGCACCCCCCCTGCGCACACCTATGGTCAGGATAAGTTTTGCTAAGGATTTCTATAGAGAATTGTGTAAATAAATAACAGTGTTATTTTGAATAGTTGAAACATTGTTTAGGAACAGATGCTATTCTGTTTAATATTGTAATTGTGGACATGGAGAGCTGCTGGAACCCATCAGGAGAGAATGGAGAAGTTCTGTGGTGCTCAGACCCCAGCTTTCGCTGTCGAGGTGACAGCTGCAGAGAGGGGCAGAGTGATACAGCTGCGAGTGATCTGTCCTGTCAGAGAAAGAGGGGTGGCAGTGAAAAAAATTATGTTGCGGTTTACTGTCAGTGAAAACAGCCAGTCTGTCTCACAACCCACTTAGTTGATTACAGAGGAGAGATCTGAGAGAGGAATGAGTCAATCAGTCACAGAGCCACCCACTGATGGTAACCAGCTTCTAGAGTAGGGGTGGGCAACAGGCGGCCCGCGGACCGATCGTGCCTGGCCCGCTGTGCCCCATTAGAGTGCAATGACAAGCGGCCCGACAGGCCGCTTGTCATTGCACTGCTCTCAGACGAGGCGCCGCTGAGGAAATCCCGGTCACGTCACAGGGTCAGCTGACCGGGATTTCCTCTGTTACCAATCGCGCTGGGCGCAGAGCCGGATTAAGGGGGGAGCGGGGGGTGATCTGCGGCGCTGCGCTCCCCATGGGTTGCCCTGACAACCTAATTACAGCCGCGGCACCGCATAGAAGTGAAGGACAGCTGCAACGGCTCAGCTGCAGAGACAAAAGTAAGCTGGCTGTATTTTTTTTTTCTTAGTTTTTTTTTATAATGCTGCTATTTATTAAATTGGAATATTTGGCTCTGTATCGTGTTGGCTTGGTGTGTATACGTAATGTGTGTTTGTGTGTACTAATATATATATATATATATATATATATATATATATATATATATATATGTATGTGTGTGTGTGTGTATATATATATATATATATATATATATATATACACTGGACACGGGCAGCACAACCGTTGACTAGAAGTAAAGTCCCCTCCGGAGGGCACCGGGATCCCAATAATAGACCTCCTTCAGGGAACCATTAGTACCCGGGGGCGCTGTCTGCTGTAATGTGTAAAAAGGGGGACGATGTCTGCCGTAATGTGTAAAATGGGGACGCAGTCTGCCGTAATGTGTAAAAAGGGGGACAATGTCTGCCGTAATGTGAAAAAACGGGGGCGCTGTCTGCTGTAATGTGTAAAAAGGGGACGATGTCTGCCGTAATGTGTAAAACGGGGGCGCTGTCTGCTGTAATGTGTAAAAAGGGGGACGATGTCTGCCGTAATGAGTAAAAAGGGGACGCAGTCTGCCGTAATGTGTAAAAAGGGGGACAATGTCTGCCGTAATGTGTAAAAACGGGGGCGCTGTCTGCTGTAATGTGTAAAAAGGGGGACGATGTCTGCTGTAATGTGTAAAAAGGGGACGCTATCTGCCGTAATGTGTAAAAAGGGGACTCTTTTTGAGTATTTTGTGTGTGGCCCTCGAATATTCGCTGGAAGTGTTAAGCGGCCCCCCAGCTGAAATAATTGCCCACCCCTGTTCTAGAGCCTGACTGTCACTGAATGGAAAGCACAGGAGATTACGGGTGCTGAAGGACTTTCTGAGGCTGTAAAGCAAAGGTGTGCAACCAAAGCTACACATGTAAACTAAGACACACAGACACACATCGAATTAAGCAGACATTTATTATCATCATTATTATTGTTATAAAGTCCGCTATTGCAAATGGGACCCCATCATCAGTAACACCAAAATAGGTGCACCTGTGACAGCAGCTTAGGACTATATTTAAAAAAGTTATTAGGTATCCATGATAATTTAGTAGACACGGTATCTAATTACTACGGTTTAGTTGATGAACAGATGTAGCCACGGTCATCGGTGCTGCTGCGTCATACAGGCATTCTAGTCGTGCCATACAAATAGCGCAGGCAGGCAAAGTAAGGCGTAAGAGAATCCACAGCATGCAATACACAGCTTCACCACTGGGTGGTGGTTGTTCCACTAATGAAAACTAAAGTACAGTGCTGAATAGCTGCAGATGGATATGGCAGTACAGAATACAATACAATGTAGCAAGCCTGTCTAAATTTGTGTTTAACATCATACTAAGGGGTCTATGTACCGATCCTGGGAGAGAGATAAAATGGACAGAGATAAAGTACCAACCAATCAGGTTACAGGCTGTGTTTAAAAAAATGACAGTTAGGAGCTGGTTGGCTGGTACTTTATCTCCATCCACTTTATCTCTCTCCAAAGCTTAGTACAGGTTGGGATGGGTATGCTGGAAGCCGGGATCCCGGCAGTCAGCATACCGACGCCGGGATACCGGCATGGGTGCAAGCGCAACGAAGCCGCCTCAAAAGTCACCCCACAACTGACAGTGGTGGGTAAGCTCTGAATTTTGGCCAAGATTATGCGAAAAGCCTCACATTACAGAATTTATTGCAAAATGTATTATTATTATTTGAATGAGTAATCTTTGAATTGAGCACCTGCACTTGTTCTCTTTGAGTGTGGAACTACAGGTCTCAGCAAGGTAGCACCTTTCATTACTAGCAGTTAGGGTGTGCAGTCTAGAGCCCCTTCCCTATATACTGTATATTGTGTATTTATATGTACACTTGAAGGTTTTGAGACCACCTTCATCCTAAATCAGCACCCCTCCCCCACATGTCACTTATTGATCATAAGTTGGGAACCTAGCAATGTCTGACTGCATATTTAAATTAAGGCAAAATTAAGGTAAGACCTTAAAAGTTTATATAATATGTCAGTTGTGTATCGAAAGCAAATATGCTTTTAAGCTATTGAGTTTTTTTAAACATCACAAATAAATACTTTGTGGCTTCTTGCTTCACCATTAATTAAACAAATTACAACTAGTGGGATTCTATGAGTAGAGTTTCAGAGAAAATATTAAGCGTAAAAAGAAGTAAATAGGAACTTAATACCTACCGGTAATTCCTTTTCTAGTAGTCCGTAGTGGATACTGGGATGACATTAGTACCATGGGGTTATAGATCGGGTCCAACGGAGCCTGGCACTTTAAGAAAAATAAGAATTTACTCACCGGTAATTCTATTTCTCATAGTCCGTAGTGGATGCTGGGAACTCCGTAAGGACCATGGGGAATAGACGGGCTCCGCAGGAGACTGGGCACTCTATAGAAAGATTTAGGACTATCTGGTGTGCACTGGCTCCTCCCCCTATGACCCTCCTCCAAGCCTCAGTTAGGAACTGTGCCCGGAAGAGCTGACACAATAAGGAAGGATTATTGAATCCCGGGTAAGACTCATACCAGCCACACCAATCACACCATATAACACGTGATAGGAACCCCGGTTAACAGTATGATAACAAATGGAGCCTCTGAAGAGATGGCTCACCACAAAACCCGATGTTTGTAACAATAACTATGTACAGGTATTGCAGACAATCCGCACTTGGGATGGGCGCCCAGCATCCACTACGGACTACGAGAAATAGAATTACCGGTGAGTAAATTCTTATTTTCTCTGACGTCCTAGTGGATGCTGGGAACTCCGTAAGGACCATGGGGATTATACCAAAGCTCCCACACGGGCGGGAGAGTGCAGATGACTCTGCAGCACCGAATGAGAGAACTCCAGGTCCTCCTCAGCCAGGGTATCAAATTTGTAGAATTTTGCAAACGTGTTTGCCCCTGACCAAGTAGCTGCTCGGCAAAGTTGTAAAGCCGAGACCCCTCGGGCAGCCGCCCAAGATGAGCCCACCTTCCGTGTGGAATGGGCTTTTACAGATTTAGGCTGCGGTAAGCCTACCGCAGAATGCGCCAGCTGAATAGTGCTACAAATCCAGCGCGCAATAGACTGCTTAGAAGCAGGAGCACCCAGCTTGGTGGGTGCATACAGGATAAACAGCGAGTCAGTTTTTCTGACTCCATCCGTCCTGGAAACATAAATTTTCAGGGCCCTGACTACGTCCAGCAACTTGGAATCCTCCAAGTCCCTAGTAGCCGCAGGCACCACAATAGGTTGGTTCAAGTGAAAAGCTGAGACCACCTTTGGGAGAAACTGAGGATGAGTCCTCAATTCTGCCCTATCCATATGGAAAATCAGATAAGGGCTTTTACAAGACAAAGCCGCCAATTCTGAAACCCGCCTGGCCGACGCCAGGGCCAACAGCATGACCACTTTCCACGTGAGATATTTTAAATCCACAGTCTTAAGTGGTTCGAACCAATGTGATTTTAGGAATGCCAAAACCACATTGAGATCCCAAGGTGCCACTGGGGGCACAAAAGGAGGTTGAATATGCAGAACTCCTTTGACAAAAGTCTGAACTTCAGGCAGTGAAGCCAGTTCTTTCTGGAAGAAAATCGACAGAGCCGAAATCTGGACCTTTATGGACCCCAATTTGAGGCCCAACGTCACCCCTGCTTGCAGGAATCGACCCAGTTGAAATTCCTCCGTCGGGGCCTTCATGGCCTCACACCAAGCAACATATTTCCGCCAAATGCAGTGATAATGTCTTGCGGTGACATCCTTCCTGGCTTTGATCAGGGTAGGGATGACTTCCTCCGGAATACCCTTTTCCTTCAGGATCCGGTGTTCAACCGCCATGCCGTCAAACGCAGCCGCGGTAAGTCTTGGAACATACAGGGTCCCTGCTGCAGCAGGTCTTGTCTGAGCGGCAGAGGCCAAGGGTCCTCTGCAAGCATCTCTTGAAGTTCCGGGTACCAAGCTCTTCTTGGCCAATCCGGAACCACGAGTATGGTTTTCACTCCTTGCCTTCTTATTATTCTCAGTACCTTTGGTATGAGAGGTAGAGGAGGAAACACATAAACCGACTGGTACACCCATGGTGTCACTAGAGCGTCCACTGCTATCGCCTGAGGGTCTCTTGACCGGGCGCAATATCTTTTCAACTTCTTGTTGAGGCGGGACGCCATCATGTCTACCTGTGGTTTTTCCCACCGGTTGACCAGCATTTGGAAGACTTCTGGATGAAGTCCCCATTCTCCCGGGTGGAGGTCGTGCCTGCTGAGGAAGTCTGCTTCCCAGTTGTCCACTCCCGGAATGAACACTGCTGTCAGTGCTAACACATGATTCTCTGCCCATCTGAGAATCCTTGTGGCTTCTGCCATAGCCATCCTGCTTCTCGTGCCGCCCTGTCTGTTTACATGGGCGACCGCAGTGATGTTGTCTGACTGGATCAGTACCGGCTGGTTTTGAAGCAGGGGTCTTGCCTGGCTTAGGGCATTGTAAATGGCCCTTAGCTCCAGGATATTTATGTGAAGAGAAATCTCCTGATTTGACCACAGTCCTTGGAAATTTCTTCCCTTTGTGACTGCCCCCCAGCCCCGAAGGCTGGCATCCGTGGTCATCAGGACCCAGTCCTGTATTCCGAATCTGCGGCCCTCTAGTAGATGAGCCCTCTGCAGCCACCACAGCAGCGACACCCTGGTTCTGGACGATAGGGTTATCCGCTGTTGCATCTGGAGATGGGACCCGGACCATTTGTCCAACAGGTCCCACTGGAACGTCCTTGCGTGGAACCTTCCGAATGGAATTGCTTCGTATGAAGCTACCATTTTTCCCAGGACTCGTGTGCATTGATGTACCGACACTTTTCCTGGTTTTAGGATGTCTCTGACCAGAGATGACAATTCCTCGGCTTTTTCCAGTGGAAGAAACACTCTTTTCTGGTCTGTGTCCAGAATCATTCCCAGGAACAGAAGACGTGTCGTCGGGACCAGCTGTGACTTTGGAATATTGAGAATCCAGCCGTGCTGTTGTAGCACTTCCCGAGAAAGTGCCACCCCCACTATCAACTGTTCTTTGGACCTCGCCTTTATCAGGAGATCGTCCAAGTACGGGATAATTAAAACTCCCTTCTTGCGAAGGAGTATCATCATTTCGGCCATTACCTTGGTAAAGACCCTCGGTGCCGTGGATAACCCAAACGGCAGCGTCTGAAACTGATAATGACAGTCTTGTACCACAAATCTGAGGTACTCCTGGTGCGGAGGGTAAATGGGGACATGCAGGTACGCATCCTTGATGTCCAGGGAGACCATGTAATCCCCCTCCTCCAGGCTCGCAATAACCGCCCTGAGCGATTCCATCTTGAACTTGAACCTTTTGATATAAGTGTTCAAGTTTTTTAAATTTAAGATGGGTCTCACCGAACCGTCCGGTTTCGGTACCACAAACATTGTGGAGTAGTAACCCTTTCCTTGCTGAAGGAGGGGTACCTTGACAATCACTTTCTGTGAATACAGTTTTTGAATAGCCACCAACACTGCCTCCCTGGCAGAGGGAGTTGCCGGCAAGGCAGATTTTAGGAAACGGCGGGGGGGGGGGGGGAAGACGTCTCGAATTCCAGCCTGTACCCCTGAGATACTACTTGAAGGACCCAGGGATCCACTTGTGAGAGAGCCCACTGTGTGCTGAAAAACCTGAGACGTGCCCCCACCGTTCCCGGTTCCGCCTGAGCAGCCCCAGCGTCATGCTGTGGATTTACCGGACGCAGGGGAGGACTTCTGCTCCTGGGAACTAGCTGTGTGCTGCAGCTTTTTCCCCCTTCCTCTGCCCCTCGGCAGAAAGGATGAGCCTCTAGCCCTCTTATTTTTCTGGGGCCGAAAGGACTGTACCTGATAATACGGTGCTTTCTTTTGCTGTGGGGTAGCCTGTGGCAAAAAAGTCGATTTCCCAGCAGTAGCTGTGGAAACGAGGTCTGAAAGACCTTCCCCAAAAAGTTCCACCCTTTATAGGGTAAAACTTCCATGTGCCGCTTGGAGTCGGCATCACCTGACCATTGCCTAGTCCATAACCCCCGTCTGGCGGCAATGGACATAGCGCTTATTTTTGATGCCAGTCGGCAGATATCCCTCTGTGCATCACGCATGTATAAGACCGCGTCTTTTATATGGTCAATCATTAGCAAAATATTGTCCCTATCCATGGTATCAATGTTTTCCGACAGGGAGTCTGACCACGCAGCTGCAGCACTGCACATCCAAGCTGATGCAATAGCGGGTCTCAATATAATGCCAGTGTGTGTGTATATAGCTTTTAGGGTACTTTCCTGCTTTCTATTAGCAGGTTCTTTTAGGGCGGCCGTATCCGGAGATGGTAGTGCCACCTTCTTTGATAAGCGTGTCAGCGCTTTATCTACCCTAGGGGGTGTTTCCCAGCGTGACCTATCCTCTGGCGGGAAAGGGTACGCAGCCATTAACCGTTTAGAAATGATCAATTTCTTATCTGGGGAAGTCCACGCTTCCTCACACACCTCATTTAATTCCTCAGATGCAGGAAAAACTACTGGTAGTTTTTTCTCACCAAACATAATACCCTTTTTTGTGGTACCAGGGGTATCATCAGAAATGTGTAAAACATTTTTCATTGCCTCAATCATGTAACGGGTGGATCTATTGGAGGGTACACTCGTCTCATCATCGTCGACACTGGAGTCGGTATCCGTGTCGACATCTGTATCTGTCATCTGAGGTAGCGGGCGTTTTATAGCCCCTGATGACATTTGAGACGCTTGGACAGGCACAAGCTGAGTAGCCGGCTGTCCTATGTCGTCAAACCTTTTATGTAAGGAGCTGACACTGTCACGTACTTCCTTCCATAAGTCCATCCACACTGGTGTCGACCCCGCAGGGGGTGACATCACATTCACAGGCATTTGCTCCGCCTCCACATCATTATCCTCATCATACATGTCGACACAGCAGTACCGACACCCAGCAGACACACCGGGAATGCTCTTACAGAGGACAGGACCCCACAAAGCCCTTTGGGGAGACAGAGGGAGAGTATGCCAGCACACACCAGGGCGCTATATAACACAGGGATATCACCTATACAGAGTGTTTTCCCTTATAGCTGCCTATATAATATATATACTGCGCCTAAATTTAGTGCCCCCCCTCTCTTTTTTACCCTTTCTGTAGTGCAGGACTGCAGGGGAGAGCCAGGGAGCTTCCTTCCAGCGGAACTGTGAAGGAAAAATGGCGCCAGTGTGCTGAGGGAGATGGCTCCGCCCCTTTTTCGGCGGGCTTTCTCCCGCTATTTTATCGTTTCTGGCAGGGGTTAATATACACCTATATAGCCCCTGGGACTATATATGGTGTTAGTTTTGCCAGCCAAGGTGTTAATATTGCAGCTCAGGGCGCCCCCCCCCAGCGCCCTGCACCCATCAGTGACCGCAGTGTGTGGTGTGCATGAGGAGCAATGGCGCACAGCTGCAGTGCTGTGCGCTACCTTGGAGAAGACAGAAGTCTTCAGCCGCCGATTTTCCGGACCACCTTCTTGCTTCTGGCTCTGTAAGGGGGACGGCGGCGCGGCACCAGGAACGGACGACCTGTGTTCGATCCCTCTGGAGCTAATGGTGTCCAGTAGCCTAAGAAGCCCAAGCTACCACCAGTTAGGTAGGTTCGCTTCTTCTCCCCTTAGTCCCTCGCTGCAGTGAGCCTGTTGCCAGCAGGTCTCACTGTAAAATAAAAAACCTAAACTATACTTTCTTCTAGGAGCTCAGGAGAGCCCCTAGTGTGCATCCAGCTCGGCCGGCACAGAAATCTAACTGGGGCTTGGAGGAGCGTCATAGGGGGAGGAGCCAGTGCACACCAGATAGTCCTAAATCTTTCTATAGAGTGCCCAGTCTCCTGCGGAGCCCGTCTATTCCCCATGGTCCTTACGGAGTTCCCAGCATCCACTAGGACGTCAGAGAAACATTAGTGTGTGCTGGCTCCTCCCCTCTATGCCCCTCCTAGCAGACTCAGTCTAGGAAAACTGTGCTCGAGGAGACGGACATACTTTGAGAGAAGGAAAATACACAAAAGCGGTGAGGTAACGAACCAACAGACAACAACAAGAAGGGTATCGGTGCTAACCAGAACAGAGGAAAGCAACGCTAACCGTAACTAAGGATAGCAACGCTAACTAAACCTGGAACAGGGACAGCAACAGCAGGCCCAACCAAGAACACTTACAACCAGGTAAGCAAGAACTCGAAGTACTGAGGAATTACCGGTAGGTATTAAATTCCTATTTTCCCTAACGTCCTAGTGGATACTGGGATGACATTAGTACCATGGGGAAGTCCCAAAGGTCCCAGAAAGGGTGGGAGAGTGCTGAGATCCCTGCAAAACCGCTTGACCAAACTGATGAAGGTCATCTCTGGCCAAGGTGTCGAACCTATAGAACTTTACGAACCCAGACCAATTAGCTGTGCGGCACAACTGTAAGGCCGAGACGCCCCGGGCAGCCGTCCGGGAAGAACCCACCGGCCTTGTGGAGTGGACCTGGATAGAACTCGGCAGCGGCAATGCTGCCGAAGAATAGGTGTCAGGTTCGGTCTGGTTTGTGTCCCCGGAGGGGGCGCTAGTGGGTCAGTGGAGGTTGGATGGAAGAAGTGAGGAGACTGGATTGGATTCCTGCGCATGTGCGCAATGTTGTTTTATTAAATAAAAAGTTGAACAGTAAGGCAGCAGGAATACTTGCAGAAATAAACAATAAGAAATGCAATAGGTATGATGCAGCGTGGAAGGTGAGAGTCTATGGCAATAACAGTGAGAGTCTATGGCAATAGCAGTATGACTGTATAGTTGAACAAGGAAACAATATGCTGGTATGGGAACCAGAGATTATTAAAACGTGGAGCCAGCAGAGATGGTGATATTGGTAGCAAACCTGGTAGCAGATGCAGGAGACTGGTATAAAGTTCACTGTGCAGTTGGAAATGCACAGGCAGCTTGCAGGCTGATACACAGGTGAGATGATGAGATGCACCTGGAGAGATAGTCTCTACTGCAGAGGGCTGGAGCACACTGTAGCTGTAGAAGGTGTGGAGCCAGATAACAAATGCAGGTATTGCTGGTGCTTGTTGTTCCACGGTGATACCGGTACAGACTAGAAGGTAAACAGGGACACAGGGTAACTGGAGACTGGAACACAGGAACTTGCACACTGAATGTGACTCGCAGGAGAGCTGGAGAGGTTGCTGGAACTTGTAGTTCCACAGGAACACTGGAACAGCTGGAAACTGGAACGGAACTGGAACAGCTGGGACCTGTAGTTCCACAGGTCCAATACACAGGGATATCTCTGTAGACAGAGGACTGCAAACAGGAGACGCCTGTTCACAGAATGTGACGAGTTGTCCAAGGTGATGAGACTGAGCCAGGAACTGGAGTTTAAACACCTTGGTCTGTGATGATTGGATGATCTCTGTGAGAACACACCCTGCTGGATTGGGTGTTCAGATCAGCTGTGAGTTAACTGGAGCTGGTGATTAACCGGGAGAATAACACTGTAGACAGTTAATGCCATGCACTGCTGGTTGCTGACTGGGATCAGTAGTACACCGGGAGTAAATGCTGTTTAACTAGAAACACTGTGTATTCCAGGCTGCTGGCTGAAACCAGTGGTTACTAAAAGATAGAACTGGTTAGGTGGAGCACAGTGAGCTGTGGGCTGCAGGAGACTGAAGACTGGAACTGCTGGAACCTGTAGTTCCACAGGTTCAATTCACAGGGAATACTCTGAAAACAGAGAACTGAAGCCAGGAGACCCCTGTTCACTGGAAGTGATGCAATGGAGACTGCGGATTCCTGACAGTACCCCCCCTTTTATGGGTGGGCACCGAACACCCACGCTGGAACTTGGAGGAACCTTGAAAAAGAACTTAGGAATACACAAAAGCAGAGGTCCTCAAAAGTCTTCCCAACTTTCATCTTCAGAAGACAGATTTTCCTCGTCAGAACAAGTAGACCATTCATGGTCATTTGAGACAGAATTTACTTCCTGGGAAAAGGCATAGCTAGGAAGGATAGAACCTCCCATAATGTAACTTGAGTCTTAATCAACAAACTCACTTTCAGAGTCAAAGTCCAGGTCTAGTGTGGTCATGGGAGCCTTTTGTTTAGGAATAACATTATCTGAGACAACCTGTGGACCAGTGAATTTGAAGCTATATGAGACACCAGGACTAGGGGTAACGGCAGCATAGCCAACACTTACATCAACAGATGGTAGACTTTGAACTGGTTTTTGAGCTCTCCAATTCTTGTAATTCTTGAAATCTCTGATACATTGATTCAACAGAACCTGATCGTGTTTGGAAAGAGTTGAGTCGAAAAACTGAGAACTGGAAGACTGAACAGATGTTGAATCCGGGGAGTCAATACTTTCAGAAGTGTTGCTGTAGGAGAGACACGGAAGTATATGCAACTTTCAAATCTGAAGTCTGAGAACCTTGTCTTGACTTTGCAGCTTGGAAATCTTTAATAGCTTGGTCTAATGTATCCTGATCTTGCACAGACAGAGATGTTGGAGAGGATTTAGCAGTAGACAAACTGTTGACAAATTGGCCAGAATGCCCAGATGACTTTGAATGCATAAACTTTGGAGCAAACTCCTGTTTTACGGCTTCGCAGAAAGCGGGAAGATCACTCAGTAGCGGATCTTTAGATTCAATGAGAGGATTCACCCAGTCCAGTGCTCTACCTTTGAAGAACAGGAGGAAGTATCTGATTGCATTGGCTGGAGAAATAGTCACTGAAGATTCCGACTCAGTAAAAGCGAGGTATTGGCTCGCCACTGCACGAAACTGAGCATAGTCACCATCAAAGTAGACTGGAGCTTGGGTATCTAGTGGACAATTGGAAGGCTGAATGTCAGTTGAAGTCTCGGAAGACCATGTAGGACACTTGAGAGTAGAGGACTGGAATAAGCATTCAGAAGCCGGAGTAGAATCAACTTGAAATGCTCGAGGGTGGAGAGAGGACGTCATCTCCTGGATTGACTGACGGGAATTCTCAGCTGAGGTTGACAGAACGCTAGAAGCTTCATCTTGGGGTGAGATGCTTAGAGCCTCCATCTGGGTTGAGGCAACTGCAATATCCGCAAGAACTGTAGACTCTGGACAAAGCGACAGGAGTTGCTTACTTGAAACACTGGAGAGAACCACACCGGGTTCAGAGGAACTGGAATCGGTAGGGACAGATGGCAACTTTGGACAAACGGATGGATTCGGGATTTGTACAGGACTACTTGAATTGACTTGAACTGAAGGAGGCTGATCTGGACAGACGGATGGTACCGGATTGGGTCCAGAAAAGCTTGAACCAGCTGGAACCGGAGGAGTCTTCGGACTGACGGATAGGACCGGATTTGATCCGAAGAGACTGGAATCGGCTGGAACCAAAGGAGGCTGAACCGGACAGACGGACGGGACCGGATTGGGTCCGGAAGAGCTTGAAGCGGCAGGAACCGGTGGAGTCCTCGGACTGACGGATAGGACCGGATTTGATCCGAGGATTCTGGAATCGGCTGGAACCGAAGGAGGTAGCCCATCATTGGAGCCACTCAGGCTGGCTGGAACCAGTGAAGACTTTGGACCGACGGCTGGAACCGGGCTAGGTCCATTGACACTTGACTCTGTATAGACAGAATCCGGATGTTCTGATGATCCCTCTTGGAGTGGTACTGAGCTGGTAGCACTCTCTGAAGTTGGCAAACAAAAGTTCATGTCTGTAACTGTGGCTTTAAGAATTCCTCCTGGGATCTTGGCCCTGGATTCCTCACTTGAGGCTGAAACTCCAAAGACCCCTCCTGGGGTTAATAGATCAGGCACACTTCTTTGAGTTGCATGCCCGGATGCCACTTCTGGAACCTGAACATCAGATACCCCTTCTGGGGTCACAACATCAGATGCCCCACCTGGGGCTGTAGGCACAGATGCCCCTTCTCGGGCTGTAGGCACAGATGCCCCTTCTCGAGCTGTAGGCACAGATGCCCCTTCTCGGGCTGTAGGCACAGATGCCCCTTCTCGGGCTGTAGGCACAGAAACTACTTTAGTTATGGGTAACATAGATAGTCTCTGTTGATTTCCATACTTGGGATTGGGTCTATTTGTCACAGGACCCCAATCGTAGACTTTTTGGACACTCCTGTCCGGGGTAAAGGAACTTGAAACTGTAGAGGATACGTTTGAAGGTTTGCAGGTGAAAACACTGTGATGTTGGGACCGGTCACCAACTTTTGAGTTGCGGAAGGAACAGTCCTTAATAAGATGACTAGAACTCCCACAGTAAAAGCAGAGGTAAAGCTGCTTGCGATGCCGGCGTCCAGCTTCCGTGAGTTTGGAGCGCGGGTAGCTCTGGAATCTGCCCTCTCTCTGCATAAGAGAAGAGACTTTAGTTTGAAGAAAAGTTGACACGGAGGTCGCACTAGTCTTGATACTTTGAGCAGTACTCTTCACTGCGTTTAAAGCGCCACCCAGGAATTCTGCCATTATTGGAATGATTTTTGTTAGGAGACTTTGAAGTTGTTCCAATAGATGATAAAGAGTGCTTATTGGTTCAGAGTTCACAGCAGACAACAAAGGAGTCTTGAAGCTTTCAAAGGAGGAAGTCGGTCTCTCAGGAGAATTAGCTGTGAAGGGACTGCCATAGGACTGACTTGAGCAAGATCCATCCACAGGAACGGATTGTGCAGGGAAAGTTGAAATGACTGGAGCAGGAGTGACTTGAACAGGAACTGGAGAAACAACAGAACTTGGAAGGGATTGCTGCAAGGTATCCAAACGGATAGACATTCCCTGTAGAAACAGGATCACTTGTTGTTGTGCAGCCTCATAATCATTGAGTCGTGACACCAAACTCTGGAGTAACCCTGACCCCACACTCTGACCACCATCCGGGTCCATGGGCCTTGGACAAACTGTCAGGTTCGGTCTGGTTTGTGTCCCCCGGAGGGGGCGCTAGTGGGTCAGTGGAGGTAGGATGGAAGAAGTGAGGAGACTGGATTGGATTCCTGCGCATGTGCGCAATGTTGTTTTATTAAATAAAAAGTTGAACAGTAAGGCAGCAGGAATACTTGCAGAAATAAACAATAAGAAATGCAATAGGTATGATACAGCGTGGAAGGTGAGAGTCTATGGCAATAACAGTGAGAGTCTATGGCAATAGCAGTATGACTGTATAGTTGAACAAGGAAACAATATGCTGGTATGGGAACCAGAGATTATTAAAACGTGGAGCCAGCAGAGATGGTGATATTGGTAGCAAACCTGGTAGCAGATGCAGGAGACTGGTATAAAGTTCACTGTGCAGTTGGAAATGCACAGGCAGCTTGCAGGCTGATACACAGGTGAGATGATGAGATGCACCTGGAGAGATAGTCTCTACTGCAGAGGGCTGGAGCACACTGTAGCTGTAGAAGGTGTGGAGCCAGATAACAAATGCAGGTATTGCTGGTGCTTGTTGTTCCACGGTGATACCGGTACAGACTAGAAGGTAAACAGGGACACAGGGAAACTGGAGACTGGAACACAGGAACTTGCACACTGAATGTGACTCGCAGGAGAGCTGGAGAGGTTGCTGGAACTTATAGTTCCACAGGAACAGCTGGAAACTGGAACGGAACTGGAACAGCTGGGACCTGTAGTTCCACAGGTCCAATACACAGGGATATCTCTGTAGACAGAGGACTGCAAACAGGAGACGCCTGTTCACAGAATGTGACGAGTTGTCCAAGGCGATGAGACTGAGCCAGGAACTGGAGTTTAAACACCTTGGTCTGTGATGATTGGATGATCTCTGTGAGAACACACCCTGCTGGATTGGGTGTTCAGATCAGCTGTGAGTTAACTGGAGCTGGTGATTAACCGGGAGAATAACACTGTAGACAGTTAATGCCATGCACTGCTGGTTGCTGACTGGGATCAGTAGTGCACCGGGAGTAAATGCTGTTTAACTAATAACACTGTGTATTCCAGGCTGCAGGCTGAAACCAGTGGTTACCAAAAGATAGAACTGGTTAAGTGGAGCACAGTGAGCTGTGGGCTGCAGGAGACTGAAGACTGGAACTGCTGGAACCTGTAGTTCCACAGGTTCAATTCACAGGGAATACTCTGAAAACAGAGAACTGAAGCCAGGAGACCCCTGTTCACTGGAAGTGATGCAATGGAGACTGCGGATTCCTGACAATAGGCTTGTTGAATGATCAACCTCAGCCAACGAGCGATGGACTGCTTAGAAACAAGACATCCAATTTTGGTAGTGTCTTGGACTTTGGAGAAACCGATGTGTCAGCCAGCACCAAAACCACAATTGGCTGGTTAATGTGAAAGGCCGACACCACTTTCGTCAAAAACTGCGGCCCTGTCCTGAGCACCGCACTATCTTCGTGAAATATCAAATATGGGCTCTTACAGGATAAGTGCCCCAACTCTGACATACGTCAGAGCTGAGGCTAAAGCCAGCAACAAACCAGTTTTCCAAGTAAGATATTTCAATTCCACCCTGTGTAAGGGTTCAACCCAATCCAACTGGAGACAGGTCAATATCACAGTGAGATCCCACGGAGTGGGAATGTCTGCACTTCCAGAAGTACTACCAGCTGTTTCTGGAAGAAGTTGGAGAGAGCCGAAATCTGAACTTTGATGGAGCCTAAGCATCGGCCCATATCCACGCCTGCTTGCAGGAAGAGCAGAAAACGGCCAAGTTGAAATTCCACAGGAGAGTATTTTCTACCCTCACACCAAGAAACCTATTTCTTCCAGATACGGTGGTAAAGTTTTGACGTGACCACCTTACGGGCCTGGACCATAGATGAAATAACCTTGGAGGGAAGTCCCTGTTCTGGCTAGAATTTCCTTCTCAGCCTCCAAGCCATCAAACGTAGCCACAGTAAGTCTGGATAGACGAACGGCCCTGGTTGAAGAAAGTCTTTGAGAAAAAGCAGAGGCCAGGGCTCCTCCAGAGACATGGAGGGTCATTCAGACCTGATCGCACGCTGCCGTTTTTCGCAGCGCAGCGATCAGGTCACTACTGCGCATTTGTATGCACCGCAATGAGCAGGTGCGTTGTACGGGTACAAAGCGGATCGTTGCTGGACGATGGATTTAACGAAGAATCCCTTCGCACAGCTGATCGCAGGGAGATTGGGAGATTGCCAGGAAGAAGGTGTTTATGGGTGGCAACTGACTGTTTTCTGGGAGTGTTTGGAAAAACGCAGGCATGTTCAAGCGTTTGCAGGGCAGGTGTCTGACGTCAATTCAGGGACCAGACAGGCTGAAGTGATCACAAGGGCTGAGTAAGTTCAGACCTACTCAGAAATTGCACAAACTGTTTTTGTACTGCTTGGCTGCACAAGCGTTCACACACTTGCACAGCTAAAATACACTCCCCTGTGGGTGGCGACTATGCGTTCACACAGCTGTAAAAGAACAGCTAGCGAGCAATCAACTCAAAATGACCCCCTTAGTCAGGAGGTCTGCATACCAGGCCCGTCGAGGCCAAACTGGGCAATTAGAATTGCCTGAACGCTTTTCCCTTTGAGTCTTTGTAATTGGAGGAAAAAGGTACACAAACTGGTAAGTTCATGGTGCCGTCATAGCATTCACAGCTGCCGCCTGCGAATCCCTCATTCTGTAACAGTAACGACGGAGCTTCTTGTTGAGACAATAAGCCATCTGGTCTATCTGCGGACAGCCCCACCGGTGAACCAGCTGTTGAAACACCTGAGGGTGAAGGCCCCATTCCCCTGGATGGAGGTCGTGCCTGCTGAGGAAGTCTGCTTCCCAGTTGTACACTCCTGGAATGAATATGGCTGAGATGGCCCTTGCATTGGCTTCCGCCCAGAGGAGTATCCTTGACACCTCTCGCATGTCGGCCCTGTTTCTTGTTCTTCCCTGTTGGTTAATGTACGCCACTGCTGTGGCATTGTCTGACTGCACTTGTATGGCCTGATTTCGGAGAAGATAGGAGGCCTGCAGGAGAGCATTGTAAATCGCCCTGAGTTCCAGGACGTCGATAGACAGTGAAGAATCCAGACACGACCAGCGTCTAAGAAACGGAGCTCCCTGGGTCCCAACCCTCCCAACCCCGGAGGCTGGCATCCATTGTCAGCAGGACCCAAGATTGGGTACTGAAGCTCCGACCCTTCACCAGATGAGAGATCTAGAGCCACCATAACAGGGAGATTCATGGCTTCGGCAACACGGTTATACACAGGTGCATCTGCAGGTGAGACCCTGACACTTGTCCAGGAGATCCAGCTGAAACAGGCGGGCATGGAACCTGCCTTACTTGATCGCTTCGTATGAGACCACCATCTTGCCCAGTAGACAGATGCAAAGATGACCTTGCAAGGTCTGAGCCCCGAGAGGACCATAGCCAGGATTGTCAAGGCCTTGTCCATGGGAAGGAATACCTTCTGAGCCACCATGTCCAGTATCATCCCCAGAAACTGTTCTCTGTGACGGTTCCAGGTGAGACTTTGGGAAATGTAGGATCCACCCGTGTTCTGTAGGTAGGCGAGTAGCCAAGTCGATGCTGTGTAGAAGGCGCTCCCTGGACACCGCCTTTATCAAGAGATTGCCCAAGTAGGGGGCTATGTTGATTCCCATCATGCGCAATTGCAGCTTCATCTCCGCCAAGACCTTTGTGAACACCCTTGGAGCTGTGGAGATATCAAAGGGTAAGGCCTGAAACTGGTAGTGGTGGTCCAGTATAGCGAACCAGAGGAAAGCCTGATGAGGAGGCCATATTGGGACATGCAGGTATGCATCCTTGAAATCCAGGGATACCAGAAACTCCCCCTCCTCCAGACCGGAGATCACTGCCCTTAGGGATTCCATCTTGAATTTGAACACACGAAGATACGGGTTCAGAGATTTGAGGTTCAAGATTGGCCGTACCAAGCCGTCCAGCTTCAGAACTACAAATAGACTCAAGTAAAATCCCTTGTTGTGCAGCGGAGGAGGTACTAGAACAATAACTCCTGTTAAAAGCAGTTTGTGAACGGCTTCTTGCAAGGTAACTCTTGCTGCAGGTGAAGCTGGTAAGCCTGACCTGAAGTATCTGAGAGGAGGTAGTATTAGAAATTCCAAATGGTATCCTTGGGATATGAGATCCCTCACCCAAGGATCCCGGCAGGACTTTGCCCACACATGGGTGAAGTGTTGAAGGCAAGCACCTACCTGAAAGTCGCCTTGCTGCTGGGGCCAACCGTCACGCGGAAGGCCTACTGGATGAGGATCCGGAGGCCTGGTCCAGAGATCCAGCAGCCGCTACTTTACGGGATTTACCTCGATTTCCTCTAGCAGCATTTGAGGCACTTCTAGCTCTGCCTCTGAATCTGGCCACACAAAAGGACTGCAGAGTGGGCCCAGGATAGGGACGTCTAGCAGGAGGAGCAGCAGACGGCAGATATGTAGACTTACAGATATGTTTCCTGAGAAATCCACTTGTTCAGTTTTTCCCCAAACAAGGCCTCCCCTGTAAAAGGAAGATTCTCCACACCTTTCTTGGAATCCGCATCCGCTGACCTTTGTTGCAGCCACAGAGCCCTGCGAGCCGAGACCGCCATAGCCATGGCACGGCTATTGGTGAGACATAATTCTTTAATGGCCTCACTGATAAAACGTACAGCATCCTGGATATGATGCAGTAGTGTAATGATCTCATCCTGAGGTAGGGAGTCAAACCCCCCTATTTTAATATCAGACCATTTTACCATGGCCCTTGTAATCCAGCCGCAAGCTATAGTGGGCCTCTGTGCTACGCCCACCGCTGTAGAAATTGAAGTGAGTGTAGTCCCAATTTTTCCGTCATCAGGTACAGGCAGCACAATCTTACGTGAAAGCCTGGCCACTGAAGTATCCCTGCACAGGGAATTTACCCATACTTTCCTAACATCAGGTGGGAAAGGAAAGAATTTAGCCCCATTTTGGAGTTAGGAATTTTATTTGTCAGTATTGACCCACACTTCTTTAAGAGGGAGTTTAATTCCAGAGGATAGGAAAGGTGGCAGAGGAATTTGGTTACACAATAGAACAATTCTTCCTCAGGTTCTGTCTCCTTATCCGGGTATGTTGAGGACTTCTCTAATAGAATAAACCAGAGCCTCAACACCCGGAGACAGAGTATTGTCACCTTCCACATCCAGATCTGGTATGTCAGTATCAGAGACAGACTGGAGCACCTGTGTGTGCACGTTTATGAGAGACCACCAGGGGGGGCTGAAGAGCCTGCCTGCAGTCAGCAGCACTGATTAAAAAATCATCCACATCATTTTCTAAGAGGCTACCTTTCTTGTCTGGCAGTAACCAGGTCTGTATTAATACTTGTACTCATTTCTTGAAATTATTCTAACCACTCAGGCACTTGTACATTCCTATCCTGTGAAGGTAGAGAACACTGAGTACATAGGAGAGATCCCCCGGTGAAGGGGAAAACATTGTGTTGCCTGAGGGACACGCAGCCTTTATGCCAGCCACTCTGTTTCATCAGAAATACACACAGTTCAGTGAAATAACACAGGTCAGTTAAATAACATAGGAAACCCCAGACAGTCTGAATGGAGTGACACAGAGAGGAATGAGAACATCACACTATACCAAGTTAAAGCAGCGCTCTGCTGTGTATAAACAGAGCCTTAGAAAGGCAGATTGTGGTATATTTACCTATATACTCCCCCCTTATATAAAACCCCCTGTATCAGTACAATTGTGATTTATTAGGGTCAGTGGAGGAGCAGCGCTTGCATGCAGCCTGGAGGTCAACAGCAGCTGGAAATGGCGCCTTTCAGTGTCTGGTCCCGCTCTCCGGGAGCCCCGCCCCCTCAATGGCGTGCGGTCCCTCACAGTTTATGCTGGCTGTATATATGAAATTTGTGTAAAAGATGGAGTTTAATTTACCTCAGCGCCAGTCTGGGGTCTGCAGCGGGCACCGCAGCTCGTAGCCAGGTGATCGCCGCATCCTTATGCCGCCATTTTCACCGGGGACCCGCTAACCGGGACCCCGGTGTCTGTACTCACCGCAATGCACCTTCGGCATTTGTTAGGCATGGGCTCACACCCTGGGGGCATGAGAAACAGTGCCTCAAGAGCTTAGTGTCCTGTCAGCGGAGATATGAACCATTAACCCTATAGGAGGTTGGTTCGGCACCCCCCCCCCCCTCCCCCCTAAGTCCCACGACGCAGGCAGACTGGTTGCCAACCAGTACTGCCTGAAAATAACAAACTAACTAAAAGTTTTGAAGAAAACTCTCTGGAGCACCAGGGAATGTACCCGGCTCCTTGGGCACATTTTTCTAAACTGAGTCTGCTAGGGGGAGCATAGAGGGGAGGAGCCAGCACACACTAATGTTTTCTTAAAGTGCCCATGGCTCCTAGTGGACCCGATCTATACCCCCATGGTACTAATGTCATCCCAGTATCCACTATCCATTAGGACGTTAGGGAAAAAAGGTTTTGTACATTTTTTTTAAGAATTGTTGTACTCCCTAATCCCAATCTATGGAAAACAACATCTGTAGTGCTGGGTTATCACACTATTTTACCAGACAATGGAGTAAATTTACTAAAATGGGAGTTCTATTTAAAATGGGATGTTGATAATAGCAACCAGATTCCCGGTATTATCTTCTAGAAGGTGCTAGATAAATGAGACTTAGAATCTGATTGTTTGCTATGGGCAACATCCCATCTCAAATAGAACTCCCATCTTAGTAAATTTACCCCATTAGCTTCTATGCAGGTGCCTCATGTGAAAGAGGGGACTTCCCTCTTATTCTGCTTGAATAATGAATATTTAAAAAACTGATAAGCTTAGATTATTATAACTGGATTCTGAGACTGCGCTACAGGTACTGGTTGGTGTTCGTACACCTGGTTTGCTGCTATTGGGGAACATAAGGGATCTTCCTAGCCCTTTATTTTTCTTTGTACCAAGCTTATATTCTTACTCAAAACTCAACTTAAAACAGTGGTATTAGGTAACTGCCATTCTATAATTTCCTTACTCTCACCATGACCATCTCTTACCCAGTGATCGGAGGGGCCGGTGATTCTCCATCATTGTGTTCTTGTTTTGATACTTGTGTCCTTCTATATACTCCCCCTCCTGCTTGGACAAAAAGACAGTGACATTCCAGACACCTTATAGGAACCGGAAACACACAATGACACAGTCATCACCCAGACACCTCCCCTGGTGTTACTGTATAATGTCCCATTCCCAGCAGTCACCTCTCCAGTCATCACCCAGACACTTCCCCTGGTGTTAATGTATAATGTCCCATTCCCAGCAGTCACCTCTCCAGTCAGCAGCTGAATGATCTTGTTGGCGAGTTCTAGGATCTTCTGATCATTGTGTTTCTCATGTATCAGTGAGTGAGGTGGAGGCTCCGTGATGGGGCTCTGGGTCCTGCTCAGTCCTCCAGAAACATGGTGACAACTGAGGGGTGTCATGTGCTCACTAGACTTTTTTACAACAATATAATCCTAAAAATAGAGAGAGACTAATAAATACAAACATGTCTCTGTCTGGACACAAGTAAAATATTCCCCAAGCTTCTCTACAAACAAAAACATCTTGTATGTCCCAATTACATCTATTTCCATTTTCTGCATATAAATACTCTTCACATCTCCGTTTAATTATGATGACAGTACTGTCGCTGTGACACTCCCAGGCTCCCTCACTTCCCTAGTCAGGTTCCTGTGTTACTAATAGAGATAAGAGTGATATCACTGTGACACTCCCAGACCCCCTCACCTCCCCAGTCAGGTCCCTGTGTTAGTAATAGAGATAAGAGTGATGTCACTGTGACACTCCCAGACCCCCTCACCTCCCCAGTCAGGACCCTGTGTTAGTAATAGAGATAAGAGTGATGTCACTGTGACGCTCCCAGGCCCCCTTACCTCTCCAGTCAGCAGGCAGATGATCTCCAGGGTGATATTTAATATCCTTCCACTCATCTCATTCCTGTAAGTCTCCATCCTCTGTAATTTATTACTCCTAAAGATAAAAGTTTCTGTATTACTGGCAATGTAATATACAATAAAATGTTACACAGATCAGTTATAACATTGCTGTTACTATATGACTTATTAGTAATAATAGGATTTTAATACCTACCGGTAAATCCTTTTCTCCTAGTCCGTAGAGGATGCTGGGGACGACATCAAGACCATGGGGTATAGACGGGATCCGCAGGAGACATGGGCACTCTAAAGACTTTTCATTGGGTATGCCCCTCCTCCAGACCTCAGTTGTAGGAACTGTGCCCAGGGAGACTGACATTTCGAGGAAAAGAATTACTTAACTAGTGGTGAGAAATCTACCAACTCACACCCTCAACCATGCCGCACACATGGCATTCAACATAACACACGCCAACAGGCATGAACCAATTGCAGCAACATGCTGAAACTAAGATAACACAACTTGTGTAACTGTAATAACTAAACTGCAGGTAAAATACGCACTGGGACGGGCGAAAAGGATTTACCGGTAGGTATCAAAATCCTATTTTCTCATACGTCCTAGAGGATGCTGGGGACGACTGTCACAACTGAGGGTCTGAGCTGACAGGAGGAAGCCCCAGTTGTAGGGGCTGAGATGAATTTAAACTTTGGAGATTTAATCAGACCCCTGGACATGTAAGTATAGTGTAGAAGGATTACCCAAAGGTGTGACGATGACAACCAGGATTTAAAAGTCAATAAAAGTTTTATTAACAAAACTCTGTATATACACAACAGTGAGAATTGAGTAAAAATATGCAGTGGTTAAATGCAACAGTTCCTGGATCACCAAAAGCTTGGCTGGAGCCACAGGGTACCGGTAGGATAAGGAACAGATCTTAAAGTCCCAGTGATGGATTGTCCTTACCAGTCCCGTCTGTAGTAGTGAGAGTAGCCGAGGAACACGTCAGCAGATGTAACACTTGGAGCCGACAACACTGTAGCTGAGAAGACTGCTGTGGATGCTGGATGGAACCAGCCAGATGATGGAACACGGAGTGGATGCTGGATGGAACCAGCCAGGTGGTAGAAACACGGAGTGGATGCTGGGTAGAACCAGCCAGGTGGTAGAAACACGGAGTGGATGCTGGGTAGAACCAGCCAGGTGGTAGGATGAAGCTAGGGAGCGTGGATACAGGAAAGATGAAATGTGAATACCGGTGGTTTGTGGATACTGCTGGGATGTAGGTATCCGCTGGAACAGCACCGGCACTTTAAGAAAGCTGGATACTGCTGGAAGCTGACCGCTGGAAGCAGGTGGATCCGTAGCTGGAAGCTGGAGTAGTCACAGAGGACTGCAGAGTCAGGCTGCACCGCAGGGTGGTAGGCAGGTGCGGGTCTCTTAGTGGAGGCTGGAGACAGGAGCTGGAAACCTGGAGAAACAACCACAGGAGAGAGACTGGAAACAAGGTTTGACAACCAAAGCACTGACCATTTCCTGGTTCAGGCACAGGATATTTATACCTGCAGCAAGGCAGGCATTGGCTGAGCAATTATGCAGATTCCAGTAGTGCAGCGGATTGGTGGAAACTGAGGCATGTGACTGAAACCAACATGGCTACTTGGAGGGAAAGTCAGTTTGAGAAACTATGTGGAGATTCAGCAGTAATGGCGGCGCAGGCCGCGGAGGGCAGGAGACGCCACACTGGCAACTTGCATACTGGAACCACATGGATGACAACGGAGGCCGCGGCAGACATGAGACGCCACACTGACAACCTGTAATCTGGAAACACAGGAGCGGCGGCGGAGGCCGCAGAGGGCTGGAGACGCCATTCAGAATTCAAACATGACGTCGCCATGACAGCGTCTCAGAGTGACAGGAGGGAGATGCAGAGCATGGACATCAGTAACACAGGTGAGATCCGGCCCTGGAACGCTGAGCCAGCCTCAGGAGACATCTGAATGGCAGATAATGGCGTCCAGATACCCGGATCGTGACAACGACATCAAGACCATGGGGTCTATACCAAAGCTCCAGTACGGGCGGGAGAGTGCGGATGACCCTGCAGCACCGATTGACCAAACTTGAGGTCCTCATCGGCCAAGGTGTCAAACTTGTAGAATTTAGCAAATGTGTTTGACCCTGACCAAGTAGCTGCTCGGCAAAGTTGTAATGCCGAGACCCCCCGGGCAGCCGCCCAGGATGAGCCCACCTTCCTAGTGGAGTGGGCCTTTACCGACGTCGGTAACGGCAATCTAGCCGTAGTATGAGCTTGCTGAATCGTATTTCTAATCCAACGTGCAATAGTCTGCTTGGAAGCAGGACAGCCAATCTTGTTGTGAGCATACAGGACAAACAGAGCCTCTGTTTTCCTTATACGAGCCGTTCTAGCAACAAAGATTTTCAAAGCTCTAACCACATCTAGAGATTTTGAATCAGTGAATGGGTCAGTAACTACTGGCACTACAATAGGTTGGTTTATGTGGAAAGATAAAACCACCTTCGGAAAAAAATGTTGACGAGTCCTCAGCTCTGCCCTATCCTCATGGAAGATCAGGTAAGGGCTCTTGTGAGACAAGGTCCCCAATTCAGACACCCGCCTTGCTGATGCCAAAGCCAAAAGCATCACCAATTTCCAAGTTGGAAACTTCAACTCTACCTTTTGTAGAGGTTCAAACCAATCCGACTGAAGGAACTACAATACCACGTTAAGGTCCCATGGTGCCACTGGAGGCACGAATGGAGGCTGGATGTGCAGAACCCCTTTCACAAAGGTCTGAACCTCTGGAAGAGAGGCCAATTGTTTTTGTAAGAACACTGACAAGGCCGAAATCTGGACCTTGATTGATCCCAATCGGAGGCCCGCCTCCACACCATCCTGCAAAAAATGGAGAAAACGTCCTAAGTGAAACTCTTCCGTAGGAGCTTTCTTGGATTCACACCAAGATACATATTTTCTCCAAATACGGTGGTAATGTTTCGATGTTACTCCCTTTCTGGCCTGAATAAGGGTGGGGATGACCTCCTCGGGAATACCCTTCCTGGCTAGGATACAGCGCTCAACAGCCGCGGTAAGTCTTGGTACACGCACGGCCCCTGCTGCAGCAGGTCCTCTTGAGGAGGAAGAGACCGAGGATCTTCTATGAGCAACTGCTGAAGATCTGGGTACCAAGTCCTCCTTGGCCAGTCTGGGGCAATGAAGATTGCTCGAACCCTTGTTTTTCTTAAGATCCTGAGTACTTTTGGGATCAGCGGAAGTGGAGGGAAGACATACACGGATGGAAAAACCCACTGGGTCACCAGTGCATCCATTGCTACTGCTTGAGGGTCTCTCGACCTGGAACAGTATCTCCGAAGCTTCTTGTTGAGACGAGACGCCATCATGTCTATTTGAGGAACTCCCCAAAGACTTGTCACCTCTGCGAAGACTACTTGGTGGAGGCCCCACTCTCCTGGATGGAGACCATGTCTGCTGAGGAAGTCTGCTTCCCAGTTGTCTACTCCCGGAATGAATATTGCCGACAGAGCTTGTAGATGTTTTTCTGCCCAGCGGAGGATTTTTGTCGCCTCTGCCATTGCCGCTCTGCTTTTCGTTCCGCCCTGCCTGTTTATGTATGCGACTGCTGTTACATTGTCCGCCTGGATCTGCACGGGACGGTCTTGATGAAGATGTACCGCTTGTTGAAGGCCGTTGTAAATGGCTCTTAGCTCCAGAACGTTTATGTGAAGGCAGGCTTCCTGATGTGACCAACGTCCCTGGAAGTTTTTCCTTGAGAGACTGCTCCCCAGACTGCTGGGATGTAGGTATCCGCTGGAACAGCACCGGCACTTTAAGAAAGCTGGATACTTCTGGAAGCTGACCGCTGGAAGCAGGTGGATCCGTAGCTGGAAGCTGGAGTAGTCACAGAGGACTGCAGAGTCAGGCTGCACCGCAGGGTGGTAGGCAGGTGCGGGTCTCTTAGTGGAGGAAGCCCGGATGGGCGAAACGCATTGAGAGAAACCTGAACAGGACTGCTACGTGATTGCTAAGCTAAGTTACACTTGATTTCTAAACCTATTTTATTTGAGTTCTTTATTTCTGTTTTAGTCTTTGTATACTGAATAAAAAGCCCGGCCGGGCGAAACGTGTTGAGAGAAACCTGAACAGGACTGCTACCTGATTGCTAAGCTAAGTTACACTTGATTTCTAAACCCATTTTATTTGAGTTCTTTATTTGTGTTTTAGTCTTTGTATACTGAATAAAATACTTTTTATGGTCAGTTGTCCGATACTACAGAGATCCTGGTATATTTGACCTGATGAGGGACATCTGGACAAAGACTGTTGTGTTTTGCTGATTACCTATAAGAATCCGGTACGCATACCTGTGTGCTTGTAGGGCGAATATTGGTAACCGGTATTACTACGCTATGCGGCGATCTGTGTTTTCTTGAATTGCAGATGGTGAGAAACAACCTGAGTGGAATCTTGATAGGCCTGTTACCAAGTTATTATCCGGTACGCATTTATTATTCACTGAGTGTCATCTTGCACTTTAAGAACTTACTACACAATTAGGCGCTTGTTCTTCTCCATCCTTTTTGCTACAGAACTTATGCCGTATACCTATGGTACATTGAAGAACTGAGCAGCCACCCTGAAGAGTGGAAGGTGTTTCTAAAAGACTTACTAAGCCCTGAAAGACTTTGTTCTCAGCTTTGTGTGGATATCATACTAGCAAGATTTAAATTTGTCAGATAAGTAATTTACTTCACCGTTGATTCCAAGAGGAGCGCACTGATCTATACATCTCTCAGTTATATATATATATATATATATATATATATATATATATACACACACACACAATTCTACAAAGCCTATACTGAGTTAGATATGTGCAGTGGGGTGGGAGTATGTCTGACTCCCCCCTGCCACCAATAGACGGTAGATGCTAGATTCAAGTGGCCTAAGGGACCTTTTACGTCAGGGGGCGGAGGCACGACACAGGGGGAGGAGCTAGGCCAGCGGGATAGTTCCTCTATTATCCATGCCACCAACTATTACCTTTAGTCATCAGGCCCGAAGCGTGGCGAGCGAACCAAGCCCGCAAGGGTACTTTTCGTGTACCCTGTTCGGCCGTAGCTCCTCCCCCTGGTGACGTGTCTCCTCCCCTAGTGACGTCAGAAGGTCCCTTTTCCCACTCCGATTTAGAACCAACCGTGAGGGGACCCAGGGAAAGTGCAGCTGGGGTAAATAAACTGAGGAGGGGTGGAGGGGTCAATATCTATATAATAATTATCTATGGTCTGTCCCGTCTCTGACGACATGTGTGTATATATTACAGTATAGGATGTATACCACTGACATAAATGTAAATACAATTCACATGCGTTATTACATAGTAATGTGTGTATATATTACAGTATATTATGTATACCAGTGATATAAATGATAATAGAATACAAATCAGTTATTACAGTGCTGTATGTCTAGATTACAGTATATAATGTGTATTATTCATATAATGTCATTTAGATCAGTTATTACCTTGCTAGGCGTATACTGTATATTACAATTTATGAAGTGTACTATTTATTACATTACTGTGTCTGTGTATATAGTACAGTATGAGATGCAGATTACTGATGTAATTATATAATACACAAAACATAATACATTGCTATTACTGTATATGTGTCATACTTAGTGTCATGTACAGTAGCACATGTCCATACAGATGTTACTGGATAACTGTGTGACCTTACTACAGCATAGGGTATATATTAGTCATATGAGATGCACAATAACTAAACAAACTAATATATAACACAAACAATACATCACCTCCTGCAGCTCAGAACATTCCCTGCGGCACCAGTCTGGGCCTATTAACCGGGTCCCGGAAGTACAGTATGTCTGTAAATGTCTATGGGCGTGTACAGTGCGTGTTACGTAGTAGATAGCATGAGAGGAGGGAACGGTATGTTAGATGTTTGTCTTCAGTTTGGACCACATAAACATGGCCGCCGCTCAGCATTTCTGTCCTATTCGATACGGAACGAGCACCTAGGAGACCAGCGAGTCGAGATATTCCCCACGCTCAAGCAGTAGCTGCCGTTCCTTTTACTGACCATGTGAAATTAGTTGCTTATTTCATGCACATTTGTACAATTGAATTATGTCACATTGTCCTCCATCTAAAGCTCTGGTCTACAGAAAAATGACCGCCTAGCTAGGTCTTATTTAGGTTGGATTGCCAAATTTGTGAACTGTAATGTGGCCAATTATCGAACAGCCGCTCATGCGCAGTGTTCACATCATTCAATTGCGATTGCATCGCAAAAGTCTCAAATAGAGGTTGAACCTTGCCTACGTAGCAAGGCTTTGTAAGCAGGGGCACCGCTGCCATGTTTCCGAATGCAAGACATGACACACCTGTGTTTCCCGCGACACTCCCCCCAAATGCTGTGTCAACGCACCTGGACGCTCGTTGCCTGTCAATCTTGATGCAAACACATTCTTCCAGGATGCGATTGCATCACGATAGCTTGTGCACTGTGGCGCATGTGCAGACGGACAAATATCATCTGTTTGCAATTTTCGCCCATCTGCAACAGGGTCTGAATAAGGCCCACAATTATAGGTGGTTCATTGGTATTGCAGGATCTCACTGCTTATGATAAGGAATGTATGAGGCAGCTTAATGATATGCGTACTTATGAATTGCAATCTCATGACCCTACGGTTAAATACACTATTGCCAAGATTTATCAAGCCTTAGAGAGTGATAAATAGCACATGATAAAGTACCAACCAATCAGCTCCTAACTGTCATTTGTCAAACACAGCCTGTGACATGGCAGATAAGAGCTGATTGGCTGGTACTTTATCACCGTGCTATTTATCACTCTCCAAGGCTTGATAACTGGGCCCCTTAGTAGACAAAAGTGATTGGACACCCCCGCATAAGTGAAATGGTGTGTTCCTGCAATAGCTGTAATTAGACTTACCATACGATCCCTTTAAACCGGGACACCTATGAATTACACAGGCTATGTGGCTACTGACTTCAAGCCTACATCTCGCCTGGTTTTAATCAGCCACAGAACCTGTGTAATCCGTGAGCGTCCCGGTTTAAAGGGATAGTATGATAAGCCTAGTTGTAATGCATGGTCACATTAACTCTGAGAAGTATAGAGATGTTCTCGACAACTCTGTGCTCCCTACATTGTGGCAGTTCTTCGGTAACGGGGATGACAGGATGACAATGCCACCTCTGCCACGCTGGACTGATATACGAAGAATTCGGTAACCCGGATGGACTGGCCAGCTCAGAGTCCAGATATTAACCCCACTGAGAACCTCTGGGATGAACTGGAGTGATGGATGCATTCTAAGCCGACTCGACCTTAAGTGTCACAGTTGGTCACTGTACATAAGGCGGAATGGCAAAACATACCACCAGCTGGTGTCCAGGAACTTGTGGACAGCTTGCCAAGAAGGGTGTCTGCAGTAATCAGTGCATGTGGTGGCCCTACAAAGTACTGATGTCAATAACATCTTGCTGATCTATTTGCTGTCCTTGTCTATCACTTTTGTCTACATAGTGTACTGTAGTCACCCTGATACAAGGATGTAGTGTATGGTTTGCCGTATGTCATTGGTGGTCTACTATTGCCGGTATTCTGGTGTTATTAATTCATATTTTGTTTTCTAAAGCCTCGAGAGATAAGCTTGTCTCCAGGATGAGACAAGTAGCCTGGGGAGCTACTCATCAAGTACAAAATCATCGCCGCTGTACGATGCTTTTGTACTTGTGCAGGGTGGGGGGCGTAGGGCCAGACATGCGGGGCAGACCAGCCCCGTGCTGGGCGTCCCCCCGCATGTCAGAATGAATGATCGTAGATGTGCTAAATTTAGCACATTTACGATCAATTCTGAATTACCCCCATTGTGTGTGTGTATATATATATATATATATATATATATATACATACATACATACATACATACATACACACACACACACACACACACACACACACACACACACACACAGTATACCGTTTAATAATTAGAACATGGTGACTAGTAAGAGATATGCATACCTCCTGACGATCCCTATTATAGCCGGGTATTCCTTGTTTGTGAACAAAGAACATTAGTGTTCCTTATGAAATATGGTCGGAGGTCCGTGTGGGCCTGGGTGGTTTTTAGGCGCATGGAGGCTACGATTTTTTTGTTCTTAGGTTGTCCATTGAAATACCCACCACCAATGATCAATGGTTCCTAACCACCATCAGAAAACCCCAACCACCCATGTGTAGGAGAAAGAAGACTGCTGCCCAAGCCATTGAAGTTACATCCATTAACCATGAGTAGCAGACCATCGATGGTTGCTAATCATGGGGAGTATATTAGCTATATATGGCTCCCCTGGAATTGCGGCAAAATTGCAGAATTACTGTGAGTATCACCATAGGCGTGGGCAGATGACGACACAGGGTTGCGCTCCGATCTTCCCCCCTCCGCCGGGTAACTGACTACCTCCTCCACCCCTTCCTCACCTGGGCTCCCCAGGAGAGGGGAGAGTAGACCATAATGCGGGTGTGATGCAGGATTGTGTTCCAGAACACCATCCTCACCTAACTGACGTGGCCACCATAAGTCACACTCTGACAATATACAATCTCACTATAACACTTCCTCCTGGATGACATGCCTAGACAAACCTCCAGTGTCCCCAGCAGTGTCTGAAATCTGTGGCTGCCTTCTTCCCCTGAGCACTGTCTCAAAGAGGAGGCCTATAGCAGCGGTGACAGAGCACTATACAACTGAAATAGGAACTCTCTGACTAAAGAAATCAGCCTAGCAAAAAAGCGGGTCTCGGACAAGCTGACAAACGATCTCTCCACCAATGACCCCATATCTGTATGGAAAGGAATGCAATCCATAACCAACTGCAAGAAAACATCGAAGTCCACCACCATGCACCAAGACCTAGCAGACGAACTGAACCACTTTTATTGGAGGTTCGCAAAAGAAGTCCCCTGCAACCCAAACAATCACCTCTACGATGCCCCGAACACTGACGGCCAACTAAAGGTACTGCAAGTCGCCCAAGAAGAGGTGGAGGCATTTTAGGACTCCTAAACAAGGAGTCCTAAACGCGTTTCGTCACTTCCGGTGACTTTCTCAATAGGTAACCTATTGAGAAAGTCACCGGAAGTGACGAAACGCGTTTAGGACTCCTTGTTTAGTTTCACCTTCTGAGGTTACGGACTGTTATGATTCCAGCACTCTGGTCTGAGGAGATCTTATTGCGAGGACCGGAGCACTGGAACGAGATGCTGGGAAAGGGAACGGGAATGGAAAATAGCCCCTGGCGCCCTAACTCCGTTGTCTCACCCGTGCTGTCAGAAATCCCCTGCGAGACTATGGTTGCTTGAGCCCTTGGCAGCCGCGTTTGAAGGGCGGATTATGTCTGCCCAACTTCGATGCCCCCCGGTCTTAGTGAGAGACAAAGGGAAATCCGAGACAGGGAGATAACAAGGGGCCCTCTGACTAAACAACCAGGCCAGGGGCTACAAGCTAACTCAAAACTAGAATATGTGCGGAAAAAACGCCAGAGAAAAGGACAACCAAAATATCCACTTGTCCACTTCTCCTACCCGGCACCGCCGAGTTCCAGAGAGGACTTGTGGAAGCAGAACCCTCCGCAAATGCTCCGACAACAGAAGATATAAAGATAAAGCGGCTGAGCCGCAACACACGGCAGAGCCGCAACTCACGATACACCACTTGATGTTAAACGGTGATCAGTCAGGACTCCAGGGAACAAAACGACTTCCTGGGATGAGATAACAACTCCCGAATACTGGACTTCTGAGGACAGGAATGACCGGATACAGCAGGACTGGAAACCGACTCTCAGCAAACCAAGCAGCATGCAGGAAGCTATTACCGGCGTCTGTGAGAAGCCCTGGGAAGATACTTAACAGGGAGTCCTCCAATCAGCTGCTTAGAGCCTGATTGGAATAAATGCCGTGCAGCTGCCTTGCTGCACGGCCGGAGGACAGGTGTATGTGTTAGTTCATTAAGCCCAGCAACGGGGAACGCGGTCCGCCAGTGGTGTCCCCGTTGCTAGGGTCCGTGCGGCTCAGCGCGCCCGGCGTCTAGCGTTGCTAGGGAGCCGGCGGCTGAACGCGCACAGCGTCCCTAGTTGCTAGGCGCCGGGCGGACAAGCGGACCCCGGCGCCTAACAGTACCCCCGCTTGAGGAGGGGTCAAGGAACCCCTAAAGCCAGGTTTCTGAGGAAATTCCCGAAAAAATGCCCTCTTGAGCCTAGGGGCATGAAGATCCTTATCCAGGACCCAAGACCTTTCCTCCGGACCGTAGCCTTTCCAGTGAACTAAAAAATAAAGCCGATCCCGGGATAATTTGGAATCGAGAACCTTCTCTACCAAGAAATCCTGCTGTCCCTGTACATCCACTGGAGATCTACCCTGAGAGATCCTCCGAGGAAACCTACTGGAAGAAACGTATTGTTTCAACAGGGAACAATGAAACGTATTTCCAATCCTGAGAGATCTTGGCAAACGTAGCCGAAAGGCAACTGGGTTGACTCTTTTAATAATAAGAAATGGCCCAATAAATTTGGGTCCCAGTCTAGCCGAGGATTGTCGAAGCCTGATGTTGCGAGTCGACAACCACACCCTATCTCCCACCTTAAAAGTGCAAGGACGTCGGAGCCTGTCGGAAAATTTCTTCTCTCGAAAGGCCGCTTTTCCGAGAGCGAGGTGCACTTTTTTCCAAATTGCTCTGAGATGGGAGGTCAATGCCAGCGAGGAGACTGGAAAATGATGAAAAAAAGAATTAGCTCTGGGGTGAAAACCAAAAACTGAAAAGAATGGAGTCTCTTTAGTGGAGGAATGACAGGAATTATTGTAAGCAAATTCAGCCAAAGGAAGAAACTCGGACCAATCATTCTGGAGCTTGGCCGAATACAAGCGCAGATATTGTTTCAATGACTGGTTAACTCGTTCGGTTTGCCCGTTGGATTGTGGGTGATAACCGGATGTTAATGACAGTTTCATCTTTAATGAAGCACAAAAACATCTCCAGAATTGTGCGATAAATTGTGGACCCCAATCAGAAACAATATCAGTGGGTAACCCATGAAGCCTAAACACATGGCGGAGGAACAAAACTGCCAACCCTTGAGCAGAAGGCAATCGGGGAAGAGCAATAAAATGAGCCATTTTACTAAAACGGTCCACTACCACCCATATGACTCGGAATCCGGCTGAAAGGGGAAGGTCAACCACAAAATCCATGGAAATATGAGACCATGGCCTGAGAGGAACACTTAAGGGCATAAGTTGCCCGATAGGCAAGGAACGGGGAACCTTATGCTGTGCACAAACCGGACATGAAAAAACAAATTCCCTAACGTCTTTGGATATACTAGGCCACCATACTGAGCGAGAGACTAACTCCAATGTCTTAGTGATTCCCGGATGCCCTGAAACCTTGTTGTCATGGAATTCAGTTAAAACAGTAGCTCTCAAAAATTCAGGAACGAAAAGACGACCAGCAGGAGTAAATCTAGGAGTTTGGTGTTGAAGCTGGTTTAACTGGGTAAATAAATCCTGTGTGAGGCCTGCCCGGATGACCGAAGATGGAAGTATTGGGGTAACAACAGGATTGTTATTGTGAACCGTAAGAAAACTACGTGACAGGGCATCAGCTTTAGTATTCTTGGAACCAGGCCTGAAAGTGATAACGAATTTGAAACGAGTAAAAAATAATGCCCAACGTGCCTGCCGAGCATTAAGCCGTTTAGCTGATTCAATGTATTGCAGGTTCTTATGGTCAGTCAATACCGAAATAGTATGCTTAGCTCCTTCCAGCCAATGCCTCCACTCCTCAAAAGCCCACTTTACCTCCAGTAACTCCCGATTACCAACGTCATAATTGGATTCAGCGGAGGAGAACTTCCTGGACATAAAGGCACAAGGATGTAGCTCCGAAGACTCCGGATCCTTTTGAGAAAGGACAGCCCCCACTCCAACCTCTGAGGCATCAACCTCCACAACAAAGGGCAATTCCGGATTGGGATGTCTGAGGACTGGAGCTGAGACAAAGGCTTGTTTGAGGGCCCGGAAGGACAACTCAGCTTCATGCGACCAGTTGGTAGGATCCGCTCCTTTTTTAGTCAAGAGCCACAATGGGAGCTACCAGGTCAGAAAAAGAATGAATGAACCTCCTATAATAATTCGCAAACCCTAAAAAGCGCTGAATTGCTTTTAAATTGGTGGGTTGCGCCCAATTAAGGATGGCCTGAAGCTTCTTGGGTTCCATGGAAAATCCCTGAGGGGAAATTATGTACCCAAAAAAAGATACTTCCGTGACGTGAAATTCACACTTCTCCAGCTTGGCATATAAATGATTCTCACGTAACTTTTGAAGAACCAGACGCACCTGGGTGATATGTTGTTCCATCGATTCAGAAAAAATCAAGATGTCGTCTAAATAAACGACCACGAATTTCCCTAGGAAGTCACGGAGCACATCATTTATGAGGTCCTCAAAAACTGCTGGAGCATTAGACAGGCCGAACGGCATCACCAGGTATTCGTAGTGACCCGACTGAGTACTGAAAGCCGTCTTCCACTCATCTCCAGATTTAATTCGGATGAGGTTGTAAGCTCCTCTCAGGTCAATCTTAGAAAAAATCACAGCAGAACGTAACTGGTCAAAGAGTACAGAAATCAACGGCAAAGAATAGGTGTTTTTGACTGAGATCTTATTCAGGGCTCTAAAATCAATGCATGGTCTAAGCGAGCCATCCTTCTTCTCCACAAAGAAAAAAACAGCACTTAAAGGAGATTTTGATGGTCTAATAAACCCTTTCTGTAAGCTCTCCTGAATATAGTCATTCATAGCCGAAGTTTCTGGCCCGGACAATGCATACAATCTTCCCTTTGGCAATGCGGCACCAGGAATTAGCTCAATAGCACAATAATAAGGCCGATGGGGAGGCAGAATGTCCGCATTGCCTTTGGAGAAAATATCGGCAAACTCCAGGTATTCCACAGGAATGAGTTCTGGAATGATAGCTGCTACTCTGACTGGAAACGAAATACATTCCTTAGCACAAAAAGTACCCCATTGTGAAATCTCACCGGACCGCCAATCAGTGGTGGGATTATGAAAGGCCAGCCAAGGGTGACCCAGAACAACTGGAACTGCTGGGCAATGTGTAAGATAGAACTCAATTTTTTTGGAATGTAAAACTCCTACTGTAAGTAGCACGGGAGGTGTACGGTGAGAAATAACCCCATTGGAAAGCGGACTCCCATCTAAGCCATGCATGGTGACACACCTACCCAATGGTAACTGAGGAATGCCTAAGGCCTTAGCCCAAGTTAAATCCATAAAGTTTCCTGCAGCTCCACTGTCGACAAAAGCCGACACCAAAGAACTGAGGCTGCCAAAGGAAACTTTAACTGGGACTAAAAGAGAGTTATTCGAGGAGATAAGCTGCAGACCTAGGTGAACCCCCTCACAATTCACCTGGTCAAGGCGTTTCCCGACTTGTTCGGACAGTTACGAGCAAAATGTCCCTTACCACCAGAGGCGGATTGGCCATAGGGTCTACAGGGAAGATTCCCGGTGGGCCGACGCACCAGTGGGGGACTGTTTTGTTTGAGGACATGTGGTCCTATTTATAGACATAATGAATAAGATGCCAAACAATTTGCATATATGAAAATGACTTTGCCACTTAGCCTGTGATTGCAGATGATCTAGTGTATGCTCTGTCTGCCTGCTTGGATGACATATAAGATTGAGTGAATAGTGATTGGGGTACGGTTGGTGTAATAAGCAAGAAAATATATCTTTCTAAAGAATTATATAGTTTCCTAAATTCTGAAGGTGTATCATATAATGTGCTCATAACATTTACATTTATTTCCTTTTAACTTCCCCCTTGATGCTGGACATCCCCACTATCTGGAAAGTCTTGGGGGGAGGGTGCTGCTGCCATGGCCCATGGCTAGATCTTACACCTCTGGTGCTGCCCATGTGGGGCCACTAGTACACATTTTTTCCAGGGCCGCTTTTTGTTCCCAATCCGCCCCTGCTTACCACCACAGTACAAACAAAGACCGGAATTTTGCCTTCTAGCTCTTTCCTCAGGAGACAGCCGGGAGAGACCCATCTGCATGGGCTCCTCTACGTCTTCTGGAATGGAGTAAACACACGGACTTGACCTTACAGGTGTTCCTCTTTCAGCCCTCCGCTCTCTGAGACGACGATCAATCTTAATAGAAAGCTCCATGAGTCTATCGAGAGTCTCAGGAGCGGGGTACTGGAGGAGACTGTCTTTTATTGACTCTGATAAGCCAAGGCGAAACTGACTGCGTAGGGCTGGGTCATTCCAGTCACAGTCGTTCGACCAACGGCGAAACTCAGTACAAAAAACCTCTGCAGGATTTCTACCCTGTTTGAGAGCGCGCAGCTGACTTTCAGCGGACGCCTCTCTATCAGGGTCATCATACAAAAGCCCTAAAGACTTAATAAAAGCGTCTACTGACAACAATGCAGGATCCTCTGCCCTTAAACCGAATGCCCAGGTCTGAGGATCCCCCTGGAGTAAAGAAATAATAATCCCAACCCGCTGAGATTCAGTACCAGAGGAAGTGGGTCTTAAACGGAAATAAAGTTTACAGGATTCCTTAAAATTAAAAAATTATTTTCTATCGCCAGAAAAACGGTCAGGCAAATGCATCTTTGGTTCAGGGACTACCCTTGGGGAGGCTCACAAAAGATCTTCCTGCGACTTCACCCGAAGCGAAAGATCCTGAACCATCTGAGTAAGTTCTTGAATCTGATTGACTAAGAACTGGCCAGGATTTGGCCCTACACCTGTCGGATTCATGAGGCCAAAAAATTTTAAACAAAAACTGAAAGAGAGGGAAAAAATTAAAGCCCTGTTTAATTTTAATTTTTTGGTATGGCCGGTAATAATGTTATGATTCCAGCACTCTGGTCTGAGGAGATCTTATTGCGAGGACCGGAGCACTGGAACAAGATGCTGGGAAAGGGAATGGAAAATAGCCCCTGGCGTCCTAACTCCGTTGTCTCACCCGTGCTGTCAGAAATCCCCTGCGAGACTATGGTTGCTTGAGCCCTTGGCAGCCGCGTTTGAAGGGCGGATTATGTCTGCCCAACTTCGATGCCCCCCGGTCTTAGTGAGAGACAAAGGGAAATCCGAGACAGGGAGATAACAAGGGGCCCTCTGACTAAACAACCAGGCCAGGGGCTACAAGCTAACTCAAAACTAGAATATGTGCGGAAAAACCGCCAGAGAAAAGGACAACCAAAATATCCACTTGTCCACTTCTCCTACCCGGCACCACCGAGTTCCAGAGAGGACTTGTGGAAGCGGAACCCTCCCCAGATGCTCCGACAACAGAAGATATAAAGATAAAGCGGCTGAGCCGCAACACACGGCAGAGCCGCAACTCACGAAACACCACTCGATGTTAAACGGTGATCAGTCAGGACTCCAGGGAACAAAACGACTTCCTGGGATGAGATAACTCCCGAATACTGGACTTCTGAGGACAGGAATGACCGGATACAGCAGGACTGGAAACCGACTCTCAGCAAACCAAGCAGCATGCAGGAAGCTATTACCGGCGTCTGTGAGAAGCCCTGGGAAGATACTTAACAGGGAGTCCTCCAATCAGCTGCTTAGAGCCTGATTGGAATAAATGTCGTGCAGCACGGCCGGAGGACAGGTGTATGTGTTAGTTCATTAAGCCCAGCAACGGGGAACGCGGTCCGCCAGTGGCGTCCCCGTTGCTAGGGTCCGTGCGGCTCAGCACGCCCGGCGTCTAGCGTTGCTAGGGAGCCGGCGGCTGAACGCGCACAGCGTCCCTAGTTGCTAGGAGCCGGGCCGCGCGGACAAGCGGACCCCGGCGCCTAACACGGACGGCTGTTACGAATTACCGCTCTCAGCGGCACTAACTGATCTGCTACACTGCATTGCTGGCTTCATTTTAACATCACCAGCAAACATTAGTACTGCCTGAGCTACTCACGTCTGGGAAACATCTGACTGACCGATTCTACGGTTCTGGCCGTTTAACCACAAGCCGCTCTTACGGAGCCAACCGTTTTAGTGGAGACCGCATTCACCGATCATGATCCGAGGATGCTTGGCTCTGTTTTCTCCTCATATTGCAAAATGGATCCCAGTGCCAAAGGGGTTTAGAGTGAGTAACATTTGGTTTACAATCGGATTGTATGCGGCCACTATATGTCCTTTCATTGGAGGATTAATATCTCGTCGAAATTACAGCCTTACTTCTACCTCAGAATTTAGTGACTCTCGGTATCATCTAACATATGAATATTGCATGCATATTAGCAGCCTGAACAGGGTTGTTACAAGACTTACACCGGACTGCAATTGAGACATTGTATTACTTCATAAATATTATCAGCAACTGATACATTGCATTGTTTTACAAATGTTACCAGCTACTGCTATTTTATTATGATCCATCCATCTCCAGGAGTGTGTTTTATATTTGTCTATTGATATATGTTTTTTTAGCATTCTAATAAAAAAACTTTTTTCTTTTTATGAGAACACCGGCATCTAAACTATCTATATATATATTGATCCTCCAGCACGGCTCCTTATTTTCTTTTGTTTTTGATGTCTAGAAAATAATTTTTCCTCATTAGAAATAGGAACCTGGGTTATAACTAGGAAAAGAAAAAGTCACAACTATGTTTGGTGTAACTAAAGACGCCATTGTTAGAGACACTTAGTGGTAGGGAGGACTTGTCAGGAGTAGCCCTGGCCACAGCAAATGAGGACATGAAGTAGGTTCTATGCTGATAACCATAGTAACCGATTATATATAGTATATACACCAAACCAATTTACACTCATCACCTACACCGTCCTCAGGCTCCCTCTCCCCTCCATCTTCAAACTCATCTCACCCCACTGTCCCACCAGTCCCCCCTGCTCTGCCACTGACTGGTGACTCATGTCTCTAATGATAACTGCATCACACTCCTGCCTCCAATACTTCTCCAGAGCTGCACCACACCTATGGGTCACAGTCCCATGTCCAATCAGACTCTACACCAGTCTTCTCCCATCTTGCCCAGCTGTGCATCCCCATCACTTGCCCCGAACATGCTCTTTACAAGACTTATTATGTACTTGGCTTATTACATCCTTTGCCTGGTGATCCTGTACGTATTTGTCATGTGCTCTACTCCCCACTGTAAGGTGCAGTGGGTTATTGAGGTGCCATATACATATAGGATGTTAACATTATGGGGGAGATACAAATGTTTGAAAAGTCGGTTGGGTGTCTGTTTTTTCCTGTCTATTAGATAGGGAAAACCAGACTCCCAACTTTCTTTTCAAACATTTGAATCTCCCCCTATGAAAGCCTAGACTGTACAGGATCTCTCTAATTTCCATAGCTCTATAAAATGCTACAGGCATTGTAAAGTATATGTATGTGCAATGATTCGGCCACCGTCTGGACAGAGATAGCGAGGACCCCCAAACCTGGTTGACACCCTAATTCATGTGGTAGCTACTGACCTATATCCCAATTGAAGGTTTTTGTGAAAGTGCTGGTGAATAGACTTATTACCCTATTTGGTACATCCAGGCAAGGTTGGACGTGTCCCTGGGCACCAGGCAATATATCGTACACTGCAGGTGATCTTTGGTGCTGAAGTCATATGACAGGGTCTACTGGCCCTAAATGCAAATGATCCTCTACCACGGTGAAATAGTGGTTAGCATTTCTGCCTTACACCATTAAGGTCATGAGTTTCATTCCCAGGCATAGGTGATGGGTGTGGAGTATGTATGTTCTCTGTACGGCTCCTCCAGATGTTCCACTTTTGTATGACTATATAAAGAAATAATAATAATAAATCAACTTTTTAAGCACACTGGTGATTCATTGCAATCCAGTGTAGTTTTATGCTGTAAATCACACACACAACCGCTAAGACCCCTAGAGGTAGCAGCTGGGCTTTCTGGCACCTACTCCAGGCCCAAGAAAGAAAGTTGTCACGTGGAAAACCCACACACAGCGGCAGCTCCCATCCTCCAATAATGCTAACACTTTCCACCATACCGCAAGCTAACATGAAGGGTCCATTCTTTGAGGAAAGATGCCCATAAGCCACACATACAGTAGCTTCTAAACATTGTCTCTCAATATGCATCCTCCTATGTATGTGTGTTCCAGGGGCGATTCAGGGCAAAATCAGCGTGGATTTAGGATGCCGTTCCTAGGGTTCTGACACATTGCCAGTGATTCACCCTTGATTGAATTGACCCCTAAAAGTTATTTTGTACCCCACACTGCTCCCAATTCGCTTGGGCTTCTGTACAAGAGACAAATTTGTGGACATCCAAATCAAAGTCTTAAGGGCCCTCATACACTTACGCGACGGGTGTAGTACTGGTGACCGCCGGTCACCTTACCGTCACCGGGATCCCGGCAGCATACCGACGCCGGGATCCCGGCGGGGAGGGGCGAATGCAGCAAGCCCCTTGCGGGCTCGGTGGCGACCCACTCTATGGGGATAGTGAGCCGTCGGGCTCGTGGAGGAGGTCATGTGAGTCAGCTGACCGGCGGTCACATGAATACCACCCCTACGCGACATGTCCGTCTGACATGTGGCAAGCGATCAGCCCGGCAGCCTCCCAGGGGGCAGGATCGACCAAGATACATCATATGCTGTCCTTTTGAATACGATGTATCTTGGGCGATCCCAGCCATGCCTGCGGTGTCGGACATGATTGAATGTGCAGCACATTCAATCTGGAGGATCCAATCCAATGCTCACGGGAACGCGCATCAGGTTGGATTGGAAACACCTCCAAAATGCCCGATTTCATCCGATATATTAGGCCGAATGCCCGAAATCGGATGAAATCGGGCATTATTGTCCTAGTGTATGGGGCCCTTTAGAGTTGACTACATGATAGAATAATACAGTATGTACGTATGTGAGAGGACCTTACAAGAATTTTTTTTTCAAAGTGCACATTTATGGTTCGTCATAAGTATTAGAGTCATAAACATTAGTTACATTTGATTGCATACTGGAATGAAGTGTGTAGTCCATCTCTCTGGCAATGGCCATTTTCCTCCATTAGCCAATATCCAGCACAAACACCCCTCACTGGCTCAGACATTATTTCAAACCCCGCAGATCAGACACTTTGGGGCTAATTCAGCTGTAAAAGTGTAAAAACCAGGTAGCGTGTGGGAAAACACGATTTTTCTCAAGAAATCAGCCAATTTATCAAAATTAAAATATAAAGATTGTAGCAAAGATATTGGGACCTTCATCTAGGCAAATAATCGTCCGATTGTCACCCCGATAAAAAAAAATAAAAAAATCGGACAGTGTATACCTATCTTTACACATGTACCTCTCACCCTGTCCTTATGACACAATCCATCTGCAGACAAAATATATACGTTATCCCGGAGCCCAGGATGCTGACTGTCAAAATACCGACAACGGCATCCCGGAGGTGAAAATCCCGACAGTCCCCCTAAACCTAAGCTCCCTCCCATAGCCTAAACATCCCCCCTAGTGCTTAATCCTAACCCAACAATGTTAAAATAAACATGAAAAACATGTGTCGACCATTTGAGCTGTTGACCATTCTATCTGTTGACCGTTTGACTATGTTGAACCCAATGCATGTCGACCTAGAGAATGCCGATCATTCATCAGGATAACAAAAATGGTGCACTATTTCTTTTTTATTTGAACATTTTTTTTATTTGAGAAGGGACTTTAAAAAAAACAACTATCCATTAAAGACACCAAGGGCCACAGTCAGCAGTATATCCAGCAATGTGATGTAATATTGGACCTTGGCCAAAACATGTTACTCTGCAGGGTGGGAGTAAGTGTGTGGACACATTTAGAGTTGGAAAGAGGATGAGTCCTGGCTGAACTCTAAATCTCAATGTTGAAACTAAGCTGTCCAGTATGTGTGTGCTACATACAAAATCAGTCACTATTTCCTCTGTATGCAAAAAAATAAAATAAAATTGAAGCACACCCCCATCCATCGCAACACGGTTTTTCCATGTGCAATGACTTTTCCCTAAATTCTTCCCCACATTCAGGGCAGGCATACTTTTTGATGCAGGTGTGTTATGTTATGTCTGTCTAATGTCCATCTCTCTGCAAACCGGTTCCCAATTCGGGACATTGGAAAGGTTTCTCCCCAGTGTGACTTCTATTATGATTATTTAATGCCCTTCTACTTGCAAACCGTTTTCTACATTCGGAGCATTGGAATGGCTTCCCCTCTCCCGTGTGAGTTCTCCTATGGTTGACTAATTTCCATCTCTCTGCAAACCGTTTCCCACATTCGGGACATTGGAAAGGTTTCTCCCCAGTGTGAGTTTTATTATGTCTGTCTAATGCTCTTCTCTCTGCAAACCGTTTTCCGCATTCGGAACATTGAAAGGGCTTCTCCTCTCCCGTGTGAGTTCCCTGATGGCTGACTAATTTCCATCTCTCTGCAAACTGTTTCCCACATTCGGAACATTGGAAAGGTTTCTCCCCAGTGTGACTTCTGTTATGTCTGACTAATGTCTTTCTATCTGCAAACCGCTTTCCGCATTCGGAGCACTGAAATAGCTTCTCCCCTCCTGTGTGAGTTCTCTGATGGCAGACTAATGTCCATTTCGCTGCGTACCGTTTCCCACATTCGGAACATTGGAAAGGTTTTTCCCCAGTGTGACTTCTGTTATGTAACCCTAATCCATTTCTATCTGCAAACCGTTTTCCACATTCGGAGCACTGAAATGGCTTCTCCTCTCCCGTGTGAGTTCTCTGATGGTTGACTAATGTCCTTCTCTCTGCAAACCGCATCCCGCATTCAGAACAATGGAAAGGTTTCTCCCCAGTGTGAGTTCTCTGATGGATGCCTAATTTCGCTTTCTCACCAAACCGTTTCCCACATTTGGAGCACTGAAATGGCTTCTGCTCTCCCGTGTGATTTCTCCAATGGCTGACTAATGACCTTCTCACAGCAAACTGTTTCCCGCATTCGGAGCACTGAAATGGCTTCTCTCCCGTGTGAGATCTCAGATGGCGGACTAGTCTCCATTCTCCCGGAAATTGCTTCCCACATACAGAACAGCTAAATGATTCTTCTACTGTGTGAGTTACCTGATGGCTGACTAGCCTCTGCTCTTCAGGAAACTGCTCACCACAAATGGAACGCCCAAATGTCTGAGCTTCCAAGTGGGCCGTTTGATGTTTCACCAGCACCTTTTTCTTGGCAAAGCGTTTCCCGCATTGGGAACATTGGTGCGGCTTTTCTTCTGTGTGAGATCTTTGATGTACAACCAGTCGGAAATTGGTAAGAAAATGTTTTCCACACTCAGAACACTGAAAGGGTTTCTGCCCGGTGTGAGTTATCTGGTGGGCGATGAGCTGGGCTTTCCTCAAAAAATATTCCCCACACTCCAAACACTGCGGCGTTTTCTTCCTAGAGTTCTCTCTCCAATATTTAGTAGTATTTGAGATATCACCAAAGGTTTTCTTTTGCTCAAAAGCGACGTATGGTCTCTGTACAAGGTGACCACTGGTGTGTCCAGGTTGAGCATCGTCAGAGCACAGTTTCAATTTTAAAACAACATTTTCCGTCTCTTTCTCCATAACTTGATCTTGAGATCGGTGCAATGTACCAATGGTGTATTCTGGACTACAAGAGGAAATATTAAGATTACCTTCGGTGGGGGACACTTTGTGGATAATTTCTACAGGTTCATCAAATTTAAAATTTTCTGTTACTAATAAGTTGTTCGGTTTCATATCTCTGTCAGTATGACCTGATGTAAATGTATGATCTGAAAGTATGCATCTATCACTGACTAAGAGGTCTCCATCACATGAGACCGATTCCTCCTTAATACGAGTAGATGTATACTGTGTAAGATAGGTAGGAGTATACATGTCAGTGTCTGTGAGGTCTCCATCACATGAGACTAATCCCTCCTTAATGTGAGAAGTATATTGTGTATGATATGTGGGTGTATAATTCTGAGTGTGTATGAGGTCTCCTCCATCACACAAGACAGGTTCCTCCTTACTATGAGTAGATGTATACGGTGTATGACCTGTAGGTGTATACATGTCAGTGTGTGTGAGGTCTCCTCCATCACATGAGCCTGGTTCCTCCTTAATATGAGTAGATGTAGACTGTGTATGACCTGTGGGTGTATAATTGTCAGTGTCTGTGAGGTCTCCTCCATCACATGAGCCTAGTTCCTCCTTAATATGAGTAGATGTATACTGTCTATGATATGTGGACATATAAATGTCAGAGTTTATAACATTTTCTCCCTCATGCGAGATGGATTCCTTAGTCGCATTTGTTACTGATGTCAATCCATTTTGGATATTATATATGTTAAAGCATTGTGGCTGTTGGTTATTTCCGATAACATGTATATCCGTGTCTCCACAGTCTAAAGAAGACAACTTGGTGTGGGAGACATCGTCATCCTCCGAGACATCTGAAAAACAAAAAAAAACACCTTTTGGTTAAGACTTTGTTTCAGTTTGTTTTTTCCTCTATCTTAGGGAAATATATATGATCAACCTGGTTGTATGTTGTCCCTTTGGGCTATCAGAAAACACAGGCCATTCCCAAATGACTGTTTTGTAAAAGGAGTATCGCATAGCTATAAAAGACTGACAGGAACGCTCTGAAGGAAATAAGTAGAATATATGAGGCAGATAACCTGAGTTTTATACTTACATTAAACCCTCCTCTCTAAACTCCATGGTGGCCACCTAATCATGGTTTCTAAAGACATCTTCAGGACTTTGGAACTTTAAAATGTTCAATCTGTTTTGTGCTCCTCCCTTTTGTATAAAACCACCCTGCAGGGTGCTCCGCTATTTCTCCCACTCAAAGCTACCCCAACATGTGAGTGTGCGCTGAGGATGCAGAGAGTGCTAATGAGGAACAATAAATACTACCTTTGGCAATGATGCCATCAAAACTGCAGCAAATCTATAATTAATGTCTTGCGCCAAGTCTGGGCCTTCCCTAGCAACCTTTTCCAGCAAGTACGCTGCAATCATACGGAGTATTATATGTCCCCCATAGAAACAGCTCTGCAAGAAATCACTAGGTGTAGTAATTAATCTAATAATATTATCTCATCAGGGCCATGTATAAGGTTGACTAGAGTTATGGCTGGCAGAGCAGCAAGAGGAGGACCTCAGTGACTCAGAGAGGGGTGATTGTAGGGATGCTTTGTGACACAAGAGCAAGGGTTTCTCAGGAGAAGTCAGGATGGACCTTAGGAATCATCAATGACGGGAAAGAAGATGAGAAGTCGCATATTCCGGAACCCTGATATCCATTCATTAGTCAAGATGAAACAGATCTTTAGCTCCAGATCACCTGAGCGCAAGTTGTAGCCTGTGGAAGGGGCAGCGCACTACATGCCAAAATAGTCCTGAGAGCAGGTTTCCTACAGTGGAGGGTCCAGCTAAGGCTGTAATGTAGAGGTGACACATCTGCCTGGCATGGTTTGTATGCAAACATTCCCTTAGAAGTGAGGTCAGTGCTGATTGCTCATTTTAAGGAGTGAGTATCTTGCTGTCTACTGCGTGTTTCCTTGCTTGCCCAATGCTTTCATTAGCGAAACCATCACCCATGTAACCAGTGGGGTTAATTCTTTGATTTCAGCATAGCATAAGTGTTAATATGTGATTATGGCCCCTTGAGGCTTTAAGAAGAATCTAGTCAGGCTGAGAATTGTTGTAATCTTTAGGGTCAAACAAGACATAAAGACATAAGACATCTGTACCGATCATTCGCATTAGAGGGGTCATCTAGTAAGGTATATTACCTTATATGGTTTAGCAGTAGACACTCAAGACATTCCATAAGAATGAGCATTTAGAGAAGCAAAGGATTATGGGTTAATTCTAGACAAAGGGTCCACGACGACACCATAGACTACATTTTCCATCACCACAACCTGGCATTAGTTGAATTCGGAAAGACAGTGCAGTAGAAATCCATTAATGCGGTTATTGCTATAACACATGCAGGAATTAGTGGCCACATGCTTTATGGCACTTTCACTTCTTTTTCCTATATGTATGTGGGCTAGAACTGGTCTTTACGCAGGCTAAATTAGTACATTGGACCCCCACCCCCGCTCCAGCCCTCTATTGTTCTCTGCTCTGTACAGTCCCACCCTCTTCTCTGCTCACGTGCCCCCCACTCCGTCACTGCACAATCCCACACACTACCGCTCCTATAATTACTCCAACGCTCCGTTCCACCTTCGCATGCACTACCACTCCCATACTTACCCTGTGTAGACAGCAGGTTCTCCTCCTCTCCAGTGGCTGGAGTTGTTATATAGGTGGTTATTGGGGGGGGGATGAACACTTTTGTTTGCAAAACATTTTCAAAGTGACAGAGTAGATTCTGCAGTTAACCCCTTCGCTGCTGAGATTTTTTTCACCCCTGTGAGGAGACCATTTCTCGCTGTTAGCGCTCGTTACATTCCAACATCCATATCAGTGATTTTTTGATTTGTTTTTTAATGCGGCACCCACTCAAATTATTCCTTGTTTTTTTTCAGAAGATTTTGTATTTTCAGAAAATGCCATTATCCTTTTGCTTATTCTGAAACATCGAATAAAACAGGACTAAGATGGCACATAAAGTGTTTTTCTATTGAAATTTCAAGTAACTTCTAAGAAACCAAATGCGATTTTTAGTTTTTATTTAATTTTTATTTATTTTTCTAACCGTCCGCCACTATGCAGGACAAGCCTGAGTCCTCCTCTGCAGCTTTAAGGTATATCTACCGGATGAGTCAGGCTCGTCCTTAGCAGCTAAGGGGTTAGAGCAGTGATTACAATTTAAAGTACTGTACAAAGGAAGAAATAAAAGGATTTTAATTACCTACCGGTAAATCCTTTTCTGGTAGTCCATAAGGGATATTGAGGGAGACTTAGTACGATGGGGTATAGACAGGGTCCAAAGGAGACAGTGCACTTTAAATTTTCTTCACCGAGTGTGCTGGCTCTTCCCCTCTATGCCCCCTCTCACAGGCAGTTATAGGTAAAACAGTGCCCAAAGGAGAAAGGACATATATGAGAGAAGGAAACATGATAACAAAGAGTGGTGAGATTTATATACCAGCACACCACTAACATAAAACAACCAGCAACAGCTGGTAACAACAACAGCAACAGCTGAACAGGTAACCACAGAAAAGAGAACCTACAGAAAAGTCACCGCACTGAGGCGGGCGCCCAATATCCCTTATGGACTACAAGAAAAGGATTTACCAGTAGGTAATTAAAATCCTATTTTCTCTAGCATCCATAAGGGATATTGGGGAGACTTAGTACGATGGGGACGTCCCAAAGCTTCCAGAACGGGCGGGAACATGCAGAGACTGCTGCAGCACCGCCTGCCCAAACTGGGTATCCTCTTTGGCCAGGGTATCAAACTTGTAGAACTTGACAAAAGTGTTCTTCCCCGACCAGGTAGCAGCTCGGCATAGTTGCAAGGCCGAGACTCCACTGGCAGCCGCCCAGGAAGAGCCCACTGATCTTGTAGAGTGAGCCTTCAGAGACTTAGGAACAGGTAAGGCTGCCGACACATAGGCCTGTTGAATAGTAAGCCTAATCCAACGAGCAATGGACTGCTTCGAAGCAGCACAACCTTTTTTCTGCGCATCATAGAGCACGAACAAGGAATCAGTCTTGCTGATCCGAGCTGTTCGCTTGACATAGATTTTCAAGTCACGCACAGCATCCAATGCCTCCGGAGGAGCAGAAGAACCAGAACCCGACGGAACCACAATAGGTTGATTTAGGTGAAACACGGAGACAACCTTCGGCAGGAACTGCTGTCTAGTCCTGAGCTCCGCTCTGTCCAAGTATGGACTTTTACACGATAAGGCCCCCAATTCTGAGACACGTCAAGCAGAAGCTAAGGCCAGTAACATCACCGTCTTCCATGTGAGGTATTTGTCTTCTACCGTCATCAAAGGTTCAAACCAGGAGGACTGTAGAAATCCCAACACAACATTCAAATCCCAGGGTGCTGTGGGCGGCACAAAAGGAGGTTGTATGTGTAGTACCTCTTGCAAGAAGGTCTGAACTTCTGGCAACACTGCCAATTTCCTCTGGAAGAAATTTGAGAGAGCTGAAATCTGAACCTTAATAGAACCCAGATGTAAGCCCTTATCCACACCAGCCTGCAGGAAACGCAAGAAGCGTCCCAAGTGGAACTCTGCAGGTGGATATGTGCGTTCTTTGCACCAGGAGACATCTTCTCCAGATATGATGATAATGTTTTAACGTCACAGGTTTCCTGGCCTGAACCCAGTGGCGGATCTAGACTTAACTTTTAGGGGGGGGGGCGGTTTAAGAATTATGACTCCTCCCCCTAATCATAGCCCCTCCCACTTAGTAATGCCCTTCCCGTTCGCTTCTAAAATGTCCTATTGTTGCCATTACTAATAAAATTTTGCCAGTTAGTGGAGAGAACCCTGCGCACTGGTGATACAGACTGGCGAATCGCCATTCCTTCCATCAGGGGTGGTAGAGGCTAAGACAGTAGGGCAATTTAAACATGCATGGGATAGACATAAGGATATTCTTACAAAGAAATAAGGATCAAATAAGGTTAGAGATAAAAATAATGTAAAAAAATAAATAAAGGGGCAGACTAGATGGGCCAAGTGGTTCTTATCTGCCGACAAATTCTGTTTCTACAGCACACAGAATGAGCCGAAATTCACATTATAGCACACTGTATGAGCTGAAATTCACATTGTAGCACACAGTATGATCCGAAATTCACATTATAGCACACGGAATGAGCCGAAATTCACGTTATAGCACGCTGAATGAGCCGAAATTCACATCATAGCACACTGAATGAGCCGAAATTCACATCATAGCAAGCAGAATGAGCCGAAATTCACATCATAGCACGCTGTATGATCTGAAATTCACATTATAGCACACTGTATGATCCGAAATTCACGTTATAGCACACTGTATGATCCGAAATTCACATCATAGCACGCTGAATGAGCCGAAAATTCACATCATAGCACGCTGTATGAGCCGAAATTCACATCATAGCACGCTGAATGAGCCGAAATTCACATTATAGCACACTGAATGATCCGAAATTCATATCATAGCACACAATGAGCCGAAATTCACATCATAGCACGCTGAATGAGCCGAAATTCACATCATAGCACGCTGTATGAGCCGAAATTCACATAGCACACTGTATGAGCCGAAATTCACATCATAGCACAATGTATGAGCCGAAATTCACATTATAGCACGCTGAATGATCAGAAATTCACATTATAGCAGTAGCACGCTGAATGAGCCAAAATTCACATTATAGCACAGTGAATCACACACACACACACATACACAAACACACATACACACACACTGACACCTACTCATAGATGGCGGTATTGGGAACGGGTGGAGAGCGGTGCAGCGCGGCGGGGGACGAGGAGAGAGAGCGTCCTGACGCGCGTACAGGGAAGAGACTAGATCCTCTTCAGTTTCAGTAACTGAAGAGGAACTAGACTATTTATTATAAGCCCTGTTCCCCCTGCTCCCTAAGTGCTCAGTGCCCCACTCCCCTGCTCCCCAAGTGCTCAGTGCCCCACTCCCCTGCTCCCCAAGTGCTCCGTGCCTCCCACTGCTGCACCCCAGGTGCTCCTTCCCCCCCTGCAGCCTGGCCCCTAGTGCTCCCCTACCCTGCTCCCCAGGTGGTCCGTGCCCTCCTCCGCTGCTCCCCAAGTGCTCCGTGCCCCCTGCAGCCTGGTCCCCTAGTGCTCCGTGCCCCCCCTGCAGCCAGCTCCCCAGGTGCTCCATGCCCCCCTGCAGCCTGGTCCCCTAGTGCTCCCCTCCCCTGCTCACCAGGTGGTCCGTGCCCTCCTCCGCTGCAGCCTGCTCCCTCCATGTGCCTAGTTTGTTCCACAGCTCTATAGAACAGAATTTGTTACCTGTCATAACAGCGAAGTCAATTTGAGGTGCGCGCCAAGAAACGCTGCAGTGTGTGTCACATGGTCTGGTCACATGGCCTGTGACGTCACCGGCTCACATCTACGGAAGGGGAACTAGTCCCTTCCGCGCGTACAGGGAGGAGGGGGCGTGGTAAAAACAGAGGCCGCTGTACGCGCGTCAGGAGGACGCTCTCGCGCTCTCTCTCTCTCTCTCTCTCCTCGTCCCCCGCCGCGCTGCACCGCTCTGCGCTCTCCACCCGTTCTTAACACCGTGGTGGGACCCGGCCTCCATCCCGGTCACGGTACATGTAGGGGGGGCGTTCACCCTAATCGCCCCCCGCTAAATCCGCCACTGCCTGAACCATGGTAGCAATAACCTTTTTGGAAAGGCCCTTGTCAGCTAGGATGTTCCGCTCAACCTCCATGCTGTCAAAGTCGCCGTATGTCCGGGTAGACAAATGGTCCCTGTTGAAGAAGATCTCTTCTTAGTGGTAGAGGCTAAGGGTCTTCGATGAACATGTCCAGAAGATCCGCGTTCCACGCCCTCCGAGGCCAATCCGGGGCAATTAGAATTGCCTGGACTCCCTGCTTTTTGATTCGCTTAAGCACCCTTGGGAGCAACGGAATCGGATGAAACAGATAAACCAGCTGGTAAGGCCAAGGCGACGTCAATGCATCTACTGCCCTCACCTGAGGGTCCCTGGTTCGTGAGCAATACCAATGAAGCTTCTTGTTGAGACGAGAAGCCATCATGTCTATCTCTGGGCAGCCCCACCAGTGGACGATCTGTTGGAACACCTGCTGGTGGAGACCCCACTCACCCCGGGTGGAGATCGTGACTCAATAAATCTGTTTGCTTTCCAGTTGTCCACACCCGGAATGAAGATTGCCGATATTGCTCCTGCATTTCTTTCCGCCCAGAGGAGTATTTTTGACACCTCTCGCATGCAAGCTCTGCTTTTTGTTCCTTCTTGTCGAATGATGTACGCCACTGCTGTGGCGTTGTCCGACTGTACATGGATCACGCAATCCTTGAGCAGAGGAGAGGCCCGAAGCAGAGCATTGTAGATCGCCTGAAGTTCCAGAATGTTGATCAGAAGGAGGGCTTAGTGGGCTGACCACCTGCCCTGGAACTGCGCCCCTTGGGTGACAGCTCCCCATCCTCTCAGACTCGCATCCGTTGTGAGGAGGATCCAATCCTGAATCCCGGAACGCCGGCCCTCCAGTAGATTGGAGGACTGCAGCCTGAGGCGACAACTGTATCATCCGGTGCATCTGAAGATGCAATCCGGACCATTTGCTCAGGAGATCTAGCTGAAAAGTTCTGGCATGGAACCTTCCATATTGGATCGCCTCGTACAAGGCGACTATCTTCCCCAACAATCTTATGCAAAGATGGATGGAAACTCGAGCAGGTCGGAGTACCATTCAGACCATCTCCTGAAGCGTTCTCACCTTGTCCTCTGGCAGGAACACCTTCTGGGCCACAGTATCTAGCAACATCCCCAGGAACAGGAGTCGCTGAGTCGGCTCCAGGTGGGACTTCTGCAAGTTGAGGATCCACCCATGGTGTGATAAAAGATGGATAGTGTGGGCGATCTGGAGCTACAAGAGCTCCCTGGATCTTGCCTTGATCAGAAGGTCGTCCAGGTATGGGACAATATTGACTCCCTGGACCCGGAGCTGGAACATCATCTCCACCATCACTTTCGTGAACACTCTTGAAGCTGTGGACAGGCTAAAGGGCAGCGCCTGGAATTGGTAATGATTGTCCAGTAGTGCAAACCGCAGGTACACCTGATGAGGCGGCCAAATCGGAATATGGAGGTAGGCATCCTTGATATCCAAGGAGACCATAAATTCCTGTTCTTCCAGGCCCGCAATCACTGCTTGCAATGATTCCATTTTCAACTTGAACACCTTCAAGTGAGGATTCAAGGACTTTAGATTCAAAATGGGTCTTACCGAACCGTCCGGTTTCGGTACCACAAACAGGTTGGAGTAATAATCCTTGCCGCGTTGCGGTATTGGAACTGGAACAACGACGTGGGACTGGACCAACTTTAGGATGGCCTGTTGCAACTTAACTTGCATATCCTCCAAAGCTGGTAAGCTTTATTTGAAAAATCGTTGGGGAGGAGTACTGTCGAACTCCAGTTTGTAGCCCTGAGAAACGAGATCTCTGACCCAGGTATCCTGGCAGGAAGCCTCCCAGAAGCAGCTGAAGTGACACAGTCGAGCTCCCACCTCAAGTTCCCCTTGGGGTATGTGGGCACCGTCATGCTGGGGCCTTAGCGGAAGCGAACTGGTGGTCTGTTCCTGAGAGCTGGTGCTCGCAGGCTTTCTGGGCTTACCTCTGGTGCCTCTAGTTGCACTGGAGGCACCTCTGGCCTTAGATCGAAATCTGTGAGACCGAAAGGACTGGAGAGATGTCCCTGGGTAGGAGCGTCTCACCGGTGGGGCCCCAGAGGGGAGAAACGTGGATTTCCCAGCTGTAACTTTGGAAATCCAGGTGTCCAATTCAACTCCAAAGAGCCATTCCCCAGAAGAGGGGAGGGATTCCACACTACGTTTGGATTCTGTGTCCGCAATCCACTGACACAACCACAAGGCCCTGTGCGTCGACACTGCCATAGCAGAAGTCCTAGCATTAATGTTCCCCATCTTCTTGAGTGAATCACAGAGGACACGTGTAGTGTCCTGAATGTTTTTGAGGAGGGTCACCATAGTGACCAAGGACATATCCCCCGAGAGGCCCCCCTGAATTTGGGTGGCCCAGGAATGAATGGCATGGGTCATTCAGCAACCCGCAATGACCGGCCTTTGTGATACACCTGCTACCATGTAAATAGATTTGAGTGTAGATTCTATTTTCCTATCCCCAGGATCCTTTATGGTAAAGGAGCCGGGGCAGGCAGTACCGCCTTTTTGGACAGATGAGAGACTGATACATCAACCCCTGGGGGTTTCTCCCAAAATTTCCTACCTTCAGGAGAAAATGGGAAAGTGCGCAAACATTTTTGGGACACTTGGAATCTTTTGTCTGGATTTTTCCAGGCCAGCTTGAACAGGTCATCTAACTTTGCAGAATCAGGGAAAGTGACATTAGGCTTGTTTTGTACAAATAAAAATGACTGCTGTAACGCAGCGTCCTCCAGAGGGAGCTTTAACACGTCCTGTATAGTCAAAATTAGGGGTTCAATACCCTGAGCAGAATCAGGATCCCCACTAACGGGGTCCAAGTCATCCCCATCCTCTAATACATCGTCATCTGTGTCAGAGAGTAGGCAGGTAAACCACGCTTTTGTGGTCCTGCATGGGAGGAGGGGAGCTGTACTGCATCTGCCCTAGCAGCTAAATCTGCAACAGCTTGTTGTAGTATCAGAGTTATCTGTACATTAGCAGTGAGCTGGGATGACATTTGACATCATACTTTTAAGAGACCCTAGCCATGTGGGCTCTGGACCCTCTCCCCCAGCCTCTTCACGGAGTTGTGAAGATTGGCTGCATTTTTCACATGAAACAGAATCAGATGATAATGGAGAGAATCTGGTGTGGCATACACTGCACAGCTTGTGTTTATCCATATTTCACAGTAAGTACAATAACATACACATACTCCCAGACAGTCATATTGCAAGCCTGCCCTACTGTATGTGAGAGGAGACAGATAGAGAAGGACACCAGCACACCCTTAGCTGTACAACCCCACTATATTACTGTAAACACTAACAAATTCTGTCCTGTAAAGGACCCAGATAGTGTACACAAGCAGCTCTCCCCCTTTGCTACACCCTTTACCAGATAACCAGCGTGGCTGAGGAGTCAGGAAGCGCTGTGTGTGCTGTAGATGGTTGCAGTAAGCAGAGGAAGGCGCCAAAATGCCTCTGGTCCCGCTTTGAGGTAGCTCCGCCCCCTCCAATGGTGCTGGAGCTAGTGATATTTTATACTGGCAAAGTCTCCTTTCAGCTTAAAAATATCACACAAGTGCTAGTCTGAGCGGTTTTGTGCCAGTCTATACAAGGGATCTTAGCGGGACCCCCCCAGGAGGGTCCCGTACGCCGCGCCTGCGGTCAGCCGCATAGTGATCCCCCCTAGTGGGGCCCCCGTTTTGTACTCACCACCGATGTCACATTCAGGCAGTGTTAGGGGTGTGCATCGTGCTGCGGCTGTGACAGCCAAGGCGCAGTGCCCCGCTGAACAAACAACCCCTCAGGACGGTGGTCCTGCAGTGGGGAAGCGGCTCTGCACCTCGTAAGGCTGGTGACCGCCCCCACAACCCCCCCCCCCCCCCCCCCCCCCCCCAAACTCCCATGGTGCAGGTATGCTGTTGCCCAAACAACATACAGAAAATAACAAACATGAAAAAGACATTGAAGAAAACGCTCTGGAGCTCAGAGATGTACAGCCTCTCCTGAGGGCACTTTTTTCTAATCTGCCTGTTGGAGGGGGCATAGAGGGGAAGAGCCAGGACACCCAGCGAAGAAAATGTAAAGTGCACTGGCTCCTTTGGACCCTGTCTATACCCCATCGTACTAAGTCTCCCCCAATATCCCTTATAGATGCTTGAGAAATAACAGATGATTTCGGGAACTCACAAACATTGGTACAGGTTATTGCCATCTTGCAACACCATGATCGTCCCTTACCCGGTGAAGTCAGGAGCTGGTGATTATCCATCATCACGTCCTTGTACAGATCCTTGTGTCCCTCTATATACTCCCCCTCCTGCATAGAGAGATAGACAGTGACATCCTCACACCTTATAGGAACCTGACACACACACAATGTCCCATTCCCAGCAGTCACCTCTCCAGTCAGCAGCTGAATGATCTTGTTGGTGAGTTCCAGGATCTTCTGCTCATTGTCTCTGTCATGTGTCAGTGAGTGAGGTGGAGGCACCGTGATGGGGCTCTGGGTCCTGCCCAATCGTACAAAGACATGATGACTACTGTTGGGTGTAAAGCACTCAGCTGACTTTTTTACAATAATATAATCCTAGAAATAGAGAGACACAGATAAGTACAAACATGTCTCTGCCTGGATATAATATTCCTTTATTCCCAATCTTCTCTTTAAACAGAAACATTCTGATCTAATTACATCTATTTCCACATTCTGCATATTATTTCTCTTCCCATCCTTATTTATTTATGATGAGAGCGATGTCAATGTGACACTCCCAGACTCCCTCACCTCCCCAGTCAGGTCCCTGTGTTAGTAATAGAGATAAGAGTGATGTCACTATGACACTCCCAGACTCCCTCACCTCCCCAGTCAGGTCCCTGTGTTAGTAACAGAGATAAGAATGATGTCACTGTGACACTCCCAGACTCCCTCACCTCCACAGTCAGGTCCCTGTGTTAGTAATACCCCTATTCCACTAGCTCAAAAAACCCGGGTAAATGCAAAAACCCGGATCAAGTGACCCGGGAATCCTACACGTGGGGGGCTACCTGGGTAGGACATGGGAATGATCCGGGTAAGATTGTATTGTAAACGGATGCCGTGTCGATGCGACACGGCTCCCGTTTACACTGTATGGAAGGGCGGCGTTGGGAGATCATGTGATCTCCCAGCGCCGCCCCTGCCGCGTCACCAACCCGGCAATATGCCGGGATGGTGACTGCTGATGGGAAAGGGGCCATCGATGCGGGTCGCAGCCAGGCAGCACCCGTATCAGGCTCCCGGCTGCGACCCGCATCGTACATGGAAAAGGGGTATCATAGAGATAAGAGTGATGGTACTATGACACTCCCAGACTCCCTCACCTCCCCAGTCAGCAGGTAGATGATCTCCATGGTGAGATTTAATATTCTTTCAGTCATCTCGTTCCTGTATGTCTCCATCTTCTGTAGTATTTTATTCCTAAAATATAATAGAGATCAGTTATCATATAGTATATAGGGCCTAATTCAGACCTGATCACAAAAGAAAAATCTCTCTCTAATGGGAAAAACCATGTTGCGCTGCTGGTGGAGCAGATGTAACATGTGCAGAGAGAGTTAGATTTGGGTGGGTTAAGTTGTTCCTGTGCGGGGTAAATACTGGCTGCTTTATTTTTCAGTTTGAACACACCCCACCCAAATCTAACTCTCTCTGCACATGTTACATCTGTTCCCCCCCCCCTTTACATTCTAAACATACTGTATATTGGTAATATAGAAACAGCATAATTACAATTCAGTTGTTACATTGAAGTGTGAATACATTATAGTATGTAATATTAGTGATAAACCACAAAAACGGAAGGAGGTTCCCGGCCACTCCCTCCATCTCTACACTGGACCGACCTGCACTGGAGGCCAGCACTGCAGACTTACAGCCTCCCCCTCTGCTACTCGGTGTCTGCAAAATAGTGAGATGCTGGATGGGGGAGCGTGGACGATAGGCTGCTACTTACCTGATGTGATAGGGTCCGATGAGCTACCCGGTCTGTGCTCCCCCCACCCCTGCACTATCCAGTTTGTATGCACCCCAATCCCCCCCACCCTTCTCCCTTCGGCTGTCTCATAACGCTGTCCAGCAAAAACTGAGGTGACTTTGTCTTCCCCATACTGTTACCGCAGACCACAGCACCATCTAAGCCTCAGCACCATCTAGGCCTCACCAGCCTATTGTCTCTACTTCCCCCTTTCCTTTACAATGTAAGATCTCATGGGCAGGGTTCTCTATATTTCATCTCATGTCTGTCCTCTCCCTGTCACGTTTTATTGGCTCTGTATGCGTTTTGCTCAAGCTGCACCTGCATAACGGCTCAAGTCTCCCATGCCTGTCCTCCATGAATGAGGCTGAACTCCTCCATCTATTCACAGTAAGGGGAGAAGTTGGGGGAAGCCCAGCATACACGCCCCCCCATTAGTGACGACAGCTGGGCATGCACCCATTAGTGATGCTGACAGGGGCCGCCCCCAATAATGGTGTTGGGATACGGGGGCCACACCTGCTGCCCCCCGTATATCTGCCTACTTCCTAGTAGGATCAATAGTAACTGTGATATAGAAACAAGATTTTTCTAAGCACCTACCAAAACGCGCACACGGCTGCTGAAAGGTGAATATTCCCACTTTTACACCTCAATTTGTTATAAACCAATAAAAGTATGGATTAGAACACATATAAACTGGGTAGATCATTCATGTCCCGGGCAAGCATAAGCTCCAAAACGAACGAATCGTCTTCTCCTGATCTAGTCAATGGGCCACTCCTCTTTCTAACGCGTTTCAATCAGTCCTCTGATCTTTGTGAAGGCATGATAAGGGCCCTACACACTGTGCGATAGTATTGAAAGATATGAACGCTATACCGTTCATACCTTTCAGTGTGGAGGCACCAGCGATGAACGATGCGCGGCCCCGTGCTCGTTCATCGCTGGTGCCCCGTCGCTTGTGGATGCAGGCCAATATGGACGATATTGTCCATATTTGCATGCACTGCTATGGAGCCGGATGACGGGGGGAGTGAAGAAACTTCACTCCCCCCGTCACTGCAACCCTGCCGCCAGGTCGGCCTTCGGGCAACTCGGCGGTGGATCGCGCTGTGTAGGTGTTATGCACACCAGTGCCTGCAGGAATGTACTGGTCTCTGAACTGTTATGCACACCAGTGCCTGCAGGAATGTACTGGTGTCTGAACTATTATGCACACCAGTGCCTGCAGGAATGTACTGGTGTCTGAACGGATAGGGATGCAAAACAAATGAACTCACAGACAGACTGGGGAATATGACATTACGTACACAGAAGGTGATAGGGTAACACAATAAACACAAAGTGAACAGAGAAGCCCAGAGGCTAAGAAACTGGGTGTCTCCCTATTATTAGGAATGCTCAGATGGAAAAAGCAAGATGTTGTGTTTTAATACGTAGAGAACCCAAAATGCTGTTGCTAAGGGCAACAGCAAAACCCTAAAGGGTTACCAACGGGTGTGGCAGTAAACTCCTTGGTCAGAGATGGAATGATAGACACAAGGAGAGTCTCCACAATCCTAATCCTCACTTGCAGTGCACAGGTTCACCTTACTGCCACTAAACTGACACCTGAACACCTTGCACAGTGAGACAGGATTTAGGCAGGCAAATCTGAGAATACAGCCGCAAACTTGCTAAGTTCACAGAGTAGCAAAAGAACCCCAGCAAGTTAAATGACTGACTCCAGTCTTACTGCTAGGTCTGGATTGGCAGAGTGTAGTACCAAATCCCCAGGCCTATTTGCAGTAAGCAACAACAAATACAAAGCTACACAGTACTGGCTAACTTTCAGGAACTAACTAACCAACCAAGATTCAGCAGCATCTGCTTAACCTGAGAAGAGGGTTTATAAAGCAGGTGCTGTCCACACCCCACTCAGACCTCACAGACTGTGAGCACAAAAACCAGCACCGGATCCCCTCCGTGCACAGAGCCTGTAACCACTGCACAGCAAAAGACCCGAACCGGAGTATCAGCTGCGCTCAGGTTACTCCGCTAGTACTTGTCTCCCGGTTGCCATGATGACGTGGCAGCACAGGGCACAGTACCCCCCTCTGACGTAGAACCCCTACCACCGGGTTTATCGGGGAACTGCGAGAAGAAAGAGCGTATCAGTCTGGGGGCATGAAGATCACAACTGCGCACCCACGACCGCTCCTCCGGGCCATACCCCTTCCAGTGCACCAAAAATGACAGCCAACCCCGAACCATCTTGGAGTCAAGAATCCTTTCAACAACAAACTCCTTCTGGCCACGTATCAGAAGAGGGGAAGGTCTTCCACTGGAAGAAGGATTACTAATCGCCCGTTTTAAAAGGGAACAATGAAATGTTTTATTGATACCCAAAGAACGGGGCAGATCTAACTGAAATGCCACCGGATTAATAACCCTGGTGATCTTATAAAGGCCGATGAACCGGGGGCCTAACTTATGAGATGGCTGTCTCAACTTCAAATTCTTGGTAGACAACCAGATGAAGTCTCCTAATTTGAAGCTGCAGGGTCTTTTCCGCTTATCAAAAACCCTTTTGGTCACTAATGACACAGACACAAGGGCTTTCTTCACTTTCCTCCAAATACCTCTAAGGACCGAAACCACAGAGGAACCACCAGGCGTGGAGTCCAGTGGGTCAAAAGAATTGGCCTTAGGATGATGCCCATACACACAAAGGAAGGGAGAGATCCCTGAAGCAGAGTGAGCCGCGTTGTTATAGGCAAACTCCGCCATGGACAGATGAGCAACCCAGTCAGTCTGACACTTGGAAACATAACACCTGAGGAACTGCTCCAAGGACTGGTTCACCCTTTCAGTCTGCCCATTAGACTGCGGACAGTAGCCTGACGACAAGCTGACAGAAATCTGGAGATTGGAACAAAATGCCCTCCAGAATTTGGCCACAAACTGGGATCCGCGGTCAGAGACCACATCAAGTGGCAACCCGTGGAGACGCACAACATGCGGCATAAATAATTCAGACAGGCGTCTGGCCGATGGCAGCCCAACCAGTGGAACGAAGTGCGCCATCTTCGAAAACCTGTCAACGACAACCCAGATGGCTGTCATCCCCGAGGATTTGGGCAAGTCCACCACAAAATCCATTGAAATGTGGGTCCATGGCTTAGATGGAATAGAGAGTGGATGTAATGGGCCAACAGGAACCCCTCTAGGAGTCTTATTTCGGGCACAGATGTCACATGCCCGAACCCACTGATCCACATCCTTAGCCACCGAGGGCCACCACACCACCCTAGATAGCAACTCCCGAGTTATGGCAATACCCGGGTGACCTGCCGACTTCTTGGCATGGAATTCCAGGAACACTTGCTGTCTTAACCTAGGAGGTACAAACAAAAGACCTACTGGAAGGTCTGGAGGAGCCTGCTCCTGTGCTCTAAGGACTAATGACAAGAGGTCCTGGGTAATGCCCACTTTAATACATGATGGGGACACAATGGGCAACGGCTCCTCGGTGGTCTCCTGGATTGGAGCAAAACTCTGCGAGAGCGCATCAGCCTTGATGTTTTTTGACCCAGGGCGATATGTTATCAAAAAATTAAAGCGAGCAAAAAACAAAGCCCATCGTGCCTGCCTGGCATTGAGAAGCTTCGCTGACTCTAAATATGCCAGATTCTTATGGTCGGTGAGAATTGAGACCACAAACTTAGCCCCCTCAAGCCAGTGTCTCCACTCCTTGAGTGCATCCTTAATAGCCAACAATTCCCGGTTACCCACGTCATAATTCATCTCGGCAGGCGAAAATTTACGGGAAAAGTAAGCACAGGGATGAAGGCGATTATCAGACACTCCCATCTGAGAAGCACTGCCCCAATACCCATCTCAGAGGCATCCACCTCCACCACAAAAGGACGCTCTGGATCTGGGTGTCGCAGCACCTTGGCCGAGACAAATGCCCTTTTGAGACGGGCAAAAGCCGCTTTAGCCTCACAAGACCAGTGAGCAACATCCGCCCCTTTCTTAGTGAGTGCCACCAAGGGCGCCACTATAGACGAAAATCCAGCGATAAATCGTCTATAAAAATTCGCAAAGCCCAGGAAACGCTGAAGCGCCTTCAAACTAGTGGGCTGCACCCAATCCAGGACTGCCTGTACCTTGGAACCCTCCATTTGGAAACCTTCTGGGGAGATAATATATCCTAGAAATGCGATTTGCTGAACTTCAAATTCGCACTTCTCCAGCTTCGCCCCAAGCTGGTGGTCTCTGAGTTTCTGGAGGACATCGCCCCATGCTTCCGATGTTCCTCCAGGGAATGGGAGAAGATTAGGTTGTCATCTAAGTATACAACTAAGAATCTATCCAAATATTCCCTGAGTACATCGTTCATGAAATCCTGGAAGACTGCCGGGGCATTACAGAGCCCAAAAGGCATCACCAAATATTCATAATGCCCTGAGTGGGTATTAAAGGCAGTCTTCCATTCATCCCCCTCTCTTATTCGGATTAGATTGTACGCCCCGCGTAGGTCAATCTTAGAAAAAATGGTGGCAGTACGAAGCTGGTCAAACAAGACAGAAATGAGAGGCAGTGGGTATGAGTTTTTAATCGTGATACGGTTCAATTCCCTGAAGTCGATGCAGGGTCGCAACGAACCGTCCTTTTTACCCACGAAGAAGAACCCCGACCCAACTGGAGACTGTGAAGGTCTGATAAATCCCTAAGCCAAGTTCTCCTGAATGTACTCTGCCATAGCCTGAGTCTCAGGACGTGACAGGGAGTACAACCTGCTCTTGGGAAGCTTAGCATTTGGCAACAAATCAATGGCACAGTCATAGGGGCGATGGGGAGGTAGTACCTCTGCAACTTTTTTGGAGAACACGTCCGCAAAATCTGCATAACACCCTGGCAATCCTGGCAAACTTAGCTGCGAGAGCCTGACTGGAAGGCTCAAGCAACTCCTGAAACAATCAGTACCCCATCTAAGAATCTCCCCAGAGACCCAGTCAAATTGAGGATTGTGGGCCCTTAACCAGGGTAACCCCAACACCAATGGGGCAAAAGTACAGACAGTCACATAAAAGGACAATTTTTCAGAGTGTGTGGCTCCAATAAACAAAGAAATCTGGCTAGTGCAAGAGGTAATTTTACCTTGGGATAATGGTTCCCCGTTTAACCCACAAATCTCAATTTCCGATGCCAAGGGTACTAAGGGAACAGAGTTTTTCAGGGCGAATTGGCGGTCCATAAAAACCCCGTCGGCCCCACTGTCCACAAAGGCCTCAGTCTTGACAGTTTGACCGAGGATCTTCAAGGTCACCGGAATGATAAAAGTCTTCTTGGGAAATTCTGACTTCTGGCCTGACAGGATATTTCCCATCACCCTCAGGCCCTGAAGTTTTCCGGCTTTTCTGGGCATGATACTACCACATGACCTTTATTCCCACAGTACAAACACAACCCCTGCTGTCTCCTCCGCGTCTTCTCACGCGAGGAGAGGCGGGTAGCCCCAATCTGCATAGGCTCCTCGGAAAATTCCTCAGAGTCTGAGGTTTCCTTGGGAAAGAAGGAAACCTCTGTCTCCTTTTCAAGCCTACGCTCTCTCAGCCGTCTATCCACCCGGATGGATAACTGCATGAGCTGATCCAAGCTATCAGGCAAGGGATATTGTACCAGTTGGTCTTTTATCTGGTTAGAAAGACCTCTTCGGTACTGGTGTCTCAGGGCTGGGTCATACCACTGGGTATCATGGGCCAACCTCCGAAACTCCGTACAGTAAACCTCAACTGGCCTTCGCCCTTGCTTAAGGATCGAAATCTGAGCCTCGGCTGAGGCCGTCTTGTCAGGGTCATCATACAACATGCCCAGTGCCGTAAAAAAAGCATCAACACTTTTAAGCGATGGACAGTCAGGCTGCAACCCATATGCCCAGACCTGTGGGTCTCCTTGTAGCAAGGAAATCACTATGCCCACCCGCTGAATCTCCGACCCAGAAGACTGAGGCCTAAGCCGGAAGTACAGCTTGCAGCTCTCCTTGAAACAAAAGAACTGCGAGCGATCTCCAGAAAAACGATCCGGGAGATTTACTTTCGGCTCCTTAACCCCTGAAGGTGCTGCTGCTGCGGGAGCTCCGCCAGCGGCCTGGGAGGTGTGCATTTTAATGGACAAATCATTAAATTGTCGAGTCAGGACCTGCACCTGATCGACCACCTGTTGCAACGTATTTTGAGGGGTATGCTCCATATTCCCACAAAATTTCAACAGAAGTATTAGGCTGCTGAATATGTTATGCACACCAGTGCCTGCAGGAATGTACTGGTCTCTGAACTGTTATGCACACCAGTGCCTGCAGGAATGTACTGGTGTCTGAACTGTTATGCACACCAGTGCCTGCAGGAATGTACTGGTGTCTGAACGGATAGGGATGCAAAACAAATGAACTCACAGACAGACTGGGGAATATGACATTACGTACACAGAAGGTGATAGGGTAACACAATAAACACAAAGTGAACAGAGAAGCCCAGAGGCTAAGAAACTGGGTGTCTCCCTATTAATAGGAATGCTCAGATGGAAAAAGCAAGATGTTGTGTTTTAATACGTAGAGAACCCGAAATGCTGTTGCTAAGGGCAACAGCAAAACCCTATAGGGTTACCAACGGGTGTGGCAGTAAACTCCTTGGTCAGAGATGGAATGATAGACACAAGGAGAGTCTCCATAATCCTAATCCTCACTTGCAGTGCACAGGTTCTCCTTACTGCCACTAAACTGACACCTGAACACCTTGCACAGTGAGACAGGATTTAGGCAGGCAAATCTGAGAATACAGCCGCAAACTTGCTAAGTTCACAGAGTAGCAAAAGAACCCCAGCAAGTTAAATGACTGACTCCAGTCTTACTGCTAGGTCTGGATTGGCAGAGTGTAGTACCAAATCCCCAGGCCTATTTGCAGTAAGCAACAACAAATACAAAGCTACACAGTACTGGCTAACTTTCAGGAACTAACTAACCAACAAAGATTCAGCAGCATCTGCTTAACCTGAGAAGAGGGTTTATAAAGCAGGTGCTGTCCACACCCCACTCAGACCTCACAGACTGTGAGCACAAAAACCAGCACCGGATCCCCTGCCGTGCACAGAGCCTGTAACCACTGCACAGCAAAAGACCCGAACCGGAGTATCAGCTGCGCTCAGGTTACTCCGCTAGCACTTGTCTCCCGGTTGCCATGATGATGTGGCAGCACAGGGCAGGAGACCCTAACAGTAGGGCCCTTAAGTTGGCCTCTCCTTTCAGGCTATACCTAATGAACTCTTATTCCTAATTGCTGGGAGGAACCACCTTCATTTACAAATCCACACATTACATACATATCTCTTTTTGGTCTAGATTTTTTAGTACGTTTAGTTGTCATCTTTCTCAACCTTCTTTAGTGAAAAACGCCATCATACAGTGCAAATAAACCATTTAAAAAAAAAAATGTATAGAAATCCTGGAAGCCACAAGTATACGGTACTTCCAACGCGCTCTGTATTTCCAGTACTCGTGATATACTGTATGTTACAGTGATCCCGCCTTATAGTAACTGTGATACGTCTGTATGTTTACCCCATGTATTGCACTGCGGGCACTTTGAGGAGCCTTAGCCATAATACATAATAAGAATATAAAATAATACAGACCAGTTATCGCACTGCTGTGTCTATATTACAGTACTGTATAAGATGTATATTAGTGACGTATAGTATACAGATCAGTTATCTCACTGCTGTGTGTATATATTACAGTACTGTATATGATGTATATATGCTATGACGGGACAGACCACTGCTCCAGGGGAAGAGCGACTGACTGTGCTGGGAATGTATAAGGGTACCAGGGTGGGGTCTAAAATGAGGCAGACTGAGGTGACCCGGCATATGCTGGCTCCCTGTACTAGTGATCATATAATACACATTAGTTATTACATTGGCATGTGTCAACCTATTACAGTATATGATGTATACCCGTGATATAAATTATAATAGGCTTTTAATTACCTACCGCTCAATCCTTTTCTCGTAGTCTGTAGGGGATACTGGGAATCCATTTAGTACCATGGGGTATAGACGGGTCCCCTTGGAGCCATGGGCACTATAGAGGTTTGATTGTGTGGGCAGGCTCCTCCCTCTATGCCCCTCCTACCAGACTCAGTCTAGGAAACTGTGCCCGAGGAGACGGAGATACTTTGAGAGAAGGATACAGAAAAGGAAAGTGGTGAGATTTCGAACCAGCACAACCAGACCAAGAGGAAAGCCATGCTAACCAAACTTGTAAACAGTAACAGCAACAGCTGAGCAAACCAGAATACTTAACCAAGTAACAGTGCAAGAAGTACGAAGCACCAGGCGGGCGCCAGTATCCCCTACGGATGAAAAAAAATAAGAATTTACTCACCGGTAAATCTATTTCTCGTAGTCCGTAGTGGATGCTGGGTACTCCGTAAGGACCATGGGGTATAGACGGGCTCCGCAGGAGACTGGGCACTCTAAAAGAAAGATTAGGTACTACTGGTGTGCACTGGCTCCTCCCTCTATGCCCCTCCTCCAGACCTCGGTTAGGGAAACTGTGCCCGGAAGAGCTGACATTACAAGGAAAGGATTTGGAATCCAAGGTAAGACTCATACCAGCCACACCAATCACACCGTACAACTCGTGGTAACCATACCCAGTTAACAGTATGAAAACAATAATGAGCCTCAGTAACAGATGGCTCAAAACAATAACCCTTTAGTTATGCAATAACTACATACATGTATTGCAGAGAGTCCACACATGGGACGGGCTCCCAGCATCCACTACAGACTACGAGAAATAGATTTACCGGTGAGTAAAATCTTATTTTCTCTAACGTCCTAGTGGATGCTGGGTACTCCGTAAGGACCATGGGGATTATACCAAAGCTCCCAAACGGGCGGGAGAGTGCGGATGACTCTGCAGCACCGAATGAGCAAACTCAAGGTCCTCCTCAGCCAGGGTATCAAACTTGTAGAATTTTGCAAAAGTGTTTGAACCCGACCAAGTAGCAGCTCGGCAAAGTTGTAAAGCCGAGACCCCTCGGGCAGCCGCCCAAGAAGAGCCCACCTTCCTTGTGGAATGGGCTTTTACAGTCCAGCCGCGGAATGTGCAAGTTGAATCGTGCTACAGATCCAGCGAGCAATTGTCTGCTTAGAAGCAGGAGCACCCAGCTTGTTGGGTGCATGCAGGATAAATAGCGAGTCAGTCTTCCTGACTCTAGCGGTCCTTGAAATATAAATTTTCAGGGCCCGGACTACGTCCAGTAACTCGGAATCCTCCAAGTCCCGAGTAGCCGCAGGCACCACAATAGGTTGGTTCAAATGAAACGGTGATACCACCTTAGGGAGAAACTGGGGACGAGTCCTCAGTTCCGCCCTGTCCATATGGAAAATCAGATATGGGCTTTTACACGACAAAGCCGCTAATTCTGACACCCGCCTGGCCGAAGCCAAGGCCAATAGCATGACCACCTTCCACGTGAGATATTTTAGCTCCACGGTCTTAAGTGGCTCAAACCAGTGTGATTTTAGGAAATCCAACACCACGTTGAGATCCCACGGTGCCACTGGAGGCACAAAAGTAGGCTGAATATGCAGCACTCCCTTAACAAACGTCTGAACTTCAGGCAGTGAAGCCAGTTCTTTCTGAAAGAAAATAGATAGGGCCAAAATCTGGACTTTTATAGATCCCAATTTTAGGCCCATAGTCACTCCTGCCTGTAGGAAGTGCAGGAATCGACCCAGCTGGAATTCTTCCGTTGGGGCCTTCCTGGCCTCACACCAAGCAACATATTTTCGCCATATGCGATGATAATGCTTTGCTGTCACATCCTTCCTAGCTTTTATTAGCGTAGGAATGACTTCGTCTGGAATGCCCTTCTCCGCTAGGAGCCGGCGTTCAACCGCCATGCCGTCAAACGCAGCCGCGGTAAGTCTTGGAACAGACAGGGCCCCTGCTGTAGCAGGTCCTGTCTGAGGGGCAGAGGCCATGGGTCCTCTGATATCATTTCTTGTAGTTCTGGGTACCAAGTTCTTCCTGGCCGATCCGGAACGATGAGTATTGTCCTTACTCCTCTCTTTCTTACTATCCTCAGTACCTTGGGTATGAGAGGAAGAGGAGGGAACACATAAACCGACTGGTACACCCACGGTGTCACCAGAGCGTCCACAGCTATCGCCTGAGGGTCCCTTGACCTGGCGCAATATCTTTTTAGCTTTTTGTTGAGGCGGGACGCCATCATGTCCACCTGTGGTCGTTCCCACCGGTGCACAATCAGCTTGAAGACTTCTGTATGAAGTCCCCACTCTCCCGGGTGTCTGCTGAGGAAGTCTGCTTCCCAGTTGTCCACTCCCGGAATGAACACTGCTGACAGTGCTAGCACGTGATTCTCCGCCCATCGAAGAATCCTTGTGGCTTCTGCCATTGCCATCCTGCTTCTTGTGCCGCCCTGTCGATTTACATGGGCAACTGCCGTGATGTTGTCTGACTGAATCAGCACCGGTTGGCTTTGAAGCAGGGATTCTGCTTTCTTTTCTAGAAGCTCAGGAGAGCCCCTAGTGTGCATCCAGCTCTGGCCGGGCACAGATACTAACTGAGGTCTGGAGGAGGGGCATAGAGGGAGGAGCCAGTGCACACCAGATAGTACCTAATCTTTCTTTTAGAGTGCCCAGTCTCCTGCGGAGCCCGTCTATACCCCATGGTCCTTACGGAGTACCCAGCATCCACTAGGACGTCAGAGAAAAAAAGATTTACCGGTAGGTAATTAAAATCCTATTTTCTCTAACGTCCTAGGGGATACTGGGAATCCATTTAGTACCATGGGGAAGTACCAAAGCTACCAAACCGGGTGGGAGAGTGCTGAGGTTCCTGCAGAACCCACTGACCAAACTGAAGGTCCTCAGAGGCCAAGGCATCAAACTTGTACAACTTGGCAAACATTTTCGAACCCGACCAAGTAGCTGCTCGGCAGAGCTGTAAAGCCGAGACACCCCGGGCAGCCGCCCAAGAGGAACCCACAAACCTAGTAGAGTGGGCTTGTACAGATTTTGGAATTGGCAAACCTCCCGTGTAATAAGCATGCTGGATAGTGAGCCTGATCCAGGATGCAATTGACTGCTTCGAAGCAGGACACCCAATCTTATTGGGATCATAAAGAACGAGCAGCGAATCCATTTTCCTGTGACGAGCTGTTCTCTTTACATACACCTTCAAAGCCCTCACAACATCCAAAGACTTTGAAGTAGCAGAGGTGTCCATAACAACCAATAGGTTGGTCGAATTGAAAAGCCGATACCACCTTACGAAGAAATTGCTGATGAGTCCTGAGGTCAGCTCTGTCCTCATGGAAAATCAAGTAGGGGCTCTTGCAATACAATGCTCCCAGCTCCGACACACGTTTTGCTAAAGCCAAGGCCAACAGTGTGACGGTCTTCCATATAAGGTACTTAGGTGGTCATTCCGAGTAGATCGTTAGCTGCTTTCGTTCCCTCTGCAGCGATGAGGCAAAAAAAACGGCACTTCTGCGCATGTGGCGCAATGCGCACGCACGTCTTTCTATTGCAACGAACACACAAGGTCTAGCGAAGCTTTTCAGTCGCACTGGCAGCCGCAGAGTGATTGACAGGAAGAGGGCGTTTCTGGGTGTCAACTGACCGTTTTCAGGAAGTGTTTGGAAAAATGCAGGCGTGCCAGGAAAACCGCAGGCGTGGCTGGGCGAACGCAGGGCGTGTTCACAACGTCAAAACAGGAACTGAACAGTCTGAAGTGATCGCAAACACTGAGTAGGTATTGAGCTACTCTAAAACTGCACAAAAAAAGTTTGCCGCCGCTTTGCAATCCTTTCGTTCGCACTTCTGCCAAGCTAAAATACACTCCGATTGGGAGGCGGCATAGCGTTTGCACAGCTGCAAAAAACTGCTAGCGAGCGAACAACTCGGATGACCACCTTAACGTCCACCTCCTGTAATGGTTAAAACCAGTCCGATTGGAGGAACTGCAGCACTAAATTGAGATCCCAAGGTACCGTAGGTGGCACAAAGGGAGGCTGGATATGAAGAACACCCTTCAAGAACGTCTGAACCTCAGGGAGAGAAGCCAAGTGTTTCTGAAAGAAAATAGACAAGGCCGAAATCTCAACTTTAATGGAGCCTAAACGTAGGCCTACATCAATTCCCGACTGCAGAAAAAGCAGGAAACGTCCCAGATGAAATTTCACAGCAGAATATTGTCTGCTCTCACACCAAGAGACATATTTCTTCCAGATACGATGGTAATGTTTAGATGTTATCCCCTTCCTGGCTTGGATCATAGTCAGAATGACCTTGTCAGGAATCCCTCTCCTGGCTAGAATCAGCCGTTCAACTTCTATGCCGTTAAACATAGGGGATCAGTACGTAATCCCGCTGGACGGGATCCCGACCACACAATCCCGACAGGGGTGGCGAGCGGAACGCAGCCCCTTGCGGGCTCGCTTCGCTCGCCACACTATTATATTCTCCCTCTATGGGTGTCGTGGACACCCACGGAGGGAGAATATGTCGGGATTGTGGCGGTTGGGATTCCGGCGTCGGTATTTCGACCGCCGGGATCCCGTCCAGCGGGATGTTGACCGCATCCCATAGATAGCCGTGGTAAGTCTTGATAGACAAACAGCCCCTGTTGCAGAAGATCCTCTCGAAGAGGCAGAAGCCACGGATCTTCGATTAGCATCTCTAAAAGAACTGCATACCAGGCCCTTCGCGGCCAGTCCGGAGCAATGAGGACTGCTTGAACCCTTTCCCTTTTTATTCTTTTGAGAATTTTTGGGATCAGAGGAATGGGAGGAAACAAGTACACCAGCTGGTAGAACCACAGAGTTGTCAGGGCGTCTATCGCTACTGCCTGTGGATCCCTCGACCTGGAACAATACCGCTTGAGCTTCTTGTTGAGTCGAGAGGCCATCATGTCGATTTGTGGATACCACCACCGACGTGTTAACCACCGGAACACCTCCGGGTGGAGGCCCCATTCCCCCGGGTGCAGTCCGTGTCTGCTGAGGAAGTCTGCTTCCCAGTTGTCTACTCCCGGAATGAAGATCACCGACAACGCTACGGCGTGTTTTTCCACCCAGAGGAGAATTCCTTACACCTCTGACATTGCGGCTCTGCTTTTCGTTCCGCCCTGTCGGTTTATGTATGTTATCACCGTCACATTGTCCGACTGGACCTGAATGGCCTGATTCTGAAGAAGACATGAGCCCTGCAGAAGGGCATTGTAGATAGCCCTGATTTTCAGGATGTTTATTGGAAGAACTATTCCTGACTTGACCATCTTCCCTGAAACTGTACCCTCTGGGTGACCGCGCCCCAACCTCTGAGGCTTGTATCTATGGTTATCAGAATCCAATTCTGAATCCCGAAACGCCGACCCTCGAATACGGGAGAAGTCTGTAGCCACCACAGAAGGGAGATCCTGGCTTTTGGCGACAGACGAATCCTCTGGTGCATGTGAAGATGCGAACCGGAACCTTTGTCCAACAGATCCAGCTAGAAGGGCCTCGCATGAAACCTACCGTACTGAATCGCTTCGTAAGAAGCCACCATTTTCTCCAGAAGGCGTATGCAAAGATGCACAGAGATCTGGGTTGGATTCAAGATAGCCCGAACCATCGAGTGGATTACCATTGCCTTTTCCAAGGGAAGGAACACTTTGAGACTCTGTGTCCAGTATCATTCCCAGGAAATGAAGCCTCTGCGTTGGTTCTAGGTGAGATTTTGGCAGGAGCAGAATCCACCCATGATCCAGGAGATGTCTGGTTGAGAGACCAATGTTCTCCAACAACGGCTCCCTGGACGGTGCCTTTATCAGCAGATAGTCCAGGTACGGAATTATGTTCACTCCTTGTTTGCAGAGCAGAATAATCATCTCTGCCATCACTTTGGTGAACATACTCGGTGCCGTGGAAAGACCAAATGGCAGGGCCTGGAACTGGTAGTGACAGTCCTGCAGTGCAAACAGTAGTTAAGCCTGATGAGGTGGCCAGATCGGAATATGAAGGTATGCATTCTTGATAGTCAGAGATACTAGGAATTCGCCCTCCTCTAGATCTGAGATCACCGATCTCAGAGACTGCATCTTGAATTTGAACACAGGTTCATCGACATGAGGTTCAGAATCGGTCTTACTGAACCGTCCAGTTTTGATACTACAAACAAGATGGAGTAGTAACCCTTGTTTTGTAGATGAGGTGGAACTGGAACAATGACTTGGGTCTGTAACAGTTTTTGAATGGCGTCCTGTAAGGTTATTCTTGCCTCTTGTGAAACTGTAAGCCTGAATTGAAGAATCTGTGAGGTGGGAGCTCCTTGAACTCCAGTCTGTAGCCCTCGGATATAAGGTCTATGACCCAGGGATCCTGGCATGATCTTGTCCAGTTTTGACTGAAGAATTTTAGCCGGGCTCCCACCTGCCTGTCTTCCAGGCATTGCAATCCACCGTCATGCTGAAGGTTTTGAGGAAGCAGAGCCTGAGCCCTGTTCCTGTGAACCCAGCAGTCGCTGGTTTGCGTGGTTTTCCTCTAGCACCTCTGGCAGCGGAAGAAGAACCTCTGGCCTTGCCCCTAAACTTGGCAGTCCGAAAGGACTGTAAATTGGGTCCTAAGTAGGCCTTCCTAGCTGGCGGAGCTGCAGAAGGTAGGTATGTGGACTTACCTGCAGTAGCTCGGGAGATCCATTTGTCGAGTTCATCTCCAAATAAGGCCTCACCTGTGAAAGGCAGGCCTTCCACGCCTTTCCTGGAGTTCGCGTCAGCACTCCACTGCGTAACCATAATCCCCTACGTGCCGACATTGCCATAGCTGTAGTGAGTACATTAAGCAAACCTATCTACTTTATGGCTTCCACCATAAAGTTTGCAGAATCTTGATTATGTTGCAGGAGCAAAACAATTTCCTCTTGAGGTAAGGTGTCTAACCCCTCAATTAAATTACCTGACCATTTAGCAATGGCTCGTGTAATCCACCCACATGCTATAGTGGGTCTCTGGGCCACCCCAGCAGCAGTGTACAAAGATTTGAGTGTAGTCTCAATCTTGCGATCAGCCACATCTTTTAGGGAGGCTGCACCGGGGACAGGCAATACAATTTTGCGGGAGAGCCTGGAGACTAACGCATCCACTATCGGTGGATTTTCCCATTTTATTCCTATCCTCAGGAGGAAAAGGAAAAGATGATAACAACCGTCTAGGAATTTGAAATTTCTTATCTGGATTAACCCACGGTTCTTCAAACAGGGTATTTAGTTCCTTTGACACAGGAAAAATGGCTGAGGATTTTTTCTTTATGTTAAAATAAGAATTTACTTACCGATAATTCTATTTCTCATAGTCCGTAGTGGATGCTGGGGACTCCGTAAGGACCATGGGGAATAGCGGCTCCGCAGGAGACTGGGCACATCTAAAGAAAGCTTTAGGACTATCTGGTGTGCACTGGCTCCTCCCCCTATGACCCTCCTCCAAGCCTCAGTTAGGATACTGTGCCCGGACGAGCGTACACAATAAGGAAGGATTTTGAATCCCGGGTAAGACTCATACCAGCCACACCAATCACACCGTACAACTTGTGATCTGAACCCAGTTAACAGCATGATAACAGAGGAGCCTCTAGAAAAGATGGCTCACTACAGCAATAACCCGATTTTTTGGTAACAATAACTATGTACCAGTATTGCAGACAATCCGCACTTGGGATGGGCGCCCAGCATCCACTACGGACTATGAGAAATAGAATTATCGGTAAGTAAATTCTTATTTTCTCTAACGTCCTAAGTGGATGCTGGGGACTCCGTAAGGACCATGGGGATTATACCAAAGCTCCCAAACGGGCGGGAGAGTGCGGATGACTCTGCAGCACCAAATGAGAGAACTCCAGGTCCTCCTCAGCCAGGATATCAATTTTGTAGAATTTTACAAACGTATTTGCTCCTGACCAAGTAGCTGCTCGGCAAAGTTGTAAAGCCGAGACCCCTCGGGCAGCCGCCCAAGATGAGCCCACCTTCCTTGTGGAGTGGGCATTTACAGATTTTTTGCTGTGGCAGGCCTGCCACAGAATGTGCAAGCTGAATTGTACTACAAATCCAACGAGCAATAGTCTGCTTAGAAGCAGGAGCACCCAGCTTGTTGGGTGCATACAGGATACACAGCGAGTCAGATTTCCTGACTCCAGCCGTCCTGGAAACATATTTTCAGGGCCCTGACAACGTCTAGCAACTTGGAGTCCTCCAAGTCCCTAGTAGCCGCAGGCACCACAAATAGGTTGGTTCAGGTGAAACGCTGAAACCACCTTAGGGAGAAACTGAGGACGAGTCCTCAATTCCGCCCTGTCCGAATGGAAAATCAGATAAGGGCTTTTTCAGGATAAAGCCGCCAATTCTGACACGCGCCTGGCCCAGGCCAGGGCCAACCGCATGACCACTTTCCATGTGAGATATTTTAACTCCACAGATTTAAGTGGTTCAAACCAATGTGACTTTTGGAACCCAAAACTACATTGAGATCCCAAAGTGCCACTGGAGGCACAAAAGGAGGCTGTATATGCAGTACCCCTTTTACAAACGTCTGAACTTCAGGGACTGAAGCTAGTTCTTTTTGGAAGAAAATTGACAGGGCCGAAATTTGAACCTTAATGGACCCCAATTTCAGGCCCATAGACACTCCTGTTTGCAGGAAATGTAGGAATCAACCCAGTTGAATTTCCTCCGTCGGGCCTTACTGGCCTCGCACCACGCAACATATTTTCGCCAATTGCGGTGATAATGTTTTTGCGGTTACATCCTTCCTGGCTTTGATCAGGATAGGGATGACTTCATCCGGAATGCCTTTTTTCCTTCAGGATCCGGCGTTCAACCGCCATGCCGTCAAACGCAGCCGCGGTAAGTCTTGGAACAGACAGGGTCCTTGCTGGAGCAGGTCCCTTCTTAGAGGTAGAGGCCACGGATCCTCCGTGAGCATCTCTTGAAGTTCCGGTTACCAAGTCCTTCTTGGCCAATCCGGAGCCATGAATATAGTGCTTACTCCTCTCCATCTTATCAATCTCAGTACCTTGGGTATGAGAGGCAGAGGAGGGAACACATACCCTGACTGGTACACCCACGGTGTTACCAGAGCGTCTACAGCTATTGCCTGAGGGTCCCTTGACCTGGCGCAATACCTGTCGAGTTTTTCCCAACGGTTTATAATCATGTGGAAGACTTCTGGATGAAGTCCCCACTCTCCCGGGTGGAGGTCGTGCTGAGGAAGTCTGCTTCCCAGTTGTCCACTCCCGGAATGAATACTGCCGACAGTGCTATCACATGATTTTCCGCCCAGCGAAGAATCCTTGCAGCTTCTGCCATTGCCCTCCTGCTTCTTGTGCCACCCTGTCTGTTTACGTGGGTGACTGCCGTGATGTTGTCCGACTGGATCAACACCGGCTGACCTTGAAGCAGAGGTCTTGCTAAGCTTAGAGCATTGTAAATGTCCCTTAGCTTCAGGATATTTATGTGAAGTGATGTCTCCAGGCTTGACCATAAGCCCTGGATATTCCTTCCCTGTGTGACTGCTCCCCAGCCTCGCAGGCTGGCATCCGTGGTCACCAGGACCCAGTCCTGAATGCCGAATCTGCGGCCCTCTAGAAAGTGAGCACTCTGCAACCACCACAGGAGGGACACCCTTGTCCTTGGTGACAGGGTTATCCGCTGATGCATCTGAAGATGCGACCCGGACCATTTGTCCAGCAGGTCCCACTGGAAAGTTCTTGCGTGGAATCTGCCGAATGGGATTGCTTCGTAGGAAGCCACCATTTTACCCAGAACCCTTGTGCATTGATGCACTGAGACTTGGCTCGGTTTTAGGAGGTTCCTGACTAGCTCGGATAACTCCCTGGCTTTCTCCTCCGGGAGAAACACCTTTTTCTGGACTGTGTCCAGGATCATCCCTAGGAACAGAAGACAAGTCGTCGGAACCAGCTGCGATTTTGGAATATTGAGAATCCAATCGTGCTGCCGCAACACTACCTGAGATAGTGCTACACCGACCTCCAACTGTTCCCTGGATCTTACCCTTATCAGGGAATTGTCCAAGTAAGGGATAACTAAAATTCCCTTCCTTCGAAGGAATATCATCATTTCGGCCATTACCTTGGTAAAGACCCGGGGTGCCGTGGACCATCCATACGGCAGCGTCTGAACTGATAGTGACAGTTCTGTACCATAAACCTGAGGTACCCTTGGTGAGAAGGGTAAATTTTGACATGAAGGTAAGCATCCTTGATGTCCCGAGACATCATGTAGTCCCCTTCTTCCAGGTTCGCAATCACTGCTCTGAGTGACTCAATCTTGAATTTGAACCTCTGTATGTAAGTGTTCAAAGATTTTAGATTTAGAATCGGTCTCACCGAGCCGTCCGGCTTCGGTACCACAACAGTGTGGAATAATACCCCGTTCCCTGTTGCAGGAGGGGTATCTTGATTATCACCTGCTGGGAATACAGCTTGTGAATGGCTTCCAAAACTGTCTCCCTGTCAGAAGGAGACATCGGTAAAGCCGACTTTAGGAAACGGCGAGGGGGAGACGTCTCGAATTCCAATTTGTACCCCTGAGATATCACCTGAAGGATCCAGGGGTCTACTTGCGAGTGAGCCCACTGCGCGCTGAAATTCATTGAGACGGGCCCCCCACCGTGCCTGATTCTGCTTGTAAAGCCCCAGCGTATACTGAGGGCTTGGCAGAGGCGGGAGAGGGTTTCTGTTCCTGGGAACTGGCTGATTTCTGCAGCCTTTTTCCTCTCCCTCTGTCACGGGGCAGAAATGAGGAACCTTTTGCCCGCTTGTCCACGAAAAGACTGCGCCTGATAATACGGCGTCTTCTCATGTTGAGAGGCGACCTGGGGTACAAACGTGGATTTCCCAGCTGTTGCCGTGGCCACCAGGTCTGAAAGACCGACCCCAAATAACTCCTCCCCTTAATAAGGCAATACTTCCAAATGCCGTTTGGAATACGCGTCACCTGACCACTGACGTGTCCATAACCCCCTATACTGGTAGAAATGGACAACGCACTTAGACTTGATGCCAGTCGGCAAATATTCCGCTGTGCATCACGCATATATAGAAATGCATCTTTTAAATGCTCTATAGGCAAAAATATACTGTCCCTATCTAGGGTATCAATATTTTCAGTCAGGGAATCCGACCACGCCAACCCAGCACTGCACATCCAGGCTGAGGCGATTGCTGGTCGCAGTATAACACCAGTATGTGTGTAAATACATTTTAGGATACCCTCCTGCTTTCTATCAGCAGGATCCTTAAGGGCGGCCATCTCAGGAGAGGGTAGAGCCCTTACAAGCGTGTGAGCGCTTTATCCACCCTAGGGGGTGTTTCCCAACGCACCCTAACCTCTGGCGGGAAAGGATATAATGCCAATAACATTTCAGAAATTATCAGTTGTTATCGGGGGAAAACCACGCATCATCACACACCTCATTTAATTTCTCAGATTTAGGAAAACTACAGGTAGTTTTTCCTCACCGAACATAATACCCCTTTTTGGTGGTACTCGTATTATTAGAAATGTGTAAAACATTTTTCATTGCCTCAATCATGTAACGTGTGGCCCTACTGGAAGTCACATTTGTCTCTTCACCGTCGACACTGGAGTCAGTATCCGTGTCGGCGTCTATATCTGCCATCTGAGGTAACGGGCGCTTTAGAGCCCCTGACGGCCTATGAGACGTCTGGACAGGCACAAGCTGAGTAGCCGGCTGTCTCATGTCAACCACTGTCTTTTATACAGAGCTGACACTGTCACGTAATTTCTTCCAACAGTTCATCCACTCAGGTGTCGACCCCCTAGGGGGTGACATCACTATTACAGGCAATCTGCTCCGTCTCCACATCATTTTTCTCCTCATACATATCGACACAAAAGTACCGACATACAGCACACACACAGGGAATGCTCTGATAGAGGACAGGACCCCACTAGCCCTTTGGGGAGACAGAGGGAGAGTTTGCCAGCACACACCAGAGCGCTATATATATACAGGGATAACCTTATATAAGTGTTTTTCCCCTTATAGCTGCTGTATAGTTAATACTGCGCCTAATTAGTGCCCCCCTCTCTTTTTTAACCCTTTCTGTAGTGTAGTGACTGCAGGGGAGAGCCAGGGAGCTTCCCTCCAACGGAGCTGTGAGGGAAAATGGCGCCAGTGTGCTGAGGAGATAGGCTCCGCCCCCTTATCGGCGGCCTTATCTCCCGTTTTTCTATGTATTCTGGCAGGGGTTAAATGCATCCATATAGCCCAGGAGCCTGTGTTCGTCCCTCTGGAGCTAATGTCCAGTAGCCTAAGAAGCCCAATCCACTCTGCACGCAGGTGAGTTCGCTTCTTCTCCTCTTAGTCCCTCGATGCAGTGAGCCTGTTGCCAGCAGGTCTCACTGAAAATAAAAAACCTAAACTAAAACTTTCACTAAGAAGCTCAGGAGAGCCCCTAGTGTGTACCCTTCTCGTTCGGGCACAGAGATCTAACTGAGGCTTGGAGGAGGGTCATAGGGGGAGGAGCCAGTGTACACCAGATAGTCCTAAAGCTTTCTTTAGATGTGCCCAGTCTCCTGCGGAGCCGCTATTCCCCATGGTCCTTACGGAGTCCCCAGCATCCACTTAGGACGTTAGAGAAAGTAAGATTCCTCACACTCCTTTGTCACCTTATCAGGGATATTTAGAACTTCTCTGATAGCATCTATGAGAGCTTCTACACCCTGCAACAGAGTACCCTCCCCTACAATCTATGTCTTCCTCACCTTCCTCCATTTTTGACACTTCATTATCAGAGTCAGAATGCAGGATATGGGACAAGGTACGTTTTTGCGGACAAATGGTAGAGTACTGAGATGCTGGTCTGGGTACTGAGTCCTTTTTCATAAACTCAGCCATAGACTGCCTTAAATATTACGTCTCCTACTCATTACGAGATAATTTTGTAGAAATGGTGGAAATCATTCCCCTAATGGGGTCCAGCCATGCTGGTAACCCCTCCCCCTGGGTTTTTCCGCTGTTCTTTATACTGGCTTTATGTGTCTGTGTGCATAAAATGGAGTGAGCCCCCTTTTATGGCTGTAGTGCCAGTCTGGGTACTGTGTACACTATAGTGTACTTAGTCAGGAGACTCAGTCTGCCCTGTTTAGAGGCCATGCGATGCGTCTCCGTACAATCATGCCGACGTAATGGCTGGCGACCCACTAACCAGGACGCCGGCTTAGTACTCACCACTCTTTATTCTTCTGGCTGTTAGGGGTGGGCACGTGCTGCGGGAATGTACGCTCGCCGAATAGGACCCTCAGGAGCTCAGTGTCCTGTCAGCGGAAAACGGGACCATTAACCCTAGGGAGGTTGGGCCGTTCTCCCCCTTCCCAAGTCCCACGAAGCAGTCAGCCTGGTGCCATCCAGCCCTGCCTGAAAATAACAAACTTTTAAAATAAAGTTTGGTAGGAGGGGCATAGAATGAGGAGCCAGAACACGTAACCAAACTTCTATAGTGCCCATGGCTCCAAGTGGACCCGTCTATACCCCATGGTACTAAATGGATACCCAGTATGCCCTAGGACATGAGAAAATAAAATAAATATCAATTATTACCGAAATGTGTGTATATATTATAGTATTTTATGCATATTAGTGCTAAAATTTAGAATCTAAATCAGTTATTACCTTGCCTGGTGTACATTTAGTCATTTATGGAGTGTACTATTTAGTACATTACTGCGTATGTATATTACAGTATGGGATGCAGATTAGTGATGTTTATATATATATATATATATATATATCGAAAGAGAAGTGGAGGGCGCAGGTATGAGTAAAAGATTCACAATTTCATTTATTTAGAAACAAATGCTCACATACATCTCAGCTTAAAATGTTGCGTTCCGTCCTTCACATAGCAGTCAAGCCACGGATCCGCTCTCTCACACAGCCGGTCTTCCGTCTCTTATCCGAGAAACGCCAGCAGTTGATTTTTCTCACAGAGACTGGGATCAGGTTGTGACCGTCTCTCACCAGCTCCACAGGCCACGCCCAACGCGTTTCGTCTACGGACTTCGTCAGGGGGTGTGACACCCCCTGACGAAGTCCGTAGACGAAACGCGTTGGGCGTGGCCTGTGGAGCTGGTGAGAGACGGTCACAACCTGATCCCAGTCCCGGTGAGAAAAATCAACTGCTGGCGTTTCTCGGATAAGAGACGGAAGACCGGCTGTGTGAGAGAGCGGATCCGTGGCTTGACTGCTATGTGAAGGACGGAACGCAACATTTTAAGCTGAGATGTATGTGAGCATTTGTTTCTAAATAAATGAAATTGTGAATCTTTTACTCATACCTGCGCCCTCCACTTCTCTTTCGTTACATGTGTATTGGAATTGGTGGTTACAATTCCTAAACGGAGGAAGCGGCAGCATACATCATTAAGAAAACGGGACATGGGACTTTTCAAATCTTTTATTGGATATGAGAAAAAGGAAAGTGTATCTACTGCGCAGCTCTTTTATTGAAATATATATATATATATATATATATATATATATTAATTATTACATTGTTGCATTAGCATATATGTTTGTTAGTGTCATATACAGTAGCACATTATAATCCAGATGTTATTGGATGACTGTCATATAAGAGGCACAATAACTGAATATAGCAATATATAACACAGACAATACATCACCTCCTGCAGCTGAAGACATTCCCTGCGGCACCAGACTGGGACTATTACCCTGTTCCTGGCCGTATTTCTTTGTCGTGGGCGTTTACATTGAATATCACCTGCACAAGGATGATAGGCTATAACAATGTGTTAAATTGCTGTCTTCAGTTTGGGCCACAGCAAAATGGCGGCCGCTCTCCACCCCTTTTCTATTTGATGCAGAGGCTGCAGAGCTACTACCTAGGAGACCATAATTGCTGTAGCCCACTCCTTTCCTATTTGATGCAGAGGCTGCCGAGCTAGTACCTAGGAGACCATAATTGCTGTAGCCCACGTAGAATCTGCCCTTCAGGCAATATGTGAAATTAGGTATTTATGACCTATCTGTACAGTGTTACATCTTACAGCTCTGGGGTCAGGGGCAAACGCAGGATTTAGTGAGGGGGGTTTCTGCGGGTGTGTGTATGTTTGTGTGCATGTGTATCTCTCTCTCTCTCTCTCTATAGATATATCTATCTCATACGCCCTAGAGGATGCTGGGGTCACATCAAGAACCATTGGGTATAGACGGGATCCGCAGGAGACATGGGCACTTTAAGACTTTCAAAGGGGTGTGAACTGGCTCCTCCCTCTATGCCCCTCCTCCAGACTCCAGTTTAGAATCTGTGCCCAGGCAGACTGGAGGCACTCTGAGGAGCTCTACTGAGTTTCTCTGAAAATACTTTTTTATGTTAGGTTTATTATTTTCAGGGAGATCTGCTGGCAACAGGCTCCCTGCTTTGTGGGACTTAGGGGAGAGAAGTCAGACCTACTTCTGTGAGTTTCAGGGCTCTGCTTCTTTGGCTACAGGACACCATTAGCTCCTGAGGGTTTGATCTGTAGGTACGCCTAGGGGTTCATTCCCAGAGCCGGCCGTCACCACCCTTGTAGAGCCAGAAGTCAGAAGACAGGTGAGTAGAAGAAGAAAAGAAGACTTCAGTGACGGCTTTGAGGTACCGCACAGCAATCGCACGCTGCACGCCATGCTCCCACACGCAGCGGCACTACAGGGTGCGGGGGGGAGGGGGCGCCCTGGGCAGCATATCTAACCTCTATAACTAACTGGCAAGAGCGGACATAGTGCCAGGGCACTGTCCGGACCCCCGCCCAGAAGCGGTACTAGCGCCAGTGCAGGCAGTGCCTTGCACTGGGGCCCGCCTCTCTCAAGGGGCCCAAAGCCAGAGCGGCATGTAATGAATCAAACTGACTCATTACATGTCGCCTGGCTGCCGCTGTGTGCCGCCGCCGAGGAGAGGATGCGCACCGGCCACGGAGGGTGAGGAGGAGGAGGGGGGGTGGAGGAGGGAGCCGCAGCAGCGCTGTGTCATTGGTAGAAGCGCTGCTGCTGCTGGCCCTCTCCTTTACCATAGGCTGCCCTCCGCCGCTGTGAATGCTGGGATGCGCATCGCATCCCAGCATTCACAGCGGCGGAGGGCAGCCTATGGTAAAGGAGAGGGCCAGTAGCAGCAGCGCTTCTACCAATGACACAGCGCTGCTGCGGCTCCCTCCTCCACCCCCTCCTCCTTCTTCTCCCCTGCCAGAGGCTGCAAGAAGAGCCTGGGTTGCGTACGTCCAGGTCCTTTGCACGAAGGCAACATAGACACAACCGAGGAGCCTGAGCCAGCGGAAACGGTAAGTAAACCTATTCTGTCTGTCTGTCTATCTATCTATCCTGTTTGCCATAATGTGTAAAAAATGGGACGCTGTCTGCCGTAATGTGTAAAAAATGGGTTGCTGTCTGCCGTAATGTGCAAAAAATAGGACGCTGTCTGCCGTAATGTGTAATAAATGGGACGCTGTCTGCTGTAATGTGCAAAAAAATGGGACGCTGTCTGCCGTAATGTGTAATAAATGGGACGCTGTCTGCCGTAATGTGTAATAAATGGGACGTTGTCTGCTGTAATGTGCAAAAAATGGGACACTGTCTGCCGTAATGTGTTAAAAGGGGACGCTGTCTGCCGTAATGTGTAAAAAAGGGGAAGCTGTCCGCCATAATGTGTAAAAGGGTCTCTACCTGTTGTAGTGGTAGTACCGTGCGGCGTAATTTAAATAATGGAGACTACTCTGCACCGTTATATGAATTGGTATTATTTTGTGGCCACACCCCTTCCTCACGAAACCACGCCCCTATTTCTCTATCGTCCTAGTGGATGCTGGGGTTCCTGAAAGGACCATGGGGAATAGCGGCTCCGCAGGAGACGGCACAAAAAGTAAAGCTTTAGGATCAGGTGGTGTGCACTGGCTCCTCCCCCTATGACCCTCCTCCAAGCCTCAGTTAGATTTTTGTGCCCGGCCGAGAAGGGTGCAATCTAGGTGGCTCTCCTGAGCTGCTTAGAATAAAAGTTTAGTTAGGTTTTTTTATTTTCAGTGAGTCCTGCTGGCAACAGGCTCACTGCATCGTGGGACTAAGGGGAGAAGAAACGGACTCACCTGAGTGCAGAGTGGATCGGGTTTCTTAGGCTACTGGACACTAGCTCCAGAGGGACGATCACAGGTTCAGCCTGGATGGGTCACCGGAGCCGCGCCGCCGTCCCCCTTACAGAGCCAGAAGAGACGAAGAGGTCCGGTGAAATCGGCGGCAGAAGACATCCTGTCTTCAGACTAAGGTAGCGCACAGCACCGCAGCTGTGCGCCATTGCTCTCAGCACACTTCACACTCCGGTCACTGAGGGTGCAGGGCGCTGGGGGGGGAGCGCCCTGAGACGCAATATAACGGAATACCTTAGGTGGCAAAACAGAATACATCACATATAGCTCCTGGGCTATATGGATGTATTTTAATCCCCTGCCATTTTACACAGAAAAGCGGGAGATAAGGACGTCGTGAAGGGGCGGAGCCTATCTCCTCAGCACACAAGCGCCATTTTCCCTCACAGCTCCGCTGGAAGGACGGCTCCCTGACTCTCCCCTGCAGTCCTGCTTCAGAATCAGGGTAAAAAAGAGAAGGGGGGGCATTTTTGGCAGCAAATAACGATAATAACAGCAGCTATAAGGGAATAACACTTATATAAGGTTATCCCTGTATATATATATATAGCGCTGGGTGTGTGCTGGCAGACTCTCCCTCTGTCTCTCCAAAGGGCTAAGTGGGGTCCTGTCCTCTATCAGAGCATTCCCGGTGTGTGTGCTGTGTGTCGGTACGCGTGTGTCGACATGTATGAGGAGGAAAATTATGTGGAGGCGGAGCAGTTGCCTGTGTTGGTGATGTCACCCCCTAGGGAGTCGACACCTGACTGGATGATTGTATTTAAACAATTAAGTGATAATGTCAGCAATTTGCAGAAAACTGTTGACGACATGAGACAGCCGGCAAATCAATTAGTGCCTGTCCAGGCGTCTCAGACACCGTCAGGGGCGCTAAAACGCCCGTTACCTCAGTGGGTCGACACAGACCCTGACACAGATACTGAGTCTAGTGTCGACGGTGACGAGACAAACGTAATGTCCAGTAGGGCCACACGTTACATGATCACGGCAATGAAAGAGGCATTGAACCTTTCTGACACTACAAGTACCACAAAGAAGGGTATTATGTGGGGAGAGAAAAAACTACCAATATTTTTTCCTGAGTCAGAGGAAATAAATGAGGTGTGTGAAAAAGCGTGGGTTTCCCCCGATAAAAAACAGCTAATTTCTAAAAAATTATTAGCATTATATCCTTTCCCGCCAGAGGTTAGGGCGCGTTGGGAAACACCCCCTAGGGTAGATAAGGCGCTCACACGTTTATCAAAACAAGTAGCGTTACCGTCTCCTGATACGGCTACCCTCAAAGAACCAGCTGATAGAAGGCTGGAATATATCCTAAAAAGTATATACACACATACTGGTGTTATACTGCGACCAGCAATCGCCTCAGCCTGGATGTGCAGTGCTGGAGTCGCATGGTCGGATTCCCTGACCGAGAATATTGATACCCTGGATAGGGACAATATTTTGTTAACTATAGAACATTTAAAGGATGCACTACTATATATGCGTGATGCACAGAGGGATATTTGCACCCTGGCATCAAGAATAAGTGCTATGTCCATCTCTGCCAGAAGAGCGTTATGGACGCGACAGTGGTCAGGGGATGCGGATTCCAAACGGCACATGGAAGTATTGCCGTATAAAGGGGAGGAGTTATTTGGGGCTGGTCTATCGGACCTGGTGGCCACGGCAACGGCTGGAAAATCCACCTTTTTACCCCAGGTCACTCCACATCAGCAGAAAAAGACACCGTCTTTTCAAACTCAGTCCTTTCGTTCCCATAAGTACAAGCGAGCAAAAGGCCACTCTTTTCTGCCCCGGGGCAGAGGAAGAGGAAAAAGACTGCACCATGCAGCCGCTTCACAGGAGCAGAAGCCCTCCCCTGCTTCTGCCAAGTCTTCAGCATGACGCTGGGGCTTTACAAGCAGACTCAGATATGGTGGGGGCCCGTCTCAAGAATTTCAACGCGCAGTGGGCTCACTCGCAAGTGGATCCCTGGATTCTACAGGTAGTATCGCAGGGGTACACACTGGAATTCGAGGCGTTTCCCCCTCGTCGTTTCCTGAAGTCTGCTTTACCAAAGTCTCCCTCCGACAGGGAGGCAGTTTTGGCAGCCATTCACAAGCTGTATTCCCAGCAGGTGATAATCAAGGTACCCCTCCTGCAACAAGGAAAGGGGTATTATTCCACGCTGTTTGTGGTACCGAAGCCGGACGGCTCGGTGAGACCAATTTTAAATCTGAAATCCTTGAACACTCACATAAAAAGGTTCAAATTCAAGATGGAGTCACTCAGAGCAGTGATAGCAAACCTGGAAGAAGGGGACTATATGGTGTCTCTGGACATCAAGGATGCTTATCTCCACGTCCCGATATACCCTTCTCACCAAGGGTACCTCAGGTTTGTAGTACAAAACTGTCATTATCAGTTTCAGACGCTGCCGTTTGGATTGTCCACGGCACCTCGGGTCTTTACCAAGGTAATGGCCGAAATGATGATTCTTCTAAGAAGAAAAGACATTTTAATGATCCCTTACTTGGACGATCTCCTGATAAGGGCAAGATCCAGGGAACAGTTAGAAGTCGGAGTAGCACTATCTCAGGTAGTGTTACGTCAGCATGGGTGGATTCTAAATATTCCAAAATCGCAGCTGATTCCAACGACACGTCTACTGTTCCTAGGAATGATTCTGGACACAGTCCAGAAGAAGGTGTTTCTCCCGGAGGAGAAGGCCAGGGAGTTATCCGAGCTAGTCAGGAACCTCCTAAAACCAGGACAGGTCTCAGTGCATCAGTGCACGAGGGTCCTGGGGAAAATGGTGGCTTCTTACGAAGCGATTCCATTCGGAAGATTCCATGCAAGAACATTTCAGTGGGATCTACTGGACAAATGGTCCGGATCGCATCTGCAGATGCATCAGCGGATAACCCTGTCGCCAAGGACAAGGGTGTCTCTCCTGTGGTGGCTGCAGAGTGCTCATCTACTAGAGGGCCGCAGATTTGGCATTCAGGATTGGATCCTGGTAACCACGGATGCCAGCCTGAGAGGCTGGGGAGCAGTCACACAGGGAAGGAATTTCCAGGGCCTGTGGTCAAGCCTGGAAACGTCTCTTCATATAAACATTCTGGAACTAAGGGCCATTTACAATGCCCTAAGTCAAGCAAAACCTCTGCTTCAGGGTCAGGCGGTGTTGATCCAATCGGACAACATCACGTCAGTCGCCCACGTAAACAGACAGGGCGGCACGAGAAGCAGGAGGGCAATGGCAGAAGCCGCAAGGATTCTTCGCTGGGCGGAAAATCATGTGATAGCACTGTCAGCAGTATTCATTCCGGGAGTGGACAACTGGGAAGCAGACTTCCTCAGCAGACACGACCTTCACCCGGGAGAGTGGGGACTTCACCCAGAAGTCTTCCACCTGATTGTAAACCGTTGGGAAAAACCAAAGGTGGACATGATGGCGTCCCGCCTCAACAAAAAACTGGACAGATATTGCGCCAGGTCAAGGGACCCTCAGGCAATAGCAGTGGACGCTCTGGTAACGCCGTGGGTGTACCAGTCAGTGTATGTGTTCCCTCCTCTGCCTCTCATACCAAAAGTACTGAGAATCATAAGAAGGAGAGGAGTAAGAACTATACTCGTGGTTCCGGATTGACCAAGACGGACTTGGTACCCGGAACTTCAAGAGATGCTCACGGACGAACCGTGGCCTCTACCTCTAAGAAAGGACCTGCTACTGCAGGAGCCTTGTCTGTTCCAAGACTTACCGCGGCTGCGTTTGACGGCATGGCGGTTGAACGCCGGATCCTGAGGGAAAAAGGCATTCCAGAAGAAGTCATCCCTACTCTGGTCAAAGCCAGGAAGGACGTAACCGCAAAACATTATCACCGCATTTGGCGTAAATATGTTGCGTGGTGTGAGGCCAAGAAGGCCCCTACAGAGGAATTTCAACTGGGTCGTTTCCTTCATTTCCTGCAAACAGGACTGTCTATGGGCCTAAAATTAGGGTCCATTAAGGTTCAAATTTCGGCCCTGTCGATTTTCTTCCAGAAAGAACTGGCTTCAGTACCTGAAGTTCAGACATTTGTAAAAGGGGTCCTGCACATACAGCCTCCTTTTGTGCCTCCAGTGGCACCTTGGGATCTCAATGTGGTGTTGAGTTTTCTAAAGTCACATTGGTTTGAACCACTTTCCACTGTGGACTTAAAATATCTCACATGGAAGGTGTCGATGCTGTTAGCCTTGGCTTCAGCCAGGCGTGTGTCAGAATTGGCGGCTTTATCATATAAAAGCCCTTACTTAATTTTTCATTCTGACAGGGCGGAATTGAGGACTCGTCCTCAATTTTTACCTAAGGTGGTTTCTGCATTTCACATGAACCAACCTATTGTGGTACCTGCGGCTACCAGGGACTTAGAGGACTCTAAGTTGCTTGACGTTGTCAGGGCCTTGAAAATATATGTTTCCAGGACGGCTGGAGTCAGAAAATCTGACTCGCTGTTTATCCTGTATGCACCCAACAAGCTGGGTGCTCCTGCTTCTAAGCAGACGATTGCTCGTTGGATTTGTAGTACAATTCAGCTTGCACATTCTGTGGCAGGATTGCCACAGCCAAAATCAGTAAAAGCCCATTCCACAAGGAAAGTGGGCTCATCTTGGGCGGCTGCCCGAGGGGTCTTGGCTTTACAACTTTGCCGAGCAGCTACTTGGTCAGGGGCAAACACGTTTGCTTAATTCTACAAATTTGATACCCTGGCTGAGGAGGACCTGGAGTTCTCTCATTCGGTGCTGCAGAGTCATCCGCACTCTCCCGCCCGTTTGGGAGCTTTGGTATAATCCCCATGGTCCTTTCAGGAACCCCAGCATCCACTAGGACGATAGAGAAAATAAGAATTTACTTACCGATAATTCTATTTCTCGGAGTCCGTAGTGGATGCTGGGCGCCCATCCCAAGTGCGGATTATCTGCAATACTTGTACATAGTTACAAAAATCGGGTTATTATTGTTGTGAGCCATCTTTTCAGAGGCTCCGCTGTTATCATACTGTTAACTGGGTTCAGATCACAGGTTGTACAGTGTGATTGGTGTGGCTGGTATGAGTCTTACCCGGGATTCAAAATCCTTCCTTATTGTGTACGCTCGTCCGGGCACAGTATCCTAACTGAGGCTTGGAGGAGGGTCATAGGGGGAGGAGCCAGTGCACACCACCTGATCCTAAAGCTTTACCATTCCCCATGGTCCTTTCAGGAACCCCAGCATCCACTACGGACTCCGAGAAATAGAATTATCGGTAAGTAAATTCTTATTTTTGTTTGCGCGCCTGCGGTGCGCACTGCCCCTATTTTACATAGAGGAGCAGGACTCCGGTGCCGTTTCTTGCACACAGCACTAAAATGACTAATTACGGCACTGTTGCTAGGTTACCATTTCCCTGGCCCTGAGCAGGTCCCCCTCACCAGATCCTCTCCAGGGGTGAGGCGGTGGACTTAGATGGGGGCCCAAAGCATTTTGTCGCACATGGGCCCACCGCTCGCTAGTTCCGCCACTGCCCCAGCCATTATATAAAATTCTTTAAAAAGAGCCGGTCTGAAGCGCGCCATTGTGGGGGCGGAGCTTAGCCCTCTCATCACACAGACCGTCGCCATTTTCTCTACACAAGGCTGCAGAGACGCTGGTCCTTCCTCACACTGCTGCATAAGTATCAGGGTGAAAAATGGGGGAGGGGGGGCACTGGGGCATTTCTGTGGTGTTTCAGACCGGATTGGGCGCTGAGGTGTGTGCTGGCAATAACTCCCTCTGTGTCTCTCTGACAGGCTTTACTGTGGGTCTGTCCCCTATAGGCTCAGTGTGTCTACGTGTGTTGGCTGCACGTGTGTCAGCATGTCTGAGGCGGAGGGCTCTTCCCAGGAGGAGACTATGTTAGGGACACAAACGGCTGTGGGAGTGACCCTGTCGGCACCGCCGACACCTGATTGGGTGAATGTTTTGAGTGGTCTGAATGCTAATGTGGCTCTGATAAATAAGAGATTGGATAAATCTGAGTCTCAGAACCAGGCTTGGAAGAAATCCTTAGAGGATGTGTTGTTACAAGTCCAGACCCCCTCAGGGTCACAAAAACGTTCATTTACCCAGCTGGCAGACACGGATACCGACACGGACACTGACTCAAGTGTGGACTATAGTGATGCCAGATTAGATCCAAAACTGGCAAAGAGCATTCAGTACATGATTGTGGCTATAAAAGACGTATTACATATCGCTGAGGATCCTACTGTTCCTGATACTAGGGTCTGTATGTATAAAGGAAAGAAACCTGAGGTAACGTTTCCTCCCTCTCATGAACTAAACACGCTTTGTGAAAAGATTTGGGAAAATCCTGACAAAAAGTTTCAGTTTCCCAAAAGGTTTCCAGTGGCATATCCGTTTCCCTCTGGGGACAGGGAAAAATGGGAGTCACCCCCCATTGTGGACAAAGCTCTATCACGTCTGTCCAAAAAGGTAGCTCTTCCGTCCCCTGACACGGCAGCCCTAAAGGATCCTGCGGATCGTAGGCAGGAAAATACATTGAAATCTATTTATGTCACCACAGGTACGCTACTCGGACCAGCCATTGCATCTGCGTGGGTGAGTAGTGCTATCGAAAAATGGGCAGATAATTTGTCATCTGAAATAGATACCCTAGATAGGGATAGCGTTCTTTTGACACTAGGTTATATCAGGGACGCTGCAGTCTACCTAAAATAAGCTGCAAGGGATATTGGCCTCTTGGGATCAAGGGCCAATGCCATGGCTGTCTCGGCTAGGAGGGCATTGTGGATTCATCAATTGAATGCTGACTCTAAGAAAGCTATGGAGTCTCTACCGTATAAAGGTGGTGTATTGTTTGGTGACGGCCTCGCTGAGTTGGTATCTACGGCTACCGCGGGTAAGTAATCATTTCTCTGACGTCCTAGTGGATGCTGGGAACTCCGAAAGGACCATGGGGATAGCGGCTCCGCAGGAGACTGGGCACAACTAAAGAAAGCTTTTAGGTCACCTGGTGTGCACTGGCTCCTCCCACTATGACCCTCCTCCAAGCCTCAGTTAGATTTTGTGCCCGGCCGAGGTTGGATGCACACTAGGGGCTCTCCTGAGCTTCTAAAAAGAAAGTATATAATTAGGTTTTTTATTTTACAGTGAGACCTGCTGGCAACAGGCTCACTGCAGCGAGGGACTAAGGGGAGAAGAAGCGAACCTACCTGCTTGCAGCTAGCTTGGGCTTCTTAGGCTACTGGACACCATTAGCTCCAGAGGGATCGACCGCATGGAACTGGCCTTTGTGTTCGGTCCCGGAGCCGCGCCGCCGTCCCCCTTACAGAGCCAGAAGCAAGAAGAGGTCCGGAAAATCGGCGGCAGAAGACATCAGTCTTCACCAAGGTAGCGCACAGCACTGCAGCTGTGCGCCATTGCTCCTCATACACACTTCACACTCCGGTCACTGAGGGTGAAGGGCGCTAGGGGGGGGCGCCCTGAGCAGCAATAAAAACACCTTGGCTGGCAAAAATACCACAATATATAGCCCCAGAGGCTATATATGTGATAATTACCCCTGCCAGAATCCACGGGAGAAAAGTCCGCGAAAAAGGTGCGGAGCTATCTCCTTCAGCACACTGGCGCCATTTCGCCCTCACAGCTCCGCTGGAAGGAAGCTCCCTGGCTCTCCCCTGCAGTCTACACTACAGAAAAGGGTAAAAAAGAGAGGGGGGGGCACTAAATTTAGGCGCAGTATATATAACAGCAGCTATAGGGGACATAATTCAGTTAGTCCCTGCATTATATAGCGCTCTGGTGTGTGCTGGCATACTCTCACTCTGTCTCCCCAAAGGGCTTTTGTGGGTCCTGTCCTCTGTTAGAGCATTCCCTGTGTGTGTGCGGTGTGTCGGTACGGCTGTGTCGACATGTTTGATGAGGATAATGATGTGGAGGCGGAGCAGATGCCTATAGAAGGGATGTCACCCCCTGCGGGGCAGACACCTGAGTGGATGGACTTATGGAAGGAATTGCGTGCACGTGTCGACTCCTTACACAAAAAATTTGACGACATGCCAAATGCGGGACAGCCGGCTTCTCAGCTCGTGCCTGTCCAGGCGTCTCAAAGGCCATCGGGGGCTCTAAAACGCCCGCTACCTCAGATGGCAGACGCGGATGTCGACACGGATACTGACACCAGTGTCGACGACGATGAGTCTAGTCTAATGTCCACTAAGGCCATTCGTTGCATGATTGAAGCAATGAAAGAGGTGTTAGAAATTTCTGATATAAACCCAGGTACCACTAAAAAGGGTATTATGTTTGGGGAGAAAAAACTACCCGTAGTTTTTCCCCCATCAGAAGAATTAAATGAAGTGTGTGAAGAAGCGTGGGCTTTCCCTGATAAAAGATTGGTAATCTCTAAGAAGTTACTAATGGCGTTCCCTTTCCCGCCAGAGGATAGGTCACGTTGGGAGACACCCCCTAGGGTGGATAAAGCGCTCACACGTTTGTCTAAAAAGGTGGCACTACCGTCTCCGGATACGGCCGCCCTCAAGGAACCTGCTGATAGAAAGCAGGAGGCGATCCTGAAGTCTGTATATACACACTCAGGCATTATACTTAGACCAGCTATTGCGTCAGCATGGATGTGCAGTGCTGCCGCTGCGTGGTCAGATTCCCTGTCAGAAAATATTGACACCCTAGACAGGGACACTATTCTGCTAACCATAGAGCATATAAAAGACTCAGTCTTATACATGAGAGATGCACAGAGGGAGATCTGCCGGCTGGCATCTAAAATAAGTGCATTGTCCATTTCTGCTAGGAGAGGCTTATGGACTCGCCAGTGGACAGGGGATGCAGATTCAAAAAGGCACATGGAACTTTTGCCTTATAAGGGTGAGGAGTTATTTGGGGATGATCTCTCGGACCTAGTTTCCACAGCAACTGCTGGGAAGTCAGCATTTTTACCCCATGTTCCCTCACAGCCTAAAAAGGCGCCGTTTTATCAGGTACAGTCCTTTCGGACTCAGAAAAACAGGCGTGGAAAAGGCGGGTCCTTTCTGTCCAGAGGCAGAGGTAGGGGAAAAAGGCTGCAACAAACAGCAGGTTCCCAGGAGCAAAAGTCCTCCCCCGCTTCTTCCAAGTCTGCCGCATGACGGTGGGGCTCCACAGGCGGAGCCAGGTACGGTGGGGGGCCGCCTCAAAAATTTCAGCGATCAGTGGGCTCGCTCACAGGTGGATCCCTGGATCCTGCAAGTAGTATCTCAAGGGTACAAACTGAAATTCGAGGCGTCTCCACCCCACCGGTTCCTAAAATCTGCCTTGCCGATTACTCCTTCAGACAGGGAGGCTGTGCTAGCGGCAATTCACAAGCTGTATTCCCAGCAGGTGATAATCAAGGTGCCCCTACTTCAACAAGGACGGGGTTACTATTCCACACTGTTTGTGGTACCGAAACCGGACGGTTCGGTGAGACCCATTTTAAATTTGAAATCCTTGAACACATACATAAAAAAATTCAAGTTCAAGATGGAATCGCTCAGGGCGGTTATTGCAAGCCTGGACGAGGGGGATTACATGGTATCCCTGGACATCAAGGATGCTTACCTGCATGTCCCCATTTACTATCCTCACCAGGAGTACCTCAGATTTGTGGTACAGGATTGCCATTACCAATACCAGACGCTGCCGTTTGGACTCTCCACGGCACTGAGGGTGTTTACCAAGGTAATGGCGGAAATGATGATACTCCTTCGAAGAAAGGGAGTTTTAATTATCCCGTACTTGGACGATCTCCTAATAAAGGCGAGGTCCAAGGAGCAGTTGTTGGTGGGAGTAGCACTATCTCAGGAGGTGCTACACCAGCACGATTGGATTCTGAATATTCCAAAATCACAGCTGGTTCCGACGACACGTCTACTGTTCCTGGGTATGATTCTGGATACAGTCCAGAAAAAAGTGTTTCTCCCGGAGGAGAAAGCCAAGGAGCTGTCATCTCTAGTCAGAGACCTCCTGAAACCAAAACAAGTATCGGTGCATCACTGCACGCGGGTCCTGGGAAAGATGGTGGCTTCTTACGAAGCAATTCCTTTCGGCAGGTTCCATGCCAGAATCTTTCAGTGGGACCTGTTGGACCAATGGTCCGGATCGCATCTTCAGATGCATCGCCTAATAACCCTGTCTCCAAGAACCAGGGTGTCTCTGCTGTGGTGGCTGCAGAGTGCTCATCTTCTAGAGGGCCGCAGATTCGGCATACAGGACTGGGTCCTGGTGACCACGGATGCCAGCCTTCGAGGCTGGGGGGCAGTCACACAGGGAAGAAAGTTCCAAGGACTATGGTCGAGTCAGGAGACTTCCCTACACATAAATATTCTGGAACTAAGGGCCATTTACAATGCCCTAAGTCAGGCAAAATCCCTGCTTCTACACCAGCCGGTACTAATCCAGTCAGACAACATCACGGCAGTCGCCCATGTAAATCGACAGGGCGGCACAAGAAGCAGGATGGCAATGGCAGAAGCCACAAGGATTCTCCGATGGGCGGAAAATCACGTACTAGCACTGTCAGCAGTGTTCATTCCAGGAGTGGACAACTGGAAAGCAGACTTTCTCAGCAGGCACGACCTCCACCCGGGAGAGTGGGGACTTCATCCAGAAGCCTTCACGCTGATTGTAAATCGATGGGAACGGCCACAGGTGGACATGATGGCGTCCCGCCTAAACAAAAAACTAGAGAGATATTGCGCCAGGTCAAGGGACCCTCAGGCGATAGCTGTGGACGCTCTAGTGACACCGTGGGTGTACCAGTCAGTTTATGTGTTCCCTCCTCTGCCTCTCATACCAAGGGTACTGAGAATAATAAGAAAACGAGGAGTAAGAACAATACTCGTGGTTCCGGATTGGCCAAGACGAGCGTGGTACCCGGAACTTCAAGAGATGATCTCAGAGGACCCATGGCCTCTGCCGCTCAGACAGGACCTGCTGCAGCAGGGGCCCTGTCTGTTCCAAGACTTACCGCGGCTGCGTTTGACGGCATGGCGGTTGAACGCCGGATCCTGAAGGAAAAGGGCATTCCGGAGGAAGTCATTCCTACGCTGATTAAAGCCAGGAAAGATGTAACTGCAAAGCATTATCACCGCATATGGCGGAAATATGTTGCTTGGTGCGAGGCCAAAAAGGCCCCAACAGAGGAATTTCAACTAGGTCGATTTCTACAAAATGGAAAAAAGGGGGTATGATCAAAGGCGCCTGAATGGGTGGGAAGGGAAAAACGGGAAGGGATACAGGGTATACGAGGTGATTAGTTGGATTATGACATAAGCAAAATAAATAAATATAATTAATTTCAACAATACTTGATGTATTCTTCAAACGGGTCTCAATCAGAACGTCCGTCTATGGTGAGAAGCCTCAATGGATATATAAAATAGAGAAAATAAAAGAAAGACCAATGTGTAGTATGTTTAAGAGAGTCTATAAAGCAGTGGTGTCCGGAAGATGGAGCCCTGGTGATTGGGGAACTTGATAGCAGAAAGGACAGGGCCTCACCACCAATTCTTTCGAGAGTAGGGACGTACCAAGACTCACAGTGAGAAAGATGGGAGAAAGCACATAAAGGTATCTTTATCTTTTTCTGATCGATGGAAGGTACAGCGTACCTCACTCACATGTACAGCAGAAAATTTCCTCATATAATGGTATCTTTCAAAAATGGATCCAACGAAATCGATTTCAATAAAAATGTTTCTTTTTAATGAATGACAAAAAGTCAATTTGAAATAAAAATGAAAACAAATACAGAAGCCAATGCGAAAACCTTATTTGTATGGTAACAGCGGGGGTGTGGGGAGAGAGTGTTGATGAACTCCAAAAACAAGAGGGTAATCCGGAATTCCCTCCTGTAAACAAACCCCCCGTGTACCTTACAGAGGTGATCAGGCTTAGGTCAATAAAAGAAATCCACTCTCAGCATGCACCAACGCCGTTTCAACCCTAAGGTCTTTTTCAAGGTGTGAGATTTCTGCATTTCCTACAAGCAGGAGTGACTATGGGCCTGAAATTAGGCTCCATTAAGGTACAGATCTCGGCTCTGTCGATTTTCTTCCAGAAAGAACTAGCTTCACTACCTGAAGTTCAGACGTTTGTGAAAGGAGTGCTGCATATTCAGCCCCCGTTTGTGCCTCCAGTGGCACCTTGGGATCTCAACGTGGTGTTGAGTTTCTTAAAATCACATTGGTTTGAGCCACTTAAAACCGTGGATCTAAAATATCTCACGTGGAAAGTGGTCATATTATTGGCCTTGGCTTCAGCCAGGCGTGTGTCAGAATTGGCAGCTTTGTCATGTAAAAGCCCTTATCTGATTTTCCATATGGATAGGGCGGAATTGAGGACTCGTCCCCAGTTTCTCCCTAAGGTGGTATCAGCTTTTCACTTGAACCAACCTATTGTGGTGCCTGCGGCTACTAGGGACTTGGAGGATTCCAAGTTACTGGACGTAGTCAGGGCCTTGAAAATTTATGTTTCCAGGACGGCTAGAGTCAGGAAAACTGACTCGCTATTTATCCTGTATGCACCCAACAAACTGGGTGCTCCTGCTTCTAAGCAGACTATTGCTCGCTGGATTTGTAGCACAATTCAGCTGGCGCATTCTGCGGCTGGACTGCCGCATCCTAAATCAGTAAAAGCCCATTCCACAAGGAAGGTGGGCTCATCTTGGGCGGCTGCCCGAGGGGTCTCGGCTTTACAACTTTGCCGAGCTGCTACTTGGTCAGGGGCAAACACGTTTGCAAAATTCTACAAATTTGATACCCTGGCTGAGGAGGACCTTGAGTTCTCTCATTCGGTGCTGCAGAGTCATCCGCACTCTCCCGCCCGTTTGCCCAGGAGACTGGGCACAACTAAAGAAAGCTTTTAGGTCACCTGGTGTGCACTGGCTCCTCCCACTATGACCCTCCTCCAAGCCTCAGTTAGGACACTGTGCCCGGACGAGCTGACATAATAAGGAAGGATTTTGAATCCCGGGTAAGACTCCTACCAGCCACACCAATCACACCGTATAACTCGTGATACTATACCCAGTTTAACAGTATGAAAACAACTGAGCCTCTCAACAGATGGCTCAACAATAACCCTTTAGTTAACAATAACTATGTACAAGTATTGCAGAAGAAATCCGCACTTGGGACGTGCGCCCAGCATCCACTACGGACTACGAGAAATAGATTTACAGGTAAGTAAAATCCTATTTCTCTGACGTCCTAGTGGATGCTGGGGACTCCGTAAGGACCATGGGGAATAGACGGGCTCCGCAGGAGACTGGGCACTCTAAAGAAAGATTCAGGACTATCTGGTGTGCACTGGCTCCTCCCCCTATGACCCTCCTCCAAGCCTCAGTTAGATTTCTGTGCCCGGCCGAGCTGGATGCACACTAGGGGCTCTCCTGAGCTCCTAGAAAGAAAGTATAGTTTAGGTTTTTTATTTTACAGTGAGACCTGCTGGCAACAGGCTCACTGCAGCGAGAGACTAAGGGGAGAAGAAGCGAACCTACCTAACTGGTGGTAGCTTGGGCTACTTAGGCTACTGGACACCATTAGCTCCAGAGGGATCGAACACAGGACCCGACCTCGTCGTCCGTTCCCGGAGCCGCGCCGCCGTCCCCCTTACAGAGCCAGAAGCAAGAAGGTCCGGAAAATCGGCGGCTGAAGACTTCTGTCTTCCTCCAAGGTAGCGCACAGCACTGCAGCTGTGCGCCATTGCTCCTCATGCACACCACACACTTCGGTCACTGATGGGTGCAGGGCGCTGGGGGGGGGCGCCCTGAGCAGCAATAATATACACCTTGGCTGGTAAACTAACACCATATATAGCCCCAGGGGCTATATAGGTGTAAATTAACCCCTGCCAGACGTTTTAAAATAGCGGGAGAAAGCCCGCCGAAAAAGGGGCGGAGCCTTCTCCCTCAGCACACTGGCGCCATTTTCCCTCACAGCTCCGCTGGAAGGATCGCTCCCTGGCTCTCCCCTGCAGTCCTGCACTACAGAAAGGGTAAAAAAGAGAGGGGGGGCACAATTTAGGCGCAGTATACAATATATATATGCAGCTATAAGGGAAAAAACTTTTATAAGGTGATATCCCTGTGATATATAGCGCTCTGGTGTGTGCTGGCATACTCTCCCTCTGTCTCCCCAAAGGGCTTTGTGGGGTCCTGTCCTCTGTCAGAGCATTCCCTGTGTGTGTGCTGTGTGTCGGTACTGCTGTGTCGACATGTATGATGAGGATAATGATGTGGAGGCGGAGCAAATGCCTGTGAATGTGATGTCACCCCCTGCGGGGTCGACACCTGTGTGGATGGACTTATGGAAGGAATTACGTGACAGTGTCAGCTCCTTACATAAAAGGTTTGACGACATAGGACAGCCGGCTTCTCAGCTTGTGCCTGTCCAAGCGTCTCAAATGTCATCAGGGGCTGTAAAACGCCCGCTACCTCAGATGACAGATACAGATGTCGACACGGATAACGACTCCAGTGTCGACGACGATGAGACTAGTGTACCCTCCAATAGGTCCACCCGTTACATGATTGAGGCAATGAAAAATGTATTACACATTTCTCTAACGTCCTAGTGGATGCTGGGGACTCCGAAAGGACCATGGGGAATAGCGGCTCCGCAGGAGACTGGGCACAAAGTAAAAGCTTTAGGACTAGCTGGTGTGCACTGGCTCCTCCCCCTATGACCCTCCTCCAAGCCTCAGTTAAGATTTTGTGCCCGAACGAGAAGGGTGCAATCTAGGTGGCTCTCCTGAGCTGCTTAGAGTAAAAGTTTAAATAGGTTTTTTTATTTTCAGTGAGACCTGCTGGCAACAGGCTCACTGCATCGAGGGACTAAGGGGAGAAGAAGCGAACTCACCTGCGTGCAGAGTGGATTGGGCTTCTTAGGCTACTGGACATTAGCTCCAGAGGGACGATCACAGGCCCAGCCATGGATGGGTCCCGGAGCCGCGCCGCCGGCCCCCTTACAGAGCCAGAAGAGTGAAGAGGTCCGGAAAATCGGCGGCAGAAGACGTCCTGTCTTCAATAAGGTAGCGCACAGCACCGCAGCTGTGCGCCATTGCTCTCAGCACACTTCACACTCCGGTCACTGAGGGTGCAGGGCGCTGGGGGGGGGCGCCCTGGGACGCAATGAAAATACCTTAAATGGCTAAAAATACATCACATATAGCTCCTGGGCTATATGGATGTATTTAACCCCTGCCAGTTTTCCACAAAAAAGTGGGAGAAAGGCCGCCGAAAAAGGGGCGGAGCCTATCTCCTCAGCACACAAGCGCCATTTTTTCCTCACAGCTCCGTTGGAGGAAGGCTCCCTGACTCTCCCCTGCAGTCCTGCACTACAGAAACAGGGTAAAACAAGAGAGGGGGGGGCACTAAATTGGCATATTAATATATACAGCAGCTATATTAGGGAAAAACACTTATATAAGGTTATCCCTATATATATATAGCGCTCTGGTGTGTGCTGGCAAACTCTCCCTCTGTCTCCCCAAAGGGCTAGTGGGGTCCTGTCCTCTGTCAGAGCATTCCCTGTGTGTGTGCTGTGTGTCGGTACGCTGTGTCGACATGTATGAGGAGGAAAATGGTGTGGAGGCGGAGCAATTGCCTGTGTTAGTGATGTCACCCCCTAGGGAGTCGACACCTGACTGGATGGTCTTATGGAAAGAATTACGTGATAGTGTCGGCACTTTACAAAAGACTGTTGACGACATGAGACAGCCGGCAAATCAGTTAATACCTGTACAGGCGTCTCAAACACCGTCAGGGGCTATAAAACGCCCGTTACCTCAGGTCGATACAGACACTGACACGGACACTGACTCCAGTGTCGACGGTGAGGAAACAAACGTATTTTCCAGTAGGGCCACACGTTACATGATCACGGCAATGAAGGAGGTTTTGAACATTTCTGATACTACAAGTACCACAAAAAAGGGTATTATGTGGGGTGTGAAAAAACTACCCGTAGTTTTTCCTGAATCAGATGAATTAAATGAGGTGTGTGATGAAGCGTGGGTTTCCCCCGATAAAAAACTGCTAATTTCTAAAAAATTATTGGCATTATACCCTTTCCCGCCAGAGGTTAGGGCGCGTTGGGAAACACCCCCTAGCGTAGATAAGGCGCTCACACGCTTATCAAAACAAGTGGCGTTACCGTCTCCTGATACGGCCGCCCTCAAGGAACCAGCTGATAGGAAGCTGGAAAATATCCTTAAAAGTATATACACACATACTGGTATTATACTGCGACCAGCAATCGCCTCAGCCTGGATGTGCAGTGCTGGGGTGGCTTGGTCGGATTCCCTGACTGAAAATATTGATACCCTGGACAGGGACAATATATTATTGACTATAGAGCATTTAAAGGATGCATTTCTATATATGCGAGATGCACAGAGGGATATTTGCACTCTGGCATCAAGAGTAAGTGCGATGTCCATTTCTGCCAGAAGAGGATTATGGACGCGACAGTGGTCAGGGGATGCGGATTCCAAACGGCATATGGAAGTATTGCCGTATAAAGGGGAGGAGTTATTTGGGGTCGGTCTATCGGACCTGGTGGCCACGGCAACGGCTGGAAAATCCACCTTTTTACCCCAAGTCACCTCGCAGCAGAAAAAGATACCGTCTTTTCAGGCTCAGTCCTTTCGTCCCCATAAGGGCAAGCGGGCAAAAGGCCACTCATATCTGCCCCGGGCCAGAGGAAGGGGAAAAAGACTGCAGCAAACAGCCTCTTCCCACGAACAGAAGCCCTCCCCCGCTTCTGCCAAGTCCTCAGCATGACGCTGGGGCCTTACAAGCGGACTCAGGCACGGTGGGGGCCCGTCTCAAGAATTTCAGCGCGCAGTGGGCTCACTCGCAAGTGGACCCCTGGATCCTGCAGGTAGTATCTCAGGGGTACAAATTGGAATTCGAGACGTCTCCCCCTCGCCGGTTCCTGAAGTCTGCTTTACCAACGTCTCCCCCCGACAGGGAGGCGGTATTGGAAGCCATTCACAAGCTGTATTCCCAGCAGGTGATAATCAAGGTACCCCTCCTACAACAGGGAAAGGGGTATTATTCCACGCTGTTTGTGGTACCGAAGCCGAACGGCTCGGTGAGACCCATTTTAAATCTGAAATCCTTGAACACTTACATAAAAAGGTTCAAGTTCAAGATGGAGTCACTCAGAGCAGTGATAGCGAACCTGGAAGAAGGGGACTATATGGTGTCTCTGGACATCAAGGATGCTTACCTCCATGTCCCAATTTGCCCTTCTCACCAAGGGTACCTCAGGTTTGTGGTACAGAACTGTCACTATCAGTTTCAGACGCTGCCGTTTGGATTGTCCACGGCACCCCGGGTCTTTACCAAGGTAATGGCCGAAATGATGATTCTTCTTCGAAGAAAAGACGTCTTAATTATCCCTTACTTGGACGATCTCCTGATAAGGGCAAGGTCCAGAGAACAGTTAGAGGTCGGAGTAGCACTATCTCAAGTAGTACTACGACAGCACGGATGGATTCTAAATATTCCAAAATCGCAGCTGATTCCGACGACACGTCTGCTGTTCCTAGGGATGATTCTGGACACAGTACGGAAAAAGGTGTTTTTCCCGGAGGAGAAAGCCAAGGAGTTATCCGACCTAGTCAGGAACCTCCTAAGACCAGGCCAAGTGTCAGTACATCAATGCACAAGGGTCATGGGAAAGATGGTGGCTTCTTACGAAGCGATTCCATTCGGCAGATTCCACGCAAGAACTTTTCAGTGGGATCTGCTGGACAAATGGTCCGGATCGCATCTTCAAATGCATCAGCGGATAACCCTGTCTCCAAGGACAAGGGTGTCTCTCCTGTGGTGGTTACAGATTGCTCATCTCCTAGAGGGCCGCAGATTCGGCATTCAGGAGTGGGTCCTGGTGACCACGGATGCCAGCCTGAGAGGCTGGGGAGCAGTCACACAGGGAAGAAATTTCCAGGGCTTGTGTTCAAGCATGGAAACGTCACTTCCATTAATATCCTGGAACTAAGGGCCATTTACAATGCCCTAAGTCAGGCAAGACCTCTGCTTCAGGGTCAGCCGGTGTTGATCCAGTCGGACAACATCACGGCAGTCGCCCACGTAAACAGACAGGGCGGCACAAGAAGCAGGAGGGCAATGATGGAAGTGGCAAGGATTCTTCGCTGGGCGGAGAATCATGTGATAGCACTGTCAGCAGTGTTCATTCCGGGAGTGGACAACTGGGAAGCAGACTTCCTCAGCAGACACGATCTTCACCCGGGGGAGTGGGGACTTCACCCAGAAGTCTTCCACATGATTGTGAACCGTTGGGAAAAACCAAAGGTGGACATGATGGCGTCCCGCCTCAACAAAAAACTGGACAGATATTGCGCCAGGTCAAGGGACCCTCAGGCAATAGCTGTGGACGCTCTGGTAACACCGTGGGTGTACCAGTCAGTGTATGTGTTCCCTCCTCTTCCTCTCTTACCAAAAGTACTGAGAATCATAAGAAGGAGAGGAGTAAAGACTAGAGATGAGCGCCTGAAATTTTTCGGGTTTTGTGTTTTGGTTTTGGGTTCGGTTCCGCGGCCGTGTTTTGGGTTCGAACGCGTTTTGGCAAAACCTCACCGAATTATTTTTGTCGGATTCGGGTGTGTTTTGGATTCGGGTGTTTTTTTCCAAAAACACTAAAAAACAGCTTAAATCATAGAATTTGGGGGTCATTTTGATCCCAAAGTATTATTAACCTCAAAAACCATAATTTACACTCATTTTCAGTCTATTCTGAATACCTCACACCTCACAATATTATTTTTAGTCCTAAAATTTGCACCGAGGTCGCTGTGTGAGTAAGATAAGCGACCCTAGTGGCCGACACAAACACCGGGCCCATCTAGGAGTGGCACTGCAGTGTCACGCAGGATGTCCCTTCCAAAAAACCCTCCCCAAACAGCACATGACGCAAAGAAAAAAAGAGGCGCAATGAGGTAGCTGTGTGAGTAAGATTAGCGACCCTAGTGGCCGACACAAACACCGGGCCCATCTAGGAGTGGCACTGCAGTGTCACGCAGGATGGCCCTTCCAAAAAACCCTCCCCAAACAGCACATGACGCAAAGAAAAAAAGAGGCGCAATGAGGTAGCTGTGTGAGTAAGATTAGCGACCCTAGTGGCCGACACAAACACCGGGCCCATCTAGGAGTGGCACTGCAGTGTCACGCAGGATGGCCCTTCCAAAAAACCCTCCCCAAACAGCACATGACGCAAAGAAAAAAAGAGGCGCAATGAGGTAGCTGACTGTGTGAGTAAGATTAGCGACCCTAGTGGCCGACACAAACACCGGGCCCATCTAGGAGTGGCACTGCAGTGTCACGCAGGATGTCCCTTCCAAAAAACCCTCCCCAAACAGCACATGACGCAAAGAAAAAAAGAGGCGCAATGAGGTAGCTGTGTGAGTAAGATTAGCGACCCTAGTGGCCGACACAAACACCGGGCCCATCTAGGAGTGGCACTGCAGTGTCACGCAGGATGTCCCTTCCAAAAAACCCTCCCCAATCAGCACATGATGCAAAGAAAAAGAAAAGAAAAAAGAGGTGCAAGATGGAATTATCCTTGGGCCCTCCCACCCACCCTTATGTTGTATAAACAAAACAGGACATGCACACTTTAACCAACCCATCATTTCAGTGACAGGGTCTGCCACACAACTGTGACTGATATGACGGGTTGGTTTGGACCCCCCCCAAAAAAGAAGCAATTAATCTCTCCTTGCACAAACTGGCTCTACAGAGGCAAGATGTCCACCTCATCTTCACCCTCCGATATATCACCGTGTACATCCCCCTCCTCACAGATTATCAATTCGTCCCCACTGGAATCCACCATCTCAGCTCCCTGTGTACTTTGTGGAGGCAATTGCTGCTGGTCAATGTCTCCGCGGAGGAATTGATTATAATTCATTTTAATGAACATCATCTTCTCCACATTTTCTGGATGTAACCTCGTACGCCGATTGCTGACAAGGTGAGCGGCGGCACTAAACACTCTTTCGGAGTACACACTTGTGGGAGGGCAACTTAGGTAGAATAAAGCCAGTTTGTGCAAGGGCCTCCAAATTGCCTCTTTTTCCTGCCAGTATAAGTACGGACTGTGTGACGTGCCTACTTGGATGCGGTCACTCATATAATCCTCCACCATTCTATCAATGTTGAGAGAATCATATGCAGTGACAGTAGACGACATGTCCGTAATCGTTGTCAGGTCCTTCAGTCCGGACCAGATGTCAGCATCAGCAGTCGCTCCAGACTGCCCTGCATCACCGCCAGCGGGTGGGCTCGGAATTCTGAGCCTTTTCCTCGCACCCCCAGTTGCGGGAGAATGTGAAGGAGGAGATGTTGACAGGTCGCGTTCCGCTTGACTTGACAATTTTGTCACCAGCAGGTCTTTCAACCCCAGCAGACCTGTGTCTGCCGGAAAGAGAGATCCAAGGTAGGCTTTAAATCTAGGATCGAGCACGGTGGCCAAAATGTAGTGCTCTGATTTCAACAGATTGACCACCCGTGAATCCTTGTTAAGCGAATTAAGGGCTGCATCCACAAGTCCCACATGCCTAGCGGAATCGCTCCGTGTTAGCTCCTTCTTCAATGCCTCCAGCTTCTTCTGCAAAAGCCTGATGAAGGGAATGACCTGACTCAGGCTGGCAGTGTCTGAACTGACTTCACGTGTGGCAAGTTCAAAGGGCATCAGAACCTTGCACAACGTTGAAATCATTCTCCACTGCACTTGAGACAGGTGCATTCCATCTCCTATATCGTGCTCAATTGTATAGGCTTGAATGGCCTTTTGCTGCTCCTCCAACCTCTGAAGCATATAGAGGGTTGAATTCCACCTCGTTACCACTTCTTGCTTCAGATGATGGCAGGGCAGGTTCAGTAGTTTTTGGTGGTGCTCCAGTCTTCTGTACGTGGTGCCTGTACGCCGAAAGTGTCCCGCAATTTTTCTGGCCACCGACAGCATCTCTTGCACGCCCCTGTCGTTTTTTAAAAAATTCTGCACCACCAAATTCAAGGTATGTGCAAAACATGGGACGTGCTGGAATTTGCCCATATTTAATGCACACACAATATTGCTGGCGTTGTCCGATGCCACAAATCCACAGGAGAGTCCAATTGGGGTAAGCCATTCCGCGATGATCTTCCTCAGTTGCCGTAAGAGGTTTTCAGCTGTGTGCGTATTCTGGAAAGCGGTGATACAAAGCGTAGCCTGCCTAGGAAAGAGTTGGCGTTTGCGAGATGCTGCTACTGGTGCCGCCGCTGCTGTTCTTGCGGCGGGAGTCCATACATCTACCCAGTGGGCTGTCACAGTCATATAGTCCTGACCCTGCCCTGCTCCACTTGTCCACATGTCCGTGGTTAAGTGGACATTGGGTACAACTGCATTTTTTAGGACACTGGTGAGTCTTTTTCTGACGTCCGTGTACATTCTCGGTATCGCCTGCCTAGAGAAGTGGAACCTAGATGGTATTTGGTAACGGGGGCACACTGCCTCAATAAATTGTCTAGTTCCCTGTGAACTAACGGCGGATACCGGACGCACGTCTAACACCAACATAGTTGTCAAGGACTCAGTTATCCGCTTTGCAGTAGGATGACTGCTGTGATATTTCATCTTCCTCGCAAAGGACTGTTGAACAGTCAATTGCTTACTGGAAGTAGTACAAGTGGGCTTACGACTTCCCCTCTGGGATGACCATCGACTCCCAGCGGCAACAACAGCAGCGCCAGCAGCAGTAGGCGTTACACGCAAGGATGCATCGGAGTAATCCCAGGCAGGAGAGGACTCGTCAGACTTGCCAGTGACATGGCCTGCAGGACTATTGGCATTCCTGGGGAAGGAGGAAATTGACACTGAGGGAGTTGGTGGGGTGGTTTGCGTGAGCTTGGTTACAAGAGGAAGGGATTTACTGGTCAGTGGACTGCTTCCGCTGTCACCCAAAGTTTTTGAACTTGTCACTGACTTATTATGAATGCGCTGCAGGTGACGTATAAGGGAGGATGTTCCGAGGTGGTTAACGTCCTTACCCCTACTTATTACAGCTTGACAAAGGGAACACACGGCTTGACACCTGTTGTCCGCATTTCTGGTGAAATACCTCCACACCGAAGAGCTGATTTTTTTGGTATTTTCACCTGGCATGTCAACGGCCATATTCCTCCCACGGACAACAGGTGTCTCCCCGGGTGCCTGACTTAAACAAACCACCTCACCATCAGAATCCTTCTGGTCAATTTCCTCCCCAGCGCCAGCAACACCCATATCCTCCTCATCCTGGTGTACTTCAACACTGACATCTTCAATCTGACTATCAGGAACTGGACTGCGGGTGCTCCTTCCAGCACTTGCAGGGGGCATGCAAATAGTGGAAGGCGCATGCTCTTCACGTCCAGTGTTGGGAAGGTCAGGCATCGCAACCGACACAATTGGACTCTCCTTGTGGATTTGGGATTTCAAAGAACGCACAGTTCTTTGCGGTGCTTTTGCCAGCTTGAGTCTTTTCAGTTTTCTAGCGAGAGGCTGAGTGCTTCCATCCTCATGTGAAGCTGAACCACTAGCCATGAACATAGGCCAGGGCCTCAGCCGTTCCTTGCCACTCCGTGTGGTAAATGGCATATTGGCAAGTTTACGCTTCTCCTCCGACAATTTTATTTTAGGTTTTGGAGTCCTTTTTTTTCTGATATTTGGTGTTTTGGATTTGACATGCTCTGTACTATGACATTGGGCATCGGCCTTGGCAGACGACGTTGCTGGCATTTCATCGTCTCGGCCATGACTAGTGGCAGCAGCTTCAGCACGAGGTGGAAGTGGATCTTGATCTTTCCCTAATTTTGGAACCTCAACTTTTTTGTTCTCCATATTTTATAGGCAGAACTAAAAGGCACCTCAGGTAAACAATGGAGATGGATGGATTGGATACTAGTATACAATTATGGACGGACTGCCACGGTTAGGTGGTATAAAAAAACCACGGTTAGGTGGTATATATTGTAATACAATTATGGATGGACGGACTGCCTGCCGAGTGCCGACACAGAGGTAGCCACAGCCGTGAACTACCGCACTGTACACTGGTTGATAAAGAGATAGTAGTATACTCGTAACAACTAGTATGACTGACTATGACGGTATAAAGAATGAAAAAAAAAACACGGTTAGGTGGTATATATTGTAATACAATTATGGATGGACGGACTGCCTGCCGAGTTCCGACACAGAGGTAGCCACAGCCGTGAACTACCGCACTGTACACTGGTTGATAAAGAGATAGTAGTATACTCGTAACAACTAGTATGACTGACTATGACGGTATAAAGAATGAAAAAAAAACCACGGTTAGGTGGTATATATTATAATACAATTATGGATGGACGGACTGCCTGCCGACTGCCGACACAGAGGTAGCCACAGCCGTGAACTACCGCACTGTACACTGGTTGATAAAGAGATAGTAGTATACTCGTAACAACTAGTATGACACTATGACGGTATAAAGAATGAAAAAAAAACCACGGTTAGGTGGTATATATTATAATAATACAATTATGGATGGACGGACTGCCTGCCGAGTTCCGACACAGAGGTAGCCACAGCCGTGAACTACCGCACTGTACACTGGTTGATAAAGAGATAGTAGTATACTCGTAACAACTAGTATGACTGACTATGACGGTATTTAGAATGAAAAAAAAACCACGGTTAGGTGGTATATATTGTAATACAATTATGGATGGACGGACTGCCTGCCGACTGCCGACACAGAGGTAGCCACAGCCGTGAACTACCGCACTGTACACTGGTTGATAAAGAGATAGTAGTATACTCGTAACAACTAGTATGACTGACTATGACGGTATAAAGAATGAAAAAAAAACCACGGTTAGGTGGTATATATTATAATACAATTATAGATGGACGGACTGCCTGCCGACTGCCGACACAGAGGTAGCCACAGCCGTGAACTACCGCACTGTACACTGGTTGATAAAGAGATAGTAGTATACTCGTAACAACTAGTATGACACTATGACGGTATAAAGAATGAAAAAAAAACCACGGTTAGGTGGTATATATTATAATAATACAATTATGGATGGACGGACTGCCTGCCGAGTTCCGACACAGAGGTAGCCACAGCCGTGAACTACCGCACTGTACACTGGTTGATAAAGAGATAGTAGTATACTCGTAACAACTAGTATGACTGACTATGACGGTATAAAGAATGAAAAAAAAACCACGGTTAGGTGGTATATATTGTAATACAATTATGGATGGACGGACTGCCTGCCGAGTTCCGACACAGAGGTAGCCACAGCCGTGAACTACCGCACTGTACACTGGTTGATAAAGAGATAGTAGTATACTCGTAACAACTAGTATGACTGACTATGACGGTATAAAGAATGAAAAAAAAACCACGGTTAGGTGGTATATATTATAATACAATTATGGATGGACGGACTGCCTGCCGACTGCCGACACAGAGGTAGCCACAGCCGTGAACTACCGCACTGTACACTGGTTGATAAAGAGATAGTAGTATACTCGTAACAACTAGTATGACACTATGACGGTATAAAGAATGAAAAAAAAACCACGGTTAGGTGGTATATATTATAATACAATTATGGATGGACGGACTGCCTGCCGACTGCCGACACAGAGGTAGCCACAGCCGTGAACTACCGCACTGTACACTGGTTGATAAAGAGATAGTAGTATACTCGTAACAACTAGTATGACACTATGACGGTATAAAGAATGAAAAAAAAACCACGGTTAGGTGGTATATATTATAATACAATTATGGATGGACGGACTGCCTGCCGAGTGCCGACACAGAGGTAGCCACAGCCGTGAACTACCGCACTGTACACTGGTTGATAAAGAGATAGTAGTATACTCGTAACAACTAGTATGACTGACTATGACGGTATAAAGAATGAAAAAAAAACCACGGTTAGGTGGTATATATTATAATACAATTATGGATGGACGGACTGCCTGCCGACTGCCGACACAGAGGTAGCCACAGCCGTGAACTACCGCACTGTACACTGGTTGATAAAGAGATAGTAGTATACTCGTAACAACTAGTATGACACTATGACGGTATAAAGAATGGAAAAAAAACCACGGTTAGGTGGTATATATTATAATACAATTATGGATGGACGGACTGCCTGCCGACTGCCGACACAGAGGTAGCCACAGCCGTGAACTACCGCACTGTACACTGGTTGATAAAGAGATAGTAGTATACTCGTAACAACTAGTATGACACTATGACGGTATAAAGAATGAAAAAAAAACCACGGTTAGGTGGTATATATTATAATAATACAATTATGGATGGACGGACTGCCTGCCGACTGCCGACACAGAGGTAGCCACAGCCGTGAACTACCGCACTGTACACTGGTTGATAAAGAGATAGTAGTATACTCGTAACAACTAGTATGACTATGACGACGGTATAAAGAAAGAAAAAAAAATACCACGGTTAGGTGGTATATAATTATACAATTATGGATGGACGGACTGCCTGCCGAGTGCCGACTGCCGACACAGAGGTAGCCACAGCCGTGAACTACCGCACTGTACTGTGTCTGCTGCTAATATAGACTGGTTGATAAAGAGATAGTATACAACAATATACTACTATACTGGTGGTCAGGCACTGGTCACCACTAGTCACACTGGCAGTGGCACTCCTGCAGCAAAAGTGTGCACTGTTTAATTTTAAATTAATATAATATTATGTACTCCTGGCTCCTGCTATAACAACCTGCAGTGCTCCCCAGTCTCCCCCACAATTATTATAAGCTTTTATACATTGATGTGCAGCACACTGGGCTGAGCTGAGTGCACACAGACTGAGTCACACTGTGTGACTGCTGTGTATCGTTTTTTTCAGGCAGAGAACGGATATAGCAGAGAACGGATATATTAAATAAAAGTTAACTTAACAACAACTGCACTGGTCACTGTGGTAAACTCTGTCTGCACAATCTCTCTCTCTTCTAATCTATTCTAATGGAGAGGACGCCAGCCACGTCCTCTCCCTATCAATCTCAATGCACGTGTGAAAATGGCGGCGACGCGCGGCTCCTTATATAGAATCCGAGTCTCGCGAGAATCCGACAGCGTCATGATGACGTTCGGGCGCGCTCGGGTTAACGAGCAAGGCGGGAAGATCCGAGTCGCTCGGACCCGTGAAAAAAAAAGTGAAGTTCGTGCGGGTTCGGATTCAAAGAAACCGAACCCGCTCATCTCTAGTAAAGACTATACTCGTGGCTCCGGATTGGCCAAGAAGGACTTGGTACCCGGAAATTCAAGAGATGCTCACGGAAGACCCGTGGCCTCTACCTCTAAGAAAGGACCTGCTCCAGCAGGGACCATGTCTGTTCCAAGACTTACCGCGGCTGCGTTTGACGGCATGGCGGTTGAACGCCGGATCCTGAAGGAAAAAGGCATTCCGGATGAAGTCATCCCTACCCTGATCAAAGCCAGGAAGGATGTAACCATACAACATTATCACCGTATTTGGCGAAAATATGTTGCGTGGTGCGAGGCCAGGAAGGCCCCTACAGAGGAATTTCAACTGGGTCGTTTTCCTGCATTTCCTGCAAACAGGACTGTCTATGGGCCTCAAATTAGGGTCCATTAAGGTTCAAATTTCGGCCCTGTCAATATTCTTCCAAAAAGAACTGGCTTCTGTTCCTGAAGTTCAGACGTTTGTCAAGGGAGTACTGCATATACAGCCTCCTTTTGTGCCTCCAGTGGCACCTTGGGATCTCAATGTAGTTTTGGGATTCCTAAAATCACATTGGTTTGAACCACTCACCACTGTGGACTTAAAATATCTCACATGGAAAGTGGTAATGCTGTTAGCCCTGGCTTCAGCCAGGCGTGTCTCAGAATTGGCGGCTTTATCCTATAAAAGCCCTTACCTAATTTTTCATACGGACAGGGCAGAATTGAGGACTCGTCCTCAATTTCTCCCTAAGGTGGTTTCAGCATTTCACTTAAACCAGCCTATTGTGGTGCCTGCGGCTACTAGGGACTTGGAGGATTCCAAGTTGCTGGACGTAGTCAGGGCCCTGAAAATATGTTTCCAGGACGGCTGGAGTCAGGAAATCTGATTCGCTGTTTATCCTGTATGCACCCAACAAGCTGGGTGCTCCTGCTTCTAAGCAGACGATTGCTCGTTGGATTTGTAGTACAATTCAGCTTGCACATTCTGTGGCAGGCCTGCCACAGCCAAAATCTGTAAAAGCGCATTCCACACGGAAAGTGGGCTCATCTTGGGCGGCTGCCCGAGGGGTCTCGGCTTTACAACTTTGCCGAGCAGCTACTTGGTCAGGGGCAAACACGTTTGCTAAATTCTACAAATTTGATACCCTGGCTGAGGAGGACCTGGAGTTCTCTCATTCGGTGCTGCAGAGTCATCCGCACTCTCCCGCCCGTTTGGGAGCTTTGGTATAATCCCCATGGTCCTTTCGGAGTCCCCAGCATCCACTAGGACGTTAGAGATAATAAGAATTTACTTACCGATAATTCTATTTCTCATAGTCCGTAGTGGATGCTGGGCGCCCATCCCAAGTGCGGATTGTCTGCATTACTTGTACATAGTTATTGTTACAAAAATCGGGTTATTGTTGTTGTGAGCCATCTTTTCAGAGGCTCCTTCTGTTATCATGCTGTTAACTGGGTTCAGATCACAAGTTGTACGGTGTGATGGGTGTGGCTGGTATGAGTCTTACCCGGGATTCAAAATCCTTCCTTATTGTGTACGCTCGTCCGGGCACAGTATCCTAACTGAGGCTTGGAGGAGGGTCATAGGGGGAGGAGCCAGTGCACACCAGCTAGTCCTAAAGCTTTTACTTTGTGCCCAGTCTCCTGGGGAGCCGCTATTCCCCATGGTCCTTTCGGAGTCCCCAGCATCCACTACGGACTATGAGAAATAGAATTATCGGTAAGTAAATTCTTATTTTCTGATAATACCCCAGGTACCACAATAAAGGGTATTATGTTTGGTGAGAAAAAACTACCAGTAGTTTTTCCTGCATCTGAGGAATTAAATGAGGTGTGTGAGGAAGCGTGGTCTTCCCCAGATAAGAAATTAATAGTTTCTAAACGGTTATTGGCAGCGTACCCTTTCCCGCCAGAGGATAGGTCACGTTGGGAAACACCCCCTAGGGTAGATAAAGCGCTGACACGCTTATCAAAAAAGGTGGCACTACCGTCTCCGGATACGGCCGCCCTAAAGGAACCTGCTGATAGAAAGCAGGAAAATACCCTTAAAGCTATATACACACACACCCGCATTATATTGAGACCCGCTATTGCATCGGCTTGAATGTGCAGTGCTGCAGCTGCGTGGTCAGATTCCCTGTCGGATAACATTGATACCATGGATAGGGACAATATTTTGCTGACGATAGAGCATATAAAAGACGCCATCTTATACATGCGTGATGCACAGAGGGATATTTGCCGGCTGGCATCAAAAATAAGCGCTATGTCCATTGCCGCCAGAAGGGGGTTATGGACTCGGCAATGGTCAGGCGATGCCGACTCGAATCGGCACATGGAAGTTTTGCCCTATAAAGGGGTGGAACTTTTTGGGGATGGTCTGTCAGACCTCGTTTCCACAGCTACTGCTGGGAAATCGACCTTTTTGCCACAGGCTACCCCACAGCAAAAGAAAGTACCGTATTATCAGGTACAGTCCTTTCGGCCCCAGAAAAATAAGAGGGCTAGAGGCTCATCCTTTCTGCCGAGGGGCAGAGGTAGGGGGAAAAAGCTGCAGCACACAGCTAGTTCCCAAGAGCAGAAGTCCTCCCCTGCGTCCGGTAAGTCCACAGCATGACGCTGGGGCTGCTCAGGCGGACCCGGGTACGGTGGGGGCCCGTCTCAGGAATTTCAGCACACAGTGGGCTCTCTCACAGGTGGATCCCTGGGTCCTTCAAGTAGTGTCTCAGGGGTACAGGCTGGAATTCGAGACGTCTCCCCCCTGCCGTTTCCTAAAATCTGCCTTACCGGCAACTCCCTCTGCCAGGGAGGCAGTGTTGGTGGCTATTCAAAAACTATATTCACAGCAAGTGATTGTCAAGGTACTCCTCCTTCAACAGGGAAAGGGTTACTATTCCACAATGTTTGTGGTACCGAAACCGGACGGTTCGGTGAGACCCATCTTAAATTCAAAAGCCTTGAACACTTATATCAAAAGGTTCAAGTTCAAGATGGAATCGCTCAGGGCGGTTATTGCGAGCCTGGACGAGGGGGATTACATGGTCTCCCTGGACATCAAGGATGCATACCTGCATGTCCCTATTTACCCTCCGCACCAGGAGTACCTCAGATTTGTGGTACAGGACTGTCACTATCAGTTCCAGACGCTGCCGTTTGGGTTATCCACGGCACCGAGGGTCTTTACCAAGGTAATGGCCGAAATGATGATACTCTTTCGCAAGAAGGGAGTTTTAATTATCCCATACTTGGACGGTCTCCTGATAAAGGCGAGGTCCAAAGAACAGTTGGTAGTGGGGGTAGCACTTTCTCGGGAAGTGCTACAACAGCACGGCTGGATTCTCAATATTCCAAAGTCACAGCTGGTCCCGACGACACGTCTTCTGTTCCTGGGAATGATTCTGGACACAGACCAGAAAAGAGTGTTTCTTCCAGTGGAAAAAGCCGAGGAGTTGTCATCTCTAGTCAGAGACATCCTAAAACCAGGACAGGTGTCGGTACATCAATGCACACGAGTCCTGGGAAAAATGGTAGCTTCGTACGAAGCAATCCCATTCGGAAGGTTCCACGCAAGGACGTTCCAGTGGGACCTGTTGGACAAATGGTCCGGGTCCCATCTCCAGATGCAACAGCGGATAACCCTGTCGGCAAGAACCAGGGTGTCGCTGCTGTGGTGGCTGCAGAGGGCTCATCTACTAGAGGGCCGCAGATTCGGAATACAGGACTGGGTCCTGGTGACCACGGATGCCAGCCTTCGGGGCTGGGGTGCAGTCACACAGGGAAGAAATTTCCAAGGACTGTGGTCAAATCGGGAGATTTCGCTTCACATAAATATTCTGGAGCTAAGGGCCATTTACAATGCCCTAAGCCAAGCAAGGCCCCTACTTCAGAACCAGCCGGTACTGATCCAATCAGACAACATCACGGCGGTTGCCCATGTAAACAGACAGGGCGCCACAAGAAGCAGGATGGCGATGGCAGAAGCCACAAGGATTCTCCGATGGGCAGAGAATCATGTGTTGGCACTGACAGCAGTGTTCATTCCGGGAGTGGACAACTGGGAAGCAGACTTCCTCAGCAGGCACGACCTCCACCCGGGAGAATGGGGACTTCATCCGGAAGTCTTCCAAATGCTGGTAGACCGTTGGGAAAGACCACAGGTGGATATGATGGCGTCCCGCCTCAACAAAAAGTTGAAAAGATATTGCGCCACGTCAAGGGACCCTCAGGCGATCGCTGTGGACGCTCTAGTGACACCGTGGGTGTACCAGTCGGTTTATGTGTTTCCTCCTCTGCCTCTCATTCCCAAGGTACTGAGAATAATAAGAAAGCGAGGAGTGAAAACTATACTCGTGGTTCCGGATTGGCCAAGAAGAGCTTGGTACCCGGAACTTCAAGAGATGCTTGCAGAGGACCCTTGGCCTCTGCCGCTCAGACAAGACCTGCTGCAGCAGGGACCCTGTCTGTTCCAAGACTTACCGCGGCTACGTTTGACGGCATGGCGGTTGAACACCGGATCCTAAAGGAAAAGGGCATTCCGGAGGAAGTCATCCCTACCCTGTTCAAAGCCAGGAAGGATGTCACCGCAAAACATTATCACCGCATTTGGCGAAAATATGTTGCGTGGTGTGAGGCCAAGAAGGCCCCGACGGAGGAATTTCAGCTGGGTCGATTCCTGCATTTCCTGCAAGCAGGGGTGACGTTGGGCCTCAAATTGGGGTCCATTAAGGTCCAGATTTCGGCTCTGTCGATTTTCTTCCAAAAAGAACTGGCTTCACTGCCTGAAGTTCAGACGTTTGTCAAAGGAGTTCTGCATATTCAGCCTCCTTTTGTGCCCCCAGTGGCACCTTGGGATCTCAATGTGGTTTTGGAATTCCTGAAATCACATTGGTTCGAGCCACTTAAGACTGTGGATTTGAAATATCTCACGTGGAAAGTGGTCATGTTGTTGGCCCTGGCTTCGGCCAGGCGAGTATCAGAATTGGCGGCTTTGTCTTGTAAAAGTCCTTATCTGATTTTCCATATGGATAGGGCAGAGTTGAGGACTCGTCCTCAGTTTCTCCCGAAGGTGGTCTCAGCTTTTCACTTAAACTAACCTATTGTGGTGCCTGCGGCTACTAGGGACTTGGAGGATTCCAAGTTACTGGACGTAGTCAGGGCCCTGAAAATGTATGTTTCCAGGACGGCTGGAGTCAGGAAAACTGACTCGCTGTTTATCCTGTATGCACCCAACAAGCTGGGTGCTCCTGCTTCTAAGCAGTCTATCGCGCGCTGGATTTGTAGCACTATTCAGCTGGCGCATTCTGCGGTGGGATTACCGCAGCCTAAATCAGTAAAAGCCCATTCCACAAGGAAGGTGGGCTCATCTTGGGCGGCTGCCCAAGGGGTCTCGGCTTTACAACTTTGCCGAGCTGCTACTTGGTCAGGGGCAAACACGTTTGCAAAATTCTACAAATTTGATACCCTGGCTGAGGAGGACCTGGAGTTCTCTCATTCAGTGCTGCAGAGTCATCCGCACTCTCCCGCCCGTTTGGGAGCTTTGGTATAATCCCCATGGTCCTTACGGAGTCCCCAGCATCCACTAGGACGTCAGAGAAAATAAGAATTTACTCACCGGTAATTCTATTTCTCGTAGTCCGTAGTGGATGCTGGGCGCCCATCCCAAGTGCGGATTGTCTGCAATACTTGTAAATAGTTATTGTTACTATAATCGGGTTGTTATTGCGAGCCATCTGTTCAGAGGCTCCATTGTTATCATACTGTTAACCGGGGTTCCTATCACGAGTTATATGGTGTGATTGGTGTGGCTGGTATGAGTCTTACCCGGGATTCAAAAATCCTTCCTTATTGTGTCAGCTCTTCCGGGCACAGTTCCTAACTGAGGCTTGGAGGAGGGTCATAGGGGGAGGAGCCAGTGCACACCAGATAGTCCTGAATCTTTCTTTAGAGTGCCCAGTCTCCTGCGGAGCCCGTCTATTCCCCATGGTCCTTACGGAGTCCCCAGCATCCACTACGGACTACGAGAAATAGAATTACCGGTGAGTAAATTCTTATTTTTCTCTAACGTCCTAGTGGATGCTGGGTACTCCGTAAGGACCATGGGGATTATACCAAAGCTCCCAAACGGGCGGGAGAGTGCGGATGACTCTGCAGCACCGATTGAGCAAACACAAGGTCCTCCTCAGCCAGGGTATCAAACTTGTAGAACTTTGCAAAAGTGTTTGAACCTGACCAAGTAGCCGCTCGGTAAAGCTGTAATGCCGAGACCCCTCGGGCAGCCGCCCAAGAAGAGCCCACCTTCCTAGTGGAATGGGCCTTAACTGATTTTGGCAGCGGCAATCCAGCCGCAGAATGAGCCTGCTGACTCGTGTTACAGATCCAGCGAGCAATAGTTTGCTTTGAAGCAGGAGCACCAAGCTTGTTGGAAGCATACAGGATAAACAAAGACTCTGTTTTCCTGACCCTTGCCGTTCTGGCTACATAAACCTTCAAAGCCCTGACCACATCAAGTAACTCGGAATCCTCCAAGTCAGTAGTAGCCACAGGCACCACAATAGGTTGGTTTCTTTGAAAGGATGAAACCACTTTCGGCAGAAATTGTGGACGGGTCCGCAATTCTGCTCTATCTGCATGGAAAACCAGATAGGGGCTTTTATGTGACAAAGCCGCCAACTCTGACACCCGCCTAGCCGAAGCCAAGGCTAATAGCATGACCACCTTCCTCGTGAGATATTTCAACTCCACCATTTTGAGTGGTTCAAACCAGTGGGTTTTCAGGAAACTCAACAACACGTTAAGATCCCAAGGTGCCACTGGAGGCACAAAAGGGGGCTAAATATGCAGCACTCCCTTTACAAACGTCTGGACTTCAAATAGAGAAGCCAACTCTTTTTGAAAGAAAATGGATGGGGCCGAAATCTGGACCTTAATGGAACCCAATTTTAGGCCCAAATTCACTCCGGACTGTAGGAAGTGAAGGAAACGGCCCAGCTGGAATTCCTCCGTAGGAGCATTCCTGGCCTCACACCAAGCAACATATTTTCACCATATACGGTGATAATGTTGAGCTGTCACGTCCTTCCTAGCCTTTATCAGCGTAGGAATGACCTCATCCGGAATGCCTTTCTCTGCTAGGATCCGGCGTTCAACCGCCATGCCGTCAAACGCAGCCGCGGTAAGTCTTGGAACAGACAGGGCCCCTGTTGCAACAAGTCCTGTCTTAGAGCAAGAGGCCACGGGTCCTCTGTGAGCATTTCTTGCAGATCTGGATACCAAGTCCTTCGTGGCCAATCTGGAACAACGAGTATTGTTCTCACTCCTCTTTTTCTTATTATCCTCAGCACCTTGGGTATGAGAGGAAGAGGAGGAAATACATAGACCGACTGGAACACCCATGGTGTCACCAGGGCATCTACAGCTATCGCCTAAGGGGCTCTTGACCTCGCGCAATACCTCTGTAGCTTTTTGTTGAGGCGGGATGCCATCATGTCCACCTGTGGCAGTTCCAACCGACTTGTAATCTGTGCGAAGACTTCCTGATGAAGTCCCCACTCTCCCGGGTGGAGGTCGTGTCTGCTGAGGAAGTCTGCTTCCCAGTTGTCCACTCCCGGGATGAACACTGCTGACAGTGCGCTTACGTGATTCTCCGCCCAGCGAAGAATTCTGGTGGCTTCCGCCATCGCCACTCTGCTCCTTGTGCCGCCTTGGCGGTTTACATGAGCCACTGCGGTGATGTTGTCTGACTGAATTAGAACCGGTTGGTCGCGAAGCAGGGTCTCCGCTTGACGTAGGGCGTTGTATATGGCCCTTAGTTCCAGGATGTTGATGTGAAGGCAAGTCTCTTGACTTGACCACAGACCTTGGAAATTTCCCTGTGTGACTGCACCCCAACCTCGGAGGCTTGCGTCCGTGGTCACCAGGACCCAGTCCTGAATGCCGAATCTGCGGCCCTCGAGAAGGTGAGCGCTCTGCAGCCACCACAGAAGTGACCCCCTGTCCCTGGGGGATAGTGTGATTATCCAGTAAGTCCCATTGAAAGGTCCTCGCATGGAACCTGCCGAAGGGAATGGCCTCATATGATGCCACCATCTTTCCCAGGACACGAGTGCAGTGATGCACTGACACCTGTTTTGTTTTGTTTTTTATATATTCTTTATTTTGGTTTTTCAGAAGAAACAAAGATGTTACAAACAATACAACATTATATTAACACGTGGGTCGTTAGACCGGTAAAGCATAGAACATCTAGAATCCACACAAAAGACATGACAAAGGATAGTGGGGGGAAAAAGGGGTAAAGTCAGGGAAGGGGAATGTGTGAGCTAATCAATCTTAACTAGGTGCAAATATGGGTTCCGTACAGTGAGGCGGATTACATCAGAAAGCGGTATCCTGGTGAGTCTAGTGGAATCTGGTCTTTGTAGGTGGAGGTAGATTTAAATTCCAGCCAAGAAAACCACGTGGCGACATAATCGGCATGTGAGTCAAAGACTGAATGAAAAATATCCTCCATTGTTCTATAAAATTCTATTCGCTGGAACCATTCCCATATTCCGGGGGGGACCGGAGACTTCCAGTGGACCGGTACCACCGCCCTTGCTGCGTTATTCAGATGCTTGAGAAGGGAATGTTTGTACTTTGCTAGTGGAATTGTAGTGTGGGAGAGCAACCAGAAGTCAATCCCAGTAGGAGCCTGAAACCCCAGGATTTTGGAGGAAATTTGAATAACCTGGCCCCAAAAGGTAGAGATCAGGGGGCAGTCCCACCATATGTGAATAAGGGTACCACGGTCTTTTCCACATCTCCAGCACAAGGGGGATACCGAAGGAAAGAACTTATGCAGAAGGGAGGGACATCGATACCACCTAGTAAGCAGTTTATAATGTGTTTCAATAACTTCTAAACTTGTAGAGCAACGGGACATAATTTCACAGTGCTTTTTCCAATTAATATGTATCCCTCTAGGTGCAAGATCAGCATCCCATTTCGTGCAAAAAGCGGGATCTCCTGTGAAATGTCCATGTAGCAGTATCTTATATATACCCGATACAACATGTGTGGGTTCAGAGGATTGGGAGCACATTGCTTCAAAAGGTGTAATATTACTAGTTAATGTAGCGGGTGACCTATGAGACAGAGTAAAGTGACGAATTTGGAGATAAAACCAGAAGTCAGTCGCAGGAATATCAGTGCCCTCCCTGAGTTCCTCAAAAGCTCTGACCCTCCCTCCAGAGAGCAAATGTGTTACCCTAGTCAAGCCTGCCTGTTTCCACCTGGCGGCCGCACCTCCACCCATACCCGGCCCAAACAGTGGGTTGTCAAGAAGCGGGAGAAGCAGGGAAGTAGATGAGGAAAGACCCAGTCTATATCGCAGTGTTCTCCATAGAGCTAAGGTGGGCCCAACCGTCAAGTGTGGGGAGCGGCCAATAGTCCTAAGCCAGGGTACTGCCTGCAGTTGTAAACCCGAGGACCGTTTCTCCAAGTCAACCCACTGCTTAGAGCCGGCACCAGGTCGCGACCAATCCAGGATCCTATTCAAAATCGTAGCCTGATAGTATGTCGAGACCATGGGCAGCTGTTGGCCCCCCTGCGTCTTCCTATAAAATAGGTAGCAATGCTTGAACCTGGGCTTCCTGCCCCCCCAAACAAATCGGCTAATAGCTTTGTGTGTGTCTACCCAAAACTGATGGGGGAGCTTTAAGGGGATGGTCTGGAAAAGATACAGCAGCCTTGGCAGGATATTAATTTTCACAATGCTCATACGGCCTAGCCAGGAGAACTTCTGTTGAAGCCACTGCGACATTTCCTTACGCAGCTTACGCAGCAAAGGGAGGTGGTTTAGAGTGACAGTAGTCGAAAGTGAGGAGGGAATCAAGATGCCTAAATATTTAATGTGTGAGGGGTGCCAGGTGAAGGGAAACATAGTCTTCAGAGACGAGACTAAGTTAGCGGGGAGAGAGATATTAAGGGCCGTAGACTTCGCATAATTGATCTTAAAATTGGATAATGCTCCAAAGCGTGCAAATTCTTTCATAAGACCAGACAGGGATATAGCAGGGTTCGTAACGACCGCTAGCAGGTCGTCCGCGAACAATGCAAGTTTGTGTTCAGTTTCACCCACCCTCAAGCCAGTGACAACAGGGTTCTGTCGGATGGCCCTAGCCAGAGCCTCCATACAGATAACAAATATCAATGGTGACAACGGGCATCCCTGTCTAGTCCCATTAGAGATGTCTATCGGGTCAGAAAGTATTCTGTTCACCCGCACCTGTGCCGAGGGAGCTCGATATAGCGCTAAGATTTTTTGCAAAAACACTTCCCCCAGGCCCAATCGTCGCAGCGTCTTTTCCATAAAAACCCAGTCGATGCGGTCAAAGGCTTTCTCAGCGTCTATGGAGAGAAGCATCATGGGAGCCTTATCGGAGCTTGCATGGGCTATCAGGTCAATCACCCGTATGGTGTTGTCCCTCGCCTCTCTACCTCGAACGAAGCCAACCTGATCCGAGTGTATCATTGCCTGCAGCAACAAACACAGGCGGTTTAGCGTACAATTTAATATCAACATTAAGGAGGGAGATTGGCCTGTAACAGGATGGCAATGATGGGTATTTCCCGTCTTTAGGGATGACCGTGACGTGTGCCTCTAAGGACTGGTTTGAAAAGGGGGCCTGCGGAGAGACAGAATTGCAAGCGTAGAGCAAGAGAGGGAGAAGTTTATCTTGAAATGTTTTGTAATAGGATATGGGGAGGCCGTCGGGGCCTGGACTTTTACCAGACGGGGAGGACTTCAGGGCGGACACAAGTTCGTCGTTTGTAAAGGGGTCTTCAAGGGCTTTAATTATAGCTGGGGAGAGGGACGGGAAATTAATCTCTTCTAGGAAATCCTCTACTGCCTTCCCATGCATTGACTGTTCACATTGGGAACGCAGAGATGTCAAATTATAGAGTTTCGTATAGTATGCCTGAAAGATCTCAGCCATCTTACCGTCAGAAGCATGGGGCACACCAGAGGAGTCCCTAATCTCCCTAATATAGGTAAGGGATCTTTGGGCACGGAGAGAGCGGGCAAGAAGCTTCCCAGGTTTGTTACCCCACCTATGGAACTTGTGCCGGCAGCAATGGAACGCCCCGTGCGGGTGCCTTCATTCAGCAAGTTATTAAGGGAAGACCGAGCTTCTTGCAGTTCTGCCAACACATCGGAAGTTAGTGTGGATTTATGTATGAGTTCCAGTTTTTTTAATTTTAGCAAGTAGGGCTTCCCGACAGTCATTTTTTTGTTTCTTGAGGAGGGAGCCCAGTTGGATGCATTTGCCTCTAACCACGCATTTATGGGCTTCCCACACCGTCACAGGGGATACCTCGTCAGTCACATTAAAAGCAATATAATCCTCTATAGTGCTTTCTAATTGGGCTCGACAGTCTGGGTCTCTGAGAAATCGCTCGTTAAAACGCCAACGCCATTGGCGTGGGGGAGGGTGGCGTAAAGACAGGGTAAGTGTAGTGGGGGCATGGTCAGAGCCAACTTTTTGACCTATTGTGGCATCTACAAGAAAATCAAGGGAGTTATGATCCACAAAGAGATAGTCGATACGGGAATAACAATTATGTGGATAAGAATAAAACGTGTAGTCCCTATCTTTGGGGTGGAGCAGGCGCCAGGTGTCCATTAGCTGGAAATCATGCAGGATTGACTTAAAGCGTCTAACATCATGTAATGAGGATCTGGGTGCTCCAGTTGAAGTATCTAGAAGAGGCTCCAACGCCCAGTTAAGGTCACCTCCAATCACTAATACCCCTGCCAGAGACTGTTCTATCAGCTCCAACGCCTCTCTCATAAAACGGATCTGGCCCTGATTAGGGAGATAAAGGTTAACAAAGGTAAAAGTTTGGTCAGCAATAGTGGCCTTCACCAACAGGCCCCTCCCATCTCCAATAGGGGTTTCTGATATATCACATAATCTAATGTGCTTAGCGAATAAAATTGCAACCCCCTTGGCCTTAGCCCCAGAGAAATCATTATAATATCCCTGCGGGAAATGACGGGAGTGTAGCTTCGGAGAGGCACCTCTTTTAAAGTGCGTCTCCTGAAGGAACACCACGTCCGCTTTGTCGGTATACAGAGAGTGTAGAAGCCGGGATCTCTTCTCGGGGATGTTAAGGCCTTTTACGTTGAATGATACTAACTTTAAATTAGCCATATTGATCTGATACTAGTGAATACCAGCACTGCAATTTCCACGTGTCACCTATATAACACTGCTGAAAGAGTAACCGCCCATAATACCTCATCCAAGTGGGGGGAGGGGGGGAGGGAAGCACAAGAGGAAGGACAGGGGGAAGTAACGTAGACAATAGAAGACAAAGAAAACAACTGTCAATACAACAGCAACACTCTGCATCATTAGCCATGGGAAACCAGATTCGGCCCATGATCTACAAATGTATAGCAGAGCAAGGGGGGGTCTGAGGGGAACCGGGACACATCGCCATCAGATAACATTGAGGTACAAACAAAATTATTCAGTGGACAGACCAGGTCACATAAAATAGAAATTGAATCAGAAGACTACGAAATATAGTAAGGCACTGGGTGCTGAAGGCAAAACGGCATAACGGGTAACATTAATCTAATATAGGAGTGACACAGCCTAGGAATCAAGAAACAAAAACCAACGCACATAACTAGGCAGGAAGTGTCAGTACCTGAGCAACCGTTGGAGGCAAACAGGCACTGAAACAGTTGCCGGCATAGAACTATGCAACCAGCAGTGGAGGGACATCGCAAAAAAAGAAAACAACATATCAAAATCACGTTAAATATGTCAAGTAGTCACGTGTCCCTGGAGATTGTAACTGGAGGCCCTGCCCACCTCCGCCATCCCGTGTCATCTGTGGCAACTGTAGCAGCAGGAACGGTTGAAGATTCCTTGAACGTGTCGTCCCGTCGCCGTCTCCTGGGATTACGGACTCTCTGCCACCGTTCCATTTGGGGCGGAGGAGACAATGAAAGTTCAAACGGGTCCAACCAATTAGGGAGACTCGGGGTCGGGATATCCAGGGCTGAGCAGAAGTCCTTAACGCCATCATATTCCTGTAGGACAAAAAGGGTTCCTTTGTAGGTCACTTGGATAGACAATGGGAATCCCCACCGAAATTTGATGTTACGGTTTTTAAGTTCATCTGTGAGGGGGCGGAGTATACGCCTCTGTTGTAAGGTAGACCACAAGAGGTCCGGGAAGATTTGTATCCTATGACCCTCAAAAATAATGTCCGGTACCCGTCTGGCTGCTCTAAGAATCTCCTCCTTTTCCTGAAAGTAGTGGAGTCTGCAGATAACGTCCCGGGGTCTTTCCGTTGGCGTCCCTCTAGGTCGCAAGGCCCGATGTGCTCTGTCAAACACCATCTGGAAGTCAGAGTCCGCCCCTAAAAGTTCATTGAATATTTTGGTTAGAGCAGATTCAACGTTTTGGGGAGCGACGTCTTCAGGCAGTCCCCGTATTCGCAGATTATTCCGGCGTCCCCTGTTATCCACGTCATCTAGTCGGCGGCCCATGGCTATCAGAGAACGCGACTGGCGAGAAATGAGATCATGGAGATCAGATATTTTAGAGTCCGTCCTCTCGGAGCTATCCTCCAACGTTACCACTCTATCTGCGACCTGAGTGACATCGGACTGTATGGAAGAGAGACGGGTCTGAATGGAATCTTGTATCCGTTGTTCCATGGACTGAAGGTCTTGTTGCAGGTCCTGGCGGGTGGGAAGGGACCGCAGTTTAGAGAGAATGGTAGATAAGTCCGAGGACTCCACCACAGGAGAAGATGGCGGAAGGAGAGCAGGGAGTTCCCCAGCCGTATTACCGGCCATGGTTCCGGAGAGTAATGAAGACGAAGAAGGGGTGGATGAGGTAGAGTCAGTTACTGGTGGCCCGGCTTCAGGTGGGTGAGTAGGCCGCAACCTGCACGGGTGCAGGAGGCACCCGCCAGCTCTGCAGACCACTGCACCCAAGGTAGGAGTGGGGCGAGGGTGCAGGAACAAGTGTGGGGATTCAGGTAGCAGCAGGCAATAGTGTAAATATAGATGCCTCAGGCAGAAGCTCCAGCACTACACAACTGCCTGGGTCTGTTACCAAGCCACGCCCCCACCTGTTTTGGTTTTAATAGGTTCCTGACCAGTGTCATGAGTTCCTGAGCTTTCTCCATCGGGAGATAAACCCTTTTCTGGTCTGTGTCCAGAATCATGCCCAGGAAAGGCAGACGAGTCGTAGGAACCAACTGCGACTTTGGAATATTTCGAATCCAGCCGTGTTGCCGTAACACTTCCAGAGAAAGTGCTACGCTGATCAGCAACTGCTCTCTTGATCTCGCTTTTATGAGGAGAACGTCCAAGTATGGGATAATTGTGACTCCTTGCTTCCGCAGGAGCACCATCATTTCCGCCATTACCTTGGTAAATATTCTCGGTGCCGTGGAGAGACCAAACGGCAACGTCTGAAATTGGTAATGACAATCCTGTACCACAAATCTGAGGTACGCCTGATGAGGTGGATAAATCCCCCCCTTCCAGGCTTGCGATGACCGCTCTCAGCGATTCCATCTTGAACTTGAACCTTTTCAGGTATATGTTCAGGGATTTTAAATTCAATATGGGTCTGACCGAACCGTCCGGTTTCGGGACTACAAACATGGTCGAATAATAACCCCTTCCTTGTTGAAGGAGGGGAACCTTGACCACCACCTGTTGAAGATACAATTTGTGAATTGCAGTTAACACTATTTCCCTCTCGTGGGGGGAAGCTGGCAGGGACGATTTGAGGTATCGGTGAGGTGGCATCTCCTCGAATTCCAGCTTGTATCCCTGAGACACAATCTCTATTGCCCAGGGATCCAACTGGGAGTGAACCCACTTGTGGCTGAAATTTCGAAGACGTGCTCCCACCGGTCCTAGCTCCGCTTGCGGAGCCCCAGCGTCATGCAGTGGATTTTGTAGAGGCCGGGGAGGACTTCTGTTTCTGGGAACTAGCTGTGTTGTGCAGCTTCTTTCCTCTGCCCCTGCCTCTGGCAAGAAAGGACGCACCTCGGACTTTCTTGTTTTTCTGTGATCGAAAGGACTGCATTTGATAATACGGTGCTCTCTTAGGCTGTGAGGAAACATATGGCAAAAAATTTTACTTTCCAGCAGTAGCTGTGGAGACCAGGTCTGAGAGACCTTCCCCAAACAATTCCTCACCCTTGTAAGGTAAAACCTCCATATGCCTTTTTGAGTCGGCATCACCTGTCCATTGCCGAGTCCACAGGACCCTTCTGGCAGAAATTGACATAGCATTTATTCTAGAACCCAGTAGACTAATGTCTCTTTGAACATCTCTCATATAAAGGACAGCGTCTTTAATATGCCCCAGGGTCAATAAAACAGTATCCCTATCTAGGGTATCCAACTCCTCTGATAAGGTATCAGTCCATGCTGCTACAGCACTACAGAACCAGGCCGACGCGATTGCCGGTCTGAGCAAGGTACCTGAATGTGTATAAATGGACTTCAGGGTACCCTCCTGCTTGCAATCAGCAGCATCCTTGAGGGTAGCCGTATCCTGAGACGGTAGGGCTACCTTTTTGGATAAGCGTGTAAAAGCTTTGTCCACCCTAGGGGAGGATTCCCATCGTAACCTGTCCGTTGGCGGGAAAGGATACGCCATAAGAATCCGTTTGGAAATCTGCATTCTTTTATCTGGAGATTCCCAAGCTTTTTCACATAACTCATTCAGTTCGTGTGAGGGGGGAAAAATTACCCCAGGCTTCTTTCCCTTATACATATAAACCCTTGTGTCAGGGACAGGGGTTTCCTATGTGATGTGCAAAACATCCTTAATTGCTATAATCATATATCGGAGTGATTTAGCCAACTTTGGCTGTAACTTTGCATCATCGTCATCGACACTGGAGTCAGAATCCATGTCGGTATCTGTGTCAACAAATTGGGATAGTGGGCGCTTCTGAGACCCTGACGGCCTCTGCGACATAGGATCAGGCACGGGTTGGGACCCTGACTGTCCTGAGGCTTCAGCTTTATCTAACCTCTTATGTAAGGAATTAACATTATCATTTAAAACCTTCCACATATCCATTCAATCCGGTGTCGGCGCCGTCGGCGGAGACACCACATTCACTTGCACCCGCTCTGCTTCCACATAGCCTTCCTCATCAGACATGTCGACACAAGCGTACCGACACACCACACACACAGGGAATGCCCTTTTTGAAGACAGTTCCCCCACAAGGCCCTTTGGAGAGACAGAGAGAGAGTATACCAGCACACACCCCAGCGCTATATCCCAGGAATAACACAGTAACTTAATGTTAACCCAGTAGCTGCTGTTTATATAGTGTTTTTTGCGCCTAATTTATGTGCCCCCCCCCCCCCTCTCTCTTTTTACCCTCTTCTACCGTGAATCTGCAGGGGAGAGCCTGGGGAGCTTCCTCTCAGCGGAGCTGTGGAGAAAAAATGGCGCTGGTGAGTGCTGAGGTAGAAGCTCCGCCCCCTCGATGGCGGGTTTCTGTCCCGCTTAAATATGCATTTTCTTGGCGGGGGCTCATACATATATACAGTGCCCAACTGTATATATGTTCACTTTCGCCAAAAAGAGGATCCAAATGCTGCCCAGGGCGCCCCCCCCCCCCCCCTGCGCCCTGCACCCTTACAGTGAGCGGAGTATGTGAGGTGTGTGGGAGCAATGGCGCACAGCTGCAGTGCTGTGTGTTACCTCAGTGAAGAACAGAGTCTTCTGCCGCCGATTTGAAGTCTTCTTGCTTCTCATACACACCCGGCTTCTGTCTTCCGGCTCTGCGAGGGGGACGGCGGCGCGGCTCTGGGATCGGACGGCGAGGGTGAGATCCTGCGTACGACCCCCCTGGAGCTAATGGTGTCCAGTAGCCTAAGAAGCAGGACCTAGCTTCAGAGCGTAGGACTGCTTCTCACCCCTCTGTCCCACGATGCAGGGAGTCTGTGGTTAGCAGAGCTCCCTGAAAATAAAAAACCTAACAAAATACTTTCTCTCAGCGAACTCAGGAGAGCTCACTGAAAAGCACCCAGCTCGTCTGGGCACAGTATCAAACTGAGGTCTGGGGGAGGGGCATAGAGGGAGGAGCCAGTGCACACCAGAACCTAAATTCTTTCTTAAAGTGCCCATGTCTCCTGCGGAGCCCGTCTATCCCAATGGTCCTTACGGAGTCCCCAGCATCCACTAGGACGTTAGAGAAAAGGTAAACGATCACCGGCCGTGGCCGGTTCCCAAGAGCAGAAGTCCTCCCCGGCTTCTGCCAAATCCACCGCATGACGCTGGGGCTCCTCTGCGGGAGTCCGCACTGGGGGGGGGGGGGGCACGTCTCATGCTCTTCAGTCAGTTCTGGGCTCGTTCGGCCCTGGACCCATGGGTTTTAGAAATAGTGTCCCAGGGGTACAAACTGGTGTTTCAAGACATTCCCATTCACCGATTTTTCAAATCGGCCTTACCAGCTTCTCTTCCGGACAGGGAGGTCGTATGGGCCGCAATACAAAAATTGTGTCACAATCAAGTCATTGTCAGGGTTCCCCCCGTCGCAACAGCGAGAAGGCTTTTATTCGAGCCTGTTCTTGGTCCCAAAGCCAGACGTCTCAGTCAGACCAATCCTGAACCTCAAATCCCTCAATTTCTACCTGTCAGGAATCCGCAGTCTCCATTGCATCACTTCCAGTGAACAGGGGTCTCCTGGCTTCAGTCCTCTGTTTTCAGAGTATTCCCTGTGAATTGAACCTGTGGAACTACAGGTTCCAGCAGTTCCAGTCTACAGTCTCCTGCAGCCCACAGCTCACTGTGCTCCACCTAACCAGTTCTATCTTTTGGTAACCACTGGTATCAGCCTGCAGCCTGGAATACACAGTGTTTCTAGTTAAACAGCATTTACTCCCGGTGCACTACTGATCCCAGCCAGCAACCAGCAGTGCATGGCATTAACTGTCTACAGTGTTATTCTCCCGGTTAATCACCAGCTCCAGTTAACTCACAGCTGATCTGAACACCCAATCCAGCAGGGTGTGTTCTCACAGAGATCATCACAGACCAAGGTGTTTAAACTCCAGTTCCTGGCTCAGTCCTCATCGCCTTGGACAACTCGTCACATTCTGTGAACAGGCGTCTCCTGTTTGCAGTCCTCTGTCTACAGAGATGTCCTTGTGTATTGGACCTGTGGAACAACGGGTACCAGCTGTCCCAGTTCCGTTCCAGTTTCCAGCTGTTCCAGTGTTCCTGTGGAACTACAAGTTCCAGCAACTACTCCAGCTCTTCTGCGAGTCACATTCAGTGTGCAAGTTCCTGTGTTCCAGTCTCCAGTTTCCCTGTGTCCCTGTTTACCTTCTAGTCTGTACCGGTATCACCGTGGAACAGCAAGCACCAGCAATACCTGCATTTGTTATCTGGCTCCACACCTTCTACAGCTACAGTGTGCTCCAGCCCTCTGCAGTAGAGACTATCTCTCCAGGTGCATCTCATCATCTCACCTGTGTATCAGCCTGCAAGCTGCCTGTGCATTTCCAACTGCACAGTGAACTTTATACCAGTCTCCTGCATCTGCTACCAGGTTTGCTACCAATATCACCATCTCTGCTGGCTCCACGTTTTAATAATCTCTGGTTCCCATACCAGCATATTGTTTCCTTGTTCAACTATACAGTCATACTGCTATTGCCATAGACTCTCACTGTTATTGCCATAGACTCTCAGCTTCCACGCTGCACCATACCCATTGCATTTATTGTTTGTTATTGCAAGTATTCCTGCTGCCATATTGTTTCTCTTTTCACTTAATAAATAACATTGCGCACATGCGCAGGAATCCAATCCAGTCTCCTCACTTCTTCCATCCTACCTCCACTGACCCACTAGCGCCCCCTCTGGGGACACAAACCAGACCGAACCTGACAGTTTGTCCAAGGCCCATGGACCCGGATGGTGGTCAGAGTGTGGGGTCAGGGTTACTCCAGAGTTTGGTGTCACGACTCAATGATTATGAGGCTGCACAACAACAAGTGATCCTGTTTCTACAGGGAATGTCTATCCGTTTGGATACCTTGCAGCAATCCCTTCCAAGTTCTGTTTCTCCAGTTCCTGTTCAAGTCACTCCTGCTCCAGTCATTTCAACTTTCCCTGCACAATCCGTTCCTGTGGATGGATCTTGCTCAAGTCAGTCCTATGGCAGTCCCTTCACAGCTAATTCTCCTGAGAGAGCGACTTCCTCCTTTGAAAGCTTCAAGACTCCTTTGTTGTCTGCTGTGAACTCTGAACCAATAAGCACTCCTTATCATCTATTGGAACAACTTCAAAGTCTCCTAACAAAAATCATTCCAATAATGCCAGAAATCCTGGGTGGTGCTTTAAACGCCGTGAAGAGTCCTGCTCAAAGTATTGAGACTAGTGCGACCTCCGTGTCAACTTTTTTTCAAACTAAAGTCTCTTCTCCTATGCAGAGAGAGGGCAGATTCCAGAGCTACCCGCGCTCCAAACTCAGGAGCTGAACGCCGGCATCGCAAGCAGCTTCACCTCTGCTTTTACTGTGGGAGTTCTAGTCATCTTATTAAGGACTGTTCCTTCCGCGACTCAAAAGTTGGTGACCGGTCCCAACATCACAGTGTTTTCACCTGCAAACCTTCCAGCGTATCCTCTACAGTTTCAAGTTCCTTTACCCCGGACAGGAGTGTCCAAAAAGTCTACGATTGGGGTCCTGTGACAAATAGACCCAATCCCAAGTTCAGAAATCAACAGAGACTATCTATGTTACTCATAACTAAAGTAGTTTCTGTGCCTACAGCCCGAGAAGGGGCATCTGTGCCTACAGCCCGAGAAGGGGCATCTGTGCCTACAGCCCGAGAAGGGGCATCTGTGCCTACAGCCTGAGAGGGGGCGTCTGTGTCTACAGCCCCAGGTGGGGCATCTGATGTTGTGACCCCAGAAGGGGTATCTGATGTTCAGGTTCCAGAAGTGGCATCCGGGCATGCAACTCAAATAAGTGTGTCTGATCTATTAACCCCAGGAGGGGTCTTTGGAGTTTCAGCCTCAAGTGAGGAATCCAGGGCCAAGATCCCAGAAGGAATTCTTAAAGCCACAGATACAGACATGAACTTTTGTTTGCCAACTTCAGAGAGTGCTACCAGCTCAGTACCACTCCAAGAGGGATCATCAGAACATCCGTATTCTGTCTATACAGAGTCAAGTGTCAATGGACCTAGCCCGGTTCCAGCCGTCGGTCCAAAGTCTTCACTGGTTCCAGCCAGCCTGAGTGGCTCCAATGATGGGCTACCTCCTTCGGTTCCAGCCGATTCCAGAATCCTCGGATCAAATCCGGTCCTATCCGTCAGTCCGAGGACTCCACCGGTTCCTGCCGCTTCAAGCTCTTCCGGACCCAATCCGGTCCCATCCGTCTGTCCGGATCAGCCTCCTTCGGTTCCAGCCGATTCCAGTAAGCCTCCTTCGGTTCCAGCCGATTCCAGTCTCTTCGGATCAAATCCGGTCCTATCCGTCAGTCCGCAGACTCCTCCGGTTCCAGCCGGTTCAAGCTTTTCTGGACCCAATCCGGTCCCATCCGTCTGTCCAGATCAGCCTCCTTCAGTACAAGTCAATTCAAGTAGTCCTGTACAAATCCCGGATCCATCCGTTTGTCCAAAGTTGCCATCTGTCCCTGCCGATTCCAGTTCCTCTGAACCTGGTGTGGTTCTCTCCAGTGTTTCAAGTAAGCAACTCCTGTCGCTATGTCCAGAGTCTACAGTTCTTGCAGATATTGCAGTTGCCTCAACCCAGATGGAGGCTCTAAGCATCTCACCCCAAGATGAAGCTTCTAGCGTTCTGTCAACCTCAGCTGAGAATTCCCGTCAGTCAATCCAGGAGATGACGTCCTCTCTTCACCCTTGAGCATTTCAAGTTGATTCTACTCCCGCTTCTGAATGCTTATTCCAGTCCTCTACTCTCAAGTGTCCTACATGGTCTTCCGAGACTTCAACTGACATTCAGCCTTCCAAGTGTCCACTAGATACACAAGCTCCAGTCTACTTTGATGGTGACTATGCTCAATTTCGTGCAGTGGCGAGCCAATACCTCGCTTTTACTGAGTGGGAATCTTCAGTGACTATTTCTCCAGCCAATGCAATCAGATACTTCCTCCTGTTCTTCAAAGGTAGAGCACTGGACTGGGCGAATCCTCTCATTGAATCTAAAGATCCGCTACTGAGTGATCTTCCCGCTTTCTGCGAAGCCGTAAAACAGGAGTTTGCTCCAAAGTTTATGCATTCAAAGTCATCTGGGCATTCTGGCCAATTTGTCAACAGTTTGCCTACTGCTAAATCCTCTCCAACTTCTCTGTCTGTGCAAGATCAGGATACATTAGACCAAGCTACTAAAGATTTCCAAGCTGCAAAGTCAAGACAAGGTTCTCAGACTTCAGATTTGAAAGTTGCATATACTTCCGTGTCTCCATCCTACAGCAACACTTCTGAAAGTATTGACTCCCCGGATTCAACATCTGCTCAGTCTTCTGATCAGTCTTCCAGTTCTCAGTTTTTCGACTCAACTCTTTCCAAACACGATCAGGTTCTGTTGAATTAATGTATCAGAGATTTCAAGAATTGGAGAGCTCAAAAACCAGTTCAAAGTCTACCATCTGTTGATGTAAGTGTTGGCTATGCTGCCGTTACCCCTAGTCCTGGTGTCTCATATAGCTTCAAATTCACTGGTCCACAGGTTGTCTCAGATAATGTTATTCCCAAACAAAAGGCTCCCATGACCACACTAGACCTGGACTTTGACTCTGAAAGTGAGTTTGTTGATAAAGACTCGCGTTACATTATGGGAGGTTCTATCCTTCCTAGCTATGCCTTTTCTCAGGAAGTAAATTCTGTCTCAAATGACCATGAATGGTCTACTTGTTCTGACGAGGAAAATCTGTCTTCTGAAGATGAAAGTTGGGAAGACTTTTGAGGACCTAAGTTCTTTTTCAAGGTTCCTCCAAGTTCCAGCGTGGGTGTTCGGTGCCCACCCATAAAAGGGGGGGTACTGTCAGGAATCCGCAGTCTCCATTGCATCACTTCCAGTGAACAGGGGTCTCCTGGCTTCAGTCCTCTGTTTTCAGAGTATTCCCTGTGAATTGAACCTGTGGAACTACAGGTTCCAGCAGTTCCAGTCTTCAGTCTCCTGCAGCCCACATCTCACTGTGCTCCACCTAACCAGTTCTATCTTTTGGTAACCACTGGTTTCAGCCAGCAGCCTGGAATACACAGTGTTTCTAGTTAAACAGCATTTACTCCCGGTGCACTACTGATCCCAGCCAGCAACAAGCAGTGCATGGCATTAACTGTCTACAGTGTTATTCTCCCGGTTAATCACCAGCTCCAGTTAACTCACAGCTGATCTGAACACCCAATCCAGCAGGGTGTGTTCTCACAGAGATCATCCAATCATCACAGACCAAGGTGTTTAAACTCCAGTTCCTGGCTCAGTCTCATCGCCTTGGACAACACGTCACATTCTGTGAACAGGCGTCTCCTGTTTGCAGTCCTCTGTCTACAGAGATATCCTTGTGTATTGGACCTGTGGAACAACAGGTCCCAGCTGTTCCAGTTCCGTTCCAGTTTCCAGCTGTTCCAGTGTTCCTGTGGAACTACAAGTTCCAGCAACCACTCCAGCTCTTCTGCGAGTCACATTCAGTGTGCAAGTTCCTGTGTTCCAGTCTCCAGTTCCCCTGTGTTCCTGTTTACCTTCTAGTCTGTACCGGCATCACCGTGGAACAACAAGCACCAGCAATACCTGCATTTGTTATCTGGCTCCATACCTTCTACAGCTACAGTGTGCTCCAGCCCTCTGCAGTAGAGACTATCTCTCCAGGTGCATCTCATCATCTCACCTGTGTATCAGCCTGCAAGCTGCCTGTGCATTTCCAACTGCACAGTGAACTTTATACCAGTCTCCTGCATCTGCTACCAGGTTTGCTACCAATATCACCATCTCTGCTGGCTCCACGTTTTAATAATCTCTGGTTCCCATACCAGCATATTGTTTCCTTGTTCAACTATACAGTCATACTGCTATTGCCATAGACTCTCACTGTTATTGCCATAGACTCTCAGCTTCCACGCTGCACCATACCCATTGCATTTATTGTTTGTTATTGCAAGTATTCCTGCTCCCATATTGTTTCTCTTTTCACTTAATAAATAACATTGCGCACATGCGCAGGAATCCAATCCAGCTTCCTCACTTCTTCCATCCTACCTCCACTGACCCACTAGCGCCCCCTCTGGGGACACAAACCAGACCGAACCTGACACTACCTAAAAAAATTCAAATTCAAGATGGAATCTCTCCGGGCAGTAATCTCCAGTATGGAGGAGGGGGATTTTATGGTGTCGGTAGTCAGAAAGGATGCCTACTTACATGTTCCCATTTATCCTCCACATCAGGCTTACCTGAGGTTTGCAGTTCAGGATTGTCATTACCAATTTCAGACGTTGCCGTTTGGTCTGTCCACGGCTCCGAGAGTTTTCACCAAGGTAATGGTCGAAATGATTGTTCTCCTGCGCAAGCAAGGAGTCACAATTATCCCGTATTTGGACGATCTCCTGATAAAGGCGAGATCCAGGGAGCAATTACTGCAGAACATTACGCTATCCCTGACAATTCTGCAGCAACATGGTTGGCTCCTAAACTTGACAAAATCACAGTTGGTTCCGACGAGACGGCTGTCGTTTTTGGGAATGGTTCTGGACACAGAATTACAGGGAAAAAGGCTCTGGAAATTCAGAACCTGGTCAAACAAATTCTGAAACCACCAAGAGTATCGATCCATCAATGCACTCGGTTGCTGGGGAAGATGGTGGCGACCTACGAGGCCATTCAGTTTGGCAGATTCCATGCCAGAGTGTTTCAGTGGGACCTGTTGGACAAGTGGTCCGGGTCCTATCTGCACATGCACCGAAGGATAACCCTGTCTCCCAAGACCAGAATCTCACTCCTGTGGTGGGTGCACAGCCCTCACCTCCTAGAGGGATGCAGGTTCGGGATCCAGGACTGGATCTTAGTGACCACGGATGCGAGTCTCCAAAGCTGGGGAGCAGTCCCACAGGGGGAAAGATTCCAGGGAAGATGGTCAAGCCAGGAAATGTGTCTACACATAAACGTTCTGGAGTTAAGGGCCATTCACAATGGCCTTCTGCAAGCGGTCCGTCTTCATTCAGTTGGACAACATAACAGCAGTAGCATACATAAACCGCCAGGGCAGAACAAAGAGCAGAGCGGCAATGGCAGAGGCCACAAAGGTTCTCCGTTGAGCGGAAAGGCATACAAGCGCTCTGGCAACGATCTTCATTCTAGGAGTGGACAACTGGGAAGCAGACTTCCTCAGTAGACACGATCTTCATCCAGGAGAGCGGGGTCTTCATTAAGAGGTCTTTGCAGAAGTGACAAGTCTTTGGGGAATTCCTCAAATAGACATGATGGCGTCTCGCCTCAACAAGAAACTTCAGAGATATTGTTCCAGGTCGAGAGACCCTCAAGCAATAGCAGTGGACGCCCTAGTGACACTGTGGGTGTTTCAGTCGGTGTATGTGTTTCCTCCGCTTCCACTCATTCCAAAAGTGATAAAGATCATAAGAAGAACAAAGGTTCAAGCGATCCTCATTGTTCCAGGCTGGCCAAGGAGGGCTTGGTATCCAGATCTTCAGGAATTACTCATAGGAGATCCCTGGCCTCTTCCTCTGAGGGAGGATCTGTTACAGCAGGGGCCGTGCGTGTTCCAAGACTTACCGCAACTTCGTTTAATGGCTTGGAGGTTGAACGCCGGATCCTAGCCCGAAAGGGTATTCCCAAGGAAGTCATCCCCACTCTTAATCAGGCCAGGAAAGGAGTAACGTCTAAACATTACCACCGTATTTGGAGGAAATACGTGTCTTGGTGTGAATCCAAGAAGGCTCCTACAGAAGAATTTCAGTTAGGACGTTTTCTCTATTTTCTACAAGCCGGTGTGGATGCGGGCCTAAAGTTGGGCTCAATTAAAGTACAAATTTCAGCTTTATCGGTGTTCTTCCAAAGACAATTGGCCTCCCTTCCAGAAGTTCAGACTTTCGTGAAAGGCGTGTTGCACATCCAACCTCCCTTTGTGCCTCCTGTGGCACTGTGGGATCTTAATGTGGTGTTGCAATTCCTTCAATCTCATTGGTTTGAACCTTTACAGAAGGTAGAGTAGAAATTCCTCACTTGGAAAGTGGTCATGCTGTTGGCCTTGGCATCTGCAAGGCGGGTGTCTGAATTAGCGGCCTTGTCTCACAAGAACCCTTATTTATTTTTAATAAAGTAATTTTTATTCAATAATATGGAGATTAAGTTACAGACATTGCATATCAACGGCATATCACATATATCAAACAAATCACATCCTCATTTATGATATAAGGTTACAGCAGTGGAGTGTCAGGCTGTGTCCATGAGGAAATGAGCAAAGGCATACAATTATTTGGCACGTTTGGACCTGCAAGATCCGCAACCAATATATAAAACCCCATTAACTTTTTGGTTTTTCGCCCTTAAACTAACCCAAAAAGAAAGAGGGTACACAGAAGAAAAAAAAAGGAGAAGGGAAAGAAGAAAGAAACATAGAAAGAAGCATAGTAAGGAGGAATCATCTAATCCAGGACCTTATCAGTCGTGCATGTAATTAGGTGAACACGCAGAGCTCAGCAGCCAAACATCTAAACATACATCAGTAATCATTGAGTCAGTAACACAATAGCACTTCAGTGCCCACTATAGTTGAGAGACCAGGTGAGAGTGGGGAGATTCCAGCCATGGAGACCAGACTCTTTCAAATTTGGCTGATGCGTTTTGTTTCATATATATATATATATATATATATATATATATATATATCTTTCCTTGGATATTGTATCGTTAACTAGGGTCTTGAGCGCAGAAACTAAAGGGCCACTAGGGGCCATCCAGAGCCTTGCAATGCAAACCTTAGCCAAGGCACATATATTGCGAGCATATAGATCCACCGGAACAGACCCAGAAGTAGAGCATCCCATCCCCAAAATACAGAATTGTGGGGTAAGCAAGCCGCCAGTCACTCCTGTACTCTCCAGAATCGACCTGACCCCCAACCAGAACACCCGCAGTCTCGGGCAGTCCCACACTAGATGCCAAAATGTTCCCACATCCACCCCGCACTTAGGGCAGAGGCTAGATCCGCTAGTCCCAAAAGTGGCCAGTCTAACTGGAGTCATATATGTTATATGTAGAATGAAGAATTGAATTTGTTGATACCTGAGAGACTTGGTAACTGTGGCAGGATATTCCAGAGCAAGGGCCCAGTCCTCCTCAGTTAATAGACCTATATCCTCCTCCCACTTTCCACGGAGATGTGTCAAAGGGTTCGTATGGAGTTTGGTAAGAAGATATCCATACGCAAGGGAGACCATCTTAGCTCGACCCAATGTAGTCACAAAGGTCTTGATGGGAATTGGGAGCATTCGTGGGGGGGACTCAGCAAACTGGGACTGGAGTACATGACGAAGTTGAAGGTATCTGAAAAAGTAGGAGTTGGGTAAATCAAACTCATCTTTCAGTTGCTGAAAGGATTTGAGTACACTATCTAGGTAAAGTTGGGAAATAGAAACCACAGATCTAGGGGCCCACACCTCCCGTCCCTCAAGCGCATGCAATTCAGGAAGCCAGTCAGAGTACCAAAGGGGGGTATCTGGGTCCAGGTCGTCGTACCCCAAGAGGTCCCTCAGGGCCCGCCATATCTTTAAGGCCTGGAAAATAATAGGGGGAAGAAACCGAGCTATGCTCCCACTCAGTAGCACCTGCATAGGAGAGAGGTGAGGGAAAATAGCAGCGAATTAACTCACAATGTAAAGAATCAGCGCCAGAATCCTGCGCCCATACACTTATATGAGTCAGCTGAGCAGCGTAGTAATACATCTAAAAGTTAGGCATAGCCAGGCCCCATCAAAGCGCTGCCCGGTGAGGGTATTTAACTGTATCCTAGGTCGTTTGTTAGCCCAAATCAGTGAGGATAAAACACTATTCAATTTCCTAAAGAATAGAGGATAGATATATACAGGGGACTGGAGAATAATGTATAAAAGTTTGGGCAGTATGATCATTTTAATGAGATTAACCCTGCCAGATAACGACAGTGGAAGCTTACACCAAGTCTTGGATTTGCACATGACCTGCTGCATGGTCGGGTCTAGGTTCAGAGAGATTTAAATTGTATTGTCCAACATAATGGCAGGGAGATTTTGGGAACAGTAGGAGTGGGGCCTATGACTGGCATAATGTATGATTTAGACCAGTTGATTTGAAGACCCGAATGAGCACCAAAGCTCTCTATCACACGCAACAGAATGGGCATTGACTTGGTGTAATCTTGCAAGAACAACAACATGTCGTCGGCATAGAGAGCTATCCTATCCTCACGTGAGCCCGTACAAATTCCCACAATATCCGGGTGCGATCTTACCAAACAGGCCAAGGGCTCGATGGCCAAAGCAAACAGTGTGGTGGATAGGGGGCAGCCCTGCCTAGTACCACGGGACAATTGAAAGGAGGGGGATACATAGGGGTATATGCAATTGCGGTCGAATTCGCGGCAATATTCGCCGTTTTTTAATTCGACTCAATTCGACAGGTGAATCCCGGAAGGTGGCTTCCGGAATTCACCATATTCAATGAAAAACGGATTCGCCAGAGTCGCGGGCGAAAATCGGCCGATTTGGCGGATTTTGCCGCGATTTTAAAAAACGGTAAAAAAACGTGAAAAACCCGAAAAAAAAATGGCGTGGGGTCCCCCCTCCAAAGCATAACCAGCCTCGGGCTCATCGAGCTGGTCCTGGTTCTAAAAATGCAGGGGAAAAATTGGCCAGGGATCCCCCGTATTTTTAAAACCAGCACCGGGCTCTGCGCCTGGTGCTGGTGCCAAAAATACGGGGGACAAAAAGAGTAGGGGTCCCCCGTATTTTTAACACCAGCATCGGGCTCCACTAGTTGGACAGATAATGCCACAGCCGGGGGTCACTTTTATGCCGTGCCCTGCGGCCGTGGCATTAAATATCCAACTAGTCACCCCTGGCCGGGGTACCCTGGGGGAGTGGGGACCCCTTCAATCAAGGGGTCCCCCCCCCCAGCCACCCAAGGGCCAGGGGTGAAGCCCGAGGCTGTCCCCCCCCATCCAATGGGCTGCGGATGGGGGGGCTGATAGCCTTTTGTGATAATAAAAAGATATTGTTTTTTCCAGCAGTACTACAAGTCCCAGCAAGCCTCCCCCGCAAGCTGGTACTTGGAGAACCACAAGTACCAGCATGCGGGAGAAAAACGGGTCCGCTGGTACCTGTAGTACTACTGGGAAAAAAATACCCAAATAAAAACAGGACACACACACCTTGATAGTAAAACTTTATTACACACTACCGACACACACATACTTACCTATGTTGACACGCCGACTGCCACGGTCTCCGACGATCCGAGGGTACCTGTGAAAAAATTATACTCACCTTCCAGCGTCCAGAGATAAATCCACGTCCAGAGAGTAAAATCCACGTACTTGTTTAAAAAAAAAAACACGCAAAAACCCGCTCCATACCGGACTAGAAAGGGGTCCAATGGTTTCACATCAGACCCCTTTCTCCCGAATGCCGGGACATCACGTGACTCCTGTCACTGACGTCCCTTCAGCCAATCAGGAAGCGCTACTTCCGTGGCGCTCACCTGATTGGCTGTGCGCTGTCTGTACTGTGACAGCACATCGCAAAGCCGCTCCATTACTTTCAATGGTGGGAACTTTGCGGGTAGCGGTGGGGTCACCCGCAAAGTACAGACAGCGCAGTACAGACAGCGCACAGCCAATCAGGTGAGCGCAACGAAGTTGCGCTTCCTGATTGGCTTAGAGATCTTTCTGTGACAGCTGTCACTGACAGGTCTCATTCGTGGAAAGGTGTCCCATGTGTCAGCATGGGACCCCTTTCAGTCCGGCATGGAGCGGGTGTTCGGTTTGTTTTTTTGCCAAGTACGTGGATTTATCTCTGGACCATGGCTGAGGTGAGTATATTGATCTTTTCTTTTCAGGTATCCGTGGATTCTACATGGAGAAGAGGACCGATGTCGGCGTGTGAACATAGGTAAGTATGTGTGTGTGTGTCGACGTATGAAATAAAGTTTTACTGTCGACGGTGTGTGTGTCCTGTTTTTATTTGGGTATTTTTTTTCCCTGTAGTACTACAGGTACCAGCGGGCCCGTTTTTCTCCCGCATGCTGGTACTTGTGGTTCTCCAAGTACCAGCTTGCGGGGGAGGCTTGCTGGGACTTGTAGTACTACTGGAAAAAACAATATCTTTTTATTATCACAAAAGGCTATCAGCCCCCCCATCCGCAGCCCATTGGATGGGGGGGGACAGCCTCGGGCTTCACCCCTGGCCCTTGGGTGGCTGGGGGGGGGGACCCCTTGATTGAAGGGGTCCCCACTCCCCCAGGGTACCCCGGCCAGGGGTGACTAGTTGGATATTTAAGGGCACGGCATAAAAGTGACCCCCGGCTGTGGCATTATCTGTCCAGCTAGTGGAGCCCGATGCTGGTGTTAAAAATACGGGGGACCCCTACTCTTTTTGTCCCCCGTATTTTTGGCACCAGCACCAGGCGCAGAGCCCGGTGCTGGTTTTAAAAATACGGGGGATCCCCTGTCAATTTTTTCCCCGCATTTTTAGAACCAGGACCAGCTCGAAGAGCCCGAGGCTGGTTATGCTTTGGAGGGGGGACCCCACGCCATTTTTTTTTATGATTTCACCGTTCCAGCATTAAAAAAAAAAAAATATATATATATATTTTTAAAAATATATAAATAATATTTGTGCCTCCAAAAAAAAAAAAAAAAGTACCTAATCCCTTCTAATATAAATAGATCTGCTATTCCCCCCCAAAAAAACACAAAAAAAACATGTTTAAAATTTTTTTATTTGTTTTCACCCTCCAAAGTGTGGCGGATTGAAAATGACGAATTTGCTGTCTAAAAGCACTGCTGTCGAATTTCCAAACTTGAATTGAATATGCTTTGGTCGAATTGCAGCACTTGTAGCATTGCAGAAAAGTCGAATTTGCAAAAAGTCGAATTTCAAAAAGTCGAATTTTGAAAGTCCGTTTTTTGGTCGGAAAGCACTGAATTGCATAGGCGATTTTTTTTTTTGGTCGAAAATGACCCGAAATTCGACAATTTCGGGAATTCGACCGCAATTGCATATACCCCATAGCCATTCACCAAGATCCTGGCACTCGGATGTTGATACAGTAATTTAGACAATCTGATAAAGTTGGGCCCAAAGCCCATACAAGCCATCACCTCCCAAAAATAAGCCCATTCAATGCTGTCAAAGGCCTTGGCCGCGTCCAACGAGACCACAGCCGAGTCAGAAGGGGAGTCATGTGGGAGTTGTAAAATGGTATACAGTCTACGTAGGTTAATAGACGTGGACTTCCCTGGCATGAAGCCAGTCTGGTCCGGGTGAATGAGGGAGGTGATCACTGTGTTAAGCCGTACTGCCAATATCTTTGCCAGGATCTTAGCGTCGGTGGGAATCAGAGATATCGGCCTATAGGAGTCTGGAGACCTAGGGTCCTTACCGGGCTTTGGAATCACTATTATAACTGCCTCTGACATAGAGGGGGGAAGTTCGTTATTGGCAAATATATCTGAGTATAAGGCATGGAGCCTGGGCCCGAAAAAATCAATATGAGTTTTGTATACTTCGGAGGGAATTCCGTCACACCCCGGAGCCTTACCATTAGGGGACACACCAATAGCCGCAGTCACCTCCGCGAGCGTCAAAGGCGCCTCCAGTATCTCACGGGCCTCAGAGGAGAGCGCGGGCAGCGGAACACCCCCCAGATAATATGAGAGATCTAGAGCAGAGCATGTCAACTGTGAGCTATAAACCTTGGTGTAATAAGATCGGAATAACTGCGCAATGTCTGGTGTGGTGTCAACAAAGGAGCCATCACTGTCGGACATTTGGGTGATCACAGTCCCAGGACGATCATGATGTATCAGCCGGGCCAGGAGGCCACCCGTCCTATCAGCCTGCATATAAATATTAGTAGCCCTAAAGAGGAGGGACCGTGAGTTTTTATCAGACAGGTGGGCCAGCCAAGCCGACTGAGCCACCAGCCAGCGTGCTTTCGTCGTGGGGGTACCAACCAGCAAATATTGGGACTCCAGATCTCTGACGTCACTCTCAAGGGCCTTTTCCCTCTCCCTAGAGGATATTTTATGAGCTGCTATGCGTCCAATATATGAACCCCTCAAAAATGCCTTGAATGAATCCCAAACCATCGTTCCCGGGGCAGTCCCCGTATTGTCGTTAAAGTAACCCCCTTACTGAATCTCCAGGTCACTGCAGTCACCCAGCTGAGTCAGCCAAGAAAGGTGTAACTTCCAATAAGAGTGCCCCCTCTGACCTTCCACAGCAAGAGTCATCAACAAAGGGGAGTGGTCAGATACCCCTCGGGCCTCGTATCGGATGTCAGTGATCACAGGGACAAGGACGGGGGACACCAGTATCAGGTCGATTCTAGAAAAGGAGCCATATGTGCTGGAGAAACAGGAGAACTGACGGGCCGCAGGGTGACGAAGCCTCCAAACATCTACCCACTGCAAGCTATCCAAGAAATCAGCAAACTTGGTAGAGCCACTACCCACCACCGCAGCATTTAGAGAATGCCATCTATCCATAGACACATCTAGTATATTGTTAAAATCGCCCAGACATATCACCGGGGTGGTAGGAGAGGAAGCTATAAAAGAGGCAGCTTGCTGCAACACAGCATATGAAAAAGGAGGGGGGACATACACTGCTAAAATGTAATAGGGCTGGGAACTCAGTTTGCATTCCAGGAATACGAATCTTCCATACGGGTCAGTTTTGATCAATATTAACTCAAATTGCACCGATTTTTTAATCAGAACAGACACACCCCTGGAGAAGGAGGAATGAGAGGCATGGTAAGCCCATCCCACCCAAGCCCGTCGTAGAGATAACAACCGATTTCCCTCTAAGTGGGTCTCACTGAGGCATGCAATATCCGGGTCATATTTTCTAATCATATTTAGAACCAAAGAGCGTTTGATTTTGTTATTCAATCCTCGGACATTCCATGCCAGAAATTTCAGGTTAATCATGACCCCAGGTGAACTCTATGTGCCACACGGATAAACATTTCCCAAAATATATCTGAGAATCTGCACTATTAGCAACAGCAACATATATCCTATACAAGCCCTGCATTGTAAGCCATAACATCCAGTATATGAGACATCCTAGTTTTCAGAAAATACATAAATATGAAAAATAACAAACTAAAGAAAGAAAACCGAAAACAGCAAGAGGAGCCGCAACTGGCAGCTCCCCAATTATCCCTCCCCTCCCCGTACACCACCCCGAACACCGGCATACTTATATCCCAAACAACCAACCCCAACTACCAAATGCTAAGAAGGCCTAGATTCTCAGCTAAACCTCTTTAACCAGTACCACTTGAACGTGAAAAGTCTTGAGCCACCAAAGCAAAGGGGGGGGGGCTCCCCGAACTATGGTCGTCTCCTCCGGTAGTCAAGACCCCATCATCTTCAACGCAGGGAGTCAGTCCGGAGCCAACTGACGAGCACCCGGTGCAAATCTGTCCAGCCATTGTGCCGCCTCTCTAGGAGAATTAAAAAACTTGGTCTTCCCATCCGCCACAACCCGGAGTCAAGAAGGAAACAGCATGGAGTATGAGAGGTTGAGGTCCCGCAGACGTCGTTTAATAGGCATAAACTGGGCAAAGTCCGGGATGACGACACCCTGACTCCATTACGGACCAACGGGCCCTTCGTACGACCCAGGCGGCGAACCGAGTCACGATCCTTATAATGCAGGAATTTGGCGATGAAGGTGCGAGGGTGGGCACCAGGAGGTAGCGGGCGAGATGGTATCCTATGTGCACGCTCCACCGTGAATTGGGCCGTAAAGGACTCAGCGCCATACATTTCTTTAAGCCAAGATTCGAGGAAGTCCTCCGGCTGCGAGCCTTCTTCTCTCTCAGGCAGGCCCACAAATCTTACATTGTTTCTGCGCAGCCGACCCTCCATGTCTAGAAGCTTGGTTTGGAGGGAGGAAACCTGCTGGGTCACCGTGGACACGGATTGCTTGAGGGGGCCACACATATCTTCCAAGTTGGAGACACGTGTCTCCGTCTCACCCACTCTCTCACGGATACGCTGGACATCTTGTCGGAGTAAGGAGAGGTCGCACTGCACCTTTTCCATCTTATCGGAGAGACGTTGTTCACTGCCAGCTATAGCCTCCAGCACCTGCTGAATTGACGGCGCCGCCGCCGGGGAGTTGGCAGTAGACGCAGAGGGGGAGCTTGAGTGTGTTGGAGAGGCTCCCTGAGGAGGAGCCGATGACACCCTGGGGTTGGGTTGCCTAACAAATCTCTGGCCGTTCCTAACCATATTGAACAAGGAGCAGTCACACACACCCCCGGGTAGGGTTGCAATATGGAAGTGCAATTAGAAGGCGGCAGCAGCAAGGTTGTATGTATTCAGTGGCGGGAAGCAACCGTGCCCGATCTTCAGGTCAATATATCAATGGATAGGAAGCACAGGGTTTGTGTAAAAGTAAAAATAATAGAGGTAATATTGAGGAGAGAATATCCTGCAGCAAATTCCAGGAGACAAAGGTAGGATATTGGTGTGTAGTACACTGTGAAATATTAGTGCAGCACAACAGGTCAGTCAATTCCAAGCTATATGCAGCCCCTGTAGGGTAGACTGGGAGAGCTGTGCAGTCAGGCTATGTATGGAGCTGCACCCAAAATGGCCCCCAAGGTTACAGGCACTTCTCCCCTTCCCCTGGAGTACCCGTCTGTGTTGTCCAGCAAGGTGATTATTTAGCATAGAAAATGAGAACAGGTGAGAGCAATCCGCAGTATGGTCCCAGACAGCAGAATCAGTTCACAGGACACAACAGTATCAGATCAGGCAGCCCTTCAGATGCTTATATCCTTTTCCAGGAGGGATAGCAGGCCAGAGCAGTGGGGCCGTCTGTGAAGGCTGCTTCTAAAATGGCCGCAGTGTCCCTTCCCCAGGAGTACCTGCCTCTCCTCCGGGCATCAGGGCCCCGGGCCGCAGCCTGTCAGGGAGAGGAGAGGTAGTCTTCTCCTCCCAGTCGTCCCGCGGTGTCCAGCGGCAGCCCGCCGCTCGAACTCCGGGCGTCACGTGGCCGAGGGCGCCGAAATTGAGGCCGGGGATCCGGAGGAGGCACAGGCCGCAGGGCCGGAAGTCAGCCGCCGCAGCTCCACGGACCGCGGAGATAGCGGAGAAGGGTGCCCGCCGGTGCCCAGCAGTATGGAGAAGGAGACAGGCCGGGTCAGCACACCAGAGGGGGTCAGGATATTTTACAGGAGTAATGTAGCCGGGGAGCTCCAGAAACTTGCTGCTTACTCCTTAGCTGCCATGGCCACGCCCCACAAGAGCCCTTATTTGATCTTCATGAAGATAGAGCAGAGTTGAGGACTCGTCAGCAATTTCTGCTGAAAGTAGTTTCGTCGTTCCACTTGAACCAACCTATTGTGGTGCCAGTGGCTACTGATGCCTTGCTGGAATTTAAGTTTCTCGATGTAGTCAGAGCTTTGAAAATTTATGTCGCCAGAACGGCTCAGTTTAGGAAAACGGAGGCTCTGTTTGTCCTGTATGCTCACAACAAGATTGGGGCTCCTGCTTCTAAGCAGACTATTGCGCGCTGTATCTGTCATACGATTCAGCATGCTCATTCTACGGCTGGATTGCCGTTACCGAAATCGGTGAAGGCCCATTTTACCAGAAAGGTGGTCTCGTCCTGGGCGGCTGCCCGGGGGGTCTTGGCATTACAACTTTGCCGAGTGGCTACTTGGTCGGGTTCAAACACCTTTGCGAAGTTCTACAAGTTTGATACCCTGGCTGATGAGGACCTCATGTTTGGTCAATCTGTGCTGCAGAGTCATCCGCACTCTCCCGCCCATTCTAGAGCTTTGGTATAACCCCATGGTTCTTGATGTGACCCCTGCATCCTCTAGGATGTATGAGAAAATAGGATTTTAATACCTACCGGTAAATCCTTTTCTCTTAGTCCGTAGAGGATGCTGGGCGCCCGTCCCAGTGCGTATTTTACCTGCAGTTTTTTGTTACGTTTCAACACAGGTTGTGTTACGTTTTTTTTAGTCAGCCTGTTGCTGACGTTCATGCCGTTGACTTGCGTTATATTGAATGCCATGTTGTATGGCGTGCTTGAGGTGTGAGCTGATATGTATCTTACTTTGGTTTAACAATAAATCTTTTTCCTCTAAATGTCCGTCTCCCTGGGCACAGTTCCTATAACTGGAGTCTGGAGGAGGGGCATAGAGGGAGGAGCCAGTTTACACCTCTTTGAAAGTCTTAAAGTGCCCATGTCTCCTGCGGATCCTGTCTATACCCCATGGTTCTTGATGTGACCCCAGCATCCTCTACGGACTAAGAGAAAAGGATTTACCGGTAGGTATTAAAATCCTATTAGCTATCTATCATATATATTATATATATATATATATATATACACACACTAGCACACATACTGGGGGTAATTCTGAGTTGATCGCAGCAGGAATTTTGTTAGCAGTTGGGCAAAACCATGTGCACTGCGGGGGAGGCAGATATAACATGTGCAGAGAGAGTTAGATTTGGGTGTGGTGAGTTCAATCTGCAATCTAATTTGCAGTGTAAAAATAAAGCAGTCAGTATTTACCCTGCACAGAAACAAAATAACCCACCCAAATCTAACTCTCTCTGCACATGTTATATCTGCCTCCCCTGCAGTGCACATGCTGTTGCCCAACTGCTAACAAAGTTCCTGCTGCGATCAACTCGAAATGAGGGCCACTGTACATAAGTTACTACAAATATATACATACACAGTTGCATGCATACCATTCCACCATTTTGGGAGCAGATGATCGGCAGCAGTGTGAAGACGGAGGGAGCTACTATGGCCGAGCAAGCATGCGCAGCCAGCAGCTTCCCCTCTACCCCTCCGGACATTCTATAAGTGGAGAGCTATGGTAGCTCCCTGTTGCTGCTGCAGTGAAGCGGCTCCGCTGTCGCGATTGCAGCTTTTTACTGAGACGGAGACAGCTGTGTCTCCGTCTCAAAAATAGAAGATTCAGCTCATCAGGGGGGGGTTCCAGGTACTTGGAAACCCCCCCTGCGTGCACCACTGGGGGTCACTGGAAGAGAGCCCATAGGCTTCTAGAAAGTAACATCTCTCGGGTACAAACTCAGAAAACGTTGCTTTTTTTTTTTACATAAGGGGAATAGCGTTTTCATTAACCTCATTCGGAAAAATACGAATTTTAGTAAATATACCCCTTTCTCTTTATGATTCTCCTATAATGGCTGGAGAATTTCTATTGGTTAGCCACACCCCATTAGTGGGCCGCTGCATGATTGCATACCCCTAGTGGGCCCTTCATGTCCCAGTCCAACACTGGTCTATGATAACTTGTCAAGTACTGGCATTCAGATGTGCTGTGATCTCAGGCAGTGAAGGAGGAAAAACTGCTTTCCCTATTCATTAGCTCCTATATATTCAAGTGGGCATTTGGATTTGTCCTTCACCTTACCTCATACCTCCCTGCAGCCAGCATTTATTCAGATGAGAGTGGTGGGACTTGGGGCCACCCAGCTTGATGGGGTGGGAAAGGGAAAGGGGTGGCGGCATGGCACGTAGGTGCAGAATTTCCTGTGTGACCACGCCCCTTTAAAGAAAGGCCAAGCCCACAGTATCAATGCCACCACCCCTTTACGTGCGAGCAAGCCAGAGGTGCCCGCAATAGTCCCACTCTATCTTCAGAGACTGACAACCTTAAAATAACAGCGCACAGAAGTAAACGTGATGGCCTATAAACGCCAAGGCTGGCACAGGTGGTGTGTAATATGTCATCACTTTGGTTCCCATTTTGAGATTGTGCTTTTGGTGTCAGATGTGTGGTAGGTGGAGATTGGGTGTGTCTTCAGGTTTATAGCGGGTGTTTGACATGTGATCTCCTTTTCTGTTTCCATACTTTCCCTCTCATTATTTTCTTGGCATGTTATTTCTGTTGGCTTGGTAAATTGTGGGGAACAGCAGTCCGGTAGCCATCTTGCTGCACTGGTGAGTTACGCTCCCATTGCCATCCTGCCAGGGTCAGAAATGATTCATATGGGATTTGGAGACCGCTCACTTCTCTGCAGTCATGTTGGGGCATTTAGCCCATGTAGATGTTGTTTGATATGAACTTACATTAAGGGGTTGAGATGGATATACCAGCGGTCAGAATAACCTACTGCAACATCACGATGCTCAGAATCCCAACAGGGAAAGGTAAGCATACTTTCCCCCAATGGCCTCCTAACCCCAAGCAGCCTATACCTAACCCTCTTACCCCCCACAGCCTAACCCTAACCCTCCTTCCCACAACCTAAACATACCCCCCCCCCACCACCACCCCATAGCCTAACCCTAACTCTCCCAGGGTGGGGGTGCCTAATCCTAATTCCCCCTCCCTGCAGCCTAATCCTTTCCCCCCCGGGCCACAGCCTAACCCCCCAAAAGCCTAAACCAAAAACCCACAAGAGACCCCCTCCCCACCACCGTCTACCGCTCCTGTGGGACAGCACAAGATTGGTCGGGATCCAGGCGGTCAGGATTCTGGCATCAGGCTTGTGACTCTGAGATGCCGTGTCGGCATTTCGAGTAGCGTCAGCATCCCAACGTCGGTAATTCGACTGCTTGGATCCTGAACGGATCCAGCGTTAAGTCAAGCGGCTCCACTGATTAGCTGGTTATTCTTTTTCCTCCACCATGCCATTTTATTAAAATAATAAAGCTGACCTATTTCACGCCACATATGTCTCCTGTCATTATTTATATTACATAGTTTATATAATGTTTAAGTCAGTGTTTATGCAGTTTGACTTTGGAGCAGTAGCTATCATCAGCTGCTAGAGTGTTTATAAACCTTTGATTACTATCACTATTGGACTTGGATACCAACTAGCGCCTGGTATTTGTCTTTTACTGTTCACAATATTGTCCACCCTCATCTATTAATGTACATGTGGAGGATGAGCCCCACTCATCCTCAACAGCAAAGAGGTTAATTCAGGTCCCATTTTGCAAGCCGTGCACATTCCTCACTCCCTCTATTAAAAGAGTGGCAGCATTCCAGGGAACTTGTTGCATTTCCACAACTAATACTAAATCTATGAATAGATAAGGAAATGGATGACATCTTTATAGTGACGCATTGTCAGCCTGGTGTATAGGCCGTGTAAAGCTACAATAATAAAGATGTTACTGAGGAACATAAAGGAACAACTATTTCCAGGGAACCGGGTGCTTTCCCTCGAGTAAAGTATGAATATAGAAGGAAGCGGATGTATAGTGAAGTGTTGTCATCTAGTACCAGATTATAATAAATGTTTTGTTGAGAAACACAATGGAACATCTATTTCCAGGTAATACGGAACCTGATTCAGAGGTGAAGACAGTGGTGGTGTCGCAGTAGCTGGTGGGCATCTCAGTAGATAAAGTACAGCATTTGCATACACAGATTAGGTTCTAGCAACAGATCTTACAGGCAGAGCCAACAAATATAACATACAGTGTTATCATTGGCGTTTCTATAATGGGTGCAATGTGCGCGGTGCACACGTGCCCCTGGTTCCAGAGGGGGCCCACATCGCACACACTGCAACCATATTTTAATGCTTACCTTTCCAAAGTTCAGCATCAGGTGCTGCAGTCACAGCAAAAATCCCAGCCAAAATGGCCGCCGGAACATGGCGGGTGCCATGTTTTTGGAGATCTGCGCATGCGCAGTAAACTCCGGCACAATGCCCTAGGTCACTGCGCCATGCAGAGGGAGGCGCAGAGGGAAGGACACACCCGGAGGTGCACACAAGTCCCCCTCCCCTGTTAAATTGCCCCTGAGTGTGATATTACAAAACATCAAAAATAAAGTTCATTAGTGCAAATTTTATGAAAACTTACGTTAAAAATTGTGACAAAATGGCTTATTTAAACTAAAGTATACAAGGTGCAGAGTATGTGACCAAGCTTCTTGGATTCAACCCCAGTCTATCAGTATTAATCCAAATGCTTAAATGAACAGATGGTTGTGGAATAAAATGCTTGTCAGGAACATTACCCTTCAGCAAAGTAAGAAAAGCAGTTATCACCTTACATCTTTCTCCTAAAGGGTAACTTTATCAGGTGACTTTTTCTCCAGAGCAAAGTACTTCCTTAGGTGGAAATCAGAAGCTGGAAACTTGGAGGTCTTAAGTAGTTTCTGCACATGAGCAGGAGTATGGTGAACTGAAGCTAACGCTTGCAGGTAGATACAGGGACATGAGGTCACAGGCATGTACTAGGGAATTGGTGGATACCAGGACAGAGGCGCGGAGTCTAACACGCTGGTGGTCTTCTCCAGGGAACCCTGCAAGGGGATTTGGGTTTGCCGTGCTCAACGTGCAGGTTGCGACACACGCTTATTGGACTGGAACCGATGGAGCTGGATTATCGGACTGGAACCGATGATAATGCATTAACGAACTGGAACAGATAGTACTGGATTAATGGACTGGAAACTATGGTGTTGGATTATCAAACTGGAACGAATGGTACCTTATTATAAAACTGGAACAGATGGTACTGGATTATCGGACTGGCCCGATGGTGCAAGGTTATCGGACTGGAACTGATGGTACTAGGTTATTGGACTGCAACAGAGGTTTGTTGGACTGGAACCAATGGTACAAGGTTATCGGACTGGAACCAATGATACACAATATACTAGTAGCCCAACTGAGACTGACCAGAACTGATGGCTACATCGTTAAAACAGGTCTCAGATGTCAGGCTGAAGTAATGAGCTCTAAATGCTAAACCAGAATTAGCACTAGGAATCAGACTTGGGACAATACTGCAGGAATAGGAATCAACAGTCTGGAGGGATGTAGGTCTGTGAAGCAACGTTGTTCAAGGCACTTGCTGCTTGTTTGTGCAATCCTTATATGCCCTCTGTAGAGCGATGATTGGAGGAACTGGTTAGATGACCGATACTAGTCCAGGGATTGTTTAGGTAGAGTACAGCCACGGATTGGTGTGCAGAGTCAGGTGACCACTTCAGAATCTGTGGCTGGGAAATCAGCGGTCAGCTAATCACAAGTGTCATGGTGGCGCCCATGTCTGAGTTTTGGAGGTAACCCTGGAGTGGAGGAAGTAGGCCCGAATGCTGGTAAAGTGGAGAGCTAGCAGAGCACTGTGGAGAGCGAGAATGGAAATTAGTATGCCATGCTGGAATGGCTGTACAGGAACAGCATGGAAGCACACATGACCTCCGCAGCAAAGTGCACTAGCGCACATGTAATCAATGCTGCATCAGGCGGCGTTTTTAGACTTTGTAGTGCCCAAGGTGAAAGTTTCCTTTGCCACTCCCCCCCCCCCCCCCCCACCAAAAAAATCTAAATAGAGTCAGTGCACAAAAAAAATATAGGGGTGTGGATTCATGGGGAAGGGGCATGGCCACATAATAGTACCATTTCATATTACACCACACAGTAGTGTCCGTGAGTCACATTACCCAACACAGTAGTACCTCATATACACATTATGTCATGTTAGAGACCCTTACGTACATTACACTACAGTAGAGCAAATTGCCTTATATACATTAGGCAAATTAGAGCCCCTTTTATAAACATTATGCCAGGTAGAGCCTCTTATACACGTTTCGGCAAGTAGAGCCCCTTTTATACATGTTACACCAGGTAAAGCCCCTTATACATGTCCCACCAGGTAGGGCCCCTTTTATACATGTTACACCAGGTAGAGCCCCTTATACATGTTACGCCAGGTAGAGAACCTTTTATACATTATGCTACACAGTAATGCCCCTATACATTATGCTACATAGTAATGCTCCTTATGCATTAGGGAAAACAGGCTCTGTCTGTCCTATTTGCTCCCAACAGGATTGGGTGTCATGCTTCCAAGCAGACCATTGCGTGCTGGATCTGTGGTACGATTCAGCATGCTCATTCCACGGCAGGATTGGCGTTACCGAAATAGGTGAAGGCCCATTCTACTAGAAAGGTGGGCTCGTCCGGGGCGGATGCCCGGGGGTCTCGGCATTGCAACTTTGCCGAGCAGCTATTTAGCAAACACTTTGGCTAAGTTTTACAAGTTTGATACCTTGGCCGATGTTGACCTGAAGTTTGGTCATTTGGTGCTGCAGAGTCCTCCGCACTCTCCCCTCCCGTTCTAGAGCTTTGGTATAACCCCATGGTTCTTAATGTGACCCCTGCATCCTCTAGGACGTATGAGAAAATAGGATTTAAATACCTACCGATAAATCCTTTTCTCTTAGTCCGTAGAGGATGCTGGGCGCCCGTTCCAGTGCGTACTGTATCTGCAGTTATAAATTGTGGTACACACATGTTGTGTACGGTTCTGGTCAGCATGTTGCTGAAATTGTTCATGCCGTTGGCTTGTGTTCTATTGAATGTGGCATCAATAGAACATAAGCCAACAGCATGAACAATTTCAGCAACACGGTGTGAGCTGGTAGGATGCTTACCTTGGTTTAACAATAAATCCTTTCCTCGAAATGTCCGTCTCCCTGGGCACAGTTCCTTAAACTGGAGTCTGGAGGAGGGGCATAGAGGGAGGAGCCAGTTCACACCCTTTGAAAGTCTTAAAGTGCCCATGTCTCCTGCGGATCCCGTCTATACCCCATGGTTCTTAATGTGACCCCAGCATCCTCTACGGAGAAAAGGATTTTCCGGTAGGTATTAAAATCCTATTATAACAACTCACCTTTGCAGTTTCTCAGTGCCAAGGTGCAGAGGCGTAGCTAGGGTTTTTGGAGCCCAGGGCAAGATCAATAATGGCGCCCCCCCCCCCCCCCCCCACCAAAATAAATAAATAAAAATAAAAAATACAAATAAAAAAAAAAATACAAAAGGAAAGTATGTGCAGACGCCACCGGTGTCACTGTATATAAAGATGTCAGGGTGTGTATGTATAGATGTAGGTGCAATGGTCAAGGTTGAATTTTTGAAGGCGGAATGAAAGAGTGTAGATAGCAATTATGCGCGCGCCTCCGGAAAAGGGGCGTGGTCACTCAAAAGGGGCATGTTCTTCAGTGTAGTAGGACCCCTTATACTACAGGTTGAGTATCCCTTATCCAAAATGCTTGGGACCAGAGGTATTTTGGATATGGGATTTTTCCGTATTTTGGAATAATTGCATACTATAATGAGATATCATGGTGATGGGACCTAAATCTAAGCACAGAATGCATTTATGTTACATATACACCTTATACACACAGCCTGAAGATAATTTTAACCAATATATTTTATACCTTTGTGCATTAAACAAAGTGTGTCTACATTCACACAATTCATTTATGTTTCATATACACCTTATACACACAGCCTGAAGGTCATTTAATACAATATTTTTAATAACTTTCTGTATTAAACAAAGTTTGCGTACATTGAGCCATCAAAAAACAAAGGTTTCACTATCTCACTCTCACTCAAAAAAGTCCGTATTTCGGAATATTCCGTATTTCGGAATATTTGGATATGGGATACTCAACCTGTATCTAGTACTGGTGCCCCTTTCACATTATAGCACACGGTATGAGCCGAAATTCATATTACCCCACACGGTATGAGCCGAAATTCATATTATAGCACACAGTATGAGCCTAAATTCACATAACCCCACATGCCATGAGCCGAAATTCACATTATAGCACACGGTATGAGCTGAAATTCACATTACCCCACACGGTATGAGCCAAAATTCACATTACCACACATGGTATGAGCCGAAATTCACATTACCCCACACGGTATGAGCCGAAATTCACATTATAGCACACAGTATGAGCCAAAATTCACGTTACAGCACATGGTATGAGCCAAAATTCACATTATAGAGTGAGGGGATCCTACCCCCTTAATTAACTAATCCTGCGGGGCACTGTGGTGAGGGGAGCCTACCCCCTTAATAGACTAATTGCAGAGTTTAGCAGCAGAAGGGCTGCAGCGGTTTCTCACCCCAAGCTGCGGCACTTCTGCCACCTCCAACACTCCACATCTTCGGCGCCACCCGGGATGCAGAGTACCGCACCGGGGATGCACCCTTTTCAGTGTGGTCTGCTGCGCTCCGAAGGGGTTCTTCTCTCCTGCTGCAGGATCCCGATGTGCGCCGTCCTCCCCGCTGTTACTGCCACGATAAGCATTAGTATCGTTTACCGCAGAGGCCATTTACTGAGGCATATGTGTTAAACCTCGGGAACTGAGATGCCCTTCTCACCATACAGCTGTGTGGCCGAGCCGGGCAGGGGGACAGCCAGCAGCATGCCGGATATCAGCAGCCGAGGGTGTGGGCTGTACATACTTGAGGCAGCTGGATATTAAACAGTGCTGAAAGCCTCCGGAGCCCGCACCCCCGGAGCTGCAGTACACCGGCAGAGGACACCCATCCCCGAACCCTGCGTAGCCCAAAGCCAGAGATCGTCAGCATGTTGAACGCGGAAGCAGAAGCCGCTTGTTGCCGGTCAACATGCTGCCGATCTCCGGCTTTGGGCTCCGCACGTGCCTTACAGTCCGCACCTTCGGCTGCTGATATCTGGCATGCTGCCCCTGCTGCTGACTTTCCACCTGCCCGGCTCGCCAACCCAGCTGGATGGTGAGTGAGAAGGGCATCTCAGTGCCCGTGGTTTAATACATATCACTCTTCGGTAAATGGCCATTAGTACATCCCGCCCACACACAAAGACTGCCCCACCCCCTTACTTACACACACACTGTAGATTACACACACACAGACTGGCCACCCCCAAACCCCACACACTCCCACTTAGACTGCACACACACATTCTCATACTTTCCCCTTCCCCACACACACTGGACTGCAAAAATGTACACACTCACACTGTCCCACACACACACACAATTAACACACACTCACACTGTCCCACACACACACAATTAACACACATGCACACTGTCCCACACACCAGTGGCATACGGTGAGGTCAGTGGCTGGTGTGGCACTACAGCCATAATGTCCGCCGAATCCTGCCGATGACCCCCTACCGCCGCCGAGCCAATGCCCACCACTGCCTCTGAGCCGATGCCCGCTGCCACCACCAATGGCTTACAAACCCACCCACCATCAACTGACCCAGCCCTCCGCCACTAATTTGCATCTCAGTCCGATGCAGCCAATGCCCGCTGCCTGCCTGCTCATCATACTTGTGATATATTGTACATTTTTTAAAGAAAAAATAATAATTAGTGTTTGGGAAGGGAGTGGGAGGAGGACATGAATGCAATTTTGTTGTCCAGGGCTTCCATTATCTTAATGGAGAAGGGTCTGAATGGGTTAAAAAGTGTAAAAAAAAAAATGTGTGAGGTCCCCCCTCCTAAGTATAACCAGCCTCGGGCTCTTTGAGCCGGTCCTGGTTTTTTAAACACTGGGAAAAAATTGGACAGGAGTTCCCCGTATTTAGACAACCAGCACCAGGCTCTTAGTCTGGTCATGGTTCCAAAAGTATTTTTAAAACCAGCACCGGGCTCCACTAGCCAGGGACATAATGCCACAGCCGGGGGACACATTTATGTAGGTCCCTGTGGTCGTGGCATTACCCCCCCAACTAGGTCACCCTTGGCCGGGGTTCCCTGGAGGAGTGGGGTCCACTTAAATCAAGGGTTCACCCCCCCTCCAGGCACCCAAGGGCCAGGGGTGAAGCCGGAGGCTGTCCCCTCCATCCGTGGGCGGTGGATGGGAGGCTGATAGCCATGTAATAAAAAAAAAAGAATATTGTTTTTTGTTGTGGAACAACAAGGCCCAGCAAGCCTCCCCCGCTTGCTGGTACTTGGAGAACCTCAAGTACCAGCATGCGGGGAAATAACGGGCCCACTGGTACCTGTAGTTCTACAACAGAAAAAATACCCAAATAAAAACACAACTCACACACCGTGACAGTAAAAATTTATTAAAACACACTGAGACACTCACATTATTACATCCCACGACGATCACGTCCACTTGTCCAGTAGAATCCAATTGGGGTACCTGTAAAAATGAGAGACAGATTACTTACCTACATCCCACGCCGGTCACGTCCACTTGTCCAGTAGAATCCAATAGGGGCACCTGTAAAAATGAACATTATACTTACAAACTTCAATCCACAGGATTGGGGGGGGGGGGGGGGGGGGGGGGGGGAGACTAACCTGTTGCTGCTGCTGGGGAGAGCCGCACACACTGCAGGGCCACGCCGGGAGGACGGAGCCGGTGGAGGAGGGGGAGAGCCGCACACCGCCGCTCCTGTCAGCGGGAGGACGGAGCCGGCGGAGGAGTGGGAGAGCCGCACAACACCGCTCCTGTCAGCGGCGGAGGAGGACGGGGGGGCGCACACTGCAGACGCCAATCACCGCCGGGACAAATAACACACACTCACACTGTCCCACACACACACAATTATCACACACGCACACGGGTGGTCTTTCCGAGTTGTTCGCTCGTTGCCGATTTTCGCTATACTGCGATTATCCGCTAACTGCGCATGCACAATGTTCGCAGAGCGCATGCGCTTAGTTAATTTACACAAAAGTTAGGTATTTTACTCACGGCATAACAAAGCTTTTTCATCGCTGTGGTGATCGTAGTGTGATTGACAGGAAGTGTGTGTTTCTGGGCGGAAACTGGACTTTTTATGTGCGAAAAAACGCTGGCGTTTGAGTTCCAAAACGCGGGAGTGGCTAGAGAAACGGGGGAGTGGTTGGGCAAACGCTCGGTGTGTTTGTGACGTCAAACCAGGAACGAAAAGGACTGAGCTGGTCGCAATGGCTGAGTAAGTCTGGAGCTACTCAGAAACTGCGGGGTAATCGTTACGAGAAAATTAGCGAAGCTTTCATTAGCAATTCTGCTAAGCTAAGCTAAGCTAAGATACACTCCCAGTAGGCGGCAGCTTAACGTGTGCAATGCTGCTAAAAGCAGCTAGCGAGCGAACTCGGAATGACCCCCCACTGTCCCACACACATACAAATAACACACACGCACACTGTCCCACACACACACAATTAACACACTCACACTGTCCCACACACACACAATTAACACACTCACAATTAACACACACTCACACTGTCCCACACACACACACAATTAACACACACACACTGTCCCGCACCCCCCTCCCCTCTCCCCCCTCCCCCCTCTTCCGACAGAAAACTATAAACATCTTTAAAAACTGTAAAGCCCTCTCACCTGTTTAACCCAGCTCACCGCGGCCGCGTACACGCACGATCGCGCACTGTACAATGTGCAGGGAGGAGGGGAGGCTCCTGGCTGCCCTCCAGTGTGACAGGCACAGCAACCGGAGAGACAGGGAGAGTGCCGCAGGTAGCGCCAGCGGAATCCCTGTTGCATGGGGCGAGCGGGCCGTGCCGGTGGCGCCCTGTCTGTTGGGGCTTCCACGGCACCCAGGGCACGTGCCCTGCTCGACCTGTGATAGATACGCCTCTGCCGAGGTGCCTTATGTAATAAGTGCAATGGTTCCTTAGGTGGAGACTGGTGTATGTGTCCTCTGTACAGTAGAAACCATGCGCCAATCAGCGGTCTTTGTGAGTAAATTAATGTATTAAAGTACAAAAGGCATAGTGTACTGACATTTCAACACTGAGCAGGGCGTTTTTCTCAAGCCTACAGCATAACACCTTTAAAAAAACGCCCTGTGTGGTGTTGAAACGTCGGTACACTGTGCCTTTTGTACTTTAATACATTCATTTACTCACAAAGACAGCTGATTGGCGCATGGTTTCTACTGCACGGAGGGGGGGCACACCAGTCTCCATCCAGGGGACCATTGCACCATACACACATACACACATATATAATTATATATATATACACATACACACACACACACTGTACATAAATTACTACAAATACATACATACCCACAGTTGTATGCATACCATTCCACCATGTTGGGAGCAGATAATCAGCAGCAGTGTGAAGACGGAGGGAGCTAATATGGCCGAGCATGCATGCGCAGCCAGCAGCTTCCCCCTCTACCCCTCCCAGCATTCTATAAGTAGAGAGCTATGGTAGCTCCCTGTTGCTGCAGCAGTGCAGCGGCTCCGCGGTCGCTGTGATGTTAGTGTATTAGAATGCTTAATATTTGTATACACTCCCTTACTAATCTGTGTAAGCCTGAATCTTCAGTGATGGTCCCTGGGACCAGGGGGATGCTGGGAAGTGGGTGGTCCAGTGTGCTGTGTGCCTGGAGTTGGTGAGGGAATAAACAGCACAGCAATGAACTCACATGTCTCTGTGTCCTTATGACTGGATTTACAAACATATGAACAAAACAGTCGCGATCGTGGCTTTTTACTAAGACAGAGACAGCTGTGTCTCCGTCTCAAAAATAGAAGATTCAGCTCATCAAGGGGGAAGGGGGTCCAGGTACTTGGAAACCCCCCCTGCGTGTGCCACTGGGGGTCACTGGAAGAGAGCCCATAGGCTTCTAGAAAGCAACATCTCCCTGGTACAAACTCACACAACTTTGCTTTGCCTTTTTTTTGCATAAGCGGAATAGCGTTTTTGGAGTATTTTGGCTGCATTTCGACTTTAGTACATCCCGCTATATATGGGGTCTATTCATGAAGCAGTGAAAAGTGTGGAGAAGTGAGCCAGTGGAGAAGTTGCCCATGGTAACCAATCAGCATTGAAGTAACATTTATAATTTGCATACTATACAATTGTACGGAGCAGCTCACTTCTCCACTCTTTTCACTGCTTCATGAATAGAGCCCAATATGTGAAACTTACTTTCTCTTTATGATTCTCCTATAATGGCTGGAGAATTTCTATTGGTTAGCCACACCCCATTAGTGGGCTACTGCATGATTGCATACCCCTAGTGGGCCCTTCATGTCCCAGTCCAACACTGGTCTATGATAACTTGTCAATGAAGGGCAGTACTGGCATTCAGATGTGCTGTGATCTCAGGCAGTGAAGGAGGAAAAACTGCTTTCCCTATTCATTAGCTCCTTTATATTCAACTGGGCATTTGGATTTGTCCGTCACCTTACCTCATACCTCCCTGCAGCCAGCATTTATTCAGATGAGAGTGGTGGGACTTGGGGCCACCCAGCTTGATGGGGTGGGAAAGGAGGTGGGGGGGCGTGGCATGGCTCGTAGGTGCAGAACTTCCTGTGAGGCCACGCCCTTTTAAAGAATGGCCAAGCCCACAGTATCAATGCCACCACTCCTTTACGTGCGAGTGAGCCAGAGATGCCCGCAATAGTCCCACTCTATCTTCAGAGACTGACAACCTTAAAATAACATGCAGAAGTGAGCGTGATGGCCTATAAATGCCAAGGCTGGGACAGGTGGTGTGTAATATGTCATCACTTTGGTTCCCATTTTGAGATTGTGCTTTGATGTCAGATTATAGCTGTGTGGTAGGCGGAGATTGGGTGTGTCTTCTGGTTTATAGCGGGTGTTTGACATGTGATCTCCTTTTCTGTTTCCATAGTTTCCCTCTCATTATTTTCTTGGCATGTTATTTCTGTTTTCTTGGTATATTGTGGGAAACAACAGTCCGGTAGCCATCTTGCTGCACTGGTGAGTTACGCTCCCATTGCCATCCTGCCAGGGTCAGAAATGATTCATATGGGATTTGGAGACCGCTCACTTCTCTGCAGTCATGTTGGGGCATTTAGCCCATGTAGATGATGTTTGATATGAACTTACATTAAGGATGGATACATTAAGGATGGATATGCCAGCGGTTAGAATAACCTACCAAAACATCCCAATGCTCAGAATCCCAACAGGGAAAGGTAAGCATACTTTCCCCCAATGGCCCCGTAATCCAAGCAGCCTATACCTAACCATCTTACCCCCCGCAGCCTAACCCCCCTTCCCACAGCCTAAACCTACCCCCCCCCCCCCCCCCATCCATAGCCTAACACTAACTCTCCCAGGGTGGGGGTGCCTAATCCTAATTCCCCCTCCCTGCAGCCTAAACCTATCCCCCTTGGGCCGCAGCCTGACCCCACAAAAGCCTAAACCAAAAACCCACAAGAGACCCCTCCCCCCCACTGTCTACCGCTCCTGTGGGACAGCACAAAATTGGTCGGGATCCCGGCGGTAGGGATTCTGGCATCAGGCTTGTGACTGTTTGACATGCTGTGTCGGCATTTCGAGTGGCGTCAGCATCCCAACGTCGGTATTCCAACTGCCGTTAAGTCAAGGCTCCACTGATTAGCTGGTTATTCTTTTTCCTCCACCATGCCATTTTATTAAAATAATAAAGCTGACCTATTTCACGCCACATATGTCTCCTGTCATTATTTATATTACATAGTTTATATAATGTTTAAGTCAGTGTTTATGCAGTTTGACTTTGGAGCAGTAGCTATCATCAGCTGCTAGAGTGTTTATAAACCTTTGATTACTATCACTATTGGACTTGGATACCAACTAGCGCCTGGTATTTGTCTTTTACTGTTCACAATATTGTCCACCGTCATCTATTAATGTACATGTGGAGGATGAGCCCCACTCATCCTCAACAGCAAAGAGGTTAATTCAGGTCCCATTTTGCAAGCCGTGCACAATCCTCACTCCCTCTATTAAAAGAGTGGCAGCATTCCAGGGAACTTGTTGCATTTCCACAACTAATACTATATCTATGAATAAATAAGGAAATGGATGACATCTTTATAGTGACGCATTGTCAGCCTGGTGTATAGGCCGTGTAAAGCTACAATAATAAAGATGTTACTGAGGAACATAAAGGAACAACTATTTCCAGGGAACCGGGTGCTTTCCCTCGAGTAAAGTATGAATATAGAAGGAAGCGGATGTATAGTGAGGTGTTGTCATCTAGTACCAGATTATAATAAATGTTTTGTTGAGAAACACAATGGAACATCTATTTCCAGGTAATACGGAACCTGATTCAGAGGTGAAGACAGTGGTGGTGTCGCAGTAGCTGGTGGGCATCTCAGTAGATAAAGTACAGCATTTGCATACACAGATTAGGTTCTGGCAACAGATCTTCCAGGCAGAGCCAACAAATATAACATACAGTGTTATCATTGGCGTTTCTATAATGGGTGCAATGTGCGCGGTGCACACGTGCCCCTGGGTCCAGAGGGGGCCCACATCGCACACACTGCAACCATATTTTAATACTTACCTTTCCGAAGTTCATTATCAGGTGCTGCAGTCACAGCAAAAATCCCAGCCAAAATGGCCGCTGGAACATGGCGGGTGCCATGTTTTTGGAGATCTGCGCATGTGCAGTAAACTCCGGCACAATGCCCGAGGTCACTGCGCCATGTAGAGGGAGGCGCAGAGGGAAGGACACACCCGGAGGTGCACACAAGTTCCCCTCCCCTGTTAAATTGCCCCTGAGTGTGATATTGCAAAACATCAAAAATAAAGTTAATTAGTGCAAATTTTATGAAAACTTACATTAAAAATTGTGACAAAATGGCTTATTTTAAGTATACAAGGTGCAGAGTATGTGACCAAGCTTCTTGGATTCATCCCCAGTCTATCAGTATTAATCCAAATGCCTAAATGAACAGATGGTTGTGGAATAAAATGCTTGTCAGGAACGTTACCCTTCAGCAAAGTAAGAAAAGCAGTTATCACCTTACATCTTTCTCCTAAAGGGTAACTTTATCAGGTGACTTTTTCTCCAGAGCAAAGTACGAAATGTAGCTTCTTTCCTTAGGTGGAAATCAGAAGCTGGAAACTTGGAGGTCTTAAGTAGTTCCTGCACATGAGCAGGAGTATGGCGAACTGAAGCTAACGCTTGCAGGTAGATACAGGGACATGAGGTCACAGGCATGTACTAGGGAATTGGTGGATACCAGGACAGAGGCGCGGAGTCTAACACGCTGGTGGTCTTCTCCAGGGAACCCTGCAAGGGGATTTGGGTTTGCTGTTCTCAACGTGCAGGTTGCGGTACACGCCTATTGGACTGGAACCGATGGAGCTGGATTATCGGACTGGAACCGATGATAATGCATTAACGAACTGGAACAGATGGTACTGGATTAATGGACTGGAAACTATGGTGTTGGATTATCAAACTGGAACCAATGGTACTGGATTATAAAACTGGAACAGATGGTACTGGATTATCGGACTGGCCCGATGGTGCAAGGTTATCGGACTGGAACTGATGGTACTAGGTTATTGGACTGCAACAGAGGTTTGTTGGACTGGAACCAATGGTACAAGGTTATCGGACTAGAACCAATGATACACAATATGCTAGTAGCCCAACTGAGACTGACCAGAACTGATGGCTACATCATTAAAACAGGTGTTCAGACTTCCGGTGGGCGGGGTACCTCGAGTGGCCGATTTTACATGGGCTCCAGGTCTCAGCCTTACTTTTGATAGAATAAGTGGGTTTATCGAGCTGGATATTGAAGGCTGCTCCACGGCTATCTTTAACACTGGACTGCCACTATTGTGGGGTTTGGAGCTCCCTAATTATTTGCACCGGAGTCAAGCCTGAAAAGTTCAGGCGTGTATGACCGCCCGCCATCTTGGGCGCGACAAGTCAGGAAAATCTGGACGCCTCTCCTGCTGCAGGGGACCTTCTCCCTGATCTCTTACCATTCTCGGATGTCAGCCGCTGCAGAGACGCTCTCGCCTGCCTACCTTTCCTGAGATAAGATCTCCTTGAGGCCGCTCCTGGAAAGCTGTCACCCCTCCAGCTACCTTAACCCCAGTGCCGCGGAGACCATCACCCTGCACCTCCTCCTGCTACTCCTGGCCAGAGACCTTTGGCTGGAAACCCCCGACGACTAGGAACTGCTACCCGGGTGTGTGGGATCCGCTGCTATCGGGGACCCTCTGTTGACTGCCGGCGGATCAGTTGCTGTCCTAACCCTCTGCTGGACTGTGAGGACGCCCGTGTCTCTACTCCGTTGATGGCCGGGGAAGAGCGGACGTCGGTCTCCTCCACACGCTTGGCCGCTTGACCATCAGACCTCCCCGCCGCTGACCCCCTGCTGGCTTGTTCTCTGCATCGTGGCACTGGCGCGGGTGATCACCTGTTATCGGTGCGCTCGCCGCCTTGGCCGTGAGTCCTCCTGTGGCTGTCCATGTGCTGTGGACCCTGGTGCCTGTAGCTGCATATACCGCTCCTCACACCTCTGAAAGCAGCCTGTCAGCGCACATTACCACAGCCTGTCAGCGCACATTACCAGCACCTTTTGTGAGCCTCCATAGCAGAACTGCTTCTTGTCATCCTTGACTTTTGGTGCACCTCATTTTGCTGCTGGACGTGGGGCATACTGTACTTTGAACTCTCACTTGTGTACTGGACTGTTGTTCTATTTCTCCTAGGACTGTAAGAATCTCTATCTAATATTTCTCTATCGTCCTAGTGGATGCTGGGGTTCCTGAAAGGACCATGGGGAATAGCGGCTCCGCAGGAGACAGGGCACAAAAAGTAAAGCTTTAGGATCAGGTGGTGTGCACTGGCTCCTCCCCCTATGACCCTCCTCCAAGCCTCAGTTAGATTTTTGTGCCCGGCCGAGAAGGGTGCAATCTAGGTGGCTCTCCTAAAGAGCTGCTTAGAAAAGTTTAGCTTAGGTTTTTTATTTTACAGTGAGTCCTGCTGGCAACAGGATCACTGCAACGAGGGACTTAGGGGAGAAGAAGTGAACTCACCTGCGTGCAGGATGGATTGGCTTCTTGGCTACTGGACATTAGCTCCAGAGGGACGATCACAGGTACAGCCTGGATGGTCACCGGAGCCTCGCCGCCGGCCCCCTTGCAGATGCTGAAACGAGAAGAGGTCCAGAATCGGCGGCAGAAGACTCCTCAGTCTTCTTAAGGTAGCGCACAGCACTGCAGCTGTGCGCCATTTTCCTCTCAGCACACTTCACACGGCAGTCACTGAGGGTGCAGGGCGCTGGGAGGGGGGCGCCCTGGGAGGCAAATGAAAACCTTTTTGGCTAAAAATACCTCACATATAGCCTCCGGGGGCTATATGGAGATATTTAACCCCTGCCAGAATCCGTTAAGAGCGGGAGACGAGGCCGCCGAAAAAGGGGCGGGGCCTATCTCCTCAGCACACAGCGCCATTTTCCCTCACAGAGAGGCTGGAGGGAAGGCTCCCAGGCTCTCCCCTGCACTGCACTACAGAAACAGGGTTAAAACAGAGAGGGGGGGCACTAATTTGGCGTTAGAAATATATAAAAAAGATGCTATAAGGGAAAACACTTATATAAGGTTGTCCCTATATAATTATAGCATTTTTGGTGTGTGCTGGCAAACTCTCCCTCTGTCTCTCCAAAGGGCTAGTGGGTCCTGTCCTCTATCAGAGCATTCCCTGTGTGTGTGCTGTGTGTCGGTACGTGTGTGTCGACATGTATGAGGACGATGTTGGTGAGGAGGCGGAGCAATTGCCTGTAATGGTGATGTCACTCTCTAGGGAGTCGACACCGGAATGGATGGCTTATTTAGGGAATTACGTGATAATGTCAACACGCGCCAAGGTCGGTTGACGACATGAGACGGCCGACAAACAATTAGTACCGGTCCAGACGTCTCAAAAACACCGTCAGGGGTTTTAAAACGCCCGTTTACTTTAGTCGGTCGACACAGACACAGACAGGGACACTGAATCCAGTGTCGACGGTGAATAAACAAACGTATTCCTTATTAGGGCCACACGTTAAGGGCAATGAAGGAGGTGTTACATATTTCTGATACTACAAGTACCACAAAAGAGGGTATTATGTGGGATGTGAAAAAACTACCGTAGTTTTTCCTGAATCAGATAAATTAAATGAAGTGTGTGATGATGCGTGGGTTCCCCCCGATAGAAAATATGGGCGGTATACCCTTTCCCGCCAGAAGTTAGGGCGCGTTGGGAAACACCCCTTAGGGTGGATAAGGCGCTCACACGCTTGTCAGAACAAGTGGCGGTACCGTCTATAGATAGGGCCGTCCTCAAGGAGCCAGCTGACAGGAGGCTGGAAAAATATCATAAAAAGTATATACACACATACTGGTGTTATACTGCGACCAGCGATCGCCTCAGCCTGGATGTGCAGAGCTGGGGTGGCTTGGTCGGATTCCCTGACTAAAAATATTGATACCCTTGACAGGGACAGTATTTTATTGACTATAGAGCATTTAAAGGATGTATTTCTATATATGCGAGATGCACAGAGGGATATTTGCACTCTGGCATCAAGAGTAAGTGCGATGTCCATATCTGCCAGAAGATGTTTATGGACACGACAGTGGTCAGGTGATGCAGATTCCAAACGGCACAAAGGTGTATTGCCGTATAAAGGAAGAGGAGTTATTTGGGGTCGGTCCATCGGACCTGGTGGCCACGGCAACTGCTGGAAAATCCACAGTTTTTACCCTAAGTCACATCTCTGCAGAAAAAGACACCGTCTTTTCAGCTTCAGTCCTTTCGTCCCTATAAGAGTCATATCTGCCCAGGGATAGAGGAAAGGGAAGAAGACTGCAGCAGGCAGCCCATTCCCAGGAACAGAAGCGTTCCACCGCTTCTGACAAGCTCTCAGCATGACGCTGAGACCGTACAGGACCCCTGGATCCTACAAGTAGTATCCCAGGGGTACAGTTTGGAATGTCGAGACGTTTCCCCTGCGCAGGCTCCTGAAGTCTGCTTTACCAAGGTCTCCCTCCGACAAGGAGGCAGTATGGGAAAAAATTCACGAGCTGTATTCCCAGCAGGTGATAATTAAATTACCCCTCCTACAACAAGAAAAGGGGTATTATTCCACACTATATTGTGGTACTGAAGCCAGAAGGCTAGGTGAGACCTATTCTAAATCTAAAAAAATTTGAACACTTACAAAGGTTCAAATCAAGATGGAGTCACTCAGAGCAGTGATAACGAACCGGGAAGAAGGGGACTATCTGGTGTCCCGAGACATCAGGGATGCTTACCTCCATGTCCCAAATTTGCCCTTATCACTAAGGGTACCTCAGGTTCGTGGTACAGAACTGTCACTATCAGTTTCAGACGCTGCCGTTTGGATTGTCTACGGCACCCCGGGTCTTTACCAAGGTAATGGCCGAAATGATGGTTCTTCTTCGAAGAAAAGGCGTCTTAATTATCCCTTACTTGGACGATCTCCTGATAAGGGCAAAGTCCAGGGAACAGTTGGAGGTCGGAGTAGCACTATCTCGGATACTGTTACAACAGCAGGGGTGGATTCTAAATATTCCAAAATCGCAGCTGATCCCGACAACAAGTCTCCTGTGCTTAGGGATGATTCTGGACACAGTCCAGAAAAAGGTGTTTCTCCCGGAAGAGAAAGCCAGGGAGTTATCCGAGCTAGTCAGGAACCTCCTAAAATCAGTGCATCATTGCACAAGGGCCATGGTAAAAAAATGGTGACTTCCTTCGAAGCAATTCCAGTCGGCAGATTTCATGCAAGAACTTTTCAGTGGGATCTGCTGGACAAATGGTCCGGATCGCATCTTCAGATGCATCAGCGGATAACCCTATATCCAAGGACAAGGGTGTCCCTCCTGTGGTGGTTACAGAGTGCTCATCTTCTAGAGGGCCGCAGATTCGGCATTCAGTTTTGGATGTTGGTGACCACGGAGGCCAGCCCGAGAGGCTGGGGAGCAGTCACACAAGGAAAAAATTTCCAGGGAGTGTGATCAAGTCTGGAGATTTTTCTCCACATAAATATAGCTAAGGGTAAATTTATAATGCTCTAAGCTTAGCAAGACCTCTGCTTCAAGGTCAGCCGGTATTGATCCAGTGGGATAAAACATCACGGCAGTCGCCCACGTAAATAGACAGGGCGGCACAAGAAGCAGGAGGGCAGTGGCAAAAACTGCAAGGACTTTTCGCTGGGCGGAAAATCATGTGATAGCACTGTCAGCAGTGTTTCATTCCGGGAATGGAAACTGGGAAGCAGACTTCCTCAGTAGGCACGACCTCCACCCGGCAGAGTGGGAACTTCATGGGGAAGTTTTCCACATAATTGTAAACCGTTGGGAATTACCAAAGGTGGACATGATGGCGTCCCGTCTGAACAAAAAACGGGACAGGTATTGCGCCAGGTTAAGAGACCCTCAGGCAATAGCTGTGGACGTTCTGGTAACACCGTGGGTGTACCAGTCGGTGTATGTGTTCCATCCTCTGCTTTTCATACCTAAGGTACTGAGAATTATAAGACGTAGAGGAGTAAGAACTATACTCATGGCTCCGGATTGGCCAAGAAGGACTTGGTACCCGGAACTTCAAGAGATGCTCATAGAGGACTTATGGCCTCTGCCGCTAAGAAGGGACTTGTTTCAGCAAGTACCATGTCTGTTCCAAGACTTACCGCAGCTGCGTTTGACGGCATGGCGGTGGAACGCCGGATCCTAAGGGAAAAGGCATTCAGGAAGAGGTCATTCCTACCCTGGTCAAAGCCAGAAAGGAGGTGACCGCACAACATTATCACCACATGTGGCGAAAATATGTTGCGTGGTGTGAGGCCAGGAAGGCCCCACGAAGAAATTTCAACTCGGTCGATTCCTGCATTTCTTGCAAACAGGAGTGTCTATGGGCCTCAAATTGGGGTCCATTAAGGTTCAAATTTCGGCCCTGTCGATTTTTCTTCCAGAAAGAATTGGCTTCAGTTCCTGAAGTCCAGAAGTTTGTCAAGGGAGTATTGCATATACAACCCCCTTTTGTGCCTCCAGTGGCACTGTGGGATCTCAACGTAGTTCTGGGATTCCTCAAAACACATTGGTTTAAAACCAGTCAAATCTGTGGATTTGAAGCATCTCACATGAAAAGTGAACATGCTCTTGGACCTGGCCTGGACCAGGCGAGTATCAAATTGGTGTTTTTTTTCTCAAAAAAGCCCATATCTGTTTGTCCATTCGGACAGGGCAGAGCTGCGGACTCGTCCCCAGTTCTCTCCCTAAGGTGGTGTCAGTGTTTCACCTGAACCAGCTTATTGTGGTGTCTTGCGCCTACTAGGGACTTGGAGGACTCCAAGTTGCTAGATGTGGTCAGGGCCCTGAAAATATAGGTTCCAGGACGGCTGGAGTCAGGAAAACTGACTTGCTGTTATCCTGTATGCACCCAACAAACTGGGTGCTCTTGCTTTTAAGCAGACTTTTGCTAGTTGGATGTGTAATACAATTCAGCTTGCACATTCTGTGGCAGGCCTGCCACAGCCAAAATATGTAAATGCCCATTCCACAAGGAAGGTGGGCTCATCTTGGGCGGCTGCCCGAGGGGTCTCGGCTTTACAACTTTGCCGAGCGGCTATTTAGTCAGGGGCAAACACGTTTGTAAAATCCTACAAATTTGATACCCTGGCTAAGGAGGACCTGGAGTTCTCTCATTCGGTGCTGCAGAGTCATCCGCACTCTCCCGCCCGTTTGGGAGCTTTGGTATAATCCCCATGGTCCTTTCAGGAACCCCAGCATCCACTAGGACGATAGAGAAAATAAGAATTTACTTACCGATAATTCTATTTCTCGGAGTCCGTAGTGGATGCTGGGCGCCCATCCCAAGTGCGGATTATCTGCATTACTTGTACATAGTTACAAAAATCGGGTTATTATTGTTGTGAGCCATCCTTTCAGAGGCTCCGCTGTTATCATACTGTTAACTGGGTTCAGATCACAGGTTGTACAGTGTGATTGGTGTGGCTGGTATGAGTCTTACCCGGGATTCATAAATCCTTCCTTATTGTGTACGCTCGTCCGGGCACAGTACCTAACTGAGGCTTGGAGGAGGGTCATAGGGGGAGGAGCCAGTGCACACCACCTGATCCTAAAGCTTTACTTTTTGTGCCCTGTCTCCTGCGGAGCCGCTATTCCCCATGGTCTTTCAGGAACCCCAGCATCCACTACGGACTCCGAGAAATAGAATTATCGGTAAGTAAATTCTTATTTTCTTCCTCAGGAACTGAAACTATTACTTCCTCAGCCTTCCCAGTGTTTGTTTTCCTATATTCTGTTGAGGATTTTTATTTATTTTTACATTATTTTTTTTTGTATTTTGGCAATATAATAACTGCTGTTCTGTGTTAATATTACTAACACTAACCACCAGTCTTTCCATGAACATATACACTGATTGTGTCACTGTTATGCCTTTGTTTGTCTAGCATAATCTAGTGGTGATTCATATAAACACATTTGTGGTAGGTTGTGCACCCCGCTATCTCAACAACACAGTTCATTGTCAAATATTTTTTCACTTAGAGGTGAACTCTTCGGGATCCGGACTGAAAGTCGACAGTAACTAGGTCGACAATGTCTAGGTCGACCACTATTGGTCGACAGTAACTAGGTCGACAGGGTGTCTAGGTCAACAGGGTCTTTAGGTCGACATGTTCTAGGTCGACAGGTCAAAAGGTCGACATGAGTTTTTCACAATTTTTTTATTTTTTTTAACCTTTTCATACTTAACGATCCACGTGGACTACGATTGGAACGGTAATCTGTGCCGAGCGAAGCGGTAGCGGAGCGAAGGCACCATGCCCGAAGCATGGCGAGCGAAGCGAGCCATGCGAGGGGACGCGGTGCACTAATTGGGGTTCCCGGTCACTCTACGAAGAAAACGACACCAAAATAACATTAAAAACTCATGTCGACCTTTTGACCTGTCGACCTAGAACATGTCGACTTAAAGACCCTGTCAACCTAGACACCCTGTCGACCTATTTACTGTCGACCAATAGTGGTCGACCTAGACATTGTCTACCTAGTTACTGTCGACTTTCAATACCACACCCGAACTCTTCATTACCCACTTTTTTTTTTGTCATACCAGGGATAATGTCTATACACGTAAAGAATGACGGTAATACTTTTGCTACCCAGCTGGCAATAGAGATGTCTCAAATTCTATTACCTTACCTAGAGAAGAAATTTAGTAATTTACTGTCTCTCTTCGATCAGGGTCAGGTTTCCTTGGATGATCAATCTCCCTGCCTGGACGTACCAATCCTATCACAGGGTGACTTTGGGATTGATTCTCCAATTAACAATGGTCCTAGTGTTAAGTCTATTGTGTTTAAGTCCACATCTATTTCTGAAGTTGCCATTTCCAAATGCAGTGTTACCTCTTCCAATTTGGCATTGGATACCCTGTTGCCTGCTTCTCTTATGGAACAAGCTGTAAATTGTAATCTGGAGATGCTCGGGGAGAGGAATATATATGGGCCATCACGGAAGTTATTGATTGATGTTTGTAAACCAGATTTTGGTTTTTATAGCCTTCAGTTAGCTCTACTAGTTACTGGAATATTGATATGGAGTCTGTGGCAACGTACTTTGTCCCCCACTGTTCATATTTTACCTCAGGTTTTTGGTCTCTAATGGGGCAGTTACATGAAGAGTTAGTTATTTCTCTATATCGTCTTGCCTTTCTCCTACTAGACACACGACTTTGACCATCTCTCGTGATCTTAATTTTTTTTTTTTTACTTGTGGCGGCGTATAGATTGTTTGTTACCCTCTCTCATGTGACTTATTTCCATTGTTTTCCTAATATGTTAATGGGTAGTTTGTGGTTATATTTTTGTATTTAGTACAAGTATTTTGTGTTTGATAGACCCTTCAGTCCTACTTCCTTTTACCCTATGCCGTCATATAGTTTCCACTGCATAGGTAGTTTGCATTTCAGTTTGCAGTTTATCTTATGACCATGAGCTACGGCCGTAGCTCATGCTCTCCCCATTTTGGTTTGGAAAAATTTGGGGAAAAGGAGGAGTTTGGAGCAATGCATTTTTCATTTAGCATGTGATTACAATACGCCTTTTGCTAATCGTTCATATAATAACCTATCATACTGTTTTCTATGCTATGTTAAAAACTATCTTACTAGTTTACCTGATCTATATGTTGCATTGTCATGATATAAGATTTGCTCTCTGACTATGTAGATTGTCTGAATGCATTTGCTTCAATAAAAAAACATGTTTAAAACAGGTGTTCAGATGTCAGGCTGAAGTAATGAGCTCTAAATGCTAAACCAGAATTAGCACTAGGAATCAGACTTGGGACAATACTGCAGGAACAGGAATCAACAGTCTGGAGGGATGTAGGTCTGTGAAGCAACGTTGTTCAAGGCACTTGCTGCTTGTTTGTGCAATCCTTATATGCCCTCTGTAGAGCGATGATTGGAGGAACTGGTTAGATGACCGATACTAGTCCAGGGATTGTTTAGGTAGAGTACAGCCACGGATTGGTGTGCAGAGTCAGGTGACCACTTCAGAATCTGTGGCTGGGAAATCAGCGGTCAGCTAATCACAAGTGTCATGGTGGCGCCCATGTCTGAGTTTTGGAGGTAACCCTGGAGTGGAGGAAGTAGGCCAGAATGCTGGTAAAGTGGAGAGCTAGCAGAGCACTGTGGAGAGCCAGAATGGGAATCAGTATGCCATGCTGGAATGGCTGTACAGGAACAGCATGGAAGCACACATGACCTCCGCAGCGAAGTGCACTAGCACACAGGTAATCAATGCTGCATCAGGCGGTGTTTTTAGAATTTGTAGTGCCCAAGGTGAAAGTTTCCTTTGACGCTGCCCCCCCCCCCCCCTCAAAAAAAAAAAAATCTGAATCGAGACAGTGCACAAAGATATAGGGGTGTGGCTTCATGGGGAAGGGGCATGGCCACATAATAGTACCATTTCATATTACACAACACAGTAGTGTCCGCCAGTCACATTACGCCACACTGTAGTACCTCATATACACATTATGTCATGTTAGAGACCCTTACACACATTACACCACAGTAGAGCAGATTCCCTTATATACATTACGCAAATTAGAGCCCCTTTTATAAACATTATGCCAGGTAGAGCCTCTTATACACGTTTCGGCAGGTAGAGCCCCTTTTATACATGTTACACCAGGTAAAGCCCCTTATACATGTCCCACCAGGTAGGGCCCCTTTTATACACGTTACACCAGGTAGAGTCCCTTATACATGTTACGCCAGGTAGAGTCCCTTATACATGTTACGCCAGTTAGAGAACCTTTTATACATTGTCCTACACAGTAATGCCCCTTATACATTATGCTACACACTAATGCTCCTTATTAGGTCACACACAGTAATGCATACATAGTAATGCTCCTTATGCATTAGCCCACCCCGGAAGCAACTTACCTCTCCAGCCTTCTCCTGTGTCCCATCAGCAGTGTGCTTTGGACTGGAGCCGAGACATCAGCTCAACTGCAGCCGCAGCCCAAGAAACAGTGCCACCGTTATTCATATCTGGATCCAGTCACAATCCAATCAGAGCTTGCGGAACGGCAGCTGCAGCTGATTGGCTGCGGTCCGCAAGCTCCAATTGGCTTGCGACCCACGCCAGATTTGAATGACTGCAGCCAGTGGCGTAACTAGAAATTTTTCTCCCCCAAGCCAAAAAATCCTTCGGCCCCCCCCCCCATACCCCCCGTAATTGGCACTAGCAAAGGTAGAAAAATGCGCGCGCCGCAGGCGCGCGCCGGCAAAAAGGGGGGTGGCTTTGTCAAAATGGGCGTGGCTTTGCATGGAGGGCGTGGCATTGCAGGAAAAGACTACCTTATACCCCAGTTTTGCAACCTGCACGCCCAAACGTTGGCCACCACAGGAAAGAAAAATAATCCTGATTCATGCCCCTTACATTATTTGTCATTTTTCCTCCTTATAGTAATGCCCAGTATACATTATTCCACATACTGCAATGGCCCTTAGACATTATTCCACACACAATAATGCACATGACACAATATGCACACACTGTAATGCCCCAGACACATTATGCCACACACAGTAATGCCTGTGACACATTATGACAGGAATCGCAATGCCCGTTATACATTATGCTACACACTGCAATGCCCCTGATACATTATAGCACATACAATGTCTGTGACAGAGTATGACACACACCACAATGATCGTGAGACATTATACCACATACCACAATGCCCGTGATATAGTATACAACACACCGTAATGCCTGATACATTATGACACACACCGTAATGTCCGTGCTACATTATGCCACACACCATAATGCCCATTACACATTAAGTTCTACAGAAAGGCTTCTAATTACTTTTAAATTACCTGCTCGTTGCCAGGGGTTTCATGCTCTTGGTTCCATGCACGGTGCCAGGGGTTTTCATGCTCAGGGTGTCATGCTCGTTGCCAGGGGTTTCATGCACTGGGTGTCATGCTCATTGCTAGGGGGTAGTGCTTGTTGCTAGGCCATGCTCCCAGTGCCACATATGCCCCCAGTGCCAGATATTCCCCCACAGTGCCAGGTATATGCCCCTAGTGCCAGATATTCCCCCACAGTGCCAGGTACATGCCCCCAGTGCCACATATACCCCCCCCCCCAGTGCCACATATGCCCCCTCAGTGCCTGCTCCCCCCAGTGCCAAATATTCCCCCACAGTGCCACATATGCCCCCTCAGTGCCTGCTCCCCCCAGTGCCAAATATTCCCCCACAGTGCCAGGTATATGCCCCCAGTGCCAGATCTTTCCCCCCCCCCCAGAGTGCCAGGTATATGCCCCCAGTGCCAGATCTGCCCCCACAGTGCCAGGTATATGCCCCCAGTGCCAGATCTGCCCCCACAGTGCCAGGTATATGCCCCCAGTGCCAGATCTGCCCCCACAGTGCCAGGTATATGCCCCCAGTGCCAGATCTTCCCCCCACAGTGCCAGGTATATGCCCCCAGTGCCAGATCTGCCCCCACAGTGCCAGGTATATGCCCCCAGTGCCAGATCTTTCCCCACCCCACAGTGCCAGGTATATGCCCCCAGTGCCAGATCTTCCCCCCACAGTGCCAGGTATATGCCCCCAGTGCCAGATCTGCCCCCACAGTGCCAGGTATATGCCCACAGTGCCAGATCTGCCCCCACAGTGCCAGGTATATGCCCCCAGTGCCATATCTGCCCCCACAGTGCCAGGTATATGCCCCCAGTGCCAGATCTGCCCCCACAGTGCCAGGTATATGCCCCCAGTGCCAGATCTTTCCCCCCCACAGTGTTAGGTATATGCCCCCAGTGCCAGATCTTCCCCCCACAGTGCCAGGTATATGCCCCCAGTGCCAGATCTGCCCCCACAGTGCCAGGTATATGCCCCCAGTGCCAGATCTGCCCCCACAGTGCCAGGTATATGCCCCCAGTGCCAGATCTGCCCCCACAGTGCCAGGTATATGCCCCCAGTGCCAGATCTGCCCCCACAGTGCCAGGTATATTCCCCCAGTGCCAGATCTGCCCCCACAGTGCCAGGTATATGCCCCCTGTGCCAGATCTGCCCCCACAGTGCCAGGTATATTCCCCCAGTGCCAGATCTGCCCCCCACAGTGCCAGGTATATGCCCCAAGTGCCTGCTCCCCCGGCCCCCCCCCCCCCCATGTGTTGGAGGGACACGGAGCGCATCGCGCGTCTCTCCTGTGTCCCTCCTGGCTCTCCCCCGCTGGTCTAATAAAGGAAGTGCTGGTTCGTGAGCCAATCAGAGCTCACGAACGGCACTTCCTTAGACCGGCCGGGGGAGAGAGAGCCAGGGAGGGACACAGGAGAGACGCGCGATGTGCGTTCCGTGTCCCTCCAACACAGCAGGGAGGGAGAGGAGACCGCAGATTGACATGCGGACGCTCGTCCGCATGTCAATCTGTTCTAAGTCAGTGGCGCCCCCGCAGCCCCTCGCCCCCAAGCCACCGCGAGGACTGCGGGGGCAGTAGTTACGCCACTGACTGCAGCACTGTCTCTTGGGATGTGGCTGTGACTGCAGGTGTGCTGACGTCCCAGCTTAAGTCCAAAGCCATACTGCTGTGCCTGCCACCCAGGCCCTGCCGGATGACCAGTCCGGGGCAGCGATGTTGGGACTGTGGCTGCGGTGCCCTTGCCGGAGCAGGCACCTGGAGCATGAGCTCCACTGGTGCTGCCCTTGCTATGCCCCTGCTGATGGGGTAACTGCGACCGTACTGTTAGGCCACAGAGCCCCAGGCAGCCGCTATGCCAGCCCACTCTTAAAAACGCCACTGCTAGGGGCACAATAATTGAGTCCGGGGCCAACAACAGAGCTTTTGGGGCCCGGTACACTGGTATCTCTGGTGGCCCCTCTTCCAGATGTATATATGTTAGTCTGGCGATGGGTCATGTTGTGTGACCAGCTACAGCTCACTGTGAAGGAGTTGTGGAACCCTTGCATGAAAGCCAGGACCAGCGCCACAAATGCGGACACAGGAAAAGACGTAATTGGAGGAAGCCAGATAGGGCCCCTGTTTTCCGCTGAGTTGTCCCGGAAACTGCCCGCCTATGGTGGAGTCGAAGGGGAGAAGACTGGAGTCCCTGGAGAAGAAAGAGCCAAGTGGGAGTCATGACAGAAGATGAAGCCCAGCAGGAGGATTCCCCCAGCAGTCTCCCCAAGATGTCATGGGACCCAGCAGAACCCGGCTTCAGGTGGCCAAGCTTAGGGTCCTCTCTGGCCACCTGAAGTCAGGTCCTGAGCTGTAATTAGGCGCTGCTGCCCCTGGTTTGGGTGCCCCCTTTGAGTACTCCCGTCGCCAGGTCTGATTGAGTCAGATCATGTATCCTGCATGAAGCAGTGCTGTCACAGAAGAGTAGCTGTAAGAAACCACTGCAGTGTCACAGATCAGAGTAGTTTTGTTTAATCAGCAAAGCAATAATATGTTTTTCCTTACGCGTTTAATTTATATATAGACTTCATCAGGGTTTCTTCAATCTTTGCAAAGTATGAACTGTAGGGGTGAGTCAGACCTGATCGCTGCTGGTACTTTTCGCACAACAGGCGATCAGGTCATCACTGCGCATGCGTATGCAGCGCAATGCGCACGCACATCGGACAACAACAAAGGACAGTGTTATGCACACCAGTGCCTGCAGGAATGTACTGGTGTTTGAACTGTTATGCACACCAGTGCCTGCAGGAATGTACTGGTGTCTGAACAGAGAGGGATGCAAAACAAATGAACTCACAGACAGACTGGGAAATATGACATAACGTACACAGAAGGTGATAGGGTAACAAAACCAACACAGAGTGAACAGAGAAGCCCAGAGGCTAAGAAACTGGGTGTCTCCCTAGTATTAGAAATGCTCAGATGGAAAAAGCAAGATGTTGTGTTTTAATACGTAGAGAACCCGAAATGCTGTTGCTAAGGGCAACAGCAAAACCCTAAAGGGTTACCAACGGGTGTGGCAGTAAACTCCTTGGTCAGAGATGGAATAATAGACACAAGGAGAGTCTCCACAATCCTAATTCTCACTTGCAGGGCCCAGGTTCATCTTACTGCCACTAAACTGACACATGGACGCCCTGCACAGTGAGAGAGGATTATGCAGGCAGGTCTGAAAGTACAGCCACAAACCTGCTGGGTTCACAGAATAGCAAAAGAACCTCAGCAGGCTAAACGACTGACTCCAGTCTTACTGCTAGGTCTGGATTGGCAGAGTGTAGTACCAAATCCCCAGGCCTACTTGCAGTAAGCAACAACAAATACAAAGCTACACAGTACTGGCTAACTTTCAGGAACTGACTAACCAACAAAGATTCAGCAGCATCTGCTTAACCTGAGAAGGGGCCTTATAAAGCAGGTGCTGTCCACGCCCCCCTCAGACCTCACAGACTGTGAGCACAAAAACCAGCACCGGATCCCCTGCCTGTAACCACTGCACAGCAAAAGACCCGAACCGGAGTATCAGCTGCGCTCAGGTTACTCCGCTAGCACTTGTCTCCCGGTTGCCATGACGACGTGGCAGCACAGGGCAGGAGACCCTAACAGTACCCCCCCTCTGACGAGGGGTCAAAGAACCCCTACCACCGGGTTTATCGGGGAACTGCGAGAAGAAAGAGCGTATCAGTCTGGGGGCATGAAGATGACAACTGCGCACCCACGACCGCTCCTCCGGGCCATACCCCTTCCAGTGCACCAAAAATGACAGCCGACCCCGAACCATCTTGGAGTCAAGAATCCTTTCAACAACAAACTCCCTCTGGCCACTTATCAGAAGAGGGGAAGGTATTCCTCTGGAAGAAGGATTGCTAATCGCCCGTTTTAAAAGGGAACAATGAAATGTTTTATTGATACCCAAAGAACGGGGCAGATCTAACTGAAATGCCACCGGATTGATAACCCTGGTGATCTTATAAGGGCCGATGAACCGAGGGCCTAACTTATGAGATGGCTGTCTCAACTTCAAATTCTTGGTAGACAACCAGACGAAGTCTCCTAATTTGAAGCTGCAGGGTCTTTTCCGCTTATCAAAAACCCTTTTGGTCACTAATGACACAGACACAAGGGCTTTCTTCACTTTCCTCCAAATACCTCTAAGGACCGAAACGACAGAGGAACCACCAGGCGTGGAGTCCAGGGGGTCAAAAGAATTGGCCTTAGGATGATGCCCATACACACAAAGGAAGGGAGAGATCCCTGTAGCAGAGTGAGCCGCGTTGTTATAGGCAAACTCCGCCATGGACAGATGAGCAACCCAGTCAGTCTGACACTTGGAGACATAACACCTGAGGAACTGCTCCAAGGACTGGTTCACCCTTTCAGTCTGCCCATTAGACTGCGGATGGTAGCCTGACGACAAGCTGACAGAAATCTGGAGATCGGAACAAAATGCCCTCCAGAATTTGGCCACAAACTGGGATCCGCGGTCAGAGACCACATCAAGTGGCAACCCGTGGAGACGCACAACATGCAGCATAAATAATTCAGACAGGCGTCTGGCCGATGGCAGCCCAACCAGTGGAACGAAGTGCGCCATCTTCGAAAACCTGTCAACGACAACCCAGATGGCTGTCATCCCCGAGGATTTGGGCAAGTCCACAACAAAATCCATTGAAATGTGGGTCCATGGCTTAGATGGAATAGAGAGTGGATGTAATGGGCCAACAGGAACCCCTCTAGGAGTCTTATTTCGGGCACAGATGTCACATGCCCGAACCCACTGATCCACATCCTTAGCCACCGAGGGCCACCACACCGCCCTAGATAGCAACTCCCGAGTTCTGGCAATACCCGGGTGACCTGCCGACTTCTTGGCATGGAATTCCAGGAACACTCGCTGTCTTAACCTAGGAGGCACAAACAAAAGACCTACCGGAAGGTCTGGAGGAGCCTGCTCCTGTGCTCTAAGGACTAATGACAAGAGGTCCTGGGTAATGCCCACTTTAATACATGATGGGGACACAATGGGCAACGGCTCCTCGGTGGTCTCCTGGATTGGAGCAAAACTCCGCGAGAGCGCATCAGCCTTGATGTTTTTTGACCCAGGGCGATATGTTATCAAAAAATTAAAGCGAGCAAAAAACAAAGCCCATCGTGCCTGCCTGGCATTGAGACGCTTCGCTGACTCTAAATATGCCAAATTCTTATGGTCGGTGAGAATTGAGACCACAAACTTAGCCCCCTCAAGCCAGTGTCTCCACTCCTCGAGTGCATCCTTAATAGCCAACAATTCCCGGTTACCCACGTCATAATTCATCTCGGTAGGCGAAAATTTACGGGAAAAGTAAGCACAGGGATGAAGGCGATTATCAGACACTCCCATCTGAGAGAGCACTGCCTCAATACCCATCTCAGAGGCATCCACCTCCACCACAAAAGGACGCTCTGGATCTGGGTGTCGCAGCACCTTGGCCGAGACAAATGCCCTTTTGAGACGGGCAAAAGCCGCTTTGGCCTCACGAGACCAGTGAGCAACATCCGCCCCTTTCTTAGTGAGTGCCACCAAGGGCGCCACTATAGACGAAAATCCAGCGATAAATCGTCTATAAAAATTTGCAAAGCCCAGGAAACGCTGAAGCGCCTTCAAACTAGTGGGCTGCACCCAATCCAGGACTGCCTGTACCTTGGAACCCTCCATTTGGAAACCTTCTGGGGAGATAATATATCCTAGAAATGCGATTTGCTGAACTTCAAATTCGCACTTCTCCAGCTTCGCCCCAAGCCGGTGGTTTCTGAAGGACTAAGCGTACATGCTTCCGATGTTCCTCCAGGGAATGGGAGAAGATTAGGATGTCATCTAAGTATACAACTAAGAATCTATCCAAATATTCCCTGAGCACATCGTTCATGAAATCCTGGAAGACTGCCGGGGCATTACAGAGCCCAAAAGGCTTCACCAAATATTCATAATGCCCTGAGTGGGTATTAAAGGCAGTCTTCCATTCATCCCCCTCTCTTATTCGGATTAGATTGTACGCACCGCGTAGGTCAATCTTAGAAAAAATGGTGGCAGTACGAAGCTGGTCAAACAAGACCGAAATGAGAGGCAGTGGGTATGAGTTTTTAATCGTGATACGGTTCAATTCCCTGAAGTCGATGCAGGGTCGCAATGAACCGTCCTTTTTACCAACGAAGAAGAACCCCGACCCAACTGGAGACTGTGAAGGTCTGATAAATCCTTTAGCCAAGTTCTCCTGAATGTACTCTGCCATAGCCTGAGTCTCAGGACGTGACAGGGAGTACAACCTGCTCTTGGGAAGCTTAGCATTCGGCAACAAATCAATGGCACAGTCATAGGGGCGATGGGGAGGTAGTACCTCTGCAACTTTTTTGGAGAACACGTCCGCAAAATCTGCATAACACCCTGGCAATCCTGGCAAACTTAGCTGCGAGAGCCTGACTGGAAGGCTCAAGCAACTCCTGAAACAATCAGTACCCCAACTAAGAATCTCCCCAGAGACCCAGTCAAATTGAGGATTGTGGGCCCTTAACCAGGGTAACCCCAACACCAATGGGGCAAAAGTACAGACAGTCACATAAAAGGACAATTTTTCAGAGTGTGTGGCTCCAATAAACAAAGGCCCTCATTCCGAGTTGATCGCTCGCAAGGCGAATTTAGCAGAGTTGCTCACGCTAAGCCTACGCCTACTGGGAGTGTATCTTAGCTTCTTAAAATTGCGACCGATGTATTCGCAATATTGCGATTACAAACTACTTAGCAGTTTCAGAGTAGCTTCAGACTTACTCGGCATCTGCGTTCAGTTCAGTGCTTGTCGTTCCTGGTTTGACGTCATAAACACACCCAGTGTTCGCCCAGACACTCCCCCGTTTCTCCGGCCACTCCTGCGTTTTTTCCGGAAACGGTAGCGTTTTTATCCACACGCCCCGAAAACGCTGTGTTTCCGCCCAGTAACACCCATTTCCTGTCAATCACACTACGTTCGCCAGAGCGAAGAAAAAGCCGTGAGTAAAAATACTATCTTCATTGTAAAATTACTTGGCGCAGTCGCAGTGCGAATATTGCGCATGCGTACTAAGCGGAATTTCACTGCGATGCGAAGAAAATTACCGAGCGATCAACTCGGAATGAGGGCCAAAGAAATCTGGCTAGTGCAAGAGGTAATTTTACCCTGGGATAATGGTTCCCCGTTTAACCCACAAATCTCAATTTCCGACGCCAAGGGTACTAAGGAAACAGAGTGTTTCAGGGCGAATTGGCGGTCCATAAAAACCCCGTCGGCCCCACTGTCCACAAAGGCCTCAGTCTTGACAGTTTGACCGAGGATCTTCAAGGTCACCGGAATGATAAAAGTCTTCTTGGGAAATTCTGACTTCTGGCCTGACAGGATATTTCCCATCACCCTCAGGCCCTGAAGTTTTCCGTCTTTTCTGGGCATGATACTACCACATGACCCTTATTCCCACAGTACAAACACAACCCCTGCTGTCTCCTCCGCGTCTTCTCACGCGAGGAGAGGCGGGTAGCCCCAATCTGCATAGGCTCCTCTGAAAATTCCTCAGAGTCTGAGGTTCCCTTGGGAAAGAAGGAAACCTCGGTCTCCCTTTCAAGCCTACGCTCTCTCAGCCGTCTATCCACCCGGATGGATAACTGTATGAGCTGATCCAAGCTATCAGGCAAGGGATATTGTACCAGTTGATCTTTTATCTGGTTAGAAAGACCTCTTCGGTACTGGAGTCTCAGGGCTGGGTCATTCCACTGGGTATCATGGGCCAACCTCCGAAACTCCGTACAGTAAACCTCAACTGGCCTTTGCCCTTGCTTAAGGATCGAAATCTGAGCCTCGGCTGAGGCCGTCTTGTCAGGGTCATCATACAACATGCCCAGTGCCGTAAAAAAAACATCAACACTTTTAAGCGACGGACAGTCAGGCTGCAACCCAAATGCCCAGACCTGTGGGTCTCCTTGTAGCAAGGAAATCACTATGCCCACCCGCTGAATCTCTGACCCAGAAGACTGAGGCCTAAGCTGGAAATATAACTTGCAGCTCTCCTTGAAACAAAAGAACTGCGAGCGATCTCTAGAAAAACGATCCGGAAGATTTACTTTCGGCTCCTTAACCCCTGAAAGTGCTGCTGCTGCGGGAGCTCCGCCAGCGGCCTGGGAGGTGTGCATTTTAATGGACAAATCATTAAATTGACGAGTCAGGACCTGCACCTGATCGACCACCTGTTGCAACGTATTTTGAGGGGTATGCTCCATATTCCCACAAAATTTCAACAGGAGTATTGGGCTGCTGAATATGTTATGCACACCAGTGCCTGCAGGAATGTACTGGTGTTTGAACTGTTATGCACACCAGTGCCTGCAGGAATGTACTGGTGTCTGAACAGAGAGGGATGCAAAACAAATGAACTCACAGACAGACTGGGAAATATGACATAACGTACACAGAAGGTGATAGGGTAACAAAACCAACACAGAGTGAACAGAGAAGCCCAGAGGCTAAGAAACTGGGTGTCTCCCTAGTATTAGAAATGCTCAGATGGAAAAAGCAAGATGTTGTGTTTTAATACGTAGAGAACCCGAAATGCTGTTGCTAAGGGCAACAGCAAAACCCTAAAGGGTTACCAACGGGGGTGGCAGTAAACTCCTTGGTCAGAGATGGAATAATAGACACAAGGAGAGTCTCCACAATCCTAATTCTCACTTGCAGGGCCCAGGTTCATCTTACTGCCACTAAACTGACACATGGACGCCCTGCACAGTGAGAGAGGATTATGCAGGCAGGTCTGAAAGTACAGCCACAAACCTGCTGAGTTCACAGAATAGCAAAAGAACCTCAGCAGGCTAAACGACTGACTCCAGTCTTACTGCTAGGTCTGGATTGGCAGAGTGTAGTACCAAATCCCCAGGCCTACTTGCAGTAAGCAACAACAAATACAAAGCTACACAGTACTGGCTAACTTTCAGGAACTGACTAACCAACAAAGATTCAGCAGCATCTGCTTAACCTGAGAAGGGGCCTTATAAAGCAGGTGCTGTCCACGCCCCCCTCAGACCTCACAGACTGTGAGCACAAAAACCAGCACCGGATCCCCTGCCTGTAACCACTGCACAGCAAAAGACCCGAACCGGAGTATCAGCTGTGCTCAGGTTACTCCGCTAGCACTTGTCTCCCGGTTGCCATGACGACGTGGCAGCACAGGGCAGGAGACCCTAACAGACAGTGATGGGATGGTGCGAAAAATCTGTTCGCAAGGTGATTGACAGGAGGAGGCCGTTTGTGGGTGGTAACTGAACGTTTATTGGGAGTGTCCGTAAAAACGTTGGCGTGCCCAACCATTTTCAGAGAGGGTGTCTGACTTCAGCTCCGGCCCCGATCAGCCTGTTCTCATCGCACTGTAGGAGTAAGTACTGGGCTGCACAGAGACTGCACAAAGTGGACTTTTGCAGCTCGGCCTACACATGAAATCGCACACTTGCACTGCAAATTTACACTCCCCCTGGAGGCGGCGACTATCTGAACGCAGGAGAGCAAAATTAGTAGCCCAACGATCAAATCTGAATCACCCCCTGTATTTTCTCTTAAGCGTTTTATCTATATACAGAGCAATACTGATGCTCTGGAAGTGATCTGAGCTTAGTAATTTACTCCGCAACACGCATATTGAAGATACATTGTTTTATAATCTTTTTCATTTATGATTTCTACAACTTTTACTAATACACATTTTCTAGTAATGTGCATTGGTGCTTTGCTCTTCTTTTTTTCTTCATCCATATCATCATGCTGAGTTTTCACGACAAATTCCCTATTATAAAACTCCTCAACACATTGTTCCTCTGAAGAAACGACCAGACTTCTGTGTTCGAGAAACGCATCAGGACACGGGGACGCAATTCCCCATTCATCCATTACACCCACTGGACCCACCAGCTACTACCGAGTGGTTTGAGCAGTTTCATCTGGAGCCGCCCACACCGGCCCTCCCAAGACGGAGATAACAAAGCTAAATATTTATCTTATTAAAAACACGTTAAAGAACACAGTACGCAATTGGCGCAAAAAGTACCGCAAGGGTACTCCCTTAACTATACCTTAAGGAATGTACTTATACTGTAAACCTCTGTGTAGTGGTAGAGTGTAAATGCAACACAGTGTAACCTTATTAACTTCAAAGCTGTTTGAGCGTCACCGACGCTCTGAGAGTACTTAACACTATAAGAAATACACAGATACCTGGGCTTAGGGTCTAACGCCTTATATATATATTATGGATGGTATGCTTGCAAAAGAATAATACAATACAATTATACACTACCAATATAACATAGAATATCTAACCAAGTTAACTACACAGGAAATACAATACAATACAATTTACGTTTAAGGGAAAATGAGGGAGAAAGAGGAGAAGAGAGAGAGAGAGAGATATGGCTCACAATAACAATAAGACAATATGGTTGCAGAGAAGCTTACACATGTGAGGAACAATCGCTGCGCAGTTAGTCAATGCTGAATACCGCATGGGATGGAAGCTAGACTCCATTTTGGGAAAGCTCCCAGGATTCCAAAGACTGCACCACATGGTTGAAAGGGGGATGCTAGCAGCCATTTTAGATTTGCAGGTCCAAACAACTTCAGTATCTCAATAACCAGAGCATATTCATCACAAGACCAGATCACAATGTAACCACACATATATTATAACAAACCAGCACAATCTATTTATAATCACCATAGGCAAACAAATACCACAAATACTATGCTACAGATTGTCTACTGTTCCAATTCATCAGACTTCACAGAATATTAACACAAACACCCAACGATCACACAACTGCCCAAACCTCGTTAACCTTAAGCCATTTGTCTCTCCAAACTAACTAATCTATGCTTACCTATCATTCTACAACTACTATACCACAGACACATATTTAACTATTCTATGCCAATCAGCCATGAGATATTGAGATGATGATACTTAGCCTTTGGTGCCTGGTGATGATCCAGCCATGCTTCTGAGAGCTTTGTTCTGAGTGTAGCTTCATTACATCTGTTCTCTGAGGCCACCAGCAACACTGACCCCGACCCCCCCCAGACAGGAACTATTCTCCTGTGTGTCTGTTCCTAGGGGAGGGGTCTCTCTCTCTCCTTTGTATATGCTAATCAGGTTCAGCCCTGAAAATCTTAGTAAAGGGTTGGCTTGATCATCCATTGTTCTTAACAAAGTGATCTTAGCTTTTATACATATAATCATATCTATCCGCTGCAATGTCCCACAACTTCACAACAAGCTTCAAACTAACCCACACATCAATCTGCTTGCTTCAATACCAAACATGACGGGCGCATCTGGTTCTGTTCAAATAATACATATTCATGACATCAATTCATCAGCCAATTCTACATCTCCATGATGTCTGGTGCTTGACATTATTATAACCATGTACTGTATGAAACAAGCGCCGAATCCATCTCCGTGCCATGTCCGAGCAAATGCGTGTGTTTCCATATATTGCTGTGCTCGCTGCGCATATTTGCAAGTATAGCGACTTAAATGTGTGTGTGTGGTTTGTATGTTCTCTCTATGTAATATTTTTGACTTTGACAGTCCACCCTTTGGCAGTCACCAATAACTGCCACTTCCTAAAACATTTCAAAAAGAGAAAAATATATGTCATATGTAAATACATTTCTATGATTGGGTAAGGGAGGAGAGAAGAAGGTGGGAAAAAGGTATGACCTAGTGAGATAGCAGAAGTATGTATGTATGAATCCATGTTTGGGGGGTCATGTATCATCGTGCCGTACGTGTTTTAAATCAAGCTTCGAGGTATTGCGAAGTATACATTTGAATTCCTTCTTATCCCGTACTAAGGGTCTGTGGATGGGCTGTCAAACTTTACCGAGCTCGTTTCGGCTTTTGGTTGCAACAAAATGGGGGAGCACATTTTAGTTGATGATACATGAATGGGGGAATATGTGATTGCTGATATCTGTGCCTGTATTCCCTATCGACTATGTGTGTCACTACCTGAGGGTTGTAGAAATGAAGATAAAGAACACTTATGGTAAATGCAGTGGTATTCTATGTCAGGTTAATGTACATTTGTCGGTTGAAGTCTTGTTCGGTGTCTGTTGGTTGCAGTCTTCTTTGTGCTTTTGCCCATAAGGTGCGAGCAAAAGCTTTGTCAATGTCCATAGATTTACAAAAGTGTTGGGCTGGCGTAATTTTAAAATTTCTAGGGAAACTGGGGATCTATGGCATTGTTCATCAAAAATCTGTGTATAAGGTTGTCAAAACTTCTTCTTTAATCCATCTGTTGTCTGTATATCGGCTCATCAAATTCCTCATCCAAGTGGGTCTTTTTACCTTGGAGGAAAACGGAAAAACAGGTGAAAGAAACGGACCGTATAATCGCATTTTCATCACATCATTGTTTCTACAGTTGGGTCATAAATCAAATCCATTGAAATTACAGTTTCCTCACTCCTTAGACTCATTACCTCAGGTAGTACTTTTCCAATATAACACAATCCTTCAGAGTTTGGGGCAAGCCGCTCATACGCCTTTCTCCCGCATATGAAATATGCATCATCGGGGAGAACATATGGGACGGAATATGTCATTACCATGTTACACATTTTCCATGTGAACTCTCCTAACCCTAATTCTCCCATCTGTTTAGTACACCTATCAGTTTGTACGATCTGTGCACTGTATCCTAGTGATACCTCTCCAACTCTCGTAATCCTACTTCCTAGGGTATACCTATATCGGAAATATTTTCCACTATCGGCTATGTGGCGTATGAGCTCTGTATCTGTAGGCATTCTATCGGTTCTATATGAAAAGGTCATGGTTTGGTTACTCCATGACACTTCCCAATTTCCCGGCTTTCGGGGATTGGAGATGTTAGAACATAATAGGGACCTATCCACATGATATTGGTGGAGCTTCAAACTAGGAGGGCTGGAGATATTAAACCTCCTGTCCACCGGTCTCCCACCACTTAACTCAAGTACCTCCCCTAACGTTAAAGGAAATGGTACTAGCCCTGATTTGCTATGACCTTGAGGTATTTGAGAGCATACCCAACAATCTGTCTTATTTAACACACTACCCACTAAGGAGTGATAGTCACTCAATGGATGCCGGTCCATGTGGATATTAAAACTGGATTGGCATTTCTTAATGCACCCATCCTCAACTACATTGTCACAGAGCCTACAGATACAGTTTTCTTCAGCTAACAATCCAAAAAAAAAATGTTTACAAATAACATGGCTGTTAGATTGTTTCCGGTACTCGCCTTTGTTCGGTGCTTGTGTTGCTATTGGAAATTTACACCTCCGTCTTAGTCATTGGAACCTTTCTGGTGTCAAAACTTCTTTCTCGACCTCACTGGTACTCTCACCGAAACAGACTGCTCTGGTCAACATCATGGTCAACAGGAAAAATCCATATCACAGTCTCTTGGGGCAAGTCCATCTTACAGGAGGAGAAAAGAAGAAATTTGTAATGGGGTACAGAAAATCAGTTTGAGGGGGAGAGAAACTTGTTACGATAATTAGTTCTCTCGTCTTGTTGTTCTTCTTGTTCTGCTGTCTTCTCAAAGGTGCTGTCTCTCAGTCTTCCAAACGAACATTCTGGTGATGCAATATTCCCTCCAAACCAGCGATCTTTCTGTAAGGAGCAAAAATCTTGCATTACCATTTGTCTAACTGATGGGTGACATACCATCTTTAAAACATGAAAGCATGAGTGAGAAGAGAGAGAAAACAACAACATCAAAAAAAAAAAAAGAGAGAGAACAATTCATATATGTATATATATAACATAACACATCAATAAACAACAACAGGAAAAAAAAACATTTTTCAAACATTATAAAACATTTTAAAACATTGTCAGATCATCAGGCTGTCATATCTACATGTCTGATGGTTTCCTTGCGCAGTCCCTCCCACCAGCACCTCTATACTCCACCCTTTGTATCTGGCCACAATACATTGATGTGGGCAAGTCATGCTGGGGTTTGGTAGACTTTTGCAAAGACCAAGTAGATATGCAATGTTTGAGTCCTATCAATAATCGTCAGAGATGGGGAGACAGAGAGAGAGAGAGGAAAAAAAAAAAAACATTTCACAGATACATTTACAATGTTTCACCTGGTCATTCCTGTGTCTTCAGGGAATGACCTCCCAATGTATTAACCATTACCTCAGGCTTACCATCAGTCCTAATGATCACCTTTCCTGACTATATATTATGGGTGTGGCCCAAAATTCTTCCTATATGATCCCTGATTATAATTTGGTGTGTCCTAACTTTTGCTCATTTTCATGTCTAGGGGGTCTGATTTTATGTGGGCTGTTGCAGTTACTGGCATAATGCCCTTCTCTTTTACAAAGATAACAAATCCTTGAGTTCCTCCATGTGCCAATGGCCTGGGGTTTTGGTTGATTTGATGCCTCCTCAAACGCTTGGATGCTCATCACCATCAACCGCTTTCCCTGTACCTACCTGATTCCTTGGATACCATGATTATGTCGTTGTCTAGGGAGTTGATATACCTTCTGTGAATCTTTGATCATACAGTTAGATCTTTCCTAGGATCTGGGTAATCAGACATGATTGATCTCAATTCTGTCCGGGACCAGGGATGGCGCATTGCACTGTCCTTGACGGGAATGGTTCCCTGATCGTCAGTCTTCCCATTGGGGACTGTGATCACCCTGACAGGACTAAACTCAATTACATCACCTTGTTTTGGTCTTACAATATGGGGTACATTTGTTTGTGCGTGATATAAAACATTGTACGTACCTGTGGACACGACCTCACCTGACCCTCCGTTAGGGGGTTTGATTATTGCCTTTACCAATTTGGTCGCGTCCACCTGGATGTCTTGTAGGCTGGCTGCTGGAAGAGATGCCGACATCGTTCTGGGCTCACTTTCTTGCTGATAATCCTGAGGGAAGTTTAACATGGGGTGCGACTTGCACAGGTTAACATTTGTGATTTTTACACTTTCATTTTTATAAACATTATTACATTTGTTACTTTCGTTCTTAATACAGTTACTAAGTGCATTTTTATCATACAACATTGTGCCATTTCTCTGCAACCATAATCCTCTCCATTGCCATGTCTCTCCTCTCAAGATGAAAGTTAGGTATGTAAGTTACATTTCTTTGCATTTCACTTTCCTGTTGCCATAACTGCAAACAATCATCATGTTTAACTCGTTTCCAGGATTTTATGAGACAGATCCTCCGCCTTAAATTATGCAACACCTCTGAGTCAAAACTACCTATCCCAGGAAATGGTGCTTTATCCCCCGCAGTCATTCGTGTCCATTCATCACAAAAGGTCTCAGTGTGGGGACCATACTTCCCCCACATTACTAACCGAGCAGACCCTCGGGGTCTGCAAGCCTCTGCAGTCTGAACCCTGACTGCTGAACGTCCCTGTGTTGTGCACTTGGCTTCCATTGTGGACCTTTTTTAACACAGAAAAACTTCCTAAAATGCACCAAACACAGAAGTCTACGGTGGAAATCCTTAAAGCTCTTCCACTGAACTCCTTCTGCTCCGAGTACAACGAATCCGCCCCTTTTAGCAGACACGTGTAACCGTTGCAGGCCCTATCTCTAGAGATTTTCCTGAGAAAATTCCCTTCCTTTTTCTTTACACAAATCACGCTTGCATGTGCTTCCCACAACACGTATGAGGGCAATTTACCTCGTATCACGTTGCGTTATTGGTCACACCTACAACCGTGCGGTCCAATCGTACCACTTATAGACACTTGTTGCCCATAAATGGTAGGATCATTGGAGTCTCCCTACTGTGCTCCAAAACAGCCAGAGCGTAATACAACGAAAACTTTATCACACTCTGTTGCACGTTTTCACTCAGACCGTGCTCATCACGTTCCACCAAAGATCACACAGATCACAAAGTCCACAAAGCGGGATTCAATACCGTTTTATCACACAGATCACAAAGTCCACAAAGCGGGATTCAATACACTCATACCGTTTTCAACCCACTATCATTCTTATAGTTTTCTGATCAGAAAAATCATTTCCCGTAATCTGATAGCTCTCCCCAGAGGCATTAAAGTAAAGTAAGGTATTTAAACTAAATTTTGGAAACTGAACAAATGTGTGCTATTGTCTTGTGGCTTCTGTATCGCCTTACTATAAATGTAAGCGATATTTCACTATATAAACGCTTACCAAACACCACACAGTATCTTCTATGCTGTGTGCTTGTTTTTTTTCAATTACTCCCTTAAGTATTACTCCTTACTTTTTTTTTTTTTTTTTTTTAAATAGCAGCAAATTTTCTCAGCACGTTTATCAATTCAAATGGCAAACAGGAAGGTGAGATATGTGAAAGTACACAGATGAAAATGCAATTCTAAATTAATCTAATAACATACATTGATGTAAGCACAGACATATAGACATTACATATATGTACTAATCACTTATTACATATATGAGACCTTATTCAGTGCTTCCAATTTGCATACGAATGTGCTTTCAAACTATCTGTGAAGGCAATCTCCTTCACTGCTGGGAGAAAAAAAAACAACAACCCAGTCACACAGGTTCATTTGCATTTCAATGGCCCATCTCACAACTAGCAGAGAATCCTAGAATCTTGGAGGTGAGAGGGGAAAAAGAAAAAAACACAACAAAAAACAAAACAACAACTTTCATTAAGCCCTATCTGAACTATTTATAATTGACTATGACACTGGTTAAATAAATGCATTGGTAACTCATAAATGGTGATTTTTTTTTTATTTTTTTTTTGACAATGGATGGCTGATTATTTCCTGAGTCAACTGAAAAGCAGCCGTTAAAAAAAAAAAAATTTGACCTTCCCAAAATGGCCGCTGCTCCTCCCCCTTCCACCTCCATGAGGGTCACACAAAATGGTGGACAGACCATGCGGCCTCTCCTGCCATAAAGAAAATCACCATGCTAGCTCCCAAAGTAACTTTTAAATGTACTTTTAAACCTACTTAAACAGATAAACAATCTAATCTTAATCAAACACGATATGATCCATTTGAACCTGGTTTTGCGACAATAAAAATACATTTTAGCATCTTAAATATTATGAGAAACGCCTTGTCCCTTAAAATTTCCTATCAGCGTCTTACTGATACCACAATACATTAACGTGGATGTTTTTTTTTTTTTTTCAGCATTTTGCGAGATGTCCATCATTAGCCGGTCAATTACAGCCGCGTTTGTAATGTACAGTGCATCATTAAGATCGTGATATCCTGGACGAGTGATCTAACAAAGCTAAATATTTATCTTATTAAAAACACGTTAAAGGTTAAAGAACACAGTACGCAATTGGCGCAAAAAGTACCGCAAGGGTACTCCCTTAACTATACCTTAAGGAATGTACTTATACTGTAAACCTCTGTGTAGTGGTAGAGTGTAAATGCAACACAGTGTAACCTTATTAACTTCAAAGCTGTTTGAGCGTCACCGACGCTCTGAGAGTACTTAACACTATAAGAAATACACAGATACCTGGGCTTAGGGTCTAACGCCTTATATATATATTATGGATGGTATGCTTGCAAAAGAATAATACAATACAATTATACACTACCAATATAACATAGAATATCTAACCAAGTTAACTACACAGGAAATACAATACAATACAATTTACGTTTAAGGGAAAATGAGGGAGAAAGAGGAGAAGAGAGAGAGAGAGAGATATGGCTCACAATAACAATAAGACAATATGGTTGCAGAGAAGCTTACACATGTGAGGAACAATCGCTGCGCAGTTAGTCAATGCTGAATACCGCATGGGATGGAAGCTAGACTCCATTTTGGGAAAGCTCCCAGGATTCCAAAGACTGCACCACATGGTTGAAAGGGGGATGCTAGCAGCCATTTTAGATTTGCAGGTCCAAACAACTTCAGTATCTCAATAACCAGAGCATATTCATCACAAGACCAGATCACAATGTAACCACACATATATTATAACAAACCAGCACAATCTATTTATAATCACCATAGGCAAACAAATACCACAAATACTATGCTACAGATTGTCTACTGTTCCAATTCATCACAGACTTCACAGAATATTAACACAAACACCCAACGATCACACAACTGCCCAAACCTCGTTAACCTTAAGCCATTTGTCTCTCCAAACTAACTAATCTATGCTTACCTATCATTCTACAACTACTATACCACAGACACATATTTAACTATTCTATGCCAATCAGCCATGAGATATTGAGATGATGATACTTAGCCTTTGGTGCCTGGTGATGATCCAGCCATGCTTCTGAGAGCTTTGTTCTGATTGTAGCTTCATTACATCTGTTCTCTGAGGCCACCAGCAACACTGACCCCGACCCCCCCCAGACAGGAACTATTCTCCTGTGTGTCTGTTCCTAGGGGAGGGGTCTCTCTCTCTCCTTTGTATATGCTAATCAGGTTCAGCCCTGAAAATCTTAGTAAAGGGTTGGCTTGATCATCCATTGTTCTTAACAAAGTGATCTTAGCTTTTATACATATAATCATATCTATCCGCTGCAATGTCCCACAACTTCACAACAAGCTTCAAACTAACCCACACATCAATCTGCTTGCTTCAATACCAAACATGACGGGCGCATCTGGTTCTGTTCAAATAATACATATTCATGACATCAATTCATCAGCCAATTCTACATCTCCATGATGTCTGGTGCTTGACATTATTATAACCATGTACTGTATGAAACAAGCGCCGAATCCATCTCCGTGCCATGTCCGAGCAAATGCGTGTGTTTCCATATATTGCTGTGCTCGCTGCGCATATTTGCAAGTATAGCGACTTAAATGTGTGTGTGTGGTTTGTATGTTCTCTCTATGTAATATTTTTGACTTTGACAGAGACTACGGATCAGGATCACCCATTACCGCCAAGCGGTTATAGCACTTCCACCTGAGCCGCCTTCACTGGCTCTCCTGCTACATGGAGACCGCAGCTCCACGAGTCACTGACAGTGACGGATGCGGATGTAAATTAAAGTCCAGATTGGAGCTGTCCGTCTTGACTTCCAGGCTACAGTGGTAGCGGCTCCACTGGACATCTTGTGTTAACAGCCATTGATAACCACTCAGAGTATGGGGTTCATACCGACCCGATCGCTCGCTGCAGTTTCTCGCAACGATCGGGTCAGAACTGCGCATGTACCGGCGCCAGCTGTCGTTGCCTAGCGATCGCCTCTGAGACAGAGGTGGTCGCTGGGCAGGAGGGGGCTGGATGGCGGCATTAAGCTGCTGTTTAGGAGGCGCGGTCCTACCAACGCAGGCATGGCCGGGGCGGGCCACGGTGGCTGCGTGACAGCTGCTGCGGGCCAGGGAGCGATGAATATTTCCCGTCCCGCACGCTAAAGCTGCGCTGGTTGGGAGCTATTCTTGAAGTGCAAAGGCATCGCCGCTGTTCGATGCCTTTGCATTTCTGCGGGGGGTGGCACTGACATTTGGGGCGGACTAGTGCTGGGCGTCCCCCCGCATGTCAGTGTGAATGATCGTAAATAAATGTACTGGGAGCCGTACATGTTATCTCCCTAGCAAGGGAGTTGTTTATTGCTGCCCAGCATTTGTGAACGATTTTAATTCCTACAATGTTTAGAAAACCACCTAAGGAACAGCACTTATATAACAATCAATTTAGGTCTGTGGAGACTTTAATGCTGGATATATGCACTACAGTTGGAAGATTAAATAGGCTAATTAGTGCACAGTTAAACATCTTACTGTGATTGACACTCATATGTTACAGTATCCAGTTATACCAGGCCTGGCCAACCTGTGGCTCTCCAGATGTAGTGAAACTACACATCTCAGCATGCCCTGCAACAGTTTTAGCATTCCCTAATAGCAAAACTGTGGCAAGGCATGATGGGACTTGTAGTTTCACAACAGCTGGAGAGCCACAGGTTGGCCAGGCCTGAGTTATACTATAACAGTTCATTCCTAAGAGCTACATTTTGCTGCTTGTTCCAATGTAAATGGTGTCTTGGTTTATTAATTAATAGAAATTGATTTTATACCAGAAAATGTATTAATACGTTTATATTAACAATAAGGTTGTTTTGCGCTCTCTATTGTTTATTTTTTATCCCCAACACAAAGCTGAGATCTCTGGATAGATGCCCAGAGTGTTGCTTTTTTTGGAGGTGCCAGCATTTGTTTCAGATGGTTCCGACTTCTGACCTAACTCGTACTCTATCTCCATCCCCTATTTGCGAGCCAAGTTTCACACTATATAAGTGCCACAGAGTTTCCATTCTCTTTATTCCTGTACACAGGTCCATCACCTCCACCTGACATCTCTTTGGAACTTCATCCGTCCCCGGTGACAGCTGAGATCCAGGTAAGACAAAAGCCTAGTCAGGTTACTAGAATATATAAAAAACTAGAAGCTATACAATACGTATATTCACTGAATGTAGTTAATATTTGTAAATATAAAAACATGCATGTTCCTCTAGCCACCCCAATATCAGCATGAGTGTCAGTGTCTTGCAGGTTTCCTAAGCAGAGATGTGGAAGATATTATGCTGTGCAGCCCTCTTTGGGGTCTTTGTCCCACCGATCAGCACACAGAATTGGGACCTGGATAAGATGAGACAATGTGAGTTATTAGTATTTGGGCACTATACTCTATGTATACATCAGGGTAATTACAGTAAGGCTTGGAGAAAATTCTTCAATAAGTCAACATTGCCTTAGCTAAGTGAATGACTTTACCCCAAATGGTGTGGGATAGCATAGCTGGGATTATTAGCTGGTGGAGCCCATGAAGAGTGTAGCATACCATAGCCAGGTTTACTAAGATGCGGAGCCCCTGAATACTGTTGCATACTATATCTGGGATTACTAATACCCCTTTCAGACTGACAAATATTTCCCGGGTTTTTGCACATGAATGCGCATCAACCCGGAAAATTGCTCAGAGTGAAAGGGTACAGGAACAATATCCCGGGACGAGCGTCCCGGGATTTTATCCCAGGTCTCGACCAGGGTTGAATCCGGGATTGTCCCGGGATGCGGTGCAATGTGAACGAGTATACCAGGTCAAGGCAACCCGGCACCCGTTCTCTGCATAGGAGGAGGCGGTGCTTGGAGATGATTATCTCCAAGCACAGCCTCCTGTAGCGTCAGCGGTGACGTCACCAACCCGGCAATATGCCGGGTCAGGCCGCAAGTCTGAAGGGGTCTCAAGCCGGGTCGCTCCTGGGAAGCACCCGTGTACACATTCCCTGGTGCAACACGGTTATTGTCAGTCTGAAAGGGGTATTACTGATGGTACCCCTGAATAGTGTGGGATACCATAGACGGGATTATTAGCTCGTAGGACCCCTGATGGTGTGGGTTACCATAGCTGGGATTACTACAGTAGCTGGTGGAACCCCCGAATAGTGCGGGATAGCATGGTCGGGATTACTTTCTTGTGGAGCCCCTGAATGGTGTGGGATAGCGAAGCTGGGATTACTAGCTGGTGGAGTCCATGACTGGTGTAGATGGGGAAAGGAGGCACAGTCAGAGGTAATAGGAGGCACAATAGAAGACCAGTGGTGAGAGATAGAAGGGCAGCATGGGGTGAGTGAGGTATGGGCTGGGTAATAGGAGGCACAGTAGAAGACAGTGAGGTAGATGTATTAAGCCTGGAAAAGTGATAAAGCAGTGATAAGTGCAAGGTGATAACACACCAGCCACTCAGCTCCTAACTGCAAATTTATATATTGGTGCTGATTGACTGGTGCGTTATCACCATGCACTTATCACTGCTTTGTCACTTCTCCAATAATACATCTGCCCCAGAAAGCTGTAGACACACTGGCGAGAGATAGGAGGCCAGCATGGTGTGAAGGGGCACAGTAGAAGACAGAGAGGCAGAGATGGTGGTAACAGGTAGGAGGACAGCAGGCTGTGAAGTATGGGGCTGGGTAATAGGAGGCACAGTAGAAGGCGGAGAAAGGTAGAGAGAGTGGTGAGAGATACAGTAGGAGGACAGCATGTATGAGGTACGGGGCTGGGTAATAGGAGGCATAGTAGCAGACAGAGAGGCAGGGACAGTGGTAAGAGATAGGAGGACAGCATGGTGTGAGGCATGGGCTGGGTAATAGGGGGCACAGTAAAAGACAGAGAGGCAGAGATGGTGGTAACAGGTAGGAGGACAGCAGGCTCTGAAGTATGGGGTTGGGTAATAGGAGGCACAGTAGAATTAGAGAGGTTGAGACAGTGGTGAGAGATAGGAGGCCAGCATGGTGTGAGTTATGGCCTGGGTCAGAGGTTCTCAAACGCGGTCCTCAAGGCACCCAAATGGTTCAGGTTTTAAGTATATCCATGATTGGCCACTGGTGACTTAATTAGCACCTCAGTCAATTTGATTTAACCATCTGTGCTCAGCATTTGAGAACCTCTGGCTGGGTAATAGGAGGCAAAGTATAAGACAGAGAGAGGTAGAGACATTGGCGATAGGTAGGAGGACAGCATAGTGTGAGGTATGGGGTTGGGTAATAGGAGGCAAGGTAGAAGGTAAAGAGGTAGAGACAGTGGTGACTGTGAGATATAGGAGGACAGCATGGTGTGAGGTCTGGGCTGGGTAATAAAAGGCACAGTAGATTATAGAGAGGTAGAGACAATTGGTGACAGGACAGCATGGTGTGAGGTATGGGGTGGGGTAATAGGAGGCACAGTAGAAGAGAGAGTTAGAGACAGTGGTGAGAGATCGGAGGACAGCATGATGTGAGGTATGGGGTGGGGTAATAGGAGGCACAGTAGAAGAGTGAGGTAGAGACAGTGGTGAGAGATAGGGGGACAGTATAGCATGAGGTGGGTAATAGAAGGTACTGTTTAAGAGAGACTGGAGTAAATTTACTAAGAATCGTGTTTAACCCATGTTTGCCTGAGTTTAAACACAGTGGTGATCTATCAGACACGGGTGAATTTATCAAAATCCAACACAGTAATTTGCTATGATACCATGTTTTCCAGAATTGTGTTTTTCCAATAGTGCATGTAATTGTGTTTGTCAGCTGTGTCTCTTGTGTGTGACAGCAGCCAAACACTCCCAAACATGAAGCCTGCACAAATCAGTGTACACCTCTGTGTGTGTGTGTATAGAGTGTATGTGGACTACGATTGGGAATAGTAACCTGTGATGAGCGCAGCGGTAGTGGAGTGAGGCACATTGCCCAAAGCGTGGTGAGTGAAGCGGTACACTAATGGGTTTTTTTCTGAAAAAATAAAAAATTGTGTCGCCCATTTCTATGTCGACCTTTTTACCTTGTCAACCTTTTGACCCTGCCGACCTTTGTGCTGTGTACCTTTTTCCTGTCAACATTTTGACCCTGCCGACCTTTGTGCTGTGTACCTTTTTCCTGTCAACCTTTTGACCCTGTCGACCTTTTGTACTGTCTACCTTTTCCGGTCACATTTTTACCCTTTCGACCACTTGGGGTTGAACTACTGTATTGACTGTAGACCTTATTAATGTAGATCTATTGAACCACGTCCTGCTACTCCACATCAGCATAGGTTGGCATGCTTTCTCTTGCAAATCCAATGAGCTGTCATAGGGAGACAGGGCCTGGTTCAGAAGTGGACGCAAATGGCGTCACTACTGAGATGGCATACGTGGCAGATCTGCAAATGTATGCTAATGCCGCAGCTCTGGGATTTGTACAGAGATGACCACATGCAGCATCTGTGACCCGCCGCTTGCCAGCAACGACGCGCCATTGGTCGCAAATCGCTCCCACCATCGCCTCTGGGCAACACTACAGTTGCTCGGAATGTCCATTGCAAGTAAGCCTCCAGAGCCCTAACAACTAGCGTTCACTGCCCGTCACTCACTTTGCAAATAAATCCTCATACGCCCGCCGCCCCCTAGTACCAGTATACGCCCTTCCCTGGTGTACAGTTGAATGTCCCAATGGGCACGTACTGAGGCACCCACCGGAAGCGCCTATAGACACTGCATTAACGTGTGGTGCAGTGGTGCACCAGTGTCGTACCATTGAAACTTGCACTAGCTGTATGGTAGGTGCAGAGTCTCCATCTGGATATGGCCTCTTATATTGTCACCTGTGCATCTCTGCATGCAGCTGGTTTCAGTGTCACTCCCATGACATGCCTGCTACATTCCCAATCAGCGGCGGCTGCAGCCCCTAAATTGCAGCACCGACCACACAGAGCAGGGAGGGGGCGCTCAGTACATGTAAACATACATGTTATGCTGTATGTAATATATGTGCTGGCTAGTTATGCCGGGGATCGGCAGCAATGTGTGTATAACAGGCGCCATTTCGGTACCCGGGATTCAGCATTAGGCTTCACTCTCCTTCAAAGCCTCAAAAAATTAGAGGAGATCTAGGTTTGTTATGTACTTATGAAGAAGGATCCATAAAGGTAATGGAGGAATGGGGCTTCGGAAGAGGTAGGTGATGGCAGTTTTGTGCCTATGTTTTGAGGTTCACATAATTTAAAGACTTTTCTTCCAGGTCTGTGTTTAGCTGACGTGACGGGAACCTTTTCGGCATCTGTGCCCGACAATATTATGAAAGACGAGGATGCGGAGAAATACTGGTAAGTGTACAAATGGGAGGGATGACGCAGTGATAATAACCAGACTATCTCTTTACATCCTTATATTTGGGGGGCGCAGCGACCGGGACCGCTCTGCAAAACGGGGGGTGTCACTCCCGTTTTGTAGGTGTGCCGAGACCAGGGTTGTCCTTCGTTGGACACAGACTTCCTGGACCAGGCAGAGGGGGTCCGGCGGCCAGTCTGAGAAAGCTTTGGCTCATAAGGACTGGCCATGGGCTGTGAACATCGCAACCAATGGTTGCGATGGTTGTATGGTACAACATCTCTGGAGGCAGCAACAAAGCCCCTTTGCGGGCTCGGTGGCTTGCTGCGCTCGTCACAGGTTCTATTCCCACTCTATGGGGTAAATTTACTAAGATGGGAGTTCTATTTAAGATGGGATGTTTCCCGTAGCAACCAATCACATTCCAGGTATTATCTTCTACAAGGTGCTAGATAAAAGAGAAGTAGAATCTGATTGGTTGCTACGGGCAACATCCCATCTTCAATAGAACTCCCGTCTACCCCTGTGGGTGTCGTGGACACCCACACGTGGGAATGGTCCGTGTTAGTTGGCATGCCGACTGTCGGGCATTAGATCGCTCGGGATCCCAGCGTCGGCATGGTGACCGCTGGGATCCTGAGCGATGGTCACTTGACCGGATCCCATACATAACAACCACATCAGAATCAGGCCCAGTGTCTGTTACAGTGTGGAGAAATGATACTACACTGTAAGGATGCATTGATGTTTGAGTTTTCAAAGCTGTTGCGTCTTCGTTGGTTTCAGCTCCTGGATTCAAAGAGGCAATAATATTAAATACTTAACGCGCAAGGTTCTGTACTTAATATTGTTGCCCCTTTAAATTTACTCCATAGTGTCATTTCCCTTCCATTGTCTGTTCACCTGTATTTTATATAGCAGCCTACATAGTTCAGGGTATTTTTAAGAAAAAGGTAACTGAATCTTTTCCCATCCACACACATCTCTATGCTCCACACAGCGTCCGTCAGACAGGCCGTGCTGCACAACGGCCACTTCCAGGGGAGGGTTCTGGGGGAACCCTCTGCCCGGCCACAAGTGCGGTGAGTAGATCATAGGCTACAATGGGCTACCACCGTCAGGTGGCAGTAGCCCTGGGGTCCAATATCGGGAATGCTTCGTACTGGTATTGGAAGCGACTGTCGCAGTTTTTCAGGTACATGAATATACAGTGTTCTTTTTTTGTTGCAGAAGCCAATGGTTTCAGTATGGCCCAATCAGATTATAGCATTGACTGACCGTAGATGCATTTTTAATCAGAGAGCATGAAAGTGACAGGGCAGGAGGATCCATCAGGCTCTGGTGAACCCTGCTAGCGCCTAAAACCTGAACACAACTGGGGTTATGGGCGGCACGTATGGTGGTGTGGCTAGAATTACTGTCTGACAACACTGAAGTCATTCGTTTAATTCCCAGTCATGGCTTATCTATGTGGAGTTTGTATGTCCTCCCCATGGTTGTGTGTTTTTCCCTCCTATGCTTCAGCTTAGTATACACGTGATAGGGAATATAGGGGGTCATTCTGACCCGTTCGCATGCTGCTGTTTTTCCGTAGCAGTGCGAACGGGTCAGTTCTGCGCATGCACTGCGGCTGCAATGCACAGGCGCTGGGCAACGACAAGAAGAACGAATAAAGCGATCGCTACTGCGATCGCAAGAAGATTGACAGGAGGAAGGCGTTCCGGGGCGTCAACTGACCGTTTTCTGTGAGTGATGCGGTGAACGCAGGCATGTCCAGGCGTTTGCAGGGCGGTTGTCTGACGTCAATTCCGGAACCTGACAGGCTGAAGACATCGCAGCGGGTAAGTAACTCCAGAGCTACTCAGAAACTGCACAAAATTTTTTTGCATAGCTCGGCTGCACAAACGTTCGCAGCCTTGCTATGCAAAAAACCCCTCCCCCATAGGCGGCGTCTAGTTGATCGCACGGGCAGCAAAAAGTTGCTACGTGCGATCAACTCGGAATGATCCCCATAGATTGTAAACTCCACTGGGTCAGGGACTAATGTGAATGGGTAAAATACTGCTAAGTATGTGTGCGTGTTATACATAACTGTTAGTAAAGCTATCATTGAGTTATACCCCTCCTCTTCCATACACAGGTACACTGAGACATTGGATGGTGAAGGGGATTTCTACAAAATAAAATTTTTTGAAGCATATAGTTGCAATGCAGATGTAAGTGGATCCTCAGGAGTAATGGACGTTAATGTGACGTTTGGTGGACAGCTGACCAGATATTCCCTGTAAGTGAAATTCATTTTGTCTTACATTTAATATTGCGTTGGTATTTAAAGGTGATACATTTCTGCAAGTACACATAAAGCCAGCTATTTGCACACTGATGAATGTGTATGCAGGGCCGGATTTAGGGGGGGGGGGGGGGGGGGCGAAGGGGGCGACCGCCCCCCCCCCCCCCCCCCCCCTAACACAGTCATAGCCATGCCCACTTTTGAGCAGAAGAGAGCTCTCCGGGGAGAGCCTGAGGCAGAACGATGTGCTGTAGCCCATACCATAGCAGCACAGAGTCAGGAGAGCAAGGGTTACAGAGCATTTGCCCTTCACTTGCTGGTGTGTGGGTACTAGGGCTAATAAATACAATTACCCCTTAGCACAGTCACATGTACATAGACAGGGCCGTTTCTTGGGGCAGGCGAGCAGTGCAACTGGGCGCCCGCCGCGGCACTAACTGTGGCTCCCTGCTTCCCCCTCCTATTTCTCCCCGAGTAACCCGCTCGGGGGGGGCGGAGTTTCACGGAATGATGCGGATGCGCCGTTACGTCACGACGCAACCCGTCACTCCGCGAAACTCCCCCTTCCCCCGAGCGGAGTACAGAGGGTTGATCCAAGTTAGGAAGAGGGAAAGGCCGGCGCGAGGAGCGACTGGTGAGGCGGGCCGAAGAGCGGTAATCACCTCTGTAAGTATTCTCTCTCTCTCTCTCTCTCTCAATGTGTAAAATGGGGACACCTGCCGTAATGTGTGAAATGGGGACTCTTGCCTGCCGTAGTGTGGGGATTTAATGTATCAAGGGCATTGCGGTGTGTGGCATAATATGGTGCAGGGGGCATTACTGTGTGGGGCTTAATATGGTCGAATTTTTTTTTTCATGTGGTGGACGTGATCTGTTGGAGCGCTCCCGAAAAGGGGGCGTGGCCTATGGGAAGGGGGCGTGACATATGGAAAAGGGGGCGTGGCTTCGCAGGAGGACCCGCGATCGCAAGTCACGCCCCCATTTTCGTCACTGAGGGGGCATGCCCAGCGCTCTGTGAGCCGCTGGCATGCCTCCTCTCCCTCTGTCTGCACTGAATAGACGCTGTGCGCATGCGCACAGCGTCTATTCACCGCTGCTCTGCTAAGCAGGGCAGCGAGAGACGGAGCCTCCCAACTGCCTCCCCCCACCGCGGGACACTGCGGCCCGCGGGTGGGACAGCGGTACAGTCCCCAAAAAACGGGACTGTCCCGCGAAAATCGGGACAGTTGGGAGGTATGGAAATGTGACATAGGGTGAAGCACTGCTGTGATTCATAAAAGAAACTAGGGCACTACTGTGGGGCATAACATTAAATAAGGCTCTACTATGGTTCAGAAAATGAACTAGGGCACTATTATAGGGCATAAAATTAACAACTGCTGCAGAGAAGTATCTCTCTAGAAGCATTGGGACGGGGGCCCCTTCAAAATGTTGCTATGGGGCCCACAAAGTTCTGGCTACGCCCCTGCCAGCGGTACCAGCTTCTTCTACCAAATTTGCTGTGTGTGTGGATCTGAGTCCTCAATCAGTGCACTGGACCAGAGAGTAGCTGCTAGGAAGACAAGACAGGAGCCTTACCATGAGGTGGGAGAATGTGTGCTTAGAGAGTGCAGTTCTGTTTCCTACTGGTTCTATTATGTTTGTGTACGTATTTAGTATTGTATGTTTAACCTTTTCCTGACCACTTATTTATATGATTTAATTGTTTGATACAGCCTATAAAATGGACTATCTATAGTGTTAAATATCAATACTGTACTCCACACAGTATCCAGTGTATAAAAAGACCAATGTTCATATTAATGTACCAGGTTCTTCTACCGCTCCCTCAAACTCCCGCACTTGCTCCAATGTTCCGCATAGCAGGAGATTGTGGATTGCATTTGGAAACCCCCCTCTAGAAATCCTGCATTTGCCACAGTGGCGTAACTAGAAATTTTTCTCCCCCAAGCCAAAAAACTCTCTTGCGCCCCCTCCACCCCCCATCCTCCTCATAATTGGCACTAGCAAAGTGAAAAAATTGTGCGCCAAAAAAGGGGTGTGGCTTCATAAGAATGGGTGTGGCTTCGCTGAAAGTGGCGTTGCAGTAAAAGACTACCTTATACCCCTGTTTTGCAACCTGCACGCCGAACCATTGGCGACCACAGGAAAAAAATAATAATAATCCTGATTCATGCCCCTTACATTATTTGTCACTATTCCTCCTTATAGTAATGCCCCTTACACATTATGCCACACACTGCAATGGCCCTTAGACATTATGCCACACACCATAATGCCTGTGACATATTATGCCACACCGCAATGCCCGTTATAAATTATGCCACACACTGCAGTGTCCCTGAGACATTATACCACACACCATAATGCCTGTGACACATTATGACACACACTGTAATGCCCGTTATACATTATGCCCCTGAGATATTATACCACATACAATGCTCATGATACAGTATACCGCACACCGTCATGCCTGTGACACATTATGACACACACCGCAATGCCCGTTATACATTATACCACACACTGCAATGCCCCCAAGACATTATACAACATACAATGCCCGTGATACAGTATACCACACACCGTCATGTCTGTGACACATTATGACACACACTGCAATACCCGTTATACATTATAACACACACACTGCAATGCCCCTAAGACATTATGCCACATACAATGCCCGTGATACGGTATACCACACACCGCCACGTCTGCGACACATTATGACACACACCGCAATGCCCGGTATACATTATACCACACACCGCAATGCCCGGTATACATTATACCACAATGTCTGTGATACATTATGCCACACACCGCAATGCCCGTTATATATTATGCCACACACCGCAATGCCCATTACACATTAAGCCCCACAGTAAGGCTTCTAATTACTTTTAAATTACCTGAACATTGCCATGGGTTTCATGATCTTGGTTCCATGCACGGTGTACGGGTTTTTCATGCTATGGGTCTCATGCTCGTTGCCAGGGCTTTCATGCGCTGGGTGTTATGCTCGTTGCCAGAGGTTTCATGCGCTGGGTGTCAAGCTCGTTGCCAGGGGGTAATGCTTGTTGTCAGGGATTTCAACAAGCTCCCCTCTGTTTAGTGTGTCGCGGGCACCGCTGTCCGATCCCCCCGTTGCTGTTGCTGCACCAGGGTAGCAGGGTGCCGCCGGCCGCGGCCACCGCTATGCGCTCCCGCGGGTCCCGGCACCTCCTAGACCAGGGGTGGCCAACCAGTCAGAGGCAAAGAGCCAGAAAAGATCTGTAGTCAAGGGCAAGAGCAACTACCACGCGCAAAAATGGGGGTGCGGCCTAGTTTTAGGACCTTGTGTCATCATAACCCTATGTTGTACAGTGCCACATACATATAATGCCCCAGTACAGTGCCACATACATATAAAAATGCCAATATATGGGTGCCTCCACACTGCCAGAAACATATGTCCCCACAGTGCCAGATACATATATGCCTCCACACTGCCAGAAACATATGTTCCCACAGTGCCAGATACATATATGCCTCCACACTGCCAGAAACATATGTCCCCACAGTGCCAGATAAATATATGCCCCAGTGCCAGATACACATGTCCCACAGTGCCAGATACATATATGCCCCCAGTGCCAGATACACATGTCCCCACAGTGCCAGATACATATATGCCCCCAGTGCCAGATACACATGTCCCCACAGTGCCAAATACATATATGCCCCCAGTGCCAGATGCACATGTCCCCACAGTGCCAGATACATATATGCCCCCAGTGCCAGATACACATATGCCCCACAGTGCCAGATACATATATGCCCCCAGTGCCAGATACACATATGCCCCACAGTGCCAAGTACACATATGCCACACAGTGCCAAGTACACATATGCCACACAGTGCCAAGTACACATATGCCCCACAGTGCCAAATACATATCTGCCCCACAGTGCCAGATATGCCCCCAGTGCCAGATATACATGTCCCCCCAGTGCCAGATATGCCCCCAGTGCCAGATATACATGTCCCAACAGTGCCAGCTATGCCCCCAGTGCCAGCTATGCTATGCATGTCCCCAGTGCCAGCTATGCCCCCAGTGCCAGATATACATGTCCCCACAGTGCTAGATATGCCCCCAGTGCCATATATACATGTCCCCACAGTGCCAGCTATGCCCCTAGTGCCAGATATACATGTCCCCACAGTGCCAGATATACATGTCCTCACAGTGCCAGCTATGCCCCCAGTGCCAATGTCCCCACAGTGCCAGATATGCCCCCAGTGCCAGTGTCCCCACAGTACCAGATATGCCCCCAGTGCCAGATATACATGTCCCCACAGTGCCGGCTATGCCCTCAGTGCCAGTGTCCCCACAGTGCCAGATATGCCCCCAGAGCCAGTGTCCCCATAGTGCCAGATATTCCCCCCCCCCTCCTTCCCCCCATGCTGCTCACCGCGCTGCTGTTGTTTTGTGAGGGGAGAAGAGCGCAGCACGCGCCTCTTCTGCCCCTCACTCTCCGGCGGCGGTAACTCTCTGCAATTAGGCGCCGGTCCGTGAGCCAATCAAAGCTCGCGGTCCGGCAGCCAATCAGGAGCCTCAGCTGTCGATCCGTGAGCTCTGATTGGCTCATGGACCGGCGCTGAATTGAAGAGACACCGCCGCCGGAGACAAGTGTGTGTGCTGGGCAGCGGTGGCCAGGAGCCGGCCGAACCGCATGCGGCGGATGAAAGAGCTACATGGGGCTTAAGAGCCGCGGTTTGGCCACCGCTGTCCTAGATGCTAGAGGTCAGGTATGACCTCTAGCATGTTTCCTCCATGGCGGTGGCCATTTTGGAGGGGACATTTAGCAGATTGACATGCGGAAGACTAGTCCGCATGTCAATCTGCTCTGAAAGTGGCGGCGCCCCCGCAGCCCTGCGCCTCCAAGCCCCCGCAGTGACTGCGGGGGCAGTAGTTACACCACTGATTTGCCACTGCCACCTCCTGAACCCAGGGGCCCGTGTGCACTACACACACTGCATCCATTGTAGATATGCCATTGCATAAGCTACTAGGGCAGGCCACCAGAAGCAACCTGAGAACCTTCCCTTGCTTCTGGTTTGGGTTTTCTGACCAGAACGGATGACCAACAACTCCTCAGTCCCTCCACAATGTAATGGACCACCATGGTAAAAGCAAACACACGGCATACAGTGTAGTGAGAAGAGAGGCTCCGAAATGTCACCTAGCTCTGACCCCATTGTGACATTTGCCTCTCCTTCCACTACCCTCAAATGACATCTGACAGGCTGAGAGCAGTAATCACATTTATCCACTGCTCCTGTTGTCACCCATTGGTTCTTATGGCTCATCATGGTGTGATAAGAGAGAGTGTGGTGGCTAAAGGTCTCTTCCACACTGAACCACAGGTCTCTGATAACAATATTGTGGATTTATAACTCAAATTCTGCAGAGTAAGTATAATGCTATGCCGAACCGGCCGATGAGTCCAAAAAGGGACAGGTTTACATGCTTTTAAATCTTGCTGGTGTTGAGGCTGACACTTTTGTCTATGTGGATGGGGAGGATAATGAAGATCCTGTGGTCCTGATGAAGAAATTTTATGAAATATGTCTCCTAGTAAAAAGGGATCCGGTAGGATCCCAGCGTTCCAAGTGCTGGGATCCCGATACCATTGCAGTAAAAAAACATAATTAAAAATATGTACAGGGCCAGGCACACTTTCCGGAGCCTGCTATAAATATATAGTCTTATGTTGGAAGGATCGTCTGATGCAACCAGTCAGAAAGCCCACTGTGTGCAAATGGCGCTCTCAGAGGGACCTCCGGTCCCCCTGCTTCCTGGTTCCCTCCTACTCTCCAGTGCCTGCCGTGCTGCCAATCACTGCTGATCAATCAGCCTGGCAGCGCCCCCCACCCAGCAGCTGCAGACATTAGCAGCCGCTAGTTAAATGTAAAAAAAAGCAGCCCTCACCTTCCCTGGGGAGTTCCGGAGGCTGCAGAGAGGATCACGTGCCGGGAAGCTGAAGTCGCGATGGTCGCTATGTTCCTATCATCGATGGTCGCTATGTTCCGTTCATCGATGTTTGCACCGATGTTTAACATTTTTAATTGTAATTTTTGTAAATGTTGGGGATTTTTTTTTTTTTTTTTTAGATAATTGTATTAACCTAATTAAATCATTTAAAAAAATGACAAATTCTGAGCAGGTTTGGGAAAAATATTTGTCAACACACACATGTAGTGGGTGTGGCCTAATAGCATAAGTTTTGGTCATTCCCCTTTTGAAAAAAGGGACTCGGCTTTAGGATTCTCTCTCTCCTTAGCCAACCCCCAGACTCTCATTGGCTACATTCACACGAGTCTGGGGACGGGTTTAGGAGAGAGAAGCCCAATGCAGAGTCCCGGGTTCAACATAGCCAGGGCTGTTTCTAGACAATTTGGCAAAATGTGCCCCCCCCCCCCCCCCCCCCCATTGACATAAAAAAATTGTGCCCAGATCCAGATAAAAAAAAAAAATCTGCACGCACTCCCTGCGAGGGGGCATGGCTTTGCTGAAATGGGCATGGTCTCTCTAAAATGGGCGCGTCCTTGCAAGAAAAGACTACCTTACACCCCAGTTTTTGACCCTTCACCAAAAGACCTCGGCCACCACAGGGAAAAAAATAAATTCCACCAAATTAAGCCCCACAGTAATGCCCCTTGCACCATATTATGCCACATACCGCAATGCCCGTGATACATTTTGCCCTACAGTAAAGCTTCTAATTGCTTTTAAATTACCTGCTCGTTGCCAAGGGACATGAGCTGGGTGTCATGCTCGTTGCCAGGAGTTTCATGAGCTGGGTGTCATGCTCGTTTGTTGCCAGGGGTTTCATGGACTGGGTGTCTTGCTTGTTGCCAGGGGTTTCATGCTCTGGGATCCATGCTCGTTGCCAGGGGTTTCATGCTCTGGGACAGGTGTCATGCTCGTTGCCAGGGGTAATGCTAGTTGCCAGGGGTAATGCTGGTTGCCAGGGGTGTGTAATGATAGCTGCCAGGGGTAATGCTGGTTGCCAGGGGTAATGCTGTTGCCAGGGGTGTGTAATGCTAGTTACCAGGGGTGTGTAATTCTACTTGCCAGGTGTAATGATAGTTGCTAGGGGTGTGTAATGCTAGTTGCTAGAGTGTGTGTAATGCTAGTTGCTAGAGGGTGTGTAATGCTAGTTGCTAGGGGGTGAGTAATTAAAAACATAGAATATATTCAGACCGCTTGACAATGGGGGTCATTCCGAGTTGTTCGCTCGTTAGATTTTTTCGCAACGGAGCGATTAGTCGCAAACTACGCATGCGCAATGTTCGCAGTGCGCCTGCGCCAAGTAAATCTGCACAAAAGTTTGGTAATTTACTCATGGCCTAACGAAGATTTTTCTTCGTTCTGGTGATCGTAGTGTGACTGACAGGAAGTGGGTGTTTCTGGGCGGAAACTGGCCATTTTATGGGTGTGTGCGAAAAAACGCTGGCGTTTCTGGGAAAAACGCGGGAGTGTCTGAAGAAACGGGGGAGTGTCTGGGCGAACGCTGGGTGTGTTTGTGACGTCAAACCAGGAACGAAACTGACTGAACTGATCGCAGTGTAGGAGTAAGTCTCGAGCTACTCAGAAACTGCTAAGAAATTTCTGGGGGTAATTCCAAGTTGATCGCAGCAGGATTTTTGTTAGCAATTGGGCAAAACCATGTGCACTGCAGGGGAGGCAGATGTAACATGTGCAGAGAGAGATAGATTTGGGTGTGGTGTGTTCAATCTGCAATCTAATTTGCAGTGTAAAAATAAAGCAGCCAGTATTTACCCTGCACAGAAATAAAATAACCCACCCAAATCTAACTCTTTCTGCACGTTATATCTGCCTCCCCTGCAGTGCACATGGTTTTGCCCAATTGCTATCAAAAATCCTGCTGCGATCAACTTGGAATTACCCCCTCTATTCGCAATTCTGCTAATCTTTCGTTCCCAATTCTGCTATGCAAAGATACACTCCCAGAGGGCGGCGGCTTAGCATGTGCAAAGCTGCTAAAAGCAGCTAGCGAGCGAACAACTCGGAATGAGGGCCAATATGTATGAAGTACTATCAAGTACCCACTGCTTCATTCTAAACGGCACTTTGGGAACTCACTCATATTGGATACCAAATACCTCACAAAAGAGCTGTTAACATTTACTAACCACGTTTTTTCCATACAGGTTTTGCGTAAACACATATTCATATTCATACATATTGTCAAGCGCTCTGACTATATCCTATGTTTTTAATTAATTCCTTTTAAGAGCTGCTATAATATAAGCACCATTAGCGCAGTTGATATCGTTCACTAGGGTGTGAGTAATACTAGTTACCAGGGGTAATGATAGTTGCCAGGGGTATGTAATGCTAGTTGCTAGAGGGTGTGTAATGCTAGTTGCTAGAGGGTGTGTAATGCTAGTTGCTAGAGGGTGTGTAATGCTAGTTGCCAGTGGGGGTGGTGTGGTGTGTGGTCTGTATGTACAGCTCCCGCTCCCGCCTGCTCCCGCTCCCGCCTACCAGCTCTGTCAGCGGGTTCACTACGGCTGGCCGGCGGTCGGGCTCCCGGCGCCCAGCATACCGGCGCCGGGAGCCCGACCGCCGGCTGACCGACAGTGTGGCGAGCGCAAATGAGCCCCTTGCGGGCTCGCTGCGCTCGCCACGCTACGGGCACGGTGGCGCGCTACGCGCGCCACACTATTTTATTCTCCCTCTATGGGGGTCGTGGACCCCCACGAGGGAAAATAAGTGTCGGTATGCCGGCGGTCGGGCTCCCGGCGCCGGTATACTGAGCGCCGGGAGCCCGACCGCCGGCATACAGAATGCCACCCCTGTCAGCTGCCTGGCGCCGCTCGCTCCCCCGCTCCCCTCTCTTTCCTGTGATATCACTCTGCTCGGGAGGTGGAGTTTCGAGAAATGATGCGTTGCGTTGTGATGTCACGACACAAACGCGTCATGCCGTGAAACTCCGCCCCCGAGCGGAGTAATATGTCAGGGAGGAGGGGGAGCAGTAGGAACCAGGGAAAAGTGCCGCGGCGGGCGCCCTATGCAGTTGCACACCTCGCCTGCCGTTAGAAACGGCACTCACCACAGCGGTGGATATGGTGCACAGCGCTACTGCCAATCTGGCTACACTGCCAGCACATATATTACATGCATCTACACATGTATGTTTATATGTCCTTAGCGGTTCACTAAGGCCTTCCTGCTTTTGGGAGTTACTCCAAGACTTATATACTTTTTTAGTTTTTTGGGTTAGGGTTTGGCTGTGTGGGTGAGGGGTGGGGGGAGGGATAGGGTTAGGCTGAGGGATGGGAGGGTTAGGTAGAGGGGAAGGGGAAGTATACTTACCTATCCCCTGTCGTGATTCTCTCCATCGGGATGCTGCTGTAGGACTTCTGACTGCCAGCATTCCGAGCGCCGGCCATGTGTATCACACCCGGCCAAAGCCACCTATCAGGATCTAGATATTATTTCTCTATTGCATTCTAGAAAATTATAGACAGAATCCGATTGGTTGCTATGGACAAAACCACCAATTGTCTGTTTTAGAAATTGTTTTAGAAGCTTTAGTTAATCTAGCCCAGAAACTCTGTTAGTAATTCTCCAGTGAGTGCCCTGACACCCCCATGTCTCGTACTTTATTGTCTCAAGAGGGATCTATCCTATCTCTCCCCTTTTCTTTGTGGCCAGATCCTAACGCACCTGCAAAAGGGGGAAGTAGGTGTGTGTGTGTGTGTGTGTGTGTGTTGTGATTGGTGAAAGCTACATTCTAGTGTGCCAACCTGTTTCCTGCCGTGGCAAACCCCTGCCAGAGCCGGCCATAGGCATAGGCAAACTAGGCAATTGCCTAGGGCATTTGATATGCCTAGGGGCATCAGCAGCTTCTGCTGATTAAAATGATATGTGGCATACCTATATTCTGTGTGTAGCATTTCATATGCAGATACAGTCACAGTATCACACAGTATATAGGCATGCTGCATATCATTTTAATCAGCAGAAGCTGCTTGTGCATCATAGCCACATAGCAGTGCAAATAAGACGCATTTTCATAAAAAAGGTGCCCGACGTTAGCATTGAGGCAATATTTATAAGGACACATCTGTATCCAAGCAGAGGCAGAGGTCACAGTGTTAGTGACAGGGGTGTGGTATTGAAGGTCGACAATGTCTAGGTCGACCACTATTGGTCGACAATAACTAGGTCGACAGGGTGTCTAGGTCGACAGGGTCTTTAGGTCGACAGGTCAATAGGTCGACATGATTTATTAATGTTATTTTGGTGTCGTTTTCTTTGTAGAGTGACCTGGAACCCCAATTAGTGCACCGCGTCCCCTTGCATGGCTCGCTTCGCTCGCCATGCTTCGGGCATGGTGCCTTTGCTTCACTCGGCACAGATTACCGTTCCAATCGTAGTCCATGTGGATCGTTAAGTATGAAAAGGATCAAAAAAAGAAAAAAATTGTGAAAAACTTTTGACCTGTCGACCTAGACCCTGTCGACCTAGACACCCTGTCGACCTAGTTACTGTCGACTTAAGAGACCGGATCCCAGTGACAGTGTGAATGCTGTGTGCATGTGACTGGGTTGGTTGTGCAGTAGTGTTCGGAATATGTGTAAGGAGCATTATGTGTTTCATGTAAAAATGCATTAATAATGTGCAACATATGTGTAAGGGTCACTGTGTGTGTCATTATGTGTATAAGGGCATTAATAATGTGCGGCTTATGTGTAACAGGGTACTACTGTATGTGTTATTATGTGTATATGGGCACTAATAATGTGCAGCAAATGTGTAGGGGGTACTATGTGTGTCATTATGTGTATAAGGGCATTAATAATGTGCGGCATATGTGTAAGGAACATTATGTGTAAAAGGGCATTAATAAAGGTTGTCATAATGTGTAAGGCGCATTATGTTTATAAGGACATTAATAAGGTGTCTCATATGTGTAAGGGGCATTACTGTGTGGAATGTGTGTAAATGCATTACTAATGTGTGGCATTATGTGTATAAGGTGCTCTACTATGTGGCGTTGCGTATAGAAAGGGCACTACTGTGTCGTCTAATGTGAATAAAGAGCAATAGGGTGTGGTGTAATGTGAATAAGGAGCAATTCAGTGTGATGTAATGTGAATAAGGGGCTCTACTGTGAGGAGTAACGTTTATTAGGTAAAGTGATACTACTGTGGGATGTAATATGAAATATGGATAATATTGCATGATCAAATGTGAATAAAGTTGCATTACTGTGTGGCGTAATTGGAATTGGGGTTATTGTGTGGCCATGCCCCTTGCCAGCAAAAACACACCCTTTTTTGGGTTGTGCGCCAAATGTGTGAACTGTTCCTATTTAAAATATAGGGGGTACAAGGTCAGAGGCGGAACCAGCGGTGGTGCTAGGGGGCACCAGCCAAAATCTTGCCTAGGGCATCATATTGGTTAGGGCCGGCTCTGACCCCCTGCCATACATGTTGGTGCCACAAGCATGCAGTAAAGTTTATTTTATCCACTGCTCCGGTGTCCTGTTGTCACACATTGATTTTGGCGAATCTACACTTATGTTTTGTTTTTAGAAATGAGGTTAATAACTAAATAAACAGTACAGTATTATACAGATGACTAAACAAAAACTTGGACATGTTATTTTGTAGCAAGCAAAGTAAAATACAGTCCAAACCAATGTCATATCTATAATGGGTGCAGGGCCTGCAGTGCATACGGGCCCCCGGGCCCAAGGTGGGCCCACACCAGGTTGATCTTTTGCACCCATCATGGGAAGGGGGTACGTTTCGATATTGTTGATGGCGGTTGCTGACAGAACTGCAACAAAATCGACAAGGTCAAAAGGTCGACATGGAAAAAGGAAGACAGTAGAAAAGATCGACAGGGTCAAAAGTGCAACACAAAAAAAATGGGCGATACATTTTGCACCTGTCGACCTTAAGCACTGTCTAGCTTTTACATGTCGTCCTTTTGACCATGTCGACCAAATGCATGTCGAGCATATGGGGGTAAATTTACTAAAGCTTCTAAAACAGAGAATTTGTGATGTTGCCCATGGCAACCAATCAGATGCTGTCTATCATATTTTTTTAAGGCAATAGAGAAATTATAGACTGCTATTCAGTGTAGATCTATCATCCGGAAACTTTTTTTTTTTGTTTTTTTTTGTTTTTGACTTTTTTTTTCATGCGTTCAAATTGATGGCAGTGGTTCTGCACATGCTGGAGACTTGTATTATCAAGTATCACAGGTCTGAGTCACTATTTTATGTATTTGTATAATATATATGGGTGTATAAAAATCTCTATCTAGATCATGCCTGGAAGACACACAGACGAAAGACAACCCGACATTCTCTTCATCTTCAAATTACCACTTTGTGTTGGATGTGGACACAGGAACAGTCACAGTCACCAGAGTCTCTTTTTCAGAGTAAGGGTATTTATTAACATTATTTTTACTAAAATAATGTGAAAAAGGGTGTTTTCACACCCTTTTCACATTATTTTAGTATCACCTGAATGTATTAAAGTTAAAGGGCATTTGGAGCAGTTTTCATGAAAATCTGCTCCAAACCCTTTTTTCACTTTTTTTTTAGTAACCCGCATCGCATTCCTCATACTTATAATGGGAAATGTGATGTGGCCAAATGTACAAAAAAACAAAAATATGAAAAAACACAGCAGTGTGCCCTGTGATAATCTCGCCAGCTCAGGCTGGCGAGTTCACAGGGCAGCACTGCGATAATGTGGCATTTGCCCAGCTTTCTCTGCCCCTGGCAGAGAAAGCTGAGCGGAGACCTGGCAGAGTGATCAGCTATGTGTGTCCGATGGACACACAAGCTGATCACAGTGTAAAAAGTAAAAAAAAAAAAAGTAAAAAAAAAATCCCAAACCATACTCACCTGTACAGGGAGCCGGTGTCCGCTACCCCGGTGAGCACTGCCGGGCGCCGGGTCACCCATATGCTGCAGTGTGACCCCGGTGCAGTAAAGTGACACTGCAAAGCGGCAGCGCACTTTACAGCACCGGGGGTCACCGCAGCGCACAGGAACCGGCGCCCGGCAGAAGCAGCGCGGACCAGCTCCTTGGACTGGTGAGTATATTGATCTTCTTGGTGGGGGGTCCGCGGGGCGCGGGGGTAGTCGCGACGGGGGGGGCGACCAGGCGGCGGCGGTAGCAGCGATGTCTGCGGGGAAGGTGCATACGCAGTAGGACATCGGGGTATTTTTTACAAAAAATACCCCGATGATGCTGCGGAGTGTCATCGCAGGGACAGAGCTTGACCGCAAGCTCTGTCCCTGCACGCAATAATTGATACATCCCTGCAATGTAATCAATTATCGCAGTGCGAGTTGGGGCGCTTTTATCACCTGTCATCCGCATCCTGGATGCGGATGGTGATAAATAGGCCCCTTAGTACTGGAGATTATGCCCAGAAGTGGTATAGATAAGGGGAACTAAGCAGAACTAGAGCCTGATTATAGATAAGGGGAACTACGCAGAACTAGAGCCTGATTATAGATAAGGGGAACTAAGCAGAACTAGGGCCTGATTATAGATAAGGGAAACTAAGCAGAACTAGGGCCTGATTATAGATAAGGGGAACTAAGCAGAACTAGTGCCTGATTATAGATAAGGGGAACTAAGCAGAACTAGGGCCTGATTATAGATAAGGGGAACTAAGCAGAATTAGGACCTGATTATAGATAAGGGGAACTAAGCAGAACTAGGGCCTGATTATAGATAAGGGGGGAACTAAGCAGAACAAGGGCATGATTTCAGATAAGGAAAACTAAGCAGAACTAGAGCATGATTATATATAAGGAGAACTAAGTAGAACTAGGGCCTGATTATAGATAAGGGGGGAACTAAGCAGAACAAGGGCATGATTTCAGATAAGGAGAACTAAGCAGAACTAGAGCATGATTATATATAAGGAGAACTAAGTAGAACTAGGGCCTGATTATAGATAAGGGGGGGACTAAGCAGAACTAGAGCCTGATTTCAGATAAGGAGAAATAAGCAGAACTAGAGCATGATTATAGATAAGGGGAACTAAGCAGAACTAGGGCCTGATTATATATAAGGGGAACTAAGCAGAACTAGGGCTTGATTATAGATAAGGGGAAATAAGCAGAACTAGGGCCTGATTATATATAAGGAGAACTAAGGAGAACTAGAGCCTGATTATATATAAGGAGAACTAAGGAGAACTAGAGCCTGATTATAGATAAAGGGAACTAAGCAGAACTAGAGCCTGATTATAGATAATGGGAACTAAGCAGAATTAGGGCCTTATTATAGATAAGGGGAACTAAGCAGAACTAGGACCTGATTATAGATAAGGGGAACTAAGCAGAACTAGGGCCTGATTATAGATAAGGGGAACTAAGCAGAACTAGGGCCTGATTATAGATAAGGGGAACTAAGCAGAACTAGGACCTGATTATAGATAAGGGGAACTAAGCAGAACTAGGGCCTGATTATAGATAAGGGGAACTAAGCAGAACTAGGGCCTGATTATAGATAAGGGGAACTAAGCAGAACTAGGGCCTGATTATAGATAAGGGGAACTAAGCAGAACTAGGGCCTGATTATAGATAAGGGGAACTAAGCAGAACTAGGACCTGATTATAGATAAGGGAAACTAAGCAGAACTAGGGCCTGATTATAGATAAGGGGAACTAAGCAGAACTAGGGCCTGATTATAGATAAGGGGAACTAAGCAGAACTAGGGCCTGATTATAGATAAGGGGAACTAAGCAGAACTAGGGCCCGATTACAGATAAGGGGAACTAAGTAGAAATAGGGCCCGATTACAGATAAGGGGAACTAAGTAGAAATAGGGCCCGATTATAGATAAAGGGAACTAAGCAGAACTAGAGCCCAATTATAGATAAGGAGAACTAAGCAGAAGTAGGACCACCCTGGAGAGAGAAAAAAAATTAAATAGGTCTTTATCATGGGTGGCGGGAAACCATCTGGTTTTCCCCCATTGTTGGTAAAAGTAGTTAAGATTGGTTATAGACCATCAATGATTTTGAATCATCGATGGTCGATGGCCATGCCTACTCAGCACTTGCTCACTGCAATCACTGCTCCTCAGCCAGCACCCCTTCTTCTCAGCCACTGGTCACTCTCTATCCCCAGACTGTGGACTCAGCTCATGCTCACTGCCATCATCCCATTCAGTGCTCCTCAGCCTGGAGCAAGCTCCCCTTCATCCACTATTTGTCTTGTTACTGGCATTGTGTACTCTACTACTTTTCCATAAACATATGTCAGGATATACTATATATATATATATATATATATATATATATATATATATATATATATATATATATACACACTTTATACCTGTTGTTTTCTTCTTCTCTTCCAGGTCCTTTTTTCCTAACCAAATGGTACAAAATACCAGGTAAATGATAATATTCAGGATTTTTATGGTTTAATGCAATAAACAATTCACAACCAATGAGTATATATATATATAGTTAACCATAGCTATTCTAAATTTGCGTTGGGTATGAAATGCCAGTGTTCGGGATGCCCACAGTCAGAAGACCGATCGCAGCATCCCGATGGTGGAAATCCCGACACGGTATACTTACTTTCCCCCAATGCCCCCCTGGTGGTGCAGTGAATTAATAGCTACTGTATATTTCAAAGTACAGTACATATATATATATATATATATATATTTGTATTAAGTGACGAGGAGCGTTGGACAGTTATATTGAGGGTGCTGGGCAATTAGATTAGCGCTGCTGGGCAGTTAGCTAAGGGGTGCTGAGCGGCTAGATTAGAGGGTTACTGTGTGGTTAGATTAGTGGCGCTAGGAGGTTACATTAGGGGTGCTGGATGGTTAGGTTATGGGGTACTGCGTGATTATATTAGTGGTTCTGGGCGGTTAAATTAGGGGTGATGGGTGGTTATATTAGAGGTGCTGTACAGTCAGATTAGGGAACACAGCATAGTTATATTAGGGATACTGGGTAGTTATATTAGGGATGATGGGAGGTTATATTTTGGGTGTTGGGCAGTTAGATTAAGGGTGCTGGGCGGTTGGATTAGTGGTTCTGGGCAGGTATATTAGGGGTGTTTGGCAGTTATATAGGGCTGAATAATGGCGCTAGGCACTCAGATTAGGGGTGCTGGGCACTCACATTAGGGGTGCTGGGCACTTAGATTAGGGGTGCTGGGCAGTTATATTATTTTGTATCTCACTTCTGACATTTTTAAAAGGGACAGACTAGATGGTACAAATAGTTCTTATCTGTCATCAAGTTCACCAGCAGCTCTCCAGCTATGCTTAACTGCCTGTGACCAGGGATGGCCATCGAACAACGATTTTTCATAATCATTGATGGTTTTTAGCCGATGTAGAATACTTTTGCCACGGAGGGGGAGAACCAGACGGTTTCCCTCCATCGATGGCATGGCATAACCAAATATTTTGTAATTTTTTGTTTAACTAGGAGCCAGGACACGGAGCATAGCTCCGCCCCCCCCCCCCCCCCCCCCCGACGCCATGCCCCCAGGCCCTGATTGTCCCGCGGCTCGCGGGTGAAACCATCGATGGTTCCCTTACAGATGATTTCCCACCATTGAGGTTATCCATCAATGGTACCATCGAGGGTATCCATCGATGGATAACCCACAATGGCCTTCCCTACCTGTGACCACAGAGACTGAGGATACTTGTGAAGCAAGATGAGGGGGGGGGGGCGCAAATAATATTATGGCTAGATGCCAAAAATATACAGTATATAACAAGTATATATTCTCAGGCGCTAAAAGGAGTGTTTCACCAGCTGCTGTGTAGTGGGAGATATTCAGTCTCCCTATACAAGGTAATGAAGTATGAAGAAAAACAGCGCTAATAATACCCAGTATACAATTTAATGAGGAAATAAAATATAAGAAATATGTGTACAATTTCTATTAAACCAACAATTAATAGGGGTAATTAAAACAATTGAGACTTGATTTGTAATAACTGCAGAACTGCTAAGACCGTGTCCCTTTGGTTTATAATGGACAGTTCACAACAATGGGCTGGCTTCATTTAGAGGCATCTAGTAGTAAATACAATAACCAACTGAGTAGTCCAAAGTGTCGGGTCTCGTGGCAGTGGTTCCTAGTGGCAACAGGACTTCATGCACTATTAGCGATGTCCCCAGTCCGCAATTGGTGGTTGGATATTGCCTCTGTATTAGCCGAGTGTGGCAGAGTCCAATTAAATCCACAGAGCTCCTTCAGAACAAGATAAGGGTAACACTGGTCTGCTGCAGTCTCAATGTAACCTCTGACGCGTTTCACTGCTCCTGGCAGCTTTATCAAAGGTGCATAATGAGTGTCCAAGGCCCACGTATAAATGGTAAGGCATGCTGATGCTGATCCACTATCCAGCCTATTTCTAATAAGGTTCATACTAGTCTTTGCCTCCTCTTGCTCATAATAAGAACAACAATAAAATGTGGTATTTATTTTAGATAATTAGCTTGATAATAACCAACCAATAGGATGGTAATAACAGCTTTCCTTACCGTCTATAAGGGGGCCTTGGACACTCATTATGCACCTTTGACAAAGCTGCCTGGAGCAGTGAAACGCGTCAGAGGTTACATTGAGACTGCAGCAGACCAGTGTTACCCTTATCTTGTTCTGAAGGAGCTCCGTGGATTTAATTGGACACTGCCACACTCGGCTAGTACAGAGGCTATATCCAACCACTAATTGCGGACTGGGGACATCGCTTATAGTGCATGGAGTCATGTTGCCACAAGGAACCACTGCCACGAGACCCAACGCTTTGGACCACTTAGTTGGTAACCGTATTCACTACTAGATGCCTCTAAATCAAGCCAGCTTATTGTTGTGAACTGTCCATTATAAACCAAAGGGACACGGTCTTAGCAGTTCTGCAGTTATTACAAATCAAGTCTCAGTTGTTTTAATTACCCCTATTAGTTGTTGGTTTTATAGAAATTGTACACATATTTCTTATATTTTATTTCCTTATTAAATATTATGCCTAGGGACAGCCTGACCCCTAAATCTGCCGTTGCATTTGGTGTCTACTTCAACTCTAGTAACACTTTTATTTTAATCTTTTCTTTCAGGCCAATTGGAAACGCAAAAGATACACAGGAAACCATGCCTATTAAAACGATTAATTTTAACATACAACTTACCATGTAAGTACTTTATGTATTTCAGTCATGAAACTACGGCCCAGATTTATCAAGCCTTGGAGAGTGATAAATATCATGGTGATAAAGTACCAACCAATCATCTCCTACCTGTCATTTTTCAAACACAGCCTGTAACATGGCAGTCCGGAGTTGATTGGTTGGTACTTTATCACCATGCTATTTATCACTCTCCAAGGCTTGATAAATGGGGGCTTACGATTGAAATAATTTTAACTAAAATGTATCGGATATTGGATGCAAGTCAGGGCAGGTGTAAGGCAATAAAGGGCCCAGTGCACAGTAGCCCAAAGTGGAATGCGCTACTGTGCAGACTCCATGTTGCTACTCCTCCAGGGAAGCTTCATTCCCTGTACCAAGATGGCCACCGAGGCCACAACTGAGCATGTGCAGAGTCATCTTGAGACTGTGTGAGATTGTGTCAGAGTGTCACAGTGGGAGACAGTTGTCTTACACTTAGTGCCAGTGGGACCAGTGTTTGAATAGAATCCAATGTTGTATCAGTATCCTGCACCTCTACCCAGTATGTACATACACTAACCGGTTGGTGTGCTCAGTGGCACCAAGAGGGGGGACAGGTACTAATTACCCGGGCCTGGGTCTTATGGATGGGCCACCTCCCACCTTACCTAGCAATAAGCAGCACCATACGTGCACGCGGAGGGGGGGGGGATGGTTCTGAGTACCTAGAAACCCCCCTGCCCGCCGATCCATCAGTGCAGCTGACCATTTGTTTGGTTTTTTCTTTTTTTTCTTTTTTTAACGGAGCCTTATCAGCTGTCCTCTGCAGCTGAGCAGGCGCATGTGTGTCATTTGGTGGGGGCTTAGGGCCTAATTCAGCCTTGATCGCTCGCTAGCAATTTTTTGCAGCGCTATGATCAGATAGTCGCCGCCTACAGGGGAGTGTATTTTAGCTGTGCAAGTGTGCGATCACATGTGCAGCCGGGCGGTACAAAAAATATTTGTGCAGTTTCTGATTTGCCCAGAACTTACTCAGCCGCTGCGATCACTTCAGCCTGTCCGGGCCCGGAATTGATGTCAGACACCCGCCCTACAAACACTTGGACACGCCTGAGTTTTTCCAACCACTCCCAGAAAATGGTCAGTTGCCACCCACAAACACCTTCTTCCTGTCAATCTCCTTACAATCGGCTGTGCGAATGGATTCTTCGTAAAACCCATCGCACAACAACGATCCGCTTTGTACCTGTACAACGTGCCTGCATATTGCGGTGCATACGCATGCTCAGTTCTGACCTGATCGCAGCTCTGCAAAAAATGCTAGGGAGCGATCAGGTCTGAATTACCCCCTTAGTTATTATGCTGGCTGGGTGAGGCACTCACTGGACTAGATGCATCATTGCTTGGAAAGTGATAAAATGGACAGAGAAAAAGTACCAGCCAATCAGCTCCTAAAGGTGGGCACACACTAGTAGATATATCTGCAGATCAATTGATCTGCAGATATATCTATGTACGGATCGGGCAGTGTGCTGTGCATACACACTGCCCGATCCGTCGGGGGACTGACGTCATGAACTGGGCGGGCGGGCGCGCCCGCCTAGTTCACCTGTCAATCACCGCCGGCCGCCGCAGCAGCATGTGTACGGGCGGTCGGACGACCGCCCCGTACACACACACGACGCGCCAATATATCGTTAGATATATTGGCCGTCGGCTGTGCTGTGCAGCCGACGCGATACGTCTGTGAACGACGGAGTTCACAGACGTATCGCCCGTACACACTGGCCGACGCTCCTGCGATATATCGGCCGTTCAAGAGAACGGCCGATATATCGACCAGTGTGTACGGGCCTTAACTGCCATGTCACAGGTTCTGTTTGAAAAATGACAGTTAGTAACTGGTTGGCTGGTAGTTTATCACTTAACATTTTATCACTCTCCACGCAATGATGCATCTAGCCCATTGTCCTGATGTGTGTTTGAGTGAATGAGGGGGAGAAGTGTATGCTATGTCTGTGGGTTTGTGTGTGTGTATATATGTATGTATGTATGTATGTATGTGTGTGTGTGTGTGTGTGTGTGTGTGTGTGTGTGTGTGTGTGTATGTATGTGCTGTGTGTGTATGTGCTGTGTGTATGTGTATATGCATGCTGTGTGTGTGTGTGTGTGTGTGTGTGTGTGTCTGCATGTATGCTGTGTGTGTATATGCTGTGTGTATGAATGCTATGTGTTTGTGTGGAGTTAGGTTTGAGACACCGGCATTCAGTATACCGACAGGGGAGAGGTACCTATGTTCTCCCTTCTCCCTTACCCCCTAACCCTCTCTTCCTGCAGCCAGACCCTAACCTCCCCCGTTGTTGCCTAAACCTACCCCCCCCCCCCCCCCTTTCCTTTCTTGCAGCCTGAACCTAAGCTCTCCCCTCCTGCAGCCTAACCTCCTGGGGCGGCGCCTAAACCTAACCCCCTGTTGTCATTACAGAGTACTTTACCAGCGCAGTCAGGATCACCTCTGAGCTACCTTTGAATCATGTAGGCAGACACCGGAAAGCTCTTTGTGGTGTAACTTGTTTATATATTGAAACTGGAACGGATCATAATACAAACTGATAGTCAAAACAGTATATCTGTGCATGAGCTGCCATCATGCATGCTCCATCTCTCTCCTTCATGTAACCTTCAGAATACAGGAACAAACAAGTGTGAGACATACATCACAGACTGTAAAACACATAACATATATACGACAGCTCCACCTGCTGTCCCTCCTCTGTAACACATCAAGTCTGAATCTATTGAATGCTGTTTCTCAACACCCCCCACCCTGGCCCTAAACCTAACCCTCCTGCGATACTCACGATTGGGATGCCAGCTGTCAGGATTCCGGTGTCGGTGTCCTCACCTTTTCGTATACATATATACATACATGTACGGAAACCCCCCATGAAAAGTCTGTGTTTGTTCTTCTCCTCAGCCAGCGTGCTGCCACCAAACAATGGATTTTATATTACACGCCAGCAGTATATCTCTAATGGGTACAACACAAATATCTAGCAGGTCAATCTAATGAGGACATTTATACAATCTGCCTGTCTTTCCTTAGCGCAATTTTATTATTAGAATTCTTAGATCACTCAGTGTAGAAGAAACAGTGCATGATAGCTAGATATGGGCTCTCGCCATAATATGTACCTGATTCTGCTGTCGCACCCATGTTTCCAGTATATACATGCGGGCATTATACACAGGTGCAGCAGTATATACATATGGGTATTATACACAGGTGCGGCAGTGTACACATGTGGGAATTATACACAGGTGCGGCAGGATATACATGTGGGAATTATACACAGGTGCAGCAGTATATATATGTAGGCATTATACACAGGTGCAGCAATATATACACGTGGGCATTATACACAGGTGCAGCAGTATATACACGTGGGTATTACATACTTGCCTACTTTAGAAAACTAGTTTCAGGGAGATTCTAGATAGTATAAGAGTTTGCACGGCATGTCGCCAAGGGAGTATATCTTGCTCCGCCTAAAGGGCATGTCTAGCTCTACCTATGAGTGTATCTATTACCACTTATTTTTATAACCTCCACGGTTTGGGCACAGAGGGGTAAGTTCCACCATACACACACATATACAGGGATCAGTGCCGCCCCACACACAAACACAGGGGTCAGTGCCCCCCCCCCAGGGGTCAGTGCCACCCTACACACACACGGGTCAGTGCCACCCTACACACACACAAAGGGGTCAGTGCCACCATACACACACACACACACACACACACACGAGTCAGTGCCAGCCTACACACGCACACACACACACACACACACATATACACACACACACACACACACACACACACAGGGGTCGGTGCCACCGTACATTCACACACACAGGGGTCAGTGCCACCATACATTCACACACACACACACACACACACACACACACACACACACACACACACACACACACAGGGGTCAGTGCCACTCTACACACACACACAGGTCAGTGCCAGACTACACACACACACACACACACAGGTCAGTGCCAGACCACCCACACACACACACACACACACACACACACACACACACACACACACACACACACACACACACACAGGGGTTAGTGCCACCCTACACACACACAGGGGTCAGTGCCACCCTACACACACACACACACACACACACACACACACACACACACACACTCGGGTCAGTGCCAGCCTACACACAGGGTACTGGCAGCCTACACAAACACACACATAGAAACATAGAATGTGACTGCAAATAAGAACCACCTTGCCTATTTAGTCTGCCCATGTACACGCACACACTAGAGTTTATTTTTGTTAGGAGCCAATTAACCTGCCAGTATATTTTTGGATTATGGGAGGAAACTAGAGTACCCAGAGGAGACCCACGCAAGTACGGGGAGAGTACACAAACTCCACAAAGTTAGGGCCATAGTGAAAATAAAATCCATGACCTCAGTGCTGTGAGGCAGTAATGCTAACCGTTAAACCGTCCGTATTACCCTTACAACATCTGTACTGCCCCAAGTTGGACAGTCTATGGGCAATTTAATTGTCTACCATAAAAAGATAGATAAACTGGGACTAGCTTTATGTTAAATCTCTTATGCTATATTACTAAGTCTCAGTACATTCAAATCACAATCCCAACACTGACCACGCCGTATATCACACTAAAGCTACTGTTAGGTGATTACATGGGATCCGGTCGGCATCCAGACACTGACAGGGATACCGACATGGCGCCGGAATCCCAAACGAATGTCTGTCAGCTCTGGGGGCTTTTTTTTTTTTGTGGGGGTGCGTTATGGTCAGGCTGTGGAGGTGAGGGTGGTTAGGGTCAGGTTGTGGGGTTGAGGGTGGTTAGGGTCAGGCTGCGGGGAGGGAGGGTGGTTAAGGTCAGTCTGCGGGGGTGAGGGTGGTTAGGGTCAGGCTGCGGGGTTGAGGGTGGTTAGGGTCAGGCTGCGGGGAGGGAGGGTGGTTAGGGTCAGTCTGCGGGGGTGAGGGTGGTTAGGGTCAGGCTGCGGGGTTGAGGGTGGTTAGGGTCAGGCTGCGGGGAGGGAGGGTGGTTAGGGTCAGTCTGTGGGGGTGAGGGTGGTTAGGGTCAGGCTGCGGGGAGGGAGGGTGGTTAGGGTCAGTCTGCGGGGGTGAGGGTGGTTAGGGTCAGGCTGCGGGGAGGGAGGGTTAGGATTGGGGATTATTGATACTACACTCACCATTTAGGCGTCGGGATGCCGCTGTCAGTATTCTGACTGCTGGCATCCCAAGCACCGGGATCCTGATACTATCCTGATTAAACACCTATTAATAAAATTGCACACATTTTGGGGTCATTTGATCTGGTGACCTAATAGTCAGATCAAATCAGACATCAAAATGTGACATATATGACTGTTTACCAAGTAACTAGTTGCTATGTCAATAGAACCCTACATATGCTATAATTACAAGAAAAGTATAAACCAATAGAAATACAGCGTGTTTTTAAAGCTACAGTATGTTTTGTCACATACATGACTGAACACAAAATGTTGCTGACCATGTCACTTTAAAAAACCTACACACACACTCACACACATCTGGGGTCGGGGACCAGGCACTCCTCCTACTCGCCGGGCTGTCAGCAGCCTCTGGACTCTCAATCTTCCAGAGAGGCTCCACGCTGGCCCAGCTCCCATCACTGGCCGTGATAATGCAGCCTTTCTTCTCCATTCACTGGCCGTGGCTCCCAACGCGAGGAAGAGGAGGAGGAGGAGGGGGGGGGGGGGAGAGAGGGTTCCGCTGCTGCTGCTGCTTCCGCGGGAGAGTGAAGCAGCACTGTGGATCAGATTCACCACTGTCGCTTCTGGCCGCGTACGAAGCTGCTGCTGCTGCTGCCCGTGGCCGGTCGTCAAGCTCCGCCCCCCGATTCTACCAGATTCGCGCATGCACGGTTTACATTTGAGCTGGGACTGGGGGATTCCGGGGGATTGAGTGGCGTTTGCGGGGCAGCGTGAGACTGGCAGGCAAACCGGGAGCCTCCCGCAGAATGCGGGAGTGTTGGCAAGTATGGTATTATACACAGGTGCAGCAGTATATACATGTGGGCATTATACACAGGTACAGCAGTATATACATGTGGGAATTATACACAGGTGCAGCAGTATACACATGTGGGCATTATATACAGGCGCAGCAGTATATACAAGTGGTTATTATACACAGGTGCAGCAGTATATACATGTGGGCATTATACACAGGTGCAGCAGTATATACAAGTGGTTATTATACACAGGTGCAGCAGTATATAAATGTGGTTATTATACACAGGTGCAGCAGTATATACATGTGGCATTAAACACAGGTGCAGCAGTATATACATGTGGGCATGATACACAGGAGCAGCAGTATATACATGTGGGCATTATACACAGTTGCAGCAGTATATACATGTGGGCATTATACACAAGTGCAGCAGTGTATACAAGTGGTTATTATACACAGGTGCAGCAGTATATACATGTGGGCATTATACACAGGTGCAGCAGTATATACACGTGGGCATTATACACAGGTGCAGCAGTTTATACAAGTGGTTATTGTACACAGGTGAGCAGTATATACATGTGGGCATTATACACAGGTGCAGCAGTATATACAAGTGGACATTATACACAGGTGCAGCAGTATATACAAGTGGTCATTATACACAGGTGCAGCAGTATATACTGCTTGAAATTTAGTGAGTATTGAGATGTGTGGAAAAGGTAGGCGGGGATGGCATTGCCTCAACTGCCATAGACTTTTTACTCCAGAGTTTTGACTATAAAAATTATTAGCATAATACAAAGAAGATATTTCTAATATATTCTTTGTATTTTTCATATATTTTATATAGTTAAAACTCTGGTTTAAAGATTAGTATGACAGGAAAGGCTCTGCCTCACCCCACCGCACGCCACTGGTACAGCTTATTGGTCATAGCACTCAAATAAGCAGTAAGGTGGCAGAAACCAAAGGTTAGGTGCCAATTAAGGAAGCATGGAGTAGATGATACTCTAGTATTAGTAGGGAAGCCACAGCACATGAGGCAAGAGGGCCCTGCTTGTGCGAGCTTATAGTACATGCTAAAGCCTAACATGTATCCGGGCAGATTCGGCATGACGTCCCGGTGATCAGGAGACCGAGGCCGGGATCCTGACAGCCGGAACACTGCGAGTGCAGTGTGTCCCCTCGCGGGCCCGGTGGCGACCAGGGTTATACTCCCCCTTGGGTGGTGGTGTGGACCACCACCCGAGTGAAGATTCCAACCGGCAGCCGGCAAAATTAATGCGCCCATCCGAGCTGTCTCCTATATAAGATATGTGGTACTATATATGATCTTTTGAACTTTCCATTGTCTCTTTCAGGTATTTGAAATACACATTTTTGACGGAAGTTGATCTGAGCTCTCAGATTAGTGGTTTGGTAAAGTATCACATTACATACAAAACTCTACAGTTATATTAATATATAGCAATATAGTGATTAGTAACGTATTAATCATGCATTAATGAGTTGTCCACTCTAGGACAACCCCTTCTCGACAGAGCATGCAACCCTTGCTCAGCACACTGACCATGCATAACTCGCCGAAGGGACTCTGCTGTAGAGTTACGGCTCAGCGCGCTCAAACACTGTAGAGGAACGGAACTCAAACCAGCTGAAACGTTACTGCAGACATTTGCATTATGCAGGAGGCATGTCTTATGGAGAAGGCACTGGCCAGCTGTGGACAAACCCTTAAAATTGTCAATTAAAGCCAAAATGAACAAGCCCATAAACTGATGAGGAACAAAGTAATTCTGTCCTGGGTATTAGGTTCAGTGTTGCTGCCTACTAACTACATACTTGTGCATCATGTACAAACTCAAGATCTACAGTATGTTATAATCTTCTATATAATAGCCCAGATCTGTGACTCCGTACCTGTGTGTCTAATGCTGGGTGTGGCTACGAGCTCTCATTGGGTTAGCAGCAGGTCTATCACACCCAGTCCACAGCTGGTTGGGCGAGAAACGCCCTCCCACACAGGTTACATCCAATGGGAGGCTCTGCCCTTTGGCTGCTGTGTGTTCCCAGAGCAGGATTAACAATGGGGCTGATGGAGCTGCAGCTCCAGGTCCACACCCCAAAATAGGCCCCACCGCATCTGCAGCAACATACCCTCCAACAATTTACACCTACAAATCTGAAAAGGGGATGTGGCCACGGGTAAAGTGACGTGGCCACGCCCCTTTCCCTATACTTTCAATGGAAGTTTGGAGAGACAGAAATTGGTACTGACCATAAAAAAAGGTCCCGTACCTTCCAAAAAGTTGCAGCTGGAGGGTATGCCACTGCATCTGTACCAAGTCTATGCGCTGTAGATAGGGGGGAAAAAATCCTCCGTGAGCCGCTGGCATGTCCCCTCTCCTTCTGTCTCCACTGAATAGACACTGGCCCTCATTCCGGGTTGTTCGCTCGCAAGCAGCTTTTAGCAGCTTTGCACACGCTAAGCCGCCGCCTACTGGGAGTGAATCTTAGCTTCTCAAAATTGCGACCGACAGATTCGCAATATTGCGAATAGACACTTCTTAGCAGTTTCTGAGTAGCTCCGGACTTACTCTGCCATTGCGATCAGTTCACTCAGTGACGTTCCTGGTTTGACGTCACAAACACTCCCAGCGTTCGCCCAGACACTCCCCCGTTTCTCCAGCCACTCCCGCGTTTTTCCCAGAAACGGTAGCGTTTTTTCACACACACCCATAAAACGGCCTGTTTCCGCCCAGAAACACCCACTTCCTGTCAATCACATTACGATCACCAGGACGAAGAAAAACCCTTGTAATGCCGTGAGTAAAATACCAAACTGCATAGCAAATTTACTTTGCGCAGTCGCACTGCGGACATTGCGCTTGCGCAGTAAGCGGAAAATCGCAATATAGCGAAAATCGGCAACGAGCGAACAACTCGGAATGACCCCCACTGTGCGCCATCTCTATCACTACTTACCTGTGGGATGGGATCCGGTCTTTAGGTAGACCACACTTAGGTCAACACTGTCTAGGTCTAGGTCGAACACTATTGGTCGACAGTAAGTAGGTCGACATGGTTTCTAGGTCGACATATTATAGGTCGGCATGACATAAGGTCGACATGAGTTTTTCAAATTTGTTTTAATTTTTTTTTACTTTTTCATACTTTACGATCCATGTGGACTACAATTGGGAATGGTAACCTTGCCCGAAACATGCGAAGGGACCCGGTGCACTAATTGGGGTTCCCAGTCACTGTGCAGAGAAAACTACACCAAAAAAAGTGATAAAACTCATGTCGACCTTATGTCATGTTGACCTAGAACATGTCGACCTACAGTCCCTGTCGACCTACTTACTGTTGACCAGTAGTGGTCGACCTAGATACTGTCGACCTAAGTGTGGTCGACCTTACATTCCACACCCCTGTGGGATATAGGGCCTAATTCAGACCTGATCGTAGCAGCAAATTTGTTAGCAGTTGGGGAAAACCATGTGCACTGCAGGGGGGGGGGGGCAGATGTAACATGTGCAGAGAGAGTTAGATTTGGGTGTGGTGTGTTCAATCTGCAATCTAAATTGCAGTGTAAAAATAAACAGGCAGTATTTACCCTGCACAGAAACAATATAACCCGCCCAAATCTAACTCTCTCTGCACATGTTATATCTGCACCCCCGCAGTGCACATGGTTTTGCCCATCTGCTAACAAATTTGCTGCTACGATCTTGGGGGTCATTCCGAGTTGATCGCTCGCTAGCAGTTTTTAGCAGCCGTGCAAACGCTATGCCGCCGCCCTCTGGGGAGTGTATTTTCACTTTGCAGAAGTGCGAACTCTTGTGCAGCAGGGCGCCTGCAAAATCTTTTTGAGCAAAACAAGACCAGCCCCGTAGTTACTATTCGTGTGCGTTGATTCTAACGACGAAGGGATGGCTTTTGACGTCACACACACGCCCAGCGTTCGCCCAGCCGCGCCTGCGTTTTCCCTGACACGCCTGCATTTTCTAAGAACTCCCTAAAAACGGTGGGTTGACACCCAGAAACGCCCTCTTTATGTCAATCTTCCTGCGTCGCGCCGTGCGACTGAAAGCTTCGCTAGAACCTGTGCAAAGCCACAAAGGACTTTGTACCCGTACGTCGCGTGTGCGCATTGCGGGGCATACGCATGCGCAGAAATGCCAATTTTTTAGCCTCATCGCTGCGCTGCGAACAACGGCAGCTAGTGATCAACTCGGAATGACCCCTCATTTCTGAATTAGGCCCATAGTGTAACAGCTACTAGACAATAAAATCAGTTAGTTACAGTGGGTTATTGTACATTTACACTTGGTAAATATCCCAACCCCTTTCAATGACTCCCAATAATACTGCAGTGTGCCACCATAATAAAGATTCAATTGATTTACAGAACCTGCAAGTTATTTAAGAATGACATTTTCTGATTCTAGATGAGAAAAGGGCTGTCGGGCTACTGGACGACAGTGAAGAATTGTTTGGGTGAGGTGTCCACAGGGTGAAAGCGTGCCATTGTTTCCTGAGGCGATTTGAAATACACAGGTAACAGAAACGGCACACATAACCTTTGCATAGTTTCAGGCTGAGAAGAACCAGAGATTGCATTAAAACCTTTCCTCCATTACCTCCTCAAATTAAAGTCTCACATTACAGTATGTGGTACATTTACTAAGCAGTGATAAGTGCGAAGAAGTGAGCCAGTGGAGAAGTTGCCCATGGCAACCAATCAGCACTGAAGTAACATCTATAATTTGCATACTATAAAATGATACAGAGCTGCTGATTGGTTGATGGGGAAATATCTCCACTGGCTCACCTCTCCGTTCTTATCACTGCTTAGTAAATGTACCCCTTAATCACTCATGTAGCGTTGGACGTATTTGCACCAAAACAAATCCTGCAAAAATAAAGCGCATTTACCTGCATGTGACCCATTGCAAGCTGTACAACACTAACCATACCTCCCAACTGTCCCGATTTTCGCGGGACAGTCCTCTTTTTGGGGGGAACTGTCCTGCTGTCCCACGCGCGGGCTGCAGTGTCCCACGGTGGGGGAGACAGTTGGGAGGCTCTTGCACTGGCTCCACAGCAGGGTGAATAGACGCTGAGCACATGGGCACACAGCGTCTATTCACGGAGACAGAGGGACTGGGGGCATGCCAGCAGCTCAGTGAGCGCTAGCCATGCCCCCATAGTGACGAGAATGGGGGCAGTGGCACGCCCCCTTCTATGAAGACCTGCCCATTTTCCATAGCCATGCCCCTTTTCGACGGCAGCCGCAGCTTCACCACACTTGGGGACCCTCTTCAGGATCCTGTAAAGTTGGGAGGTATGCACGAACACATTTCTCAGCTGTACCTCAGGAATAACTAGGGTGTGTACTTCTCTCCCACTGTAGAGAAAGTGTAGAAATGTGGTCTAATTCAGACCTGATCTCAAAAACTAAATCTTTCTCTAATGGGCAAAACCATGTGCACTGCAGGTGTGGCAGATATAACGTGCAGAGAGAGTTAGATTTGGGTGGGTTATATTGTTTCTGTGCAGGGTAAATACTGGCTGCTTTATTTTTACACTGCAATTTCCATTTCAGTTTGAACACACCCCACCCAAATCTAACTCTCTCTGCACATGTTACATCTGTCCCACCTTCACTGCACACGGTTGTTTGCCCATTAGAGAAAAATGTTTCTGTTGCGATCAGGTCTGAATTAGGCCCAGTGTTGTAAATACAAATGTCATATTATCGTACACAGTACAGTAATGTGATAAAGTGACGTACACAAGAGAGAATAGTGTCTGGCCGCAGGGCCGGTGCAAGGTCTCTCCGCACCCTAGACAAAGCTTCAGCATAGTGCTTTTTTGGAAACGGTACTTACCGAGTATCGACTCATCTTAGTGAATCCTAGCTACCTTATAACATACTTTGGCATTGGTTGGCTCTGCCAAACTGCAAGATATCCATGTCAAATTGCTTAATAGGGCCTATAATTCTAAAGTGCAGAACACTCAGGCAGATGCCTCAAATGCAAGGTGGCAGCTTTGTTTACCCGTAATCTATGGTTTTGTCCTAAGCTATAGACAATTTGATACAAAGGTCATAGGGTGAAAAAATGAAAAAAAGGGTATGCTTGCTGAACCATGTAAATGATAGTTGTAAAAACAGCTGCTCAAAAACACTGCTAAAGACCAAGTAGACATCTGTGCAATGGTAAAGTAGCCAACCAAGCCTTGAGGATGATATTATTCTAGTATCGAAACACATTGGTGAGGAGGGATTGTCTGGGTCTCATTGGAACTCAACCTAGCTGGTGACAATTTAATCCAGGGACGTCTGTTTGGCTACTTTACCATTGCTCAAATGTCTACTTGTTTCTTAGTAGACCATTAAATCTGGATTGGCAGTTTGGAGGCAGTGTCGTGGCCAGGATCTTTTGATTCTAAATTGGGCGATGTCCTCTCCCCCTAATGCGCATGTGTCTACTATAAAACGTCAATCTCTCTGTTAGGAGATTCTGAGGTTTTATATTTTCCATTTATGTAGCTGCATTACCCTATGGGATGTCGTTTGTTGCTTGACATACTCACCAGCATACTGTACCCTGAGCCCCCCTCTGTCAGGGGGCCCCTGTCCAGAGCACACTGACATCACTAGCGCTCCCTCTTGCGTAGCAGCAGAACCAGGCTGGCAGAATCTGAAGAGGAATGTATGCATTGCAAGCAAAGACACAGGAGTATCAGGTTTCATGAGATACCGACGGAGCTTCCCGACCAGAGGAGAGATAGGAGGAGGGAGAGAGCAGGAAGTAACCTAGGGATCCTAGTTTCTCCTCTTCCTGTTATCTAATGGGAGCATTTGGGCCTAGAGACAGAGAGACACACAGAGAGTCCTCCTGAGTCCTGTTCCAGTGTGTAAGTAGTACAGAGGCTGCTGCTATTCTTGCACGTGACAAGATAAATTATAGATTTTTATTTTTAAGGTTGATTAAGTTGCCTTTGTTCTACTACAGGAAAACTTTATAAAATAGTTGTTTCACAATTAGGTGGAGCTATAAACAGTATCCAGGCATTATTCAGCTATTAGTTTAATATGCACCATTGGTTTATATTTAATATGCACAATACATAACTCCTACCGTGACCCATTCCAGGAGGGACAAAATGCTCTCTACCCGGACTTCCCTTTTAATTTATGATTGTAATCATCTCTGTTGAAACACCTTTCTTATCAATTAAATAGTTCAACACAGGTGATGCCAATCATATACAGGTTGAATATCCCTTATCCAAAATGCTTAGGACCAGAGGTATTTTGGATATGGGATTTTTCAGTATTTTGGAATAATTGCATACTATAATGAGATATCATGGTGATGGGACCTAAATCTAAGCACAGAATGCATTTATGTTTCATATACACCTTATACACACAGCCTGAAGGTCATTTTAGCCAATATTTTTTATAACTTTGTGCATTAAACAAAGTGTGTCTACATTCACACAATTCATTTATGTTTCATATACACCTTATACACACAGCCTGAAGGTCATTTAATACAATATTTTTAATTACTTTGTGTACTAAACAAAGTTTGTGTACATTGAGCCATTAAAAAACAAAGGTTTCACTATCTCACTCTCACTCAAAAAAGTCTGTATTTCGGAATATTCCGTATTTCGGAATATTTGGATATGGGATATTCAACCTGTATTAAGAGCGAAGTCCAGGTAGAGAGCATTTTGTCCCTTCTGGAATGGGTCATGTTGGGAGATATGCACAATCTAATATACATCCCCCCTTCCCCTGGGCCCCCCTTTCTTAAGTGCTCCCCCCAAACGTCCCTAGTGAAGAAGGTATAGTGCCGACTATTCCTTTACTTGAACTCTAACTGGTTCTCCATGGCTTCCTTTACGTTGGGAATAGTCAAGGCTGAATTCCAGGAAATATTGTACTTTGACAGGCGTACAGTCTAGATTGATGTGGGAAAGGGAGTGGCTATCATTTGTAGTAAATGGCAATTCTATGTGGAGGCAATTCTATGCCTACATCTGCTAGTGCTAAGATAATGAAGGTGTTTGAATGCATGACCTGGTTCCAGGAGCTGATTGGGATTTGAAAGTGGCCCTGGAAAAATTTGTAGAAGTGGCCTCACATGGGCAGCACCAGAGAGATAATGTGTAACCATGGCAACAGTACCACCCCTCACATGTCAACAAATAAAACAGGCCCCACATACACATCGGCCCGCCGGAATCTTCCCAGTGGGCCCTATTGGCAATCCACCCCTGCCTGGTTCCTTCTTCTGACCTCATAGATTTCCTATATCAATGTCTCTACCAGATACTGCCTCTATATTGAATGCATGGGGTTTTACATAGCTGGTTACCTGTGCTTGTCATTGCCCAGTTTATAAGATTCTGGTCTCATTGAAAGTTGTTTCATTCTACCCTTTCCCCCTCTTCCCTATACAGACTTTTCCTCAGTTTTTTCCCCTGCACCTTCCCCACCTTTATTAACCACTGTCATTGTTTGTTTGACTGTTTTGTTGCATAACATGTCACCCAGGGGCGTAGAGAGCCACGCCAATAGAGGGGGCATGGCTTAAAAAAGGGGGCGTAAAGACGCCCTTTAGTATAAAAATAATTATAAAATAATTGTGGGGGGGGAGCAGGGTAGGGCACCCGCTTCCTACCTTACAAGAACAGGGAGGGTGTCCCTCCTCCCCGGCCAGCGCCATCTTCCAAGCGATATTTGGGAAGATGATGGCGCTGGCCACTAGAGAGCAAAGACTCTCTTTGCTCTCTATGTGCGGTGCCATCTTCCTGAAGAGATCACTGGGAAGATGCTGCTGCCGCCGGCCACAGCACAGGTATGCTGGGAGGAGTAGCGGTCCTGGGCCCTCGCTGGCCCCTCCAGCAGCCCGGGCCCAGATAATTTGTACCCGCTCCCTTCCCCACCTCTTGGCACCACTGATGCTACTCATTGCTACTGCTGTAATGGTAGCGTCTAGTTACCCTTCGTGGAGAGGACCTTTCCCATAAGCCCCTGGGTCCATGTCACCAACTATTTGGAATAGTAAACTGTGGCGAGGGAACAATGGTGCATAGATATAACATAACAACCGCAAACAAATAGAGAATGGATCAAATATTAACATGCAGTAAGGGCGGAAGTTCTCTTCTGCCCTCTCGTGCTGTCACTTCCTGGTCCTGATCACGAAGGGAACATACACACAACCCTACTGTAATATCGAGAGACTTTGGCATACCTCCCAACTTTTGTCTTATCCGAGGAGGGACAGTTCCGCGCGCCCGATTTCAGGGGGAGTGGCCTAACAGTAAGGAGGCGTGGCCTCGCGGCAAGTGCCGCGATCGCAATCCACGCCCCCGTTTTTCTCATTATGGAGGCATGAACAGCGCTGTGAGAGCTGCTGGTCATGCCCCCTGTCCCTCTCTGCCGCACAGCATCTATTCACCGCTGCTCTTCTCAGAGCAGCGAGTGACAGGGGGGATCTCCCAACTGCCCGCCCACCCGCCGGACACTGCGACCCGCGGGTGGGACAGCGGGACAGACCGTGAAAAACGGGACTGTCCCGCCGAAATCGGGACAGTTGGGAGGTATGCTTTGGTATTAATATATAAATCTGCAATTTGCTGTTAGTCTCATATTTTTGTGTATTTCCACCAGACTGATTGTCTTTTCTTGCACAGCAAAATAATCTCCTCCCATTGAGAGCAGTGACCCAGCTCATACAAATCCCTGGAGGGAATCTGGCTCATCCCTTATCTTCAATGCTCACAAGCAGTGCCTGGACGCAGTGATTGGTGTCCTAAATATCTGTCTCACACCCATAATGACGACACTGAATATGATTTGTAATAACAGAGGAAATTTGCACTTGTTGAATAATAAATTAAATAAAACAGCTTCTGACAAAACAATGAAATTGAACGTGTATTACTTTTGTTACGTTGAACAGAATATTATAGCCAGAACGGAGAGTTGAGAGGGGATGTGATGTAAGCTGGATGAGAGTTAGGAATGCATTAAGCTCCCATGGGGTCCTAGTTAGAATAATTCAGGCCCATAACAAACCACCGGGTCCTAATCGGGATCCTGCATTGCCCAATGGATGATCTGGGTTTGGTGGGATTCATTGGATCCATTAGCAAATCATTGTGGGCGCATTGGGGGGTCATTTTGACCTGATCGCAGGCTGCAGTTTATCGCATCGGTGCGATCGGGTCAGTACTGCGCATGCGCTGGCGCCGCTGTGCACCTGCGCATGCCAGATGGCCGAAGGCCTTCGTTGCCTAGCAATCGCCTCTGCCTGATTGACAGGCAGAGGCGGGAGGGTGCTGGACGGCGGCGTGAAGCCGCCATTTAGGGGGCGCGCTCCGGCTACGCAGGCGTGGCCGGACCGTTGGGGGGGGCAGGCCGCGGCGGCTGCGTGGCGTCACACGCAGCCGCTGCGACCCAGGCAGCGAAGAGGTTCTCCCGGCCAGCTGCAGGAGTTGCGATGCTTTTGCATTTCTGCGGGGGAAATGTGTCTGAGTGCCTGATCGTAGCTGTGCTAAATTTAGCACAGCTACGATCAAATCGGAATGACCCCCTTTGTGAGATCATCAGGGGTGGATTAGGATGGAAAACCAGCCCGGGAAATTTATGAAAGCAGCCCTAATGGGGGCAGGGTATGCTGAGGTGGCAATATTCATCTTCATAGGGTCTGATTATTATGAGTTGGACGTAATTACGGGCTTCCTTGCATCTTTTGCAGCAGTTGCATGTGTGACTTTATGCTAATGATAATACAATGCAGTTCCCTAGTGTATCCAAATATGCAAGGCTGGAGATGCCCATTTTCAGTGTCCACAGATGCTGCAATCATGCATTATGCATCTTTAGACGCCGCCATCGGTCGAACCAGTGACACTTTCACAGCCCCTATGCTAGAGCAATTCAACGTCTCTATATGCAACCACTTTCAGCTATGTTACATCTGCATCTGATTAGCCAACCCCCTGTAACCACACAGGAATAATACACTTATTGGGGCGTGTGTCTAACTCTGTACTGTACGAACACCGCAACTCAGACACAAGCGCAGATGAAAAACATTGCACAAGAAGAAAAAAAAACACATTGGCCCCCACAGGAAAAACACACACACACACACACACACACACACACACACACACACACACACACACACACACACACACTGACCCCAACAGAAAAAAAATAAATTTGCTTCTACATCTATACTGTATATTCATTTATTTATTAACATGTATGTAGTGCTAGCATATTCCATTGCACTTTCCTTCAAAGTCGGGCAGGCGCAGATTGGGAACTGAAAGTGGCCCTGGAAAAATTAGTAAAAAAATGGCCTCACATGATCAGCACCAGAGGTATACCATGTAACCATGGCAGCAGCACCACCCCTCACATGTTAACAAACAAAACAGGCCCCACGTGCACATCAGCCCATCAGGAATCTTCCCTATGATCTCTAAGTCCAATCTGCCCCTGGAGATCATGCTGCATTGCTGCTCGGTAAGATCTGCGGCGCCGGCGCATGCTCAGTTCCGACCCGATCGCTGCGCTGCGAGAAACTGCAGCGAGCGATCGGGTCGGAATGACCCTCATTGATCCTTGTAACCAATGCAGGTAAATGATCCTATTTGAATGTATATTTTCCCACTGCAGCCACAGGAGGAATAGGATCTCTACTGGTGTATATGCCCTCAGAAGGATCTTTCTGTGCCCTCTGATCTTCTAGGGAAAATGTTTTACCAGGGGTCACCAGTAGGGAACATTCCATCCTAGATACAATTTTGTGGCTACACTGTTTTTGCCTAAACTCAACCCTTCTAGGCGGTGAAACTTGTAGCCGCTTGTTCACCTTGTCTATATAGACCCGTCTAAGGACAGTTTTCTGGTGGAAACTACAGTTATCCACTTCTTGCTATACCTAGATATTACCCCTGAGGAAGTCCTGTGTATAGGACGAAACGCGTAGGGTTGCAAAGGTGACTGGACCCATTATCTGCATTGAGAACTTCCACCACTGAGCTCCCACCCTAGGGTGGTTGGTGGCACATTAATATGTCTGTTCCGGTGTAGCATTGGTTCCATTTAAAACACCTTATTTTATTATGTAAGATCAAAACCTTTATTGTACATATATTTTACAGAATATCATGAATAAATGTCAGATGTTCTATTAATTGAAGGCCTTTGGTGCCTTTTTTGGGGTGTCTGTTCTGGTGTGACTGTATCTTCCAGATAAATACTTGGCTGAGTATAACCAGGCGGGGTACGGGTCGTTAGATAGACACAACTTAGGTCGACAGTCATTAGGTCGACCATGGAAGGGGTATGGGTCGTTGGATAGACACAACTTAGGTCGACAGTCATTAGGTCGACTATGGAAAGTCAACGTGCATTAGGTCGACAGGGACAATAGGTCAACATGGTCATTAGGTCAACATGTAGTAGGTCGACAGGATAAAAGGTTGACATATTTTTTTTTTACTGTTTTTGGCGTTGTTTTCTTCGTAAAGTAATGGGGAACCCCAATTAGTGCATCGTGTCCCCTTGCATGGCTCGCTTCGCCCACTATGCTTCGGGCAAGGTGCCTCGCTCCGCTACCGCTTCGCTTGGCATAGGTTACCTTTCCAATCATAGTCCATGTGGATTGTTAAGTATGAAAAAAAACACCAAAATTGTTTATTTTATTTTCTTTAAAAACTCATGTCGACCTTTTGACTTGTCGACCTAGTACATGTCGACCTATTGACCATGTCGACCTAATGCATGTGGTAGACCTAATGACTGTCGACCTAACGACCGTAACCCACCAGGCGTTGGTATTAATAGTCAGTGTCAGACAGACACCACATGGTCAACATGCAATTGTGTTGCCAAGGTCAAAAGGTCATTAGGTTTAAAGGGTCCCTGAAACTGTCTTCTACAGCCATCATCTGAACGGGCAGAGTTTCCCCATGTGCTGATGTTCTTTTTATAGTGACTATCATTACATGATTGTTTGTAAATGGTATAATGTGCTCATCATGGTATGTGTGCTGCTTTATTCCACATTGTATAGCCACTTTATATCCTGCTGTGATTGCAGTATTTCTGATGTGCATGCTGGGGATCCTTTGTAGCACCCTATAAATAAAGGTTAGTAATAATAATACTAGGGATACAGAATGCATATTGGTACTATGGATACAGACTCTATACAGGTACAGGAACTCAAACTATATACAGGTACTACTGGGGTGCACACAATGCGTACGAGTACAGGCACCAGAGAAGAACACTGGTATAGTGCTGGTACACTGGTACTGCCCGCACATACTGTATAGTGTATAGCAACACATAAGGCGGTATTCAATTCTTTTCACCCCATTGCACACCCGTTCTGTTTCAACTGACAGATGTGGTATAATCATTTCAGCTTGCTACCCCCGGATTAGGAAGCGCCCTAACCCTTTACGCAGCTAAACCTGATTACTATGGGCGCGATATGAGCGATAACGGGGATCACTTTAGAAAGGAGATTGGGCGTGATATATCATTCGAATACCGGCCATAGACTGGATACAGGTGCTGGTTATACAAACGGCTTCTTTGATATAAGGGCACATACTGTACACTGGTACAAGGGACACCTACTGTACATTATGTATAGTGATTGGAGGGCACAGGATGTATACCAGTACTAGGGGCGCATTGGCATATTGGTACTAGGGACACACACTGTATACTGATACCAGGACAGGAGAATGGCCTGTAGGTGGGAAGGGGGGGGGGGGGGGCACAGACTGTATACTGGTAATAGGGTCATAGACTGTACCTTGTACTGGGAGCACAGACTGTATGTTGGAGCTGGGGGCGTATCCGATCTATAGATCTACACTAAAAAATCTACAGTTAATAGATCGACCACTAATGGTCGGCATGCATTAGGTCGACAAAGTGAAAAGGTCGATATGTAAAAGGTAGACAGTTAAAAAGGTCAACAGGGTCACATGGTTGACGAGGTCAAAAGGTCGATATGACAATGGTCGACACGTTTTTCCCCCACAACTTTTTATACTTTACCATCCATGTTGACTACGATTGGGAATAGTAACCTGTGCCGGGCACAGCGGTAGTGAAAGCAAGCCACCTTGGCCGAAGCATCAGCAAGTTTAAACTTGTTGCGTATGATAAATGGTGCTCCAGGCACTGGACACACACTCTTTACATGGGCGGGATCCAGATTCTGAGGTCTGTCACATGACCACCGGCATCCCGACTGCCAGTATGCTAAACGCATTCCCTTTACACTGGTGATGCAACCACAGACTATATACAGGGACTGGGGATAGAGATTGTATACTGGTACTGGAGACTTAAGGCCTCAGTAGGAAACACGATTGGCATATTTTATTTTGTGTCAAGTTGTGGTTGTTTTGCATCATGCAGGCGCAGATTTTCGCAATCGAAAATGAATTGGGAAATCCACAAGCAGATAATTTTGTACAACGCTGGAGGGCCTGGTAGTGGTGAACGGGTGCCATGTGCATATGCCGCGGTGTGCGCAACATTTTCAGGGTATTTTTAGTTGAGAGGAATAGGAGGGGGGGGAGTAAAGTGTGTCAGAAGTACTCGTTGCACCCCCTACTAGTGCGTTCTGCGCTCGTTTGTCCATACCTCCCAACATGACCATCTCCAGGAGGGACACAATGCTCTGTTCCTGGACTTCCCTCTTAATGTATGATTTTCATCACCTGTGCTGAAACACCTTTCTTATCAATTAACCTGTTCAAAATGGGTGCTATCAATCATACATTAAGAGAAAAGTCCAGTAGCAGAGCATTTTGTCCCTCCTGGAGATGGTCATGTTGGGAGGTATGGTTTGTCCCAATTACCCAACCTACAAAGTTGGGTAGGTGCTCTCAGGAGAGTTACTTGCATTCTGGACATGGCAGGATTTCTCCTGGAAAGTAAACAGCTACAGTATGCTTTATGCATGCCATGTTTTCCCTACTGTCCATTGCTACCGAGTGAATGCTGTGGCACCTACATAGAGCCATGTCACATACCTCCCAACATGACCCTCTCCAGGAGGGACAGAATGCTCTGCTTCTGGACTTCCCTCTTAATGTATGATCGCCGACACCTGTGGTAAAAATAAGAATTTACTTACCGATAATTCTATTTCTCGTAGTCCGTAGTGGATGCTGGGAACTCCGTAAGGACCATGGGGAATAGCGGCTCCGCAGGAGACTGGGCACAAAAGTAAAGCTTTAGGACTACCTGGTGTGCACTGGCTCCTCCCCCTATGACCCTCCTCCAAGCCTCAGTTAGGATACTGTGCCCGGACGAGCGTACACAATAAGGAAGGATTTTGAATCCCGGGTAAGACTCATACCAGCCACACCAATCACACCGTACAACCTGTGATCTGAACCCAGTTAACAGCATGATAACAGAGGAGCCTCTGAAAAGATGGCTCACAACAATAATAACCCGATTTTTGTAACAATAACTATGTACAAGTATTGCAGACAATCCGCACTTGGGATGGGCGCCCAGCATCCACTACGGACTACGAGAAATAGAATTATCGGTAAGTAAATTCTTATTTTCTCTGACGTCCTAGTGGATGCTGGGAACTCCGTAAGGACCATGGGGATTATACCAAAGCTCCCAAACGGGCGGGAGAGTGCGGATGACTCTGCAGCACCGAATGAGAGAACTCCAGGTCCTCCTCAGCCAGGGTATCAAATTTGTAGAATTTAGCAAACGTGTTTGCCCCTGACCAAGTAGCTGCTCGGCAAAGTTGTAAAGCCGAGACCCCTCGGGCAGCCGTCCAAGATGAGCCCACCTTCCTTGTGGAATGGGCTTTTACAGATTTTGGCTGTGGCAGGCCTGCCACAGAAAGTGCAAGCTGAATTGTACTACAAATCCAACGAGCAATAGTCTGCTTAGAAGCAGGAGCACCCAGCTTGTTGGGTGCATACAGGATAAACAGCGAGTCAGATTTTCTGACTCCAGCCGTCCTGGAAACATATATTTTCAGGGCCCTGACTACGTCCAGCAACTTGGAGTCCTCCAAGTCCCTAGTAGCCGCAGGTACCACAATAGGCTGGTTCAAGTGAAACGCTGAAAACACCTTAGGGAGAAATTGAGGACGAGTCCTCAATTCCGCCCTGTCTGAATGGAAGATCAGATAAGGGCTTTTACAGGATAAAGCCCGCCAATTCTGACACGCGCCTGGCCGAGGCCAGGGCCAACTACATGACCACTTTCCATGTGAGATATTTTAACTCCACAGATTCAAGTGGTTCAACCAATGTGACTTTAGGAACCCCAAAACTACATTGAGATCCCCAAGGTGCCACTGGAGGCACAAAAGGAGGCTGTATATGCAGTACCCCTTTTACAAACGTCTGAACTTTAGGAACTGAAGCTAGTTCTTTCTGGAAGAAAATTGACAGGGCCGAAATTTGAACCTTAATGGACCCCAAGTTTAGGCCCATAGACACTCCTGTTTACAGGAAATGCAGGAATCGACCTAGTTGAAATTCCTCCATCGGGGCCTTACTGGCCTCGCACCACGCAACATATTTTCGCTAAATGCGGTGATAATGCTTTGCGGTTACATCCTTCCTGGCTTGATCAGGGTAGGGATGACTTCATCCGGAATGCCTTTTTCCTTCAGGATCCGGCGGTCAACCGCCCTGCCGTCAAACGCAGCCGCGGTAAGTCTTGGAATAGACAGGGTCCTTGCTAGAGCAGGTCCCTTCTTAGAGGTAGAGGCCACGGGTCCGCCGTGAGCATCTCTTGAAGTTCCGGGTACCAAGTCCTTCTTGGCCAATCCGGAGCCACGAGTATAGTTCTTACTCCCCTCCGTCTTATAATTCTCAGTACTTTTGGTATGAGAGGAAGAGGAGGGAACACATACACTGACTGGTACCCCCACGGTGTTACCAGAGCGTCCACAGCTATTGCCTGAGGGTCCCTTGACCTGGCGCAATACCTGTCCCATTTTTTGTTTAGGCGGGACGCCATCATGTCCACCTTTGGTTTTTCCCAATGGTTTACAATCATGTGGAAGACTTCTGGGTGAAGTCCCCACTCTCCCGGGTGGAGGTCGTGCCTGCTGAGGAAGTCTGCTTCCCAGCTGTCTACTCCCGGAAAGAACACTGCTGACAATGCTATCACATGATTTTCCGCCCAGCGAAAAATCCTTGCAGCTTCTGCCATTGCCCTCCTGCTTCTTGTGCCGCCCTGTTTACGTGGGCGACCGCCGTGATGTTTTCCGACTGGATCAGCACCGGCTGACCTTGAAGCAGAGGTCTTGCTTGGCTTAGGGCATTGTAAATGGCCCTTAGCTCCAAAATATTTATGTGAAGTGATGTAACCAGGCTTGACCACAAGCCCTGGAAATTTCTTCCCTGTGTGACTGCTCCCCAGCCTCGCAGGCTGGCATCCGTGGTCACCAGGACCCAGTCCTGAATGCCGAATCTGCGGCCCTCTAGAAGATGAGCACTCTGCAACCACCACAGGAGAGACACCCTTGTCTTTGGTGACAGGGTTATCCGCTGATGCATCTGAAGATGCGATCCGGACCATTTGTCCAGCAGGTCCCACTGGAAAGTTCTTGCGTGGAATCTGCCGAATTGAATTGCTTCGTAGGAAGCCACCATTTTTCCCAGGACCCTTGTGCACTGATGCACTGACACTTGGCCTGGTTTTAGGAGGTTTCTGACTAGTTCGGATAACTCCCTGGCTTTCTCCTCCGGGAGAAAACACCTTTTTCTGGACTGTGTCCAGGATCATCCCTAGGAATAGCAGGCGTGTCGTCGGGATCAGCTGCGATTTTGGAATATTGAGAATCCCACCGTGCTGCCGCAGCACTATCTGAGATAGTGCTACCCCGACTTCCAACTGTTCTCTGAATCTTGCCTTTATCAGGAGATCGTCCAAGTAAGGGATAACTAACACTCCCTTCTTTCGAAGGAGTATCATCATTTCGGCCATTTCCTTGGTAAAGACCCGGGGTGCCGTGGACAATCCAAACGGCAGCGTCTGAAACTGATAGTGACAGTTCTGTACCACAAACCTGAGGTACCCTTGGAGAAGGGTAAATTGGGACATGTAGGTAAGCATCTTTGATGTCCAGAGAGACCATATAGTCCCCTTCTTCCAGGTTTGCAATCACTGCTCTGAGTGACTCCATCTTGAATTTGAACCTTTGTATGTAAGTGTTCAAGGATTTTAGATTTAAAATTGGTCTCACCGAGCCGTCCGGATTCGGTACCACAAATAGTGTGGAATAGTACCCCTTTCCCTGTTGCAGGAGGGGTACCTTGATTATCACCTGCTGGGAATACAGCCTGTGAATGGCTTGCAATACTGCCTCCCTGTCTGAGGGAGACGTCGGTAAAGCAGACTTTATGAAACGGTGAGGGGGAGACGTCTCGAATTTCTTGAGACGGGCCCCCACCGTGCCTGAGTCCGCTTGTAAAGCCCCAGCGTCATGCTGAGGACTTTGCGGAGGCGGGAGAGGGCTTTTGTTCCTGGGAACTGGCTGTTTGTTGCAGCCTTTTTCCTCTCCCTCTGCCACGGGGCAGAAATGAGGCGCCTTTTGCCCGCTTGCCCTTATGGGGCCGAAAGGACTGCGCCTGATAATACGGCGTCTTCTTAGGTTGAGAAGCTACCTGGGGTAAAAATGTGGATTTTCCAGCAGTTGCCGTGGCTACCAGGTCTGATAGACCTACCCCAAATAACTCCTCCCCCTTATAAGGCAATACTTCCATGTGCCTTTTAGAATCCGCATCACCTGACCACTGCCGCGTCCATAAACCTCTTCTTGCAGAAATGGACAGCGCGCTAACTCTTGATGCCAGTCGGCAAATATCCCTCTGTGCATCACGCATATATAAAAATGCATCTTTCAAATGCTCTATAGTCAGTAATATACTGTCCCTATCTAGGGTATCAATATTTTCAGTCAGAGAATCCGACCACGCCAGGCCCGCACTGCACATCCAGGCTGAGGCGATTGCTGGTCGCAGTATAACACCCGTGTGAGTGTATATACATTTTAGGATATACTCCAGCTTTCTATCGGCAGGTTCCTTTAGGGCGGCCGTATCAGGAGAGGGTAGTGCTACCTGTTTAGACAAGCGTGTGAGCGCTTTATCCACCCTAGGGGGTGTTTCCCAACGTGCCCTATCCTCTGGCGGGAAAGGGTACGATGCCAATAACCTTTTAGGAATTATCAGTTTTTTATCGGGGGAAACCCACGCCTCATCACACACTTCATTTAATTCCTCGGATACAGGAAAAACTACAGGCAGTTTTTTCTCACCAAACATAATACCCTTTTTAGTGGTACTTGTATTATCAGAGATATGCAATACATTTTTCATTGCTTCAATCATGTAACGTGTGGCCCTAGTGGAAGTCACGTTTGTCTCCTCATCATCGACACTGGAGTCAGTATCCGTGTCTGTGTCTGCCATCTGAGGTAACGGGCGTTTTAAAGCCCCTGATGGCGTTTGAGACCCCTGGACAGGCACAAGCTGAGTAGCCGGCTGTCTCATGTCGTCAACTGTCTGTCGTAAAGAGCTGACACTGTCACGCAATTCCTTCCATAAGATCATCCACTCAGGTGTCGACTTCCTAGGGGGTGACAACTCTATAATAGGCAATTGCTCCGCCTCCATCTCATTTTCCTCCTCAAACATGTCGACACCATCGTACCGACACACCGCACACACACAGGGAATGCTCTGATAGAGGACAGGACCCCACTAGCCCTTTGGGGAGACAGAGGGAGAGTATGCCAGCACACACCAGAGCGCTATATATAGACAGGAATACCACTATAAAATGTGCTTTTCCCTTTATAGCTGCTGTTAGTATCAAAACTGCGCCAAATTAGTGCCCCCCTCTCTTTTTTACCCTTTTCTGTAGTGCAGGACTGCAGGGGAGAGTCTGGGAGACGTCCTTCCAGCAGAGCTGTGATGGAAAATGGCGCCCGTGTGCTGAGGAGATAGGCTCCGCCCCCTTCTCGGCGGCCTTTTCTCCCGCTTTTTGGTGAGTTCTGGCAGGGGTTAAAATACATCCATATAGCCCTGGGGGTTATATGTGGTGTATTTATGCCAGCCAAGGTGTTTACATTGCTGCTCAGGGCGCCCCCCCCTAGCGCCCTGCACCCTCAGTGACCGAAGTGTGAAGTGTGCCTGAGTAACAATGGCGCACAGCTGCAGTGCTGTGCGCTACCTTGTTGAAGACTGATGTCTTCTGCCGCCGATATTTCCGGACCTCTTCTTGCTTCTGGCTCTGTAAGGGGGCCGGCGGCGCGGCTCTGGGACCGAGCTCCGAGGCTGGGCCTGTGTTCGGTCCCTCTGGAGCTAATGGTGTCCAGTAGCCTAAGAAGCCCAATCCACTCTGCACGCAGGTGAGTTCGCTTCTTCTCCCCATAGTCCCTCGATGCAGTGAGCCTGTTGCCAGCAGGTCTCACTGAAAATAAAAAACCTAAAACTAAACTTTCACTAAGAAGCTCAGGAGAGCCCCTAGTGTGCATCCTTCTCGGCCGGGCACAAAAATCTAACTGAGGCTTGGAGGAGGGTCATAGGGGGAGGAGCCAGTGCACACCAGGTAGTCCTAAAGCTTTACTTTTGTGCCCAGTCTCCTGCGGAGCCGCTATTCCCCATGGTCCTTACGGAGTTCCCAGCATCCACTAGGACGTCAGAGAAATGCCTTTCTTATTCATTAACCTGTTTAAAACAAGTGCCAGCAATCATGCATTAAGAGAAAAGTCCAGAAGCAGAGCATTGTGTCCCTCCTGGAGAGGGTCATGTTGGGAAGTATGATGTCACCTCTCTCTAGTGAGCAGTAGGTGATAATATCTCACATGCTATCACACTGCTGGATTTCTGGAACTATATAAGTAATAAGCACCATAATGTTATGAATAGATAACATCCGCACTCTCTGTGTAAGATAACACAGTGATTCCTGTGTTTTGCTTCAGTGACTACTGATCTATGGAAATATGGCCGCCGCCACAGATAGACTCTAATGACTCCATGCAGGCATTCGTCCTCTTGTGACCAGAGATCTCAATGTTAACTGCAATTGGCTAGCTTTAGTCATGTGACGCCTACAGTATGCGGAAAAAGACTACCACACTCAGAATCATCTGATTCCCACTGCTATCACTTCCGGAATGGGTGTCTAAGGTTGTAAAAAGGAAGTATTCATTTCATTGTACTTGATATTGTTATCTGCCAAGTAGTGTCTGATGGATGGTAATATAGCTGTTATTATATGTAAGTATATATGTGTATATATATATCACTCTGTAATTATCATGCATAACTGAATGATACCTGTAATACACCACTATGTTAATATGTCAAATTGTTTACTTGTTTATCATATCACTATATTATACCATACCACTAATATATCTGTGTTCTGTCAATGTGTTATTGTGTAGCACTAATAATAGTTTATCTACATAAAATCACTGTGTTGTCATGTGCCATCTATTTATAGGTATTGTATATCACTTTGTTGGTACTGTATATATATCACTGATATTATGATACTTCTGTATTATGTCACTATTTAATCACTTACATTTCTGCATTCTGTCATATTAATTTATCAATTATATTATTATATATCTAACATACCACTATATTATCATATATGACTTATAGCTCCGCATTCTATCATAATGTTATTATAGATCACTAAGTTTGTTACATTTTTGTATTATATCACTATATAATCATTTATCACTGAAATATCTGTATTCTATCATTGCGGAGCCGATTCTCTGTTTGCATGATGCCGCAGCAGCTCGATTTACTACCTTATACTAATGGGAGTTTCTATAGGGCTACTGCACACAAGATAGAAAATAAATATCACCGAAAAGAGCTAAGAATTTGTGTATTTTATTTTATTACTTTTTAACCCAAAAAGAAGAGCACTGATATTATTGTATATCTGTATTATGTCACTTCATTACTGTGAGTTCCTTATTATACCCCTTTCACAGCAATCTTTTGACCCAGGTATTACTGGGACAACCCAGGTGTTGGCTTGGTGTAAAAGGGTCAAACTAGGGGGTAAATCCGATCTAATCGTAGATGTGCGATATTTAGCACATCTACGATCAGTTTCTCAGACATGGGCTAGTTCGCTCCGAATCTCTGGCCCTACCCCCGTTCCCCCTCCCCCTCGCAAGGGTGCAAAAGCATCGCACAGCGGCGATGCTTTTGCACCCGCTGAGTACCTCCCTGCCACCGCAGCTCCTACGCGCTGGCAGTCCGCTACTCGCCGCGTCCCGGGTCGCAGCGGCTGCCGCGTCCCGCCCCTGCAATGATACGGACACGCCTCCGTTGTTTGGACCACGGCCCACCAGCAGTGTTCTAATGCCGTTGGCACGCCTCCTACCACAGGCAGAGGCAATCGCAGCCCTGAGATGCTTTTAGCATCTTACTGGACTCCCGGGGTGCGCGTGCACATTCCACATAGGGATTCAGACTGCGATCGCTGCAGCGATCCAGTCTGAATTAGGCCCCAAGTTGTGTGTCCCGTGACTCTGACCCTGGTAATTACCAGGTTGGATCCCAGCACTGATCCGGGTCATGCTAAAAGGAGCTGATTGGGGAATCAGGATGGCTGATCAGCAGTCACCACCCACTTTTTATGACCTCATCTTTGTGAGCCTGAAAAAAGTCAATTTCTGCTGCGGGGTACACTGGGCTCCACAGGGAATGACATTGGGGTGTAGAGTAGGATCTTGATACGAGACACCAACAAGCTCAAAGCTTTGACTGTTCCCAGAATGCATAGCGCCGCCTCCTCTATAACCCCGCCTCCATGCACAGGAGCTCAGTTTTGTAGTTGGTGCCATGCAGTAAGCAGGCATACAACAGGGGGGCTGCTCCAGCAGCCTTGAGAAGAAGCTTTTAAAAGAAAAATGAAGAATTCAAGGGCTGCAGCAGAGGCACTGTCTGTGTTGGATGTCAGTCAGATATCTCCTGCTGCAGCTCCATCACCTGCCCCAGTGGCGCTGTACACTCCCGCGCCCTGGTTGCCGGGTACCTACAGCGGAGGCTCCGGTTTTCTTCCAGTTAGTCACACACGCGACCGCTGTTCTCCTGGATCGCGTGGCCGCACTCAGGGAGGAGGTAAGTGGGTCCCCCCGGCGGGACCCACTGTAAATCACGATCCTGCGCGGCCGGTGGGAGGCGGGCCATGCGCGCTGGCGTGGACACTGTGGTAGTACAGGGACCCCACTAGCCCACAAGGGTAAGGGCAGGGCTGGTTCTACACCTTGCGGCGCCCAGTGTGAAAGTTTCCACTGGCGCGCCCCCCCCCCCCCCGGCAAAAGTCAGTTTGCAAAAAATAGGGGCGTGGCTTCCTAGGGGAGGGGCGTGGCCACAGTTATGCCCCCAGTAGCTGTGCCCCCAGATTTGCCCCAAGTAGTTGTGCCCCCCGGTTGATTTTCCCCCTGTAGCTGTGCCCCCTGTAGATTTGCCCCCAGTTAATTTGCCCCCAGTAGCTGTTCCCCCAGTAGCTGTGCCCCCAGTAGCTGTTCCCCCTGTAGTAGTGCCCCAGCATGTGCCCTCTGTAGATATGCCCCTTGTAGTAGTGCCCCCAGTAGCTGTTCCCCTTGTAGCAGGGCCCCCTGTAGATGTGCCCCCTGTAGTAGTGCCCCCAGTATGTGCCCCCAGTAGTAGTGCCCTTAGTAGCTGTTCCCCCTGTTGCAGTGCCCCCTGTATGTGCCCTCTGTAGTTGTGCCCCTTGCAGCTGTGCCCCCAGTGATAGGGCCCCTTGTAGCTGTGCCCCCTATATGTGCCCCCAGTAGTAGCGACGCTTTCAAAACCTAAAAGAAAATACTTACCAGCCTCGCTCCTCTTTCCGGACCGCTGTTGCCGCTGCTGCTGTCTCCGGGCGCCAGCTCCGCTCTATGGGAGAGACGTAATGACGTCTCTCCCATAGCAGCGCCGCACTGACACTAGGGGTCAATTTTGACCTCTAGCGTCAGTCAGTGATGCCGGCTGTAGCGGGCGCACACATCGCTCGCTGCAGCCGGGGAGCAGGGAGGGAAGGAGGAGCAGTAGCTGCTCTTGCCACGGCGGCACCCTCAGGGTAGCGGCGCCCCAGGCAAAAAGCCTGCTTGCCCGTGGCAAGAGCCGCTACTGGGTAAGGGCACAGGTCGGTTTTCTCTCATAAACCGTTTATATAAGCCCACAGTACCCGGTGGTGAAGTCCAGCAGGGGGATAGGCTTTGACCTATAGCCCCCCCCCCCCAGGGCGCCATTTAGAGTAAATGTTCCCGCCCTGGAGCTGCATATGTCTCTCTCCCTCACTCCCTGTCATCGTTTGGGCGCCATTAGGACAAGCTGAGCTGATCCTGGGACTGTTTGGGCAAATCCTCCTCTGTAAAGCCGCCTGCATGTCAGCGCTGTGTATTTTACAGGACACTTAAGTATTCTACATGTCTGCTGACAGTGTTAGTTAAGAAAGAGTGCATTTAGTCAGGGTTATATAGTACAAGTACCCTGTGATATACTTCCAGTCTTTACTGTGCATTGTTATATCTATTGAGTGTATAGCTATACATAGTACTATGTGACTATGTGTGTGTGTGTGTGTGTGTGTGTGTGTGTGTGTGTGTGTGTGTGTGTGTGTGTGCATATAGCTGCTGTGTGACCTCCATCTCGTGTATCTCACTCAGATTGCTATCCCTATATTCTATAACCTGAGGGGGCTAAGTGCGTCAGGTTTGTCATTTAATATAGGTAGTTCGCAGGATATACTCAGTGTGTATTTTTCTCTGTGATTTTTAGTCACCATATACCTCTTGAATTCCCTGTTTGTGCTGATGCACTACACAGGGGGTTCTTGTCAGGTATTGTGCTGCTGATAATGTACTGTGTTGCCTTGCATTGAGCTTTCGGATATGTCGGCTACAAAGGGCAATGGTGCTGGGGCTGATCCCACATTATGTGGTGGTGACGCTGCAGACACATTTGAGGAAAACATAGCAGCTGAGGGTTCAGGTTCTGGGGGATCCTTACCCCCACGTGGTACTGTAGCAACGGGGGTTCATAATGACCCACCTTGGGCTACCTTCTCCACGCTATTGAATATGCTGGTAACTAGACTAACGCCCCCTATGGGACCTCCTGTGCCGGTACAACCGCTTATGGTCCCTGCGGTTAACCCGCCATGGGCAGATCAACTGTCCGCTCAGTTACAGCAATTGAACCAATCACTGACTACTCAGAAGTCTAACCCTCGCCCGCCTAAGACCAAGGGGTCCTCTAAGCGGGCCATTACTTCCTCACAATCCACCAATGTCCCAGACTCCTCTTCTGATGAGGATGGCATTTATACTGACCCCACCGATTCTGATCCCGACGCTTCTGATGGGGAATCTGTTTCACAGGTGGATGTTTCTGACTTGTTGGAGGCTATCAGGACCATTCTTCAAATTACTGATGATCCGGAGCCTGATGCTGCCCCTAAGAAACCGGACAAGTTTAAACGTCAGAAAGTGGTTAAACAAGTTTTACCTCATTCTGAACATTTAGTTGACATACGTCAGGAGTCCTGGGAAAATCCACGAAAGAAACACAAGAAGATGCTGGCTCACTACCCCCTCGCTGCGGAGATAATTAAAAATTGGGAGACACCCCCGCCAGTGGATTCGCAGGTGGCGCGGCTGGTGGTATTCTCAGCTCTGCCAGTAATTACTGTCACGTCTCTGAAAGAACCGACGGATAAGTGTGCGGAGGGTTGTTTAAAGGCAATTTAAACCCTAACTGGTGCTGCGCATAGGCCCACCATTGCAGCGACATGGGCTGCAGAGGCTGTTGAAGCGTGGGCTCAGGAGCTGGAGGCTGAGTTGCCTTCCAACGCTTCTGATCATGATAGACAATGTCTGTCTTATATTGTCACAGCTTCTCATTACATTAAGGAAGCGGCTTCTGATGCCAGTATTCTGGCTGCCAAGGCTTCTACAACGTCCATTTTGGCTCACCGGATTCTCTGGTTACGGTCCTGATCTGTGGATCTGGACTCTAAGAAAACCCTGGAGGTACTCCCTTTTAAGGGAGACATTCTTTTCGGAGAAGACCTCAACAAGATAGTGGCTGACTTAGCCTCTGCTAAAACAGCATGTCTACCTAGTACTGCTCCTTCGGTGCCGAAGGCTAAAAGTACTCCATCTCGCTCCTTTCGTCCTTCAGGGAAAGCAAAAGGTCATGCGTACCCGAAACAGGTTCGCACTTTCAAACCCAATAAGCCCAAACCCAAAAGGGCCTGCTTCCAAAACTGTCAAGCCTGCCGCATGACGGGGCGGGCCTCCCTCTGGGGGATCCCAGGGTGGGGGGCCGACTTCTAGGGTATACCCAGGAATGGTTGAGGACCACTTCCGATGCCTGGGTACGGGAAGTCGTCACTCGAGGTTACGACGTATCCTTCAAGAATCGACCCCCTCATCGGTTTTGCCTGACAGACATCCCTTCGGATCACGTGAATGCAAAAACTCTTCATTCGGTGGTACAATCCCTCCTGGACACAGGAGTGGTAGTACAGGTGCCTCTGGCTCAGAGAGGCAAGGGGTTCTATTCACCGCTGTTCCTAGTCCCGAAACGAATGGGTCCTCCCGGCCCATTCTCAACCTCAAGTCCTTGAACAAATTTGTGAGGGTCTCCAAGTTTCGTATGGAAACTCTTCGCTCTATTGTTCTGGCCTTGGAACCTGGGGATTATATGGTCTCCCTGGACATACAGGATGCTTACCTGCATATTCCCATTGCAGTGTCGCATCAGCAGCACCTGAGGTTTGCGGTTGGCAACCTCCATTACCAATTTCGGGCGTTACCTTTTGGTTTGACCACGGCTCTGCGAGTCTTCACCAAGGTCATGGCGGTAATGACGGCTGTACTCCGCCGTCAAGGGGTCAGGATCCTACCGTACCTGGACGACTTGTTGATCCAGGCAAATTCCCCAGAAATTCTCCTACGCCATCTGGATCCGACTATCCAGTTTCTGCAAGCCATGGCTCATTAACTGGAAGAACTCTTACCTGGTCCCTGCTCAGAGCATGGTGCACCTGGGAGCATTGTTGGAGACTCACAACCTGTCTCAGGAGAAAGTCCTGAAGCTTCAGGACAGGTTTCGATGCTTCCTATCTCGTCCACAAGTGTTGATACATTCGGCAATGCAAGTGCTAGGTCTCATGGTGTCTGCTTTCGACATGGTGGAGTACGCTCAATTTCATTCCCGACCTCAGCAGAAGTTGATTCTTGCCAAGTGGGATGGCCTGCCTCACCGGATCAGGTCTCAAATTATCTCCTTGTCTCCGGAGGTCCATCTGTCACTGAGCTGGTGGCTTCAGGACCAACGATTGAGCAAGGGTCGTCCCTTCTGGATCTCCAACTGGGTCCTTCTGACGACGGATGCCAGTCTGAGAGGTTGGGGCGCAGTGTTGAAGCAACACTCCCTTCAGGGTCGGTGGGCCAAGGAGGAGTCTCTTCTCCCGATAAACATTCTGGAACTGCGGACGGTGTTCAATGCTCTGAACTTGGCCCAGCATTTAATACAGAACAGACCGACACAATCACAAGGTTCCGGTCTTCGGAGCAAGGACAAGGGATCCTCTAGCACTGTTCGTGGACGCACTGGCAATTCCATGGAACTTTCAGCTGCCATACGTGTTCCCTCCGGTGTCACTCCTGCCCAGAGTAATAAGGAAGTTCAAGCAAGAAGGAGGAATCCTGCTTCTGATCGCTCCCGCGTGGCCCAGATGGCATTGGTCCTCAGACCTTCAGGGTCTCTCGATAGAGCGTCCCCTTCTACTTCCGCAGCGCCCAGATCTCCTCGTTCAGGGCCACTGTGTATATCGGGATTTAGCCCGGTTGGCTTTGACGGCGTGGCTCTTGAAGCTTCCGTCTTGAGGGCCAAAGGTTTTTCTGAGGCGGTCATTCAAACTATGTTGAAGGCCCGGAAACCGGCTTCTGCTCTGGATTTACCATAGGGTCTGGAATACTTACTTTGCTTGGTGCGCATCTAACAATCATGACACTTACATGTATAGTACGGCCAAACTTTTGGCCTTTCTACAACAGGGCCTGGACTTGGGCCTTCGCCTGGCCTCCATCAAGGTTCTGCCTTGTCGGTTTGGTTCCAGAGAAAATTGCGACTTTACCTGATGTTCATACGTTCACTCAGGGTGTGTTGCGGATTCAACCTCCTTATGTCCCGCCTATGGCTCCTTGGGACTTGTCGGTGGTTCTAGAGGCGTTACAAGAATCTCTGTTTTAGCCCCTTGAATCTGCAGACCTTATTTGGCTTTCTCTTAAGGTTTTGTTTCTGCTGGCTATTGCCTCTGCTAGACGGGTGTCTGATTTGGGTGCCTTATCTTGTAGGTCACCATATCTTATTTTTCACCGTGATCGGGCGGTTCTTAGAACACGTCCTGGGTATTTACCTAAGATGGTGTCTTCTTTCCAACTTAATCAGGAGATTGTGGTTCCGGCCTTTGCTTCTACTGAATTGTCTTCCAAAGAGCGGTCTTTGGGTGTGGTACGGGCTCTCCGTATCTACGTGAAGAGAACTGCCTCCATTAGGAAGTCGGATTCTCTCTTTGCTCTGTTTGGTTTTCACAAACGTGGCTGGCCTGCTCACAATCAGACCCTAGCCAGATGGATTAGAATGGTGATTGCACATGCTTATGTACAGGCTGGCCTTCCAGCTCCTGCTACCATAAAGGCCCATTCTACTCGGTCGGTTGGACCTTCTTGGGCGGCCCTTGAACAATTGTGCATAGCGGTTACGTGGTCCTCAGTGAACACGTTCATACGGTTTTATGCCTTCGATACTTCCGCCTCCCAGGATGCTTCCTTTGGATGCCGGGTCCCCTCCCATAATGAACTGCTTTAGGACATCCCCAATGTCATTCCCTGTGGAGCCCATTGTACCCCGCAGCAGAAAACGAGATTTATGGTAAGAACTTACCGTTGTTAAATCTCTTTCTGCGAGGTACACTGGGCTCCACAGGGCGCCCACCCTGACACACTTAGCTTCTTTGGGTTGGTATGGCATTAGCCGCTGACACTTTCTCCTGTTGTGAGAATGTGGTGTATGTGGCTACTAACAGTTGTCGTCTCTTTTTGCCTGCTACTGCATTGGACTGGTTTACAAAAACTGAGCTCCTGTGCACAGAGGCGGGGTTATAGAGGAGGCGGCAATATGCTTTCTGGGAACAGTCAAAGCTTTGAGCCTGTTGGTGCCTCGGATCAAGATCCTACTCTACACCCTAATGTCATTCCCTGTGGAGCCTAGTGTATCTCGCAGAGAGAGATTTAACAACGGTAAGTTCTTACCATAAATCTCCTTTCTCTGACGTCCTAGTGGATGCTGGGGACTCCGTAAGGACCATGGGGAATAGACGGGCTCCGCAGGAGACTGGGCACACTAAAGGAAAGATTTGGTACTACCTGGTGTGCACTGGCTCCTCCCTCTATGCCCCTCCTCCAGACCTCAGTTAGATTTCTGTGCCCGGCCGAGCTGGATGCACACTAGGGGCTCTCCTGAGCTCCTAGAAAGAAAGTATATATTAGGTTTTTTATTTTACAGTGAGACCTGCTGGCAACAGACTCACTGCAACGTGGGACTAAGGGGAGAAGAAGCGAACCTACCTGCTTGCAGCTAGCTTGGGCTTCTTAGGCTACTGGACACCATTAGCTCCAGAGGGATCGACCGCAGGACCCGTCCTTGGTGTTCGTTCCCGGAGCCGCGCCGCCGTCCCCCTTACAGAGCCAGAAGCAAGAAGATGGTCCGGAAAATCGGCGGCAGAAGACTTCAGTCTTCACCAGGGTAGCGCACAGCACTGCAGCTGTGCGCCATTGCTCCTCATACACACTTCACACTCCGGTCACTGAGGGTGCCGGGCGCTGGGGGGGGGGGCGCCCTGAGCAGCAATAATATCACCTTGGCTGGCAAAATAACCACAATATATAGCCCCAGAGGCTATATATGTGGTAATTACCCCTGCCAGAATACAGAAAAAAGCGGGAGAAAAGTCAGCCGAAAAAGGGGCGGAGCCATCTCCCTCAGCACACTGGTGCCATTTCTCCCTCACAGTTCCGCTGGAAGGAAGCTCCCTGACTCTCCCCTGCAGTCTACACTACAGAAAAGGGTAAAAAAGAGAGGGGGGGGGCACAGATTTGAGGCGCAGTAAATATTATAGCAGCTATAGGGGACATAATTCAGTTAGTCCCTGCATTATATAGCGCTCTGGTGTGTGCTGGCATACTCTCTCTCTGTCTCCCCAAAGGGCTTTTGTGGGGTCCTGTCTCCTTTAAGAGCATTCCCTGTGTGTGTGTGCGGTGTGTCTGTACGGCTGTGTCGACATGTTTGATGAGGAGACTTATGTGGAGGCGGAGCAGATGCCTGTAAATGTGATGTCTCCCCCTGCGGGGCAGACACCTGAGTGGATGGACTTATGGATGGAATTACGTGCAAGTGTCGACTCCTTACATAAAAAATTTGACGACATGCCAAATGCGGGACAGCCGGCTTCTCAGCTCGTGCCTGCCCAGGCAATTCAAAGGCCATCAGGGGCTCTAAAACGCCCACTACCTCAGATGGCAGACACAGATGTCGACACGGATACTGATACCAGTGTCGACGACGATGAGTCAAATTTAATGTCCACTAGGGCCATTCGTGGCATGATTGAGGCAATGAAAGAGGTTTTACAACTTTCTGATATAAACCCAGGTACCTCAAAGAAGGGTATTCTGTTTGGGGAGAAAAAACTACCAATAGTTTTTCCCCCATCTGAAGAATTAAATGAAGTGTGTGAAGAAGCGTGGGCTTTCCCTGATAAGAAATTGGTGATTTAAAAAAAATTACTAATGGCGTTCCCTTTCTCGCCAGAGGATAGGTCACGTTGGGAAACTCCCCCTAGGGTGGATAAAGCGCTCACACGTTTGTCTAAAAAGGTGGCACTACCGTCTCCGGATACAGCCGCCCTAAAGGAACCTGCTGATAGAAAGCAGGAGGCTATCCTAAAGTCTATATATACACACACTGGTGTTATACTGAGACCAGCTATTGCTTCAGCGATGATGTGCAGTGCTGCTGCTGCTTGGTCAGATTCCCTGTCAGAAAATATTGACAAAGGGGAAAAAAGCTGCACCACGCAGCAGGTTCCCAGGAACAAAAGTCCTCCCCCGCTTCTTCCAAATCCGCCGCATGACGGTGGGGCTCCACAGGCGGAGCCAGGTACGGTGGGGGGCCGCCTCAAAAATGTCAGCGATCAGTGGGTTCGCTCACGGGTGGATCCCTGGATCCTTCAAGTAGTATCTCAGGGGTACAAGCTGGAATTCGAGGCGCCTCCCCCCCGCCGTTTCCTCAAATCGGCCTTACCGACAACTCCCTCGGGCAGGGAGGCTGTACTAGAGGCAATTCACAAGCTGTATTCCCAGCAGGTGATAGTCAAAGTACCCCTACTTCAACAAGGACGGGGTTACTATTCCACACTGTTTGTGGTACCGAAACCGGACGGTTCGGTGAGACCCATTTTAAATTTGAAATCCTTGAACACTTACATAAAAAAATTCAAGTTCAAGATGGAATCGCTCAGGGCGGTTATTGCAAGCCTGGACGAGGGGGATTACATGGTATCCCTGGACATCAAGGATGCTTACCTGCATGTCCCAATTTACCTTCCTCACCAGGAGTACCTCAGATTTGTGGTACAGGATTGCCATTACCAATTCCAGACACTACCGTTTGGACTGTCCACGGCACCGAGGGTGTTTACCAAGGTAATGGCAGAAATGATGATACTCCTTCGAAAAAAGGGAGTTTTAATTATCCCGTACTTGGACGATCTCCTAATAAAGGCGAGGTCCAGGGAGCAGTTACTGGTCGGAGTAGCACTATCTCGGGAAGTGCTACAACAGCATGGCTGGATTCTAAATATTCCAAAGTCACAACTGGTTCCTTCCACACGCTTACTGTTCCTGGGGATGATTCTGGACACAGAACAGAAAAAAGTGTTTCTCCCGCAGGAGAAAGCCAAGGAGCTGTCATCTCTAGTCAGAGACCTCCTAAAACCAAAACGGGTATCGGTGCATCACTGCACACGAGTCCTGGGAAAAATGGTGGCTTCGTACGAAGCAATTCCGTTCGGCAGGTTCCATGCAAGGACCTTCCAGTGGGACCTCTTGGACAAGTGGTCGGGATCGCATCTTCAGATGCATCAACTGATAACCCTGTCTCCAAGGACCAGGGTGTCTCTACTGTGGTGGCTGCAGAGTGCTCATCTTCTAGTGGGCCGCAGATTCGGCATACAGGACTGGGTCCTGGTGACCACGGATGCCAGCCTTCGGGGCTGGGGCGCAGTCACACAGGGAAGAAATTTCCAGGGACTTTGGTCAAGTCAGGAGTCGTCCCTACACATAAACATTCTGGAACTGAGGGCCATTTACAATGCCCTAAGTCAGGCAAGGCCCCTGCTTCAAAACCAGCCGGTTCTGATCCAATCAGACAACATCACGGCAGTCGCCCATGTAAACCGACAGGGCGGCACAAGAAGCAGGGTGGCCATGGCAGAAGCCACAAGGATTCTCCGATGGGCGGAAAATCACGTATTAGCACTGTCAGCAGTGTTCATTCCGGGAGTGGACAACTGGGAAGCAGACTTCCTCAGCAGACACGACCTACACCCGGGAGAGTGGGGACTTCATCCAGAAGTCTTCCTACTGTTGGTAAACCGCTGGGAAAGGCCACAGGTGGACATGATGGCGTTCCGCCTCAACAAGAAGCTAAAGAGATATTGCGCCAGGTCAAGGGACCCTCAGGCGATAGCTGTGGACGCTCTAGTGACACCGTGGGTGTACCAGTCGGTCTATGTGTTCCCTCCTCTGCCCCTCATACCAAAGGTACTGAGAATAATAAGAAGGCGAGGAGTAAGAACGATACTCGTGGTTCCGGATTGGCCAAGAAGAGCTTGGTACCCGGAACTTCAAGAAATGTTATCAGAGGACCCATGGCCTCTACCGCTCAGACAGGATCTGCTACAGCAGGGGCCCTGTCTGTTCCAAGACTTACCGCGGCTGCGTTTGACGGCATGGCGGTTGAATTCCGGATCCTAAAGGAAAAGGGCATTCCGGAGGAAGTCATTCCTACGCTGATAAAAAACCAAAAACAAACAAATTTAACTGTGAAAAAGCGCCTCAATGTGATAAATATATGTATATATCAGAAGCCCTCTGAATTACTGCGCAGCCTGCAACTATATGTGTAATAGTGTGGAGGCATAGACTGAAAAAGAGAACTGGCTGCGCTGAATTTCAGAAGGATTCAAATAACAAAGGAGAGAGCCAATGTATCAATATAAAAAGACAACAGGTTTATTTAAAATATAATGTTAATTAGTAAAAATAATGATAAACAGACATATTGCATTAATGATAACACAGTCCGGTGTCTCACAGTGTCAGCAGTATGTTGGACTTTCACAGAACTGCCTCTGTAAGTGTGATGTATTAACGTCCAAAATCCATACCAGGTATTAGCTGCCGTTCCTACTGCTCAGTATTGATGCATGAAGAAATGTGATGTGACAGGTTCCAATATGGGATCACATGAGGGGGCCAGTGAGTCCGTAAATGAACAATTACCTCTCCAGTGGGTTGGTCCGTCTACCGGGCGTCCCCGGACAGGAATCCTGCGTTACCCACACACAGCAGCAGTGTCACGGAGAGGAGAGCGGGCACCGCTCGGGAATCAGCTGGCTGTAGCGGTATGTGACGGCAGCGGCTATTGGAGATCTCAAAGCCGCCCGGAGTACGAGTGCTGAGATGGTAGCACGTATGAGACACCTGAACAGGTATTCAAGAGGCGGGTCCTAACGCGTTTCGTCACCTGTTCAGGTGTCTCATACGTGCTACCATCTCAGCACTCGTACTCCGGGCGGCTTTGAGATCTCCAATAGCCGCTGCCGTCACATACCGCTACAGCCAGCTGATTCCCGAGCGGTGCCCGCTCTCCTCTCCGTGACACTGCTGCTGTGTGTGGGTAACGCAGGATTCCTGTCCGGGGACGCCCGGTAGACGGACCAACCCACTGGAGAGGTAATTGTTCATTTACGGACTCACTGGCCCCCTCATGTGATCCCATATTGGAACCTGTCACATCACATTTCTTCATGCATCAATACTGAGCAGTAGGAACGGCAGCTAATACCTGGTATGGATTTTGGACGTTAATACATCACACTTACAGAGGCAGTTCTGTGAAAGTCCAACATACTGCTGACACTGTGAGACACCGGACTGTGTTATCATTAATGCAATATGTCTGTTTATCATTATTTTTACTAATTAACATTATATTTTAAATAAACCTGTTGTCTTTTTATATTGATACATTGGCTCTCTCCTTTGTTATTTGAATCCTTCTGAAATTCAGCGCAGCCAGTTCTCTTTTTCAGTCTACGCTGATAAAAGCCAGGAAAGAAGTAACCGCAAACCATTATCACCGAATTTGGCGAAAATATGTTGCGTGGTGTGAGGCCAGGAAGGCCCCTACAGAGGAATTTCAGCTGGGTCGTTTTCTGCACTTCCTACAGTCAGGAGTGACTATGGGCCTAAAATTGGGTTCCATTAAGGTCCAGATTTCGGCTCTGTCGATTTTCTTCCAGAAAGAACTGGCTTCACTGCCTGAAGTTCAGACTTTTGTAAAGGGAGTGCTTCATATTCAGCCCCCTTTTGTGCCTCCTGTGGCACCTTGGGATCTCAATGTGGTGTTGAGTTTCCTAAAATCACATTGGTTTGAACCACTTAAAACCGTGGATCTCAAATATCTCACGTGGAAAGTGGTCATGTTATTGGCCTTGGCTTCGGCCAGGCGTGTGTCAGAATTGGCGGCTTTGTCATGTAAAAGCCCTTATCTGATTTTCCATATGGATAGGGCAGAATTGAGGACTCGTCCCCAGTTTCTCCCTAAGGTGGTATCAGCTTTTCACTTGAACCAACCTATTGTGGTGCCTGCGGCTACTAAGGACTTGGAGGATTCCAAGTTACTGGACGTAGTCAGGGCCTTGAAAATTTATGTTTCCAGGACGGCTGGAGTCAGGAAAACTGACTCGCTTTTTATCCTGTATGCACCCAACAAAATAGGTGCTCCTGCTTCTAAGCAGACTATTGCTCGCTGGATTTGTAGCACAATTCAGCTGGCGCATTCTGCGGCTGGATTGCCGCTTCCTAAATCAGTGAAAGCCCATTCCACGAGGAAGGTGGGCTCATCTTGGGCGGCTGCCCGAGGGGTCTCGGCTTTACAACTTGGCCGAGCTGCTACTTGGTCAGGGGCAAACACGTTTGCTAAATTCTACAAATTTGATACCCTGGCTGAGGAGGACCTTGAGTTCTCTCATTCGGTGCTGCAGAGTCATCCGCACTCCCCCGCCCGTTTGGGAGCTTTGGTATAATCCCCATGGTCCTTACGGAGTCCCCAGCATCCACTAGGACGTCAGAGAAAATAAGAATTTACTCACCGGTAATTCTATTTCTCGTAGTCCGTAGTGGATGCTGGGCGCCCATCCCAAGTGCGGATTGTCTGCAATGCTTGTATATAGTTATTGCCTAACTAAAGGGTTATTGTTGAGCCATCTGTTGAGAGGCTCAGTTGTATTTCATACTGTTAACTGGGTTAAATATCACGAGTTATACGGTGTGATTGGTGTGGCTGGTATGAGTCTTACCCGGGATTCAAAATCCTTCCTTATTGTGTCAGCTCTTCCGGGCACAGTATCCTAACTGAGGTCTGGAGGAGGGGCATAGAGGGAGGAGCCAGTGCACACCAGGTAGTACCAAATCTTTCTTTTAGTGTGCCCAGTCTCCTGCTGAGCCCGTCTATTCCCCATGGTCCTTACGGAGTCCCCAGCATCCACTACGGACTACGAGAAATAGAATTACCGGTGAGTAAATTCTTATTTTTTCTTATGACAAACACAAGTCTTGCAGGGCAGACACAGGTTCAGTGTGAACGGGGTCTACCTGGGAATAACAATGGGTCTGACCAGCTGTGTCACGTGTTGGAGCAGTGTTCAAAAACCCACTTTGTATTATATTGTATGCGGTACATTGACACAGATATTTTAATGCGATTAAAATTGTTGTAGATTAGATAATGCAAATTATGTTTGTATTAGATGTGTAAAACGTAATAATTGATCTAGAAATACATGGTCTGTTTCTAATTTGAGCTCTTCACATTTGTTTTTCAGTTATTAAATGTAGTATCAATAATTACTGAGATTCTCCAATCCGCATGGATTAAAAATGAGCAAGTACAGGGGCAAGATGACGGAAAGCATTATAGACCTTACCCTGGAGATAATCTATCTGCTGACTGGGGAGGTGAGTAAGTATGGGAGTGTCTCAGTGGCATCACTGTTATCTATATTACTAACACAGGGACCTGACTGGGGAGGTGAGGGAGTCTGGGAGTGTCACAGTGACATCACTCTTATCTATGTTACTAAAACAGAGACCTGACTGGGGAGGTGAGGGAAGCTGAGAGTGTCACAGTGACATCACTCTTATCTCTGTTACTAACACAGGGAGTCCCTGACTGAGGAGGTGAGGGGTCTGGGATTGTTATAGTGACATTATTTTCATTTATAATAATAAAGGTAATTTGGTTTGCAAAGTTCACTGTTCAACTGGTCACACCTACTTTTAGTATGTCGGTTCTCACGGGCAGGGCCCTCCTACCTCATGTTATTTCCTTTCCCTAGCCTTGCTTCCAGTGTTACTTTTTCTTTGTGTGCTCACCCTTCACTGGGTACAGTCCTACTCAGTACTGAACTGTCCTTCCTACTCTGTGTCTCATCCCCACTAGCCTGTCAAGTACAGTAAATTACCCAACTTTCATCCTTGTGAGCGTCCTGTACCTAGACCACTTGTAGTGATCCAGGGAAATGTAAAAGGCGGGCATATTCAACATAGTTGAAGCGTCTGTCTACATGGAGTATCTATCCACTTAAGTTCGTGCACCTGCATAGAAGTGGGAGCAGGTGCATTCTGTAGAATCTTGTCAACAAACACATCTGAAGAGGAACGTGCATACCTCTAATGTAGTGAACTTGAAAAACTATTTTTTTTTTTCATTTTTAAATACAATTTTTATGAATCACTCAAAAATGAGCCCGTGCCCAACTCTCTAGCTCAATTAGGTGAGCTGCAAGTGCAATTTAATAAAATATAAATACCAAATTTTTCATGAAAAAAATCGCACCTTAAAAGGCCTGTAACTTCAAAACTAGTGTACATAGCCTAAGATTTGGGGGTTTTCTCTACACCCACGGCAGAATTTATTATACCAAATTTCATTACAATCTGAAATGGTCCATCTGAAACCAGTGTTGATTTGGTGTGAAATAACCCTGTGCTTTTGCTTTAGAGAAATGTTTCTATCATTTTTTAGGATTATATTGTTATGAAGAAGTCTGGTGAATGTAAGACACCTAGCAGCTGTCTCTCTGCATCTAGAGGATTGAACAGGACCCAGAGCCCCATCACGGTGCCTCCACTTCACTCACTGATACTTGAGAGGGACAATGACCAGCAGATCCTGGAACTCACCAACAAGATCATTCAGCTGCTGACTGGAGAGGTGAGTGCTGGGAATGGGGCATTATACAGTAACACCAGGGGAGGTGTCTGGTTGATGACTGGAGAGGAGACTGCTGGGAATGGGACATTATACAGTAACACCAGGGGAGGTGTCTGGGTGATGACTGGAGAGGTGACTGCTGGGAAGGGGGCATTATACAGTAACACCAGGGGAGGTGTCTGGGTGATGACTGGAGAGGTGACTGCTGGGAATGGGACATTATACAGTAACACCAGGGGAGGTGTCTGGGTGATGACTGGAGAGGTGACTGCTGGGAATGGGACATTATACAGTAACACCAGAGGAGGTGTCTGTGTGATGACTGGAGAGGTGACTGCTGGGAATGGGACATTATACAGTAACACCAGGGGAGGTGTCTGGGTGATGACTGGAGAGGTGACTGCTGGGAATGGGGCATTATACAGTAACACCAGGGGAGGTGTCTGGGTGATGACTGTGTCATTGTGTGTGTCAGGTTCCTATAAGATGTGAGGATATCACTGTCCATTTCTCCGTGGAAGAGTGGGAGTATATAGAAGGACACAAGGACTTGTACAAAGACGTCATGGAACATCAACAGCCTCTCCGAACCTTGGGTAAGAAAAGATACACTTATTATTAATATTACTATTAACTCAACCTACAATAAGATATTCTAGAAATTTTAGGGTTGTGTGGAGGCTCCCATAAAGTCATGGCTGGAGAGGTTGTTTATTACCTGGGGTTCCCATGAATTACATAACAGATGATTATCATGTAGCCACTAGCCAAGCCTTGACTAAATTTGTGGTAACCAGTCCAGGTGTTTGTTCAACAGAGTACTTGTCCACATTGGGTGGAAAAAGACGATTGATGCTTATAATATTCATACGGATTCTTATTCTAAACATTTACTTTTCCAAGCCTTACTTCAGTACATGACCTTCCTTCCTTCTCCCTTTGTGCCCTAATTTTGCCACCCACTTTACTACAAAATCAAAACCATTGTAATGTCAACTCTTCCTCCCAGCCTCCTGGTTTTGTCCTGCTTATCCCCCACTCTGGTCAGCCCACTCTCTCCACTTTCTCACCCACCACCAGCGATAAAGTCCACGTCCTCTTATCATCATCATCTCCATCTGCCATCTTGACCCCATTCCCCCTCACCTCCTCTGCTCTCTCTTCCTGCTGCTGGTCTCCCCCCTCCCCCCCCCTCATCTTTTCAAGCAATCCCTCTGCTGGCCCAGTCTCCTCTTCTCTTTCAAAAATGCCTTGTCTCACCCATCCTCTTGACTCTGACTCTCAGACTACCTCCCTATCTCTCTTCTCCCCTCCCGCCTTGTCTTCAAGCTTATTGAAAGCATTGTCGACCTCTGCCGTACCACATTCCTCTCTGCACGCTCTTATCTCGACCCTCTGCAATCTGGTTTCCGTCCTCTCCACTGCACTCACCATGAATGACCTTCTCACAGCCTAATCTATGGATTAATTCTCTCCTCTTTCTCTACAATCTGTCTCTCTCCTTTTGACACTGTTGACCCTCACTTACTAGCTACTCGCTGTCATTGGCCCCTTCTCTTCTCCCCTTCAGCCTCCAAATCTACACTCCAATCTACCTATCCTAACCTGACCTCTCCCCTTTGTCTTTGCTCACGTTTCCAACTGCCTTTCTCCATCTTTTCCCAAATGTTCCAGCACTTCCTGAAACTTAGCATGGCGAAGACTAAACTAATTGTTTTCCCCCTTCCAGGACCCCTTTACTCTCCCCTTTTCACTCTGTTGACAAAAACACAGTCTCTGCTCTCCCTGTGTCTGCTGCCTTGGTTCAACCTCTGTTTCACGCTCTCTTTCACTTATCACATTCAGGCCATCTCTCAGTCTTACCGCCTTCAGCTTAGTAACATCTCTGGGATTTGCCCTTGTCTCAACTCCAGAGTCACAAAAACCCTTATCCATGAACTCATTTCCTCCCTTGTCTACTGTAACCTTGTCCTTTCTGTCTTCCCTCTTTGCTACTCTTACCCACTACATTTTATTCTTAATGCTGCTTCTTGCCTTATTTTCCTCTTTTGCAGTTCAGCATCTTCATCTCCTCCTTCACTGGTTCCCTATATCTCTCACAATCCAGTTTAAATCTCTCACCCTTCTTTATAAGGCTCTTAATCTTTCCTCTCCAACGTCATCCCTATCCACACTCCCTCCCGCCCTCTCCGTTCATTCTTTGGCTGCCGCCTCATCTGTACTCTGGTCACTTCCTCCCATGCCCGTTCTAACATTTCTCCTGCTGTGCCCCCTTTCCTCTAGGCCATTCTGCCTCACAAAGTACAACTTCCTTCTTTTAAACGCTCTTCACACTTAAACATTTCCCTAAAGCTGCCTACCAGCCTTCCTTTCTTACCTGCTCCTCTCCACCTTGTCTCCTTCCCAGTTCATTCTTCAACTCCTTCTCCCCCTATTTAGAATGTAAACTCTCGGAAAGGGCTCTCTTAACTCGTTTTCATTCCCCTGCACTATGCTTACCACCAGTGCTCCTTGTCGTCGTCTTCTCCTCCTCCTCCTCTGCAACTCTTGTCTGCTTGTCCATACAAATGGGTACAGGATCACTGAGAGCTGTAGTGCCATTTCCTGCTTTTCACCACTGGCTGCTGACATGGGGGGTAATTCCAAGTTGATCGCAGCATCAAGTTTGTTAGCAGTTGGGCAAAACCATGTGCACTGCAGGGGGTCAGATATAACATGTGCAGAGAGAGTTAGATTTGGGTGGGGTGTGTTCAAACTGAAATCTAAATTGCAGTGTAAAAATAAAGCAGCCAGTATTTACCCTGCACAGAAACAAAATAACCCACCCAAATCTAACTCTCTCTGCAAATGTTATATCTGCCCCCCTGCAGTGCACATGGTTTTACCAAACGGCTAACAAATTTGATGCTGCGATCAACTCGGAATTACCCCCATTGTATGGTGCTGTGCACTTTCCGTGGTACCTAACCAATATAAGATAATAATAATTTCTCTGACGTCCTAGTGGATGCTGGGAACTCCGTAAGGACCATGGGGGATAGCGGCTCCGCAGGAGACTGGGCACAAAAGTAAAAGCTTTAGGACTACCTGGTGTGCACTGGCTCCTCCCCCTATGACCCTCCTCCAAGCCTCAGTTAGATTTTTGTCTAACGAGAAGGGTGCATACTAGGTGGCTCTCCTGAGCTGCTTAGAGTAAAAGTTTAAGTTAGGTTTTTTATTTTCAGTGAGTCCTGCTGGCAACAGGCTCACTGCATCGAGGGACTAAGGGGAGAAGAAGCGAACTCGCCTGCGTGCAGAGTGGATTGGGCTTCTTAGGCTACTGGACATTAGCTCCAGAGGGACCGATCACAGGCCCAGCCATGGATGGGTCCCAGAGCCGCGCCGCCGGCCCCCTTACAGAGCCAGAAGACAGAAGAGTCCGGGAAATCGGCGGCAGAAGACGTCCTGTCTTCAATAAGGTAGCGCACAGCACCGCAGCTGTGCGCCATTGCTCTCAGCACACTTCACACTCCGGTCACTGAGGGTGCAGGGCGCTGGGGGGGGGCGCCCTGAGACGCAATAAAAACACCTTAGATGGCGAAAAATACATCACATATAGCTCCTGGGCTATATGGATGCATTTAACCCCTGCCAGTGTTCCCTTAAAAAAGCGGGAGAAAGGCCGCCGAGAAGGGGGCGGAGCCTATCTCCTCAGCACACAAGCTCCATTTTCCCTCACAGCTCCGCTGGAAGGACGTCTCCCTGACTCTCCCCTGCAGTCCTGCACTACAGAAACAGGGTAAAACAAGAGAGGGGGGGCACTATTTTGGCAGATTAATCAATACAGCAGCTATATAAGGGAAATACACTTATATAAGGTTATCCCTGTATATATATAGCGCTCTGGTGTGTGCTGGCAAACTCTCCCTCTGTCTCCCCAAAGGGCTAGTGGGGTCCTGTCCTCTATTAGAGCATTCCCTGTGGGTGTGCTGTGTGTCGGTACGTTTGTGTCGACATGTATGAGGAGGAAAATGGTGTGGAGGCGGAGCAATTGCCTGTAATAGTGATGTCACCCCCTAGGGAGTCGACACCTGACTGGATGGTCTTATGGAAGGAATTACGTGATAGCGTCAGCACTTTACAAAAGACTGTTGACGACATGAGACAGCCGGAAAATCAGTTAGTACCTGTCCAGGCGTCTCAAACACCGTCAGGGGCTCTAAAGCGCCCGTTACCTCAGATGGTCGACACAGACCCAGACACGGACACTGACTCCAGTGTCGACGGTGAGGAAACGAACGTGATTTCCAGTAGGGCCACACGTTACATGATCACGGCAATGAAGGAGGTTTTGAACATTTCTGATACTACAAGTACCACAAAAAAGGGTATTATGTGGGGTGTGAAAAAACTACCCGTAGTTTTTCCTGAATCAGATGAATTAAATGAGGTGTGTGATGAAGCGTGGGTTTCCCCCGATAAAAAACTGCTAATTTCTAAAAAATTATTGGCATTATACCCTTTCCCGCCAGAGGTTAGGGCGCGTTGGGAAACACCCCCTAGGGTAGATAAGGCGCTCACACGCTTATCAAAACAAGTGGCGTTACCGTCTCCTGATACGGCCGCCCTCAAGGAGCCAGCTGATAGGAAGCTGGAAAATATCCTAAAAAGTATATACACACATACTGGTGTTCTACTGCGACCAGCAATCGCCTCAGCCTGGATGTGCAGTGCTGGGGTGGCTTGGTCGGATTCCCTGACTGAAAATATTGATACCCTGGACAGGGACAGTATATTATTGACTATAGAGCATTTAAAGGATGCATTTCTATATATGCGAGATGCACAGAGGGATATTTGCACTCTGGCATCAAGAGTAAGTGCGCTGTCCATTTCTGCCAGAAGAGGGTTATGGACGCGACAGTGGTCAGGTGATGCGGATTCCAAACGGCATATGGAAGTATTGCCATATAAAGGGGAGGAGTTATTTGGGGTCGGTATATCGGACCTGGTGGCCACGGCAACGGCTGGGAAATCCACCTTTTTACCCCAGGTCACCTCTCAGCAGAAAAAGACACCGTCTTTTCAGGCTCAGTCCTTTCGTCCCCATAAGGGCAAGCGGGCAAAAGGCCACTCATTTCTGCCCCGGGGCAGAGGAAGGGGAAAAAGACTGCAGCAGGCAGCCTCTTCCCAGGAACAGAAGCCCTCCCCCGCTTCTGCCAAGTCCTCAGCATGACGCTGACTCAGCGGACTCAGGTACGGTGGGGGGCCGTCTCAAGAATTTCAGCGCGCAGTGGGCTCACTCGCAAGTGGACCCCTGGATCCTGCAGGTAGTATCTCAGGGGTACAAATTGGAATTCGAGACGTCTCCCCCTCGCCGGTTCCTGAAGTCTGCTTTACCAACGTCTCCCTCCGACAGGGAGGCGGTATTGGAAGCCATTCACAAGCTGTATTCCCAGCAGGTGATAATCAAGGTACCCCTCCTACAACAGGGAAAGGGGTATTATTCCACGCTGTTTGTGGTTCCGAAGCCGGACGGCTCGGTGAGACCTATTCTAAATCTGAAATCCTTGAACACTTACATACAAAGGTTCAAATTCAAGATGGAGTCACTCAGAGCAGTGATTGCAAACCTGGAAGAAGGGGACTATATGGTGTCTCTGGACATCAAGGATGCTTACCTCCATGTCCCAATTTGCCCTTCTCACCAAGGGTACCTCAGGTTTGTGGTACAGAACTGTCATTATCAGTTTCAGACGCTGCCGTTTGGATTGTCCACGGCACCCCGGGTCTTTACCAAGGTAATGGCCGAAATGATGATTCTTCTTCGAAGAAAAGGCGTCTTAATTATCCCTTACTTGGACGATCTCCTGATAAGGGCAAGGTCCAGGGAACAGTTAGAGGTCGGAGTAGCACTATCTCAAGTAGTGCTACGACAGCACGGGTGGATTCTAAATATTCCAAAATCACAGCTGATTCCGACGTCACGTCTGCTGTTCCTAGGGATGATTCTGGACACAGTCCAGAAAAAGGTGTTTCTCCCGGAGGAGAAAGCCAGGGAGTTATCCGAGCTGGTCAGGATCCTCCTAAAACCAGGCCAAGTGTCAGTGCATCAATGCACAAGGGTCCTGGGAAAAATGGTGGCTTCGTACGAAGCAATTCCATTCGGCAGATTCCACGCAAGAACTTTCCAGTGGGATCTGCTGGACAAATGGTCCGGATCGCATCTTCAGATGCATCAGCGGATAACCCTGTCTCCGAGGACAAGGGTGTCTCTCCTGTGGTGGTTGCAGAGTACTCATCTTCTAGAGGGTCGCAGATTCGGCATTCAGGACTGGGTTCTGGTGACCACGGATGCCAGCCTGAGAGGCTGGGGAGCAGTCACACAGGGAAGAAATTTCCAGGGCTTGTGGTCAAGCATGGAAACGTCATTTCACATAAATATCCTGGAACTAAGGGCCATTTACAATGCCCTAAGTCAAGCAAGGCCTCTGCTTCAGGGTCAGCCGGTGTTGATCCAGTCGGACAACATCACGGCAGTCGCCCACGTAAACAGACAGGGCGGCACAAGAAGCAGGAGAGCGATGGCAGAAGCTGCAAGGATTCTTCGCTTGGCGGAAAATCATGTGATAGCACTGTCAGCAGTGTTCATTCCTGGAGTGGACAACTGGGAAGCAGATTTTCTCAGCAGACACGATCTCCACCCGGGAGAGTGGGGACTTCATCCAGAAGTCTTCCAAGTGATTGTAAACCGTTGGGAAAAACCAAAGGGGGACATGATGGCGTCCCGCCTCAACAAAAAACTAGACAGGTATTGCGCCAGGTCGAGGGACCCTCAGGCAATAGCGGTGGACGCTCTGGTAACACCGTGGGTGTACCAGTCAGTGTATGTGTTCCCTCCTCTGCCTCTCATACCCAAGGTACTGAGGATTATAAGACGGAGAGGAGTAAGAACTATACTCGTGGCTCCGGATTGGCCAAGAAGGACTTGGTACCCGGAACTTCAAGAGATGCTCACGGAGGATCCGTGGCCTCTACCTCTAAGAAGGGACCTGCTTCAGCAAGGACCCTATCTGTTCCAAGACTTACCGCGGCTGCGTTTGACGGCATGGCGGTTGAACGCCGGATCCTGAAGGAAAAAGGCATTCCAGATGAAGTCATTCCTACCCTGATCAAAGCCAGGAAGGATGTAACTGCACAACATTATCACCGTATTTGGAGGAAATATGTTGCGTGGTGCGAGGCCAGGAAGGCCCCGACAGAGGAATTTCAACTAGGTCGTTTCCTGCATTTCCTGCAAACAGGACTGTCCATGGGCCTAAAATTAGGATCCATTAAGGTTCAGATTTCGGCCTTGTCGATTTTTCTTTCAGAAAGAATTGGCTTCAGTTCCTGAAGTCCAGACTTTTGTAAAGGGGGTACTGCATATACAGCCGCCCTTTGTGCCTCCAGTGGCACCCTGGGATCTCAATGTGGTTTTGGGATTCCTAAAATCTCATTGTTCGAACTACTTGCCACAGTGGATTTAAAATATCTCACATGGAAAGTGGTAATGCTGTTGGCCCTGGCTTCAGCCAGGCGCATATCAGAATTGGCGGCTTTATCCTATAAAAGCCCTTACCTGATATTTCATTCGGATAGGGCGGAATTGAGGACTCGCCCTCAATTTCTCCCTAAGGTGGTTTCAGCGTTTCACCTAAACCAACCTATTGTGGTGCCTGCGGCTACTGGGGACTTGGAGGATTCCAAGTTACTGGATGTAGTCAGGGCCCTGAAAATATGTTTCCAGGACGGCTGGAGTCAGGAAATCTGACTCGCTGTTTATATTGTATGCACCCAACAAGCTGGGTGCTCCTGCTTCTAAGCAGACTATTGCTCGTTGGATTTGTAGTACAATTCAGCTTGCACATTCTGTGGCAGGCCTGCCACAGCCAAAATCTGTAAAAGCCCATTCCACTAGGAAGGTGGGCTCATCTTGGGCGGCTGCCCGAGGGGTCTCGGCTTTACAACTTTGCCGAGCAGATACTTGGTCAGGGGCAAACACATTTGCTAAATTCTACAAATTTGATACCCTGGCTGAGGAGGACCTGGAGTTCTCTCATTCGGTGCTGCAGAGTCATCCGCACTCTCCCGCCCGTTTGGGAGCTTTGGTATAATCCCCATGGTCCTTACGGAGTTCCCAGCATCCACTAGGACGTCAGAGAAAATAAGAATTTACTTACCGATAATTCTATTTCTCGTAGTCCGTAGTGGATGCTGGGCGCCCATCCCAAGTGCGGATTGTCTGCAATACTTATACATAGTTATTGTTGCCAAAAATTCGGGTTTTTGTTGTAGTGAGCCATCTGTTCTGGAGGCTCCTCATGTTATCATACTGTTAACTGGGTTTAGATCACAAGTTGTACGGTGTGATTGGTGTGGCTGGTATGAGTCTTACCCGGGATTCAAAATCCTTCCTTATTGTACGCTCGTCCGGGCACAGTATCTTAACTGAGGCTTGGAGGAGGGTCATAGGGGGAGGAGCCAGTGCACACCAGGTAGTCCTAAAGCTTTTACTTTTGTGCCCAGTCTCCTGCGGAGCCGCTATCCCCCATGGTCCTTACGGAGTTCCCAGCATCCACTACGGACTACGAGAAATAGAATTATCGGTAAGTAAATTCTTATTATTTTATTATTATTATTATTATTATTCCAGAAGAATATTTACTGTGTATTTATTTTCTTCAGATGGGTCTGCGGCTGGTAAAACATTGTATGAAGACTTTCATCCCGGTTTTACTGAGTGCAAGTCTACAAATGATGACAATGAAGCAAAATGCCTGAAAATTGAGGAAGAAAGTGAGATAAAGACAACATCCGAGAGGAATGTGACTGAAATTACAAAGCAATCTGTATCGCATGAAGAAGGAAATGTCATCGATAAAGACATTTACACAGATGTTACACAGTATACGCCTACTCATGTAAAGGAGGAATCCGTCTTCTGTGAACAAGGAAATATCACCAATGCTATCATTTATACTCCTGCACATCATACACAGCATACATCTATTAAGGAGGAACCAGTCTCTTGTGCAGAAAGAAGAAAGCTCACACACACTGACAATTATACACCTACGGATCATACACACCAAGCATCTGCTATTAAGGAGATATCTGCCTCATGTGCCGAAAGAAGAAACCTCTCAGACACTGACATCTATACACCCACAGATCAGACACCTACTCATATAAAGGAGGAACCAGTCTCTTGTGCAGAAAGAGGAAAGCTCACACACACTGACAATTATACACCTACGGATCATACACACCAAGCATCTGCTATTAAGGAGATATCTGCCTCATGTGCAGAAAGAAGAAACCTCTCAGACACTGACATCTATACACCCACAGATCAGACACCTACTCATATAAAGGAGGAACCAGTCTCTTGTGCAGAAAGAGGAAATAAAACAGACAATGACCATTATACACTTACAGATCAGACACAGTATACATCTCCTATTAAAGAGGAATCTGTGTACTATGAACAAGGGGCTTTCATGGAAACTGATATTTATGTACCTACAGGTGTTTGTGAAGAGAGTAATCTGAATATATTTACTCCGATGGACCAATTGTATAAAGATATTGACATTCTGGACTTTAGTAAATGGGACCTCTGCCCAGAGAAAACGCACAACCCATCGTTGGTAACCTACCCCGAGTGCAGGGAGATTGTCACCAACAAATCAACGCCTCCGTTGAATCCGAGGACCTGTGTAGGAGATAAAACAACTGTCTGTTCCGACTGGTGGAGGTCATTTGGCGTTAACTCGCATCTAGCTGCGCCGCAGAAAGTGCACCCAGTTCCGAAACCGCATCATTTTAACGACCGGGAAAAAAGGTTCACCAAACAGTCTGACTTTTATCGACATCAGAGATTTAATACCAGAGAGAAAGAGTTCTTCTGCTATGTATGTGGGAAATATTTTTCCACTAACCCCCATCTCATCCGGCACCAGAGGATTCACACGGGAGAGAGGCCTTTCCCTTGCACTGAATGTGGAAAGAGCTTTAACCAGAAGTCAATCCTGGTTACACACCAGCGGACGCACACGGGAGAGAAACCCTTTGTGTGTTCAGTCTGCGGGAAATCCTTTATCAAGAGCTCCAACCTCGTCACCCATCAAAGAGTCCACGGAGGAGAGAAGCCATTTTATTGCCCCGAATGTGGAAAGTCTTTCATGAAAAGTTCCAGCCTTGTCGCACATCAAAGAACTCACCGGGCCAGAAAGCAATTTACCTTTCTCTAATACGGCGAAACCATCCACAATTCAAACAGACGTATAACTGAATAGTAATTAATTATTTAAATATATAAAGCAAGGGTGCTCCTTTGTTTAAGATTTTTTTTAAATGTATATTTAATCATGTTTTTCTATAACTCGTGTTTCTACAGGAATATAAGTAAGAAAATAGGCCCTCTGTTGAAATGACGGCTTACTGTAAAGATAGTATAAAACAAAAAATGGGAACAGGTCTGGATTTTAAAGGTTTATTATCCCTTCTTGAATCTGTTTACATAGTTTAATTATTTCTCAATGGCTTAAGGCTGATATCAGACTTTTGTTTTTTTTACCTTCAAGTTACGCCTAAAAAGACATATCGGAGAATAGCGCAGCCCGTATGCGAATGCCGAAACTGTAGAACGCTTTCTGTCTGCAGGTTTTTTTTATTGGGAATTAAACTGAAATAACAATTGCGTATCTTAAACAATCATTTATTTAATTTATAACATGCTGTTAAGGAAAAATAAAATTGCCACGTTATTTACTGTACAATATAAATATTTATATTAAGCACATCATGGTTTAGCTAAATTAAAATATTACAGATTTTATACTGTATAATGAATGTCACCAAATCTTTTATTTACAAAACGACAAATTCATGAATATAAATCCTAAAAAAATAAAGGGAGATTTATTGGGAACATTTTGTGAATTTACTGTGTCGGCGATCACTATTAACACCATTTGTACAGATGGAATTAGTTCCAGTTAGGAATGAGGCAACAGGTTTGTTACAGTGGTGCTTGAAAGTTTGTGAACCCTTCAAAATTTTCTATATGTCTGCTGAAATTTGGCCTAAAACTACCTCAGATTTTCACACAAGTCCTAAACGTAGATAAAGAGACCAAATCGAACAAATGACACAAAAAAAACATTAGACGTGTTCTTTTTTTTTTTTATAGCTGTGAGTGGCATAAGTATGTGAACCTTTAAGGGCCCTACACACTTCGCGATTTGGTCGATGTTACTGACCAACGATATTATCGTTAGCTGAATTTTTTTTTTTTTTTTTTTCATCCCCGAATTTTAGCATACACACTGGACGATATCTATGGCCGATTTGGATGATATGACATTACATACATCGATATAGTCTAGATTGGCTTGCATGTTTAAACGATGATCGATCAACGATGAACGATTGTGGGGACGCGCATCGTTCATCGTTGTTGCAAACACACTGAAAGATATCGTTCATATCTTTCAAAGACATAGCTAAGTGTGCAGGGCCCTTCAGGCTTAGTAGATATTTTGAAGGTAAAATTAGTGTAAGGTATTTTCAATCTATGGTATGACAATCAGGTGTGAGCGGACAACCTGTCTTTTTTTTAAAAGAACAGGGATCTATCAAAGTCTGAGGTTCCAACACGATTGTGGAAGTGTATCATGCCATGAACAAAGGAGAGTTCTGAGGACCTCATTAGAAGAGTTGTTGATGCTTAGCAGGCTGGAAAAGGTTACAAAACCATCTCTAAAGAGTTTGGACTTGGCGGTGACTTGGAGGTGTCTAAGCAAATGCACAAAGAAATTCCATGTGACGGCGTGTACTTGGAGTTTCGCAGGAGTGATTGTGGACTCAGACGCTTAATCACGTGCATTTTAATCGCCATGGGACTGGTGTGAGTCCTGTATGTTTTTTTGGTGGTGGCGACTGCAGCTGCTCAAAGTGGGAGTCCCAGCCCCTTGCGCATTCAGGTGTATGGCTGTACAACAGGGCAAGTGTTTATAATAACATTAGCATAAAGTCGTTGACATAACTATGACAAAATAAGCTAACACGGTCTCAGAGTCTACCCAATATCTCCCGAGGGTCATAAACTAGAGATTGTGCAGATGACATCTAAAATTGTGCATGGTCTACATGACAGAACTTAGCAGGGAAGGTAAAAGAATTGTAATATGTATAGACTATTATGCTAGGATAGCTTAGTGTGGCAGGGACAGCAGAATTCCACATGAAGGTAATGTGGAATGTCTGTATGTCCCTGGTTTAGCAGAGCAAGAAACACAGCAGGACTAAAGGGTTTAGGTCAGAGGTTCCCAAATGCGGTCCTCAAGGCACCCCAACGGTCCAGGTTTTAAATGTATCCATGCTTGGCCACAGGTGACTTAATTAGCAGCTCAGTCAATTTGATTTAACCATCTGTGCTGAGCCATGGATATACCTAAATCCTGGACTGTTGGGGTGCCTTGAGGACTACGTTTGGGAACCTCTGGTTTAGGTGTTGCCTCAATCGGTTGTCAGCTAGAGGCTGGCTTAATTAATGAGACTCCACCTGGGATCTGCCTTTAAGTATGTGTTCAGGACACAGGGGCTTTGGCTCTGACGGTGACTAGCACCCAGATAGTGGGTGTGGGAATGTCAGGGCCTACTGCTGTGCTGATATGCTTTCTCAAAACTGCAAGCCTGGTGTATGAAGCTTACCTGATGCTGTTACCTGCCTAAGAATAAAGGGCAGCTGTTTGAACTTTTAACCCAGCGTATGTGACCCTCTTTTTACATTGGATGTATGGTGGTACTAAATCAAGAAAACATAGGATCAAATAGAGGATTTTACAAATGAACACCTGTTTGGTGTGGAGTTTGTTAATCATTGAATATACAATTTGCATCTTCCGACCATGCCACTCAGATCTTGTTGAGAGCCTGGTTCTTACGTCCGTCCTCGGGCTTGTTCAGGAAACAACCTACGCGTTTCTACCCCTGCCTGGGGTCTTTCTCAAGGTTTGCAAGCTGAATGATTCCCTTCCTCCTACTCCTGTTATTTAAACCACAATCTCCGGAAGAGGAGGCAGATGTCCTAAGAGAAGAGGAAAGATCAGATCCACCACAATCCTACTCCCTAAATAGGAAGAAGATACAAGAAGCTTCCCAACACAGGGGGAGATTGAATTCAGGGAGAGGACAACAAATGGAGCATCCGAGATACAATCATGGACAGAGATCGGTGACACCATATTTCAAAGAACAGAGGTATAGAGAGTATAGAGGGGATGATAGACAATGGAAATCCGGAAATCATAGAGAATATAGAAGAGAGGATAAAGATTGGAGACCTAGGAATCCCGTTCATTTTTCGAACAGAAATGATTGGAACAGGAATGGGGATAACAGGGAAGGGGTATTGAGAAGGAAGAGCCCCGAGGGGATTTTAAACCGCAATAGATTCAGACCCCTTGAGGAGTACCCACAGTCCCCGGTGCCTTTTTTATACAGGGAGAGGAACCAGAGACACCGAAGATAAGGAAGAGAGGTAGGAGGGGTGGGAAATTGAAGAAAAGGTTCAAACAAAAGCAAAAGGGAAGAAGAAAAAAAGTCAGAAGAAAACGTCAAAAGAAAGTAGGGGAAAACCCGCTTAGAGACACAGAATGACTACCGAATATGGAGGCAAGGGTTAAGATTTTCAACCTCAGCGACCATATCCTGGCAAAGGAGGAGATCTCCCTTTTAGAAAAGGGCCTGAAGTACGCACCGGCACTTTCTCTTAATAAGTTTAGCACATATGTGGATTTGCACAAATATATAAGAAAACTATGCATTAAGAATTTTTTTCTGATGAAGGAAGATGGGGCCGCTACAAATATTCCAGAAAAACATACCCCTTTAAAACCAAAATCAGTTTTTATCCAACACATGTCAAGGGAAATTTTATAGAGACTTTCTTGAAATTAGTGTCTGACGATATTCAACATATGGAAACAAGGGTCCCCAGAGCCAATCTGACTTTTAAGGAGCGTGAAGCACTTAAAAGTTTGAGGGCCAATGAGGATTTGATTATCAAACCCACTGACAAAGGGGGGGGGGGTAGTCATTATGACAAGGGAGGAATATGAGAACGAAATAAAGAGACAGAGGATGGAACGACTTATCGCCGTTTAAGATCGGATCCAACAGAAAGAATACATAAGGCGTTAGGAGAATTGATAGAAGAATACCATCAAAAGGGGACCTTGCAAGAAAAGGAAGTGAAATTCATCTGTATTACAGAGCCCGTGATCCCGGTGTTTTACGTCCTGCCGAAGGTCCACAAGGATCCGAAGGAACCTCCGGGGCGTTCTATCGTTTCAGGAATAGGTTCAATAACCTCCAACCTATCAGAGTACATTGACTACTTCCTACAGCCACTAGTCTCGAAGAATAAAGCTCATTTAAAGGATACAGGAGATTTCCTGAGGACCATAAAGGAAATAGCATGGGAGGAAGGACTGATGTTAGTCACGGCCGACGTGAGGTCACTTTATACTATAATCGAACATGAGGCAGGCTTGAGAGCATTACAGATTGCACTCGCCAATAGTGAACTCAACAAGGACCTCCAAGAATTTTTATTAAAGGGGGTAAATTTCATATTGCAAAATAATTATTTTTCTTTTAATGGTACCTTTTACCTACAGTGTGTGGGGACAGCCATGGGCACCAGGTTCGCTCCAAGTTATGCCAACATCTTTATGGGGCAGTGGGAAGACGAAAAAATCTGGAGCCACTGCCCCTTTGGAGCGAACCTGGTGCTGTGGAGAAGGTACATAGATGACGTTTTTTTCGTGTGGAGAGGTGGAGAGACCCTTTTGGAGGAATTTTTTTTAGGTACCTCAACACAAATAGTTTGAATATACATTTCACCTTTGAAAAAAGCTATGAAGTGGTCAATTTTCTGGATATATCGATATACATAGAGAATTGCAATTTTAACACTAGGACCTTCAGTAAACCTACCGACTCAGGAGTCTATATCAATGCCAAAAGCTGCCACCATCCAGACTGGCTAGGTTCAATCCCTGAAGGGCAATTCAGGAGACTCAAAAGAAATTGCACCAAGGAAGAAACTTATCTTAAACAAGCAGAGGAGATGCAATCCAGATTTGAAGCATCCGGGTGTAATAAGGAGAAAGTCTCGGATGCCAGAAACAGAGTAGCCAGAATGGATAGGAATATCCTTCTACAGCCCAACAATACGGGGAAGAGAAAGGAAAACTCCGTATTTGACTGGGCTTTCATTACCACATACAATAGCCAGTATAGAAATATAGAAAAAACTTTAGCAAGGCATTGGAAGGTATTACAAAAAGATCCTGTGATAGGTACAATAATTCCAACAAAACCTAAATGTATCTTCAGAAAAGCACCGAATTTGAAAACCAACTTAGTGAGGAGTGCTTTTCCCACCAAGAGAGCCATGGGCACTATAAAATCGAAAGTTTTTTTCCGCTGCGGCCTCTGTTTGGGGTGTAGAGGAATCCGGTCGGACACCAGTAAGATCACACAAGTTACCATCAATAAAAGGGATTGGAAGATAAATGAATTTATCACGTGCAACACATCGAATGTTGTGTATGCAATAGAGTGCACATGTGGCCTCTGGTACTTAGGCCGCACCTCTAGAACATTGAAAACTCGCATTAGCGAACACTTGAGAAATATAAAGAAAGGCCTAAACACACATGCGCTGTCTGAACACTTTAGGGTGGTACATCAGTGTAGCACTTTAGCCATTAAACGCTTTTGTGGAATAAAACATGTAAAGAACAACTGGAGGTGTAAGGATGTGTCAAGTCAGCTAGCTAAGAAAGAAATGCAGCTAATATATGAGTTTGGCACTCTGAAGCCGGGAGGGATCAATTCTGATTTTGAAGTAAAATGGTTTCTTTAGATATACTTCATTTTAATAAGATGGTATTTTATAAGGTATTAGGTGTTTTTACTTATTTTATACATCCTATTATACTGTGACTTTCTTTTAAATCGGATTTTATGTGGTGACTGTCTCCTAAATCACATTTTAGGAAACATGGACAAAGAGTTGCACTTAGATATGCCATCAGCTGAGTATAATGACTTCTACCCATAAGAATTTTTCCCCCATGGACAAATGATAGGGGAAAATCCAGGACGTAAAAGATGAAGCCCTCCGGTTCCCATGACAACGGGACCGGAAGTGACGTTACCTCTCTAGGGAAAAGAATTAATTGTGGTGAAAACCTGCAAACAACAATAAAAGCTCCGGACACCGAAAGCAGGGAGGCCAGGATAGGAATCCTGTCCAAAGGAGGAACATTGAACCTGCCATAGGACACCGCCAGAACGGAGCGCTTCGAGCATCCGGTCCCCATGACAACGGGACCGGAAGTGACGTCGCGCTACAGTGTGCGGAAGTGAATAATACAAGGAGAAGCGGGTTGGCATGGCAACGAGCAGCTACACGGACTAAGGGGGCGGTGCAGCAAAAGGTATGCTTATACAGCCCTTGGCAGCCATACGGGATGTATGTGTAGAGGAAGTTGGGGTTGTTATGGCAACAAACCCGCCCAGAATCTGTATAAATGATTAGGAAGTTGCTATGGACGCTCTGGCAGAGGATCATGGGACTTGTAGGAAATGATGATGTATAGGATTCAGCTGGGCGCCTAGCCTTCTGATTGGGAGATTGTGGTTTAAATAACAGGAGTAGGAGGAAGGGAATCATTCAGCTTGCAAACCTTGAGAAAGACCCCAGGCAGGGGTAGAAACGCGTAGGTTGTTTCCTGAACAAGCCCGAGGACGGACGTAAGAACCAGGCTCTCAACAAGATCTGAGTGGCATGGTGGGAAGATCCGGTAACCCCACATTACATCTTTCATGCGCTGTTTGAACTGTCTAAACCACAGTTCAGAATCATCTGGTAATTAGCCCATCCTCATATGTATGCTTGAAGGGATTGTGCAATATATTGGATTGCTTATCAATTTTTTATCAACTTTTTTATCATCTTTTATCAATTGTATTGGATGTATTTGCATGTGTTATATGTTTACTATTAAAATAGTACTTCACTATATACACATATCCTTTGTTTCATATGGGATTCGATCCTGAGCAAAGAAATTGCATGGGATCTTAAGAATCAGAAGAAACTGAGAACGCGCTAGTTAAGTCTTGGTCTCTATTTTTCTGTTGTGCACTATATGGGTGAGGGGTGAAGGAAAACCTCCTTAGAAACTTTGAGACTATACTAGCTGCTGAACTTGCGCACGACGGTATTCTATTCAATTTTGTATTGTACAATTTGCATCTGCTCGTGACCATACTACACAAATTTCAGACACCTGGCCTTGGTCTACTTCCTGCCGGGCTGGAAATAGTAGACTTGGTCACACATAGTGTGTGTGCTCATTTACTAATTATGGGAAGTAGTCCCCATCCCAGTGGTCAGCAAACTGGGGCCCAGCACTATTCCCCCCCCCCCCAAAAAAAAGCTGTAAATCGTGAAACCGGCTCACAATAGTGTTGTCTACGCAGGATTAATTCCCAACTTCCCAGGTTCCCAGGAATTGGAACAAACATGCCGACTGGGGGATAGTGCCCTCAAATCAGGGCTGTCCCATCTAAAACGGGACATTTGTAAAGTACAGAAATGAACGTGTATGTAGAACAAACGTCTGTCGTGATTTCAGACAGAGAGGGCATGCATGAAATACTTTGAACTTGTGCAACACAGTGGACTGCTGTTATAAATGAAAAGGGAGGTCCAGGAGCAGAGTATTTTGTACCTAGTAGACAATGGGGTCATGTTGGAGGCTGTGTGTGCGCGCTACGGGCTACCCAAAGTCTTCCCCTACAAATGTCCCCTCAATTAATACTAGCGGCAGGTGCATCGGCCATTTTTAAGGACGGTTATTTAGGTAGGTTGAGGGGAGGTGCTGGAAGTGGCCTAGAGCTTAAGTAGCCATGATCATCGACCATCGATAGATAACAACCATCAATGGTTAATCGCTGATGGCAGATAGTTATGTGGAGATCCAGTGGTTCCCTGTCGTCGATGGCACAGAGCTTCACAATGCTTTTTTTTTTTTTTTTACGCTTTCTCCCTAGTGCCAAGACACAGAGCATAGCTCCACTCTCCAATGCAACCTGCAAAGCACCACCTCTGGTGGGCCCTCTGAGTAACAGAACAGGGATGATGGTTCCTCATCAATGGTTTATACCATCTAAAAATTAACCACTAATGGTACAATCGAAGGTGACCATGGATGGTTAACCGATTGATGGCCATCCCTATTCTGAAGCACTAAATAAGACCCCAGGGAACGTGGCACACCCCCAACATGACATCAACCCTCGCTGAATGGGTCATCATATCCCAAATGTCCCTGAATCAGTAAAAAAGCCCTTTTACATGGGAAGGTGAAAGGATTCGCCCCTCTATTCTTTAACCCTCGATGTGATGGCCTCTCAGACGTCTGTGAGTGTAAACCTTCATGCTATGAGTTACATGCACAACACAAGCAGTAAAGATTCACACTGTTTATTTAATAAATTACAGCGTACTATAAAGAAAAGAAACATGGGTGTATACAATATGTGCAAGCATATGATTGGATAAATAGAAGTAGCATACGACATTACATGCAGGATATTTTAGTAACACACAGAAGTAACAGTTTTGATCTGGTATGTAATTGTCCTTGAAGATAAGACACACACAAGCCTTATATTATATGAACAGACAAAGGCATCTTGTAGAGAGTGCGTACGTGTCTATTCAAACACATAACAATTCATATAGCATGTTTAACCCTTCAATCCCCTCTTAGAATCATGATTATTATATAACATGATTCTTGAGTGAGGCTCCTTTCTTGTTCCTCCAGTTCTTGAGATATTGGACATAATCGTCGGGTCCCTTACTATCAGAGGAGGTGACAGGACTGGTGGTTATATCATAGTACATCAGGGCCTTATCAATGCCTTTGGAGGTAAGTTTCTTTCCACAGGGAATTACACAATAAACTATAATGCCTACAAGAATTAAAGTTACAAGTATGAATATGCTTATTTGCACAAGAGCCTGTTTCCAATTTTCAAACCACCCAAAATATTGGCTCCATGGGTTATCAATACCTGAATTTTTCTTAAGTTCTATGGATAAGGTTTCTAACTTGTTTATGGCTAAAGTAACCTTACCATTGGGACCAGTGTTGTCAGGAATATATGTACAACAGCCTTCCACCTTACTAATGTAAACACATGTACCGCCTTTTTCTGCTAGAATCATGTCAAGGGCCATTCTATTTTGGAATGTCATTTGGGAAGTGGCTTCTAGCTGTTCAGCTATACCTTTAAGAGCATCTTTGGTATCATTAACAAATCTTTGTTGATTATAATATATATAATTAATCCAGGCTACGTTTTTATTTACAGTTACTATAGGAAACAATGACTCAAAACCCGCAGCCACCTCATCTCTAGCTTTGAACTCATTTGGAACACCTCTTGGGACCCCTATAGCATCAATGTATACGTGGGGGTCAAAGCTACCTCCTGGGAGTGCTCTTTTCTTTCGATTAGCAGGAGTATTAGAGGGAGGAGTGGGGTCATCGGTGATCATTAGGAGTGGCATTATGACTTTGGCCAGGGCACACTCACCATACCATGGTGTGTCTTATTTAATTCTAAGCTTCATATCCCCACATATGTAATAAATGTCGCCTAATGATCTAGTTTGGTTGACTAAAACAGTTGTTCTTTTATTTGCACAATACCCTGGTGGGAAGGTTTTTAAATTTCTCCCTGTGGTGGTGTTAGATGTATAACAGGTATAGTTTCCAGGATATATGGTTATGGTGCTTCCTGGGTTGGGATTTTTTTGACAATATGGGATATTCCCTTTTCCACATTTCGCACTGACTGTCATTTGTTTTGGTGTCATTAAAAAGGCTGAAAAAACAATTTTCCTGTTCTAGGGGTATATTAAGGGGCACTGTACCTAGGTGGGGCCTAGATTTGCCACAGACATAACAGTTGCTTTTATTGTGTTTGTTGTCAGCAAGTTTAGGGAACATGAAATAATCAAGGATGTATGTGGCTACGTGTGTATTGGAGGAATTGTACCACAAGGTGGGGACCCCATCTGTTTGTGTGATGTCGACTTCACATATTGTGAGGTGAATGAGGGCCAGTAGGGCTATCGAGATAGTCCCCAGGATAGAGATAGGGGGCAGGTTCTTCATCGTTTTCTGTTCTTCTGTCTTCGCTAGGTGGGAGGTCAGGGCTGTCTGCCCCGGTTCGTACCTCACTGGAATCACTTGCTTCCCTCTCTAGGTCTGGTCTAGGAACCTTTTTTACTCGGGATGCATGGATCCAGGTAGGACTTTCCTCTGTCAGGACTGCTGTTCGGGTAACTGCTACGACCTCTGTCTCTGGACCATAGGTGAAGTCTCCTGGGCTCTTGTTCCTGGGGAGCACCTTCACCACGACTCTGTCTCTGACTTTAAAGGGGTGTGTAGGTTCCTGTGGATTCAAAGGGTTTTTACAAACAACCTCATGTTCAATTTCATTCAGTTTTGTTATCAGGGACCTGACATACTCTTCTCTGATGAGTTCTAGATCTCCTTCCTGTATTACTAGTGGTTTCTTAGCCCAGGGTGTAGGAAAAGGGTCTACCCATTAGTATTTCAAAGGGTGAGTATCCTAGAGTTTTCTGTGGGGTATTCAAGATGCTGGTGTTTAGCTTTATTAGGGTTGTTCCTGAGGCAAGTGATGCATCTGCTAACATACTGGTCCACAAGTGATTTGGCATTAGTAACATAAAAATCATTGGTTAGTAGGAGGAGTGTTGTGGCTTCACCACGGTGACCAACACCACGGCACTGGGCAACGAGCAAAGGGGCACTGGACTGGGGTATACAGGGTTTCCCCTCTTTGCAGATTAATCCTGATTTAGGATTTTTTCTGCAGAATTGGGTAAGTTCAGTCGGAGAGATCAGCATTAGTCGCAGCAGCTTGAAGTTGAGTGAGCAGATGGACGTTGTCAAGGGAGGGACATGCTCTAGTGAGTGCAATGAGTTCTGCAGCTTGCGCGGACTGATAAGGTGTTGGCAGGGTTTCCAACACAGTGTCAGGGAGGGTGACAATGGCATAGCCAGCCTGGTATGTATTGTCATTGGGCCTACTACAGGAGCCGTCAACAAAAACAATGTCTGCGCCTGGTATGGGAACGGGAGACATGTCAAGTCTGGGAGAAGTTTCAGCTTCAATGGAAGCAGCACAGTCATGTAGGTCGGGTGGTTCATCCTCGGGACCTTTCAAGCCTAAAAGGGCATTGAGAATGGGTGCAGGGCCAGAAGAACTAGCAGTGTACTTAATGGTAAGGGTAGGGTTACTCAAAAGGAGTACTTCATATCCACTAAGGCGTTGTGCTGACATGTGCTGTGTGTGTAAGCCTTTAAGTATTGCCAGGACATCATGTGTGGTGTGGAGTACTGTGATGTGGCCTAAAGTGAGGGTAGTGGCCATTTCTGCAACCATTGCACAGGCTGCCAAAGCCCTGAGGCAGGCAGGCATACCTTGCACAGACACTGGCATGACTTTGGAAAAAAAATGCCACGGGGCGCAACTTCCCTCCATGAAACTGTGTGAGCACCCCCGCCATGGTTTTACAATTGTCCCTTGCATATAGATGGAAAGGTAGTACATAATTGGGGAGGCCAAGTGCCGGACTTTTCATCAACATACATTTTAAACTTTCATATGCAGTTAACATTTCTTGTGACCATTGTACAGTTTTAGGTTTGTCCTTCAGTGTGGCTTGTCTCAAAATGTTATCATAATAAGAGCAATCAGATATCCACTGTCTGCAGTAATTTACCATACCCAGGAAGGACAGTAGTTCCTTCTGGGTAGTTGGGGTGACCAGGCCCAATACAGACTGTATGTGTTGTGGACTGACTTTCCTCTCTCCCTGAGTGAGCACAAAACCTAAGTAATCAACATGCTTTTTACACCATTGCATTTTTATTTTGGACACCTTGTGTCCACATTCACAAAGCCAGTTTAGTAATGAAACACCATCCTCTCGGCAGGCCTCCTCAGTTTTACTACAGAGCAGCAGATCATCTGCATACTGTAGCAGGACTGAACCATGGTGAGGTTGCCAGGGCCCCAATGTGGCCTGGAGACAACAGGTGCGTCAATAATCTGCACCAGGTAAGTTGTTTACCCTCAAAAGAAAAGGCAAAAAGTAATTGTGTCTGTGAATCTACAGGTATGCTGAAAAAGGCATTCTTCAAATCAAATACAGAGAAGAACGCAGCATCTGCAGGGATTGCAGAAATGAGTGAGTTTACATCTGGAACAATTGGTGCAATTGGGACAATTAACTGATTGATCGCTCTGAGATCCTGTACAAATCTTATACTGCCATCAGCTTTGGCAACAGGGTTCACAGGAGTACAGTATGGTGATACAATATGTCTGAGAATACCCTGTTGTAAGAATTGCTGTATGAGACCTTCTATAAACAGGTTGTGAGTCGGGTTTGAGATTGGCCTTATGTGGTGTGCATGAGATTAGGCCAGTGTCATATGGACCTTCTGACCAAAGAGCGGGGTTTACTTGAGCTAAGTCAGGCATTGGTGGGTAGGTTGTTAATGAAGGTGGAAATGAGTAAGCTTTCTGAGTTAAGCAAAGGTAAGCCAGCGTCATCTGTCCAGCAGTCCTTAAACCTTTTCCAAAACTCAGTAACAGACTCCGAGGGTTTCAGTTTACAAGCTACAGCGACAGGCAAAAAAACACAGGCAAAGGAGCACGGGTTTTAAAGACCTCCTTCATATGTGTATAGCTGCGTCCTTTGCAAGCTTTGCGCAAATAAGATATACAGCCATCGAGGGTAATAGTGGGCTTGGGACAGTGTTTTACTATTATCTAAACTCTGGGCTATTGGTGCGTTAGGGATAGAGCTAGTGGACGCACCCTCCAGCAGTGGAGTTGGAGGCGATCCCATCTGGTGTGAAAGGGTTACTGCTGCCAAGAGATCTGTGTCTCCGAGCGCAGGATACATTGGAATGTAAGGGGGAGGCAGAGGGTTTTCAAAGATTTACAGTTTTTTTCACTTCTTCGCTTCTGTGCTGTTGGGAACTGACATTTTTTTTTTAATCCTCCATATAGAAAAGGTAATTACTGCCTTCCCGTAGGAATGGGTCCTGTCCTGCTTTCTCTGTCCATCCCGCTAAATTATCCACCCATGGGTTAACTAAGTAATACTCTGAGGTAGAGTTGCGGGCGACATACATCTTGCATGTCTCACCAGGGAGGGGCGGGGGATATGTAGTTTTTTTTACTCTGACTAGAGCCCATTGTCAGACAGTAATATAAATCAACAGTACAACTTTAAAAGAAAATATCTAAAATATACAACACTCTACTTACTATACATGCATCAGCTAACCAGTTAATTAGTCATTGACAATATCACAATATTATCTGTATAGTGAGAACATGAAATCTTTTGACGTGTACGATACTTACCATTCGTACAAGATGTCAGAAAAATACAGCGTTTTAAACAGGAAGCAGGAAAAGTGTTTGAGTAAAGATATCTGGCAGACGAAAACTTACCAGCCGTCTGGACCAAATATAAGAACTTATCTCACTACAAACATACAAGAATATATAGACGATCAAATCGAGGTATTCTCTACGTTACGTATAGACCCCAGGTCTATTTTTAAGTATCCCAGATACTAACGTCACGTTATGTATAGACTCCCAGGTCTATTTTAAGTATCCCAGATACTAACGTCTTTGGAGAGTTGCGCTTGGACCCCTGGTCCCTTCTCAGACGTATCTTTAAGTCCCAGACATTAAAGATGTTTGGTCACGTGTTCCCAGAACACTGACACGGATTCAGCTTCAGTGTATGACCGCAATCCCGTATGGCAAAGACAGACAATAAATTCTCTATCTTTACCATTCGGGGACGATCACTGAATCGCGGACGTAGCCCCCACTTGAAAGGATTTGCCCCTCTATTCTTTAACCCTCGATGTGATGGCCTCTCAGACGTCTGTGAGTGTAAACCTTCATGCTATGAGTTACATGCACAACACAAGCAGTAAAGATTCACACTGTTTATTTAATAAATTACAGCGTACTATATAGAAAAGAAACATGGGTGTATACAATATGTGCAAGCATATGATTGGATAAATAGAAGTAGCATACGACATTACATGCAGGATATTTTAGTAACACACAGAAGTAACAGTTTTGATCTGGTATGTAATTGTCCTTGAAGATAAGACACACACAAGCCTTATATTATATGAACAGACAAAGGCATCTTGTAGAGAGTGCGTACGTGTCTATTCAAACACATAACAATTCATATAGCATGTTTAACCCTTCAGAAGGCGTGCTTGTGCCCTTAAATTAAGTTTGTCCTGTCTAAATAGGGGCTGGTATAGCCTGCTTTGGTGGATGGTTGGTGCACAGGCGTATATGCTATATGCTGTTTAGCATATAAAGTTTTCTTTTTACTGCTGGTAGACATTTACATTTCATAACACACAACAATGAGAGATAATGGCACACATACTGTATTTAAATGTTAATAACACTGAAAGAAACACGAATGTAGTTTACATTATGAAATAGACTGCAGTGAATAATACTGCGCATGTGGTCAGGAAAATGAGGCGAGAGTCTCAGGAACACGGAGACAGCTACTACTCAGACTTGTCCCGCTCTACCATGTCAGGCTTGGCTCGGCACGGCAGTCCGATTGGCTGGCTTGTGTCACGTGATGCCTCAGTCCTCACAACAATTCAGCACTGTTGAATATTATGTTCTAACCCTTTTGTAGGCGACGTGTCCTCCAGGACCCAGGCAAAATGGCGCCTGTCAGCTACAGCTCTGACTACAAATCCCACTACTCTCATCGTCCCAGCGAAACTGTTTTTTTTGTGTTACAGTGCAACATGACCCCCATTCACTGCTGAGAGGTAATAGTTTCGTCTGTATCTGTTATATTCTATCATCAGTACTATTCCAATATCTGTATATTATGTTACATTGTATAATATGGTCACATGACCTGCAATGACATTCTCATTATATTATATGGTCTCCTACAGTGTAATAACTAACTTACCACTCACTATAATATCATTCTCAGTATATTATAACTGTTTTATTATATGATCACTTACATTGCAATATCTGAACCCCATATAATATGAATTACATTGTAAAATGTATATCTTTTAGTACATTGTAACTTACACTTTGGTATCTGTATCTCATTATTTTCTGTTATCACTTACCCTTTACTATCTATGTCGTATCATCTTATTGCATATAATATATCTGTGTCTCATTATACCGTCGTTTACACTGTAATAAACTATATGTAGCTCATTATTTTATATTAGTTATATGCAATATCTGTATCTCATTATCACATAGACTAATGTCTTTGTCTAATTTTATCATATTATCGCTTGTACTGTAATAAGTATCTCATATTATCATTTACATTGCAGTATCTGTATTGTGTCATTGCACATCAACCGATTTTATTTTTTATTTTGTTTTAGGTTTCCCAATTTTTATTGCACTCCGTATAGTAAATAGGATATCAAAGCTGAATATAAATCTTCAATATAGTTTTAATCTTGTATAGTTTTTGATGGTTTGAAAATGATTTTGATTTTGAGGTATTTAGAAAAAAAACAAAAACATTTTGATCAGAACATAACAGGCTTTGGTATACAACATGACTAGTTTCAAGGAAATCAACATTTCAAGGTCACAGACTCACAAATGTAAAAACAGATTTCACGATTTGAGGCGTAGTGGGTTATCAGCAATCTTGGGCACATAAAGGGGGTCTGTCCATGCAGTGACCTGTCCTCAGCCCCTTCAACATTGCTTTACATTATACTAGTATTTCTCTTACGTCCTAGAGGATGCTGGGGACTCCAAAAGGACCATGGGGTATAGACGGGATCCACAGAAGCTTGGGCACACTGAAAAGACTTTAACTGGGTGTGAACTGGCTCCTCCCTCTATGCCCCTCCCCCAGACCTCAGTTTGACTTTGTGCCCAGGACTGACTGGACACTCACTAGGGGAGCTCTCCTGAGTTTTTCTGGAAAAGACTTTTGTTAGGTTTTTTATTTTCAGGGAGTCCTGCTGGCTACAGGCTCCCTGCAGCGAGGGACTGAGGGGAGAGAAGTCAGACCTACTTCTACTTCGTTTAAGGGCTCTGCTTCTTTGGCTACTGGACACCATTAGCTCCAGAGGGTTCGATCACTTGGTGCGTCTAGCTGCTTGTTCCCGGAGCCGCGCCGTCACCCCCCCCACAGAAGACAGAAGCCGGGTGAGTATGCAGAAGGCAGAAGACTTCAGGACGGCAGAAGACTTCAGTAACGAGGTACATGCTCCCACACACTTCTCCATCGGCACTCGCAGGGTGCAGGGCATAGGGGGGGGGCGCCCTGGGCCGCAGTTACCACCGTTTTTTCAGACCCCCGCTGGCATTTTTCATTTTCAAATTTGTCGGGCTGAAGCGCGCCAGGAAGGGGCGGAGCTTAGCTCACAGGCGCCATTTCTCCTCTACACGCGGCTACAGGAGACGCTGGCCCGGGACCTCCAAAGCTCCTCTAACAGTAACGGGGAGCTGATCGGGGGGGGCACAGTTGGTGGTGCATATTATTGTCCTTCAGCAGCGCTTTCACATATATGCTTTGGGGGGATATATGGGCGCTGGGGTGTGAGCTGGCATACTCCCTCTGTGTTTCTCCTTCCGGGCTTCATTGTGGGCCTGTCCCCTAGCTGAGACATATTGTGGGTGTGTCGGTGGGTCGATACTCCGTGTCGACATGTCTGAGGCTGAATGTTATTCACCGGAGGAGGTTATTGGGGGGGCAGATGCGGGTCTGGAATTGGCTCTGTCGGCGCAGCTGACACCTGATTTACTCACATTGTTAAATACTTTTAATACAAATGTGGCTTCTTTGTCAAAGAGGTTAGATAAGTCTGAGTCACAGACACAGGTGTGGAAAAAATCCATGGAGGATGCTTTGACTCAGATGCAGACCCCATCGGGGTCAAAAAAGCGGTCATTTACTCAAGTGGTAGATACTGATACCGACACAGATTCTGATTCCGAGGTCGATTTCACTGAGGCGGCTTTACATCCACGATTAGTTAAGAGTATTCAGTACATGATTGTGGCTATAAAGGATGTTTTACGCATTTCTGATGAACCTGCGGTGCAGGAAACAAGGATTTGCTTGTTCAAAGAGGAAAAACCTGAGGTGCAGTTTCCCCCCTCTCATGAAATGAATGCTCTTTGTGAAAAGGCTTGGGAGTCGCCGGACAAGAGGTTTGCAGATTCCCAAGAGGATTTACATGGCGTATCCTTTCCCCACTATTGACAGGGGGAAAATGGGAGGCGTCTCCAAATGTTGACAAAGCTCTATCTCGTTTGTCTAAGAAGGTGGCGCTTCCGTCTCCTGACACGGCAGCTCTCAAGGATCCGGCGGATCGCAAGCTGGAGACGTCTCTGAAGTCCATTTTCGCTAATACGGGTGCATTGCTCAGACCTGCTGTGGCGTCGGTATGGGTGAGTAGTGCTATTGCTAAATAGGCAGAGAATTTAGCTGCTGATATGGATACCCTTGATAAAGATACTGTTCTTTTGACTCTTGGTTATATCAAGGACGCTGCAGATTACCTGAAGGACGCGGCGAGGGATGTTGGTCTCTTGGGATCAAGAGCCAATGCCATGTCGATTTCGGCCAGGAGGGCGCTGTGGATCCATCAATGGAATGCTGATGCCGATTCCAAGAGAGCTATGGAAGCTTTGCCCTTCAAAGGTAATGTCTTGTTTGGGGACTGCTTGGCTGACCTGGTTTCTACCGCGACTGCGGGTAAGTCGTCTTTTCTTCCCTATTTTCCTACACAGCAGAAAAAGGCACCACATCAGCAGATGCAGTCCTTTCGTCCGAATAAATACAGGCGGGGAAAAGGTTCCTCCTTTCTCGCTTCAAAGGGTAGAGGAAGGGGAAGGAAGTCGCCTGCAGTGTCAGGCGCCCAGGACCAGAAGTCCTCCCCTGCCTCTACCAAGTCCACCGCATGACGCTGGGGCTTCTCTGGGGGAGTCCGGACCGGTGGAGGGCCGTCTGCAGATCTTCAGTCAGGTCTGGATTCAATCAGGCCTGGATCCTTGGGCCCTAGAGATTGTATCTCAGGGATACAAGCTGGAGTTTCAGGAGACACCCCCTCACCGGTTTTTCATGTCGGCCTTGCCAGTGTCTCTTCTGGACAGGGAGGTGGTGCTGGCAGCAATACAAAAGTTGTGTCAACAGAGGGTAATTGTTCCCGTTCCCCCGTCTCAACGGGGAGAAGGGTTCTATTCGAGCCTTTTTGTGGTACCGAAACCGGACGGTTCGGTCAGACCGATTCTGAACCTAAAGTCCTTCAATCCATACTTGAAGGTTTTCAAGTTCAAGATGGCTGTGATTGCCAGCCTAGAAGGGGGGGACTTTATGGCGTCAGTCGACATAAAGGATGCCTACTTACACGTTCCGATATATCCTCCACACCAATCCTTCCTAAGGTTTGCGGTACAGGATTCTCATTACCAATTTCAGACGTTGCCGTTTGGGCTTTCCATGGCCCCGAGGATTTTCACCAAAGTCATGGCAGAAATGATGGTTCTCCGTCGCAAGCAAGGGGTTACCATTATCCCGTACTTGGACGATCTCCTGATAAAGGCGAGGTCCAGGGAACGGTTGCTAAGAAATGTGGATTTGTCTCTTTCCGTTCTGCGACAACACGGTTGGCTGCTAAATTTGCCAAAGTCGCAGTTGATTCCAACCACTCGGTTGCCCTTTCTGGGCATGATTCTGGACACGGGCTTACGGAAGGTGATTCTTCCGGAAGAAAAAGCTCTGAAACTTCAGTCGATGGTCAGGGAACTTCTGAGGCCAAAGAGTGTGTTGGTTCATCAATGTACTCGGGTTCTGGGGAAGATGGTTGCGGCGTACGAAGCCATTCCATTTGGCAGGTTTCATGCTCGGAGTTTCCAGTGGGATCTGCTGAGCAAGTGGTCCGGGTCTCACCTGCACATGCACCGGCAGATATGTCTATCTCCCAGGGCCAGGATTTCTCTCCTGTGGTGGCTACAAAGTTCTCACCTCTTAGGAGGCCGCCGATTCGGTATCCTGGATTGGGTCCTGTTGACAACAGATGCAAGTCTCCGAGGCTGGGGCGCAGTCACCCAGGGAAGAAATTTCCAGGGGAAATGGTCGCACCAGGAATCTTGTCTCCACATAAATGTTCTCGAGTTAAGAGCCATTTACAACGGCCTGCTTCAAGCAAGAAACCTTCTTCAGGGTCGGCCTGTCCTGATACAATCAGACAACATAACTGCGGTGGCGCATATAAACAGTCAAGGCTGAACAAGGAGCAGGGCGGCTATGGCGGAGGCCACAAGAATCCTTTGCTGGGCGGAACAGCACGTGAGCGCCCTGTCAGCAGTCTTCCTTCCGGGAGTGGACAACTGGGAAGCAGACTTCCTCAGCAGACACGATCTCCATCCAAGAGAGTGGGCTCTTCATCAAGAGGTGTTTGCAGAACTGACGAAGCGTTGGGGAACTCCGATGATCGACATGATGGCGTCTCGCCTCAACAAGAAGCTTCCGAGGTATTGTTCCAGGTCAAGGGACCCCCAGGCCAGTGCAGTGGACGCCCTGGTGACTACGTGGGTCTCTCAGTCGGGGTATGTGTTCCCTCCGCTTCCTCTCATTCCAAAGGTGCTGGGAATCATTCGTCGGGCAAGAGTGCGAGCACTTCTTGTGGTTCCAGATTAGCCAAGAAGGGCCTGGTATCCAGATCTTCAGGAATTACTTGTGGAAGATCCTTAGCCACTTCCTCTGAGGGAGGACCTGTTATTGCAGGGTCCATGCGTGTTTCCAGACTTACCGCAGCTGCGTTTGATGGCATGGAAGTTGAGCGCCAATTCTTAACTCGGAACGGTATTCCCGGGGAGGTCATTCCCACTCTCCTTAAGGCGAGGAAGGAAGTTACGGCGAAACATTATCACCGTGTTTGGAGAAAGTATGTTTCGTGGTGTGAGACTAAAGCTGCTTCTGCGGAAGAATTTCACTTGGGTCGGTTTCTCGATTTTTTTTGCAGGCAGGCGTCGATGCCGGCCTGAAATTGGGTTCCATCAAGGTGCAGATTTCGGCTTTATCTATCTTCTTTCAGAAGGAATTGGCGGTTCTCCCTGAGATTCAAACTTTTGTGAAGGGAGTGATGCATATCCATCCTCCGTTTGTGCCCCCGGTGGCACCATGGGACCTTGACGTGGTCTTACAGTTTCTTATGTCTTCCTGGTTTGAACCTTTGCGTAAGGTTGAGTTAAAATTCCTCACTTGGAAGGTGGTCATGCTGTTAGCTCTAGCGTCTGCCAGGCGGGTGTCGGAGTTGGCGGCCTTGTCACACAAGAGTCCGTACTTGATCTTCCATTCGGATAGGGCGGAATTGAGGACTCGTCAACAATTTCTGCCGAAGGTGGTTTCTTCATTTCAAATTAACCAACCTATTGTGGTGCCTGTGGCTACAGATGCTGTGGCAGTTCCAAAGTCTCTTGATGTTGTGAGAGCTTTGAAGATCTACGTCGCCAGAACGGCGGTGGCCAGAAAGACAGAGGCGCTGTTTGTTCTGTATGCTTCCAACAAGCTTGGTCATCCTGCTTCGAAGCAGACTATTGCACGCTGGATTTGTAGTACGATTCAACAAGCTCCATTCTTCGGCTGGGTTACCGGTGCCGAAATCAGTAAAGGCCCATTCTACCAGGAAAGTGGGCTCATCTTGGGCGGCTGCCCGAGGGGTCTCTGCACTTCAGCTTTGCCGAGCAGCTACGTGGTCGGGTTCAAACATATTTGCTAAGTTTTACAAGTTTGATACCCTAGCTGAGGAGGACCTCATGTTTGCTCAATCGGTGCTGCAGAGTCATCCGCACTCTCCCGCCCGTGTTGGAGCTTTGGTATAGACCCCATGGTCCTTTTGGAGTCCCCAGCATCCTCTAGGACGTAAGAGAAAATAGGATTTTAGTACCTACCGGTAAATCCTTTTCTCCTAGTCCGTAGAGGATGCTGGGCGCCCATCCCAGTGCGGACTGTTACTTGCAGTGGGTTCTTACTGGTTAAATTAGTTTATACACGGGTTGTGTATTTTTTGTTATCAGCCTGTTGCTGTTGTTATTTCATGCTGTTATCTGGTTTACTGTTACTCCGGTTGTACGGTATGTTTGTGGTGTGGGCTGGTATATTTGTAGCCCTTACTTTAAACTAATATCTTTTCCTCGAAATGTCCGTCTCTCCTGGGCACAGTTCCTGTAACTGAGGTCTGGGGGAGGGGCATAGAGGGAGGAGCCAGTTCACACCCAGTTAAAGTCTTTTCAGTGTGCCCAAGCTCCTGCGGATCCCGTTTATACCCCATGGTCCTTTTTGAGTCCCCAGCATCCTCTACGGACTAGGAGAAAAGGATTTACCGGTAGGTACTAAAATCCTATTTTTGGACCCAGTAGCTATTGTGCCCAGTATTGAATGTTTTTTTGTTTTTGTTTTTTACACCAATCTTCCCCTACCTTTCTATCTGTGTGTCGTCATTCCCCCAATCTGTCTGTCTGTTTGTCTCTATCTCATATCTCTGTCTCTCCTGTCCCCCCCTACCCTGTCTGCCTCTCTCATCTCTGTCCCCACCCCGTTGATCTCTCATATAATAATGCCACTGTATAGGTCATTGGTACGGCCTCATCTATAATACTGCATTCATTTCTGAAGGCCATATCTTCAGAAGCATATTAATACATTAGAGACAGTACAAAGAAGGGCAACTAAAATGGTGCATGGCCTACATCACAAAACATACCCAGAAAGACTAAAAAATCTCAATATGTATAGTTTGGAGCAGAGAAGGGAAAGGAGGGACATGATAGAAACTTTCAAATATGTCAAGGTTTTTATAAAGGTCCAGGAGGGAAACATTCTTCAAATGAAGAGAAGCAATGGAACACGAGGACATGCACTGAGACTGGAGGGAGGTGGGTTCAGGGGAAATTTGAGGAAAAATTACTTCACAGAAAGGGTAGTGGACAAGTGGAATAGCTCCCATCAGAGGTGGTAGAGGCTAAGACTGTAGAGCAATTTAAACATGCATGGAATAGACATAAGGATATCTTTACAAAGAAATAAGGATCAAATAAAGTTTGAGATGAAAAATATGGTAAAAAAAAGGGGCAGACTAGATGGGCCAAGTGGTTCTTATCTGCTGGCAGAGTCTATGTTTCATTTCTGTCTGTCTCTCATTCTTTCACCCATCTGCCCTCTCTCTTTTCCTCATCTCTGTCTGCCCCAACAGTCTGTCTCTCTTTTTTATCTCCGTCTGTCCCCTCTCCCCCAGTTTGTCTGCACTACTCCACATTAGTACCATGGGGTATAGACTGGTCCCTTGGGAGCCATGGGCACTTTAAGAGTTTAATAGTGTAGGCTGGCTCCTCCCTCTATGCCCCTCCTACCAGACCCAGTTTAGAAAATGTGCCTGGAGGAGCCGGTTACAGCTAGGGGAGCTCCATAGGAGTTTTTCTAGTTTTATTATTTTTATTACAGTTAGGCACAGGGAGGCTGCTGGCAACAGCTTCCCTGCTTCATAAGACTTAGGGGGGGAGTAGTGTCCAACCCTCTGAGGTTAATGGCCACTATCTCCGCTGACAGGACACTGAGTTCCTGAGGGTGATGATCACAAGCCCCCGAGGCGACCGCTCACTCCCGCAGCATGCCGCCACCTCCTAACAGAGCCAGAAGACGTCAGTGGTGAGTAGGTTGCCGGCAACCCGACAAGCGGGAAGCCGGTGAGTATGGCGGCAACAGGGTAGGAGCGCAGCGCTGAATCTGCGCTCTGGAGGGCTCAGAGGTACTGCTCTGCGGCGCTGTGAGGGGTGCCCTGGGCCAGTGCAAACACCCTTACAACTGGTCATCTGGGCTATCAGGGATGCGTTTCTACTGCTAGCAATGTTTTTACCTCAGGCCAGTATAATCCTAAAGTACGGAAGACGCGCCATGACAGGGGGCAGAGCTTCTCAGAGCGGATCCAGCAGCTCACCAGTGCCATTTTCTCCCTACAGATCCTACACAGAGACCCTGACAGGGAGCGCTGACCCTCCACATAACTCCAGCTATCCTGGGCGGTACCAGGGGGTTATAGAAGGGGGGGGGGGAGAGTGTTACTCACTATTTAAAACTGTGAAGTCTATTAAGGTTGCACAGTCAGCGCCAGGCTTTTATGATATAACTGCCTACTGGGGCGCTGTGTGGGTGCTGGCTCCAATAACTCTGTCTCTCTCTGAAGGTACCTGGGGGGAAAACTGTGTCTGACATTTTCCTGTGTGTGTGTGTACATATTTCTCACGTTACCATGTCTAGGGACTTTGGGGGTAATTCCAAGTTGATCGCAACAGGAATTTTTTTAGCAGTTGGGCAAAACCATGTGCACTGCAGGGGAGGCAGATATAACATGTGCAGAGAGAGTTAGATTTGGGTGTGGTGTGTTCAATCTGCAATCTAGTTTGCAGTGTAAAAATAAAGCAGCCAGTATTTACCCTGCACAGAAATAAAATAACCCACCCAAATCTAACTCTCTCTGCACATGTTATATCTGCCTCCCCTGCAGTGCACATGGGCCCTCATTCCGAGTTGATCGGTCGCAAGGCGATTTTAGCAGAGTTACACACGCTAAGCCGCCGCCTACTGGGAGTGAATCTTAGCTTCTTAAAATTGCGACCGATGTATTCGCAATATTGCGATTACTAACTACTTAGCAATTTCAGAGTAGCTCCAGACTTACTCTGCCTGTGCGATCATTTCAGTGCTTGTCGTTCCTGGTTGACGTCACAAACACACCCAGCGTTCGCCCAGGCACTCCCACCGTTTCTCCGGCCACTCCTGCGTTTTTTCCGGAAACGGTAGCGTTTTCAGCCACACGCCCCTGAAACGCCGTGTTTCCGCCCAGTAACACCCATTTCCTGTCAATCACATTACGATCGCCGGAGCGAAGAAAAAGCCGTGAGTAAAAATACTATCTTCATAGTAAAGTTACTTGGCGCAGTCGCAGTGCGAACATTGCGCATGCGTACTAAGCGGATTTTCACTGCGATGCGATGAAAAATACCGAGCGAACGACTCGGAATGAGGGCCATGGTTTTGCCGAACTGCTAAAAAATTTCCTGCTGCGATCAACTTGGAATTACCCCCTTTGTGTCTTGTTCTGCAGAGTATGTATCTTCCCCAGAGGAATCCTTTCCATGTACTCAGGAATGTAATGTCATGTCTCAGCCTTCTGAATCCGAACCGTTGTGGGTGGTTTCAATTAAGGGAATGATATCCCAGATTTCATGTAGGATAGCTCATAATGAGACTTAATCTCAGGTTTTGAAAAAATCTGTAGAGGTTCTGTCTGTTACTGTTCCCACAGCCTCCTCAAACTCCCCTGGTAATATGCCCAAAGAAGCGTGCTCTTGCCCAAATTATGCAAGTCGACACGGACACCGACTCTGATATGGGAGACGGTGATGGGGATATGCGGCGGGGGGGTGAGGCATTCCTTGCAAAAGGGGTGCATCTCATGATTGAGGCAATTAGGGATGTGTTACACATTACTGACAAAGTACCTGAGCAGGTCGAGGAGGCTTACTTTACAGAAAATAAGAAAGCCTCCCTGACCTTTCCTGCGTCTAAGGTATTAAACTCCTTATTTGAAAAATCCTGGGAAAACCCGGAGAAAAAAATTCCAATTCCAACCCCCCTGTTTTTCCGGAAACGGTAGCGTTTTTTCCCACACGCCCATAAAACGGCCTGTTTCCGCCCAGTAACACCCATTTCCTGTCAATCACATTACGATCGCCAGAACGAAGAAAAAGCCGTGAGTAAAAATCCTAACTGCATAGCAAATTTACTTGGCGCAGTCGCAGTGCGGACATTGCGCATGCGCATTAAGCGGAAAATCGCTGCGATGCGAAGATTTTTACCGAGCGAACAACTCGGAATGACCCCCATAGTTTTGTGTAAATTTGCTTAGCGCGTGCGCACTGAGATGCATACGCATGCGCAGAACTGCCGGATTTTAGCCTATTAGCAATTCTGCTAAAATTAGCAGCGAGCGAACAACTCGGAATGAGGGCCCATGCACGGTCCTTCCAACCGGATCTCCTGGACAAGTGGTCGGGATCTCACCGACACATGCACCAGAGAATACGGCTGTTGCGGAAAACCAGGATTTCGCTCCTGTGTTGGCTACAGATGCCTCACCTTCTCGAGGGCCGCAGGTTCGGGATTCAGAACTGGATCCTTCTAACCACGGATGCAAGTCTCCGAGGTTGGGGCGCTGTCACCCAAGGGGAAACCTTCCAAGGAAGGCGGTCAAGTCTGGAATCCATCCTTCCAATAAACATTCTGGAACAACGGTCTTCTACAGGCGGCACATCTTCTGAAAGATCAGGCCATTCAGGTTCAGTCGGAAAATGTAACGACGGTGGCATACATAAACCGACAGGGGGGAACGAAGAGCAGGGCTACAATGTCGAAGGTTCCTCAATGTTCCTCAGCAGACACGATCTCCATCCGGAAGAGTGGGGCCTCCATCCAGAGGTGTTCACGGAGGTAACAAATCTTGGGGTGTGCCTCAAATAGACATGATGGCCTCCCGCCTCAACAAGAAGCTTCGGAGGTACTGTCCCAGGTCGTGGGATCCACAGGCAGTGGCGGTGGATGCCCTGGTAACTCTGTGGGTGTTCAAGTCAGTGTACATGTTCCCTCCACATCCACTCATCCCAAGAATTCTAAAACTCATAAAGAAAGCAAGAGTTCATGCGATCCTCATTGCTCCGGACTGGCCAAGAAGAGCTTGGTACACGGATCTTCTGGCATTACTTGTGGAAGAGCCGAGGCCTCTTCCTCTTCGAGAGGACCTTCTGCAACAAGAGCCGTTCGCTTATCAAGACTTACCGCGGCTACGTTTGACGGCATGGAGGTTAAACGCCAGATCTTAGCTCGGAAGGGCATTCCGAACAAGGTTATTCCTACCCTGATACAGGCTAGGAAGGGAGTAACGTCTTTCTGCAAGCAGGTGTGGATGTGGGCCTGCGTTTGGGATCCATAAAGGTCCAAGTTTCGGCCTTATCCATTTTCTTCCAGAAACAATTGGCTTCCCTCCCTGAGGTTCAGACTTTCTTGAAAGGGGTTCTGCACATCCAGCTTCCCTTTGTGCCTCCTACGGCACCTTGGGATCTTAATTTGGTGTTGCAGTTCCTGCAATCAGATTGGTTCGAGCCTCTACAGGAGGTTGAGGTCAAGTTTCTCACTTGGAAGACGGTCACACTGTTGGCATTAGCTTCGGCTAGGCGTGTGTCTGAATTGGGGGCATTGTCCTACAAGAGCCCCTACTTGATTTTCCATGAAGATAGAGCTGAGCTCAGGACGCATCAGCAGTTTCTTCCAAAGGTTGTGTCAGCTTTTCATATCAACCAACCTATTGTGGTGCCAGTGGCTACTGACTCCTCAATTACCTCAAAGTCCTTGGATGTTATGAGGGCTTTGAGGATTTATGTGAAGAGGACTTCACGTCACAGAAAGTCGGACTCTCTGTTTGTCCTTTATGATCCCAACAAGATTGGGTGTCCTGCTTCTAAGCAGACGATTTCTCGCTGGATCAGCTTCACTATCCAGCATGCTTATTCTAAAGCAGGCTTGCCGTGTCCAAAATCTGTTAAGGCCCGCTCTACTTATAAGGTGGGTTCTTCCTGGGCGGCTGCCCGGGGGTGTCTCAGGTTTACAGCTTTGCCGAGCGGCTACTTGGTCGGGGTCGAACACGTTTGCTAAGTTCTTCAAGTTCGATACTTTGGCCTCTGAGGACCTAAAGTTTGGTCAATCAGTTCTGCAGGAGCCTCCGCGCTCTCCCTCCCGTACTGGGAGCTTTGGTACATCCCCATGGTACTAATGTGGACCCCAGCATCCTCTAGGACGTAAGAGAAAATAGGATTTTATTTACCTACCGGTAAATCCTTTTCTCGCAGTCCGTAGAGGATGCTGGGCGCCCGCCCAGCGCTTCGTTTTCCTGCAGTTGTTACTTGGCTCAGTACTGCCTTGTTACTTGGTTAAGTACTGTGTTGTTACTTGGTTAAGTACTGTTATTCAGCTGTTGCTGAGGTTATTCAGGCTGGTTAGCCTGGTTTGCCTTGTTATGTGTGAGCTGGTATGAATCTCACCACTATCTGTGTATTTCCTCCTCTCTAAGTATCTCTGGCACAGTTTCTAGACAGGGTCTGGTAGGAGGGGCATAGAGGGAGGAGCTAGCCCACACTATTAAACTCTTAAAGTGCCCATGGCTCCCAAGCGACTCGTCTATACCCCATGGCACTAATGTGGACCCCAGCATCCTCTACGGGCTACGAGAAAAGGATTTACCGGAAGGTAATTAAAATCCTATTTCTCTTTTCTTGTGATCTACCACTTTCACCACATCTAGCTCCCCTCTAGTCTGTGATTACAGGAATGTTCCTCCAGTGCAGGCTACTCCCTCTTATCTCTTCTTCTGACCTGCCACTTCCACCACATCTAGCTCCCCTCTAGTCTGTGATCACAGGAACGTTCCACCAGTGCCAGCAGGTACCTCTTACCTATTCTTCTGATCTGCTGCTTCCACCACATCTTGTCCCCCTCTAGTCTGTGATCACATGCATGTTCCTCCAGTGCCAGCCAGTACCTCTTACCTAATCTTCTGATCTGCTGCTCCCATCACATCTTTTTCCCCTCCAGTCTATGATTACAGGAATGTTCCTCCAGCACCTGCTGCTCCCTTTTATCTCTTCCGATCTGCCGCTCACACCACATCTTGTTCCTTCTGTAGTCTGTGATCTCAGGATTGTTCCCCCAGTGCCGGCTGCACCCTATTATCTCTTCTTGTGATCTACCACTTCCACCACATCTTGCTCCCCTCTGGTCTGTGATTACAGGAATGTTTCTCCAGTGACACTCCTGAGGAATCTGGCAGCTACTTTACCAGCAAAACGCGGTGAGCCTGCTTGTATGGACCCTATGCCAACCATCTCCATCTCATCCCTTCTGTCACAATTTGGACTCATTTGCCACCACTGAATCCATACCAGTTAAAGCATACTTTTGGACACGGATCTCCTTCCCTGCTTCAAATTGGATCTCTGCAACAACTGAGATACCTTTAGGACTGCACTATATGGATCGGGTAATACCATTGCTTCAGAAGGAGTCCTAATTATATGTGGAGTGAGCCCTAGCCAGTATTGTGATTTAGTAACTTATTGAGGAGAACACTTGTGGCTTTATTTTCCAACAAGCTAAATTTACACTTTTAATGTGATTTGTGGCAATTATCCCTCTTCTTTTTATGAACTGTAATAAATTGTTATATTTGTAATTATTGTGAAACGTCCTTTGTAATTATTGGAATAACTGCCGGCGCCAGTATCCCATTTTTTCCTTTGTATACAACCACATGGGTTTGACCACCCCTATACAGGCTGCCATTTACAGCGCACTCATATTCTCCTTTCCTCCAGTGACGAGCTGTCCTCTTATCTTTCCGATCTGCTGCTCCCACCACGTCTTGTCCCCCTCTAGTCTTTAGTCACAGGAATGTTCCTCCAGTACTGGATGTTGCCTCTTATCTCTTCTTCTGATCTGCCACTTCCACCACATCTTGTTCCCCTCTAGTCTGTAATCTAGTGCCGGTCAGTCCCTCTTATCTCATCTTTCCTATCTGCCACTTCCACCACATCTTGTTCCTCTCTGGTCTGTGATCCCAGGAATGTTCCTCCAGAACCTGCTGCTCCCTCTTATCTACTTGTTCTCCTCTAGTCTTGTGATCAAGCTACAGAACAGTAGCAGATGGAGCGACGGGGGCGGGGGGGTGGGGATGAATGTCATGTTTGGCCTGACGTTACATGTCAACTTCATTTTTTGTGTGTTTCTTTCTCAAACATCTGCCTCTGTTGCACAAAGGGAACCCTTGTCCAGGCACATAGACTGGTACTAACGATGATAGTGTAAATCAGCTGATAACCAGTGGATTAACGTAACCAAAGTGTGTTTACCAACGTGCACACAAGAAAACAAGAAAAACCCCAATGGTATCTTCTCTTGAAACATAAACATAAATATGGTACAAACAGGCAAATAAACATATACAGCATACAATAAAATGTTGGTGTTCCTTATTTTTTAAGACTTTACATTGTATATAAGAACAACCTTTTCATAGGTTGAGTAAGGGAAAAAGACAGACTATGGGGTGTATGAACAGTAATAGGCAGAACATTCATTCAACCAGCACAATCTCTGTGATTAAGGATGTACATTTAAAGCTGCTATAATTTTCAAGTCAAATCAAACCTGGTTCTTTCTTTACAATTATTGGCATTTAAATCTACAGCTTCAATCGTCGAGATTGCAGTGGTTCATGGAACACCCAGCTTATTACACATACCTCCATGTCTAATTTATATGTTATTGTAATAGTAACAGAGAAGTTTGCCACTATCATATACCCCATTAACAGTTCAAGCGGGCAGTCAGAATTATTCAGTGGAAAGTGCATCTTTTGTCTTTTGAATCATGTCTAGCAATTTGATCTACTCTTTCAGTTGTCTGAGGTCACCTTATGATCAGTCACAAGAAGCAAAACAATTCTCCAATCATTTAAAAGGAGCCTGAATATGGAAAAGGACAGGGATATAATGACCGAGAGGATATTAAAGCTGACATTGGAGATCGTCTACCTGCTGACTGGAGAGGTGAGGGGGTCTTGGAGTGTCACAGTGACAGCATTCTTATCTCAATTACTAACACAGGGACCTGACTGGGGAGGTGAGGGAGTCTGGGAGTGTCACAGTGACATTACTCTTTTCTCTGTTACTAATACAAGAACCTGACTTGGGAGGTGTTAGGGTCTGGAAGTGTAATTGTTGAGTTGGATAGTGTATTGCCTGTGTGATGACCTGGAATACTTAGCTCGGTAGAGTGGTGTATTGGTGCTGTGTTTGGGTGCTTAATCAGGATCCAAACACAGCTTTTCAGCTAAATAAATTAAATGGTGCTCTACTGTCAGCATAAATTAAACCTTCCTAGTCCCTACTGGCTTCCAAGCACATTGAGCTCTGACTGAACAGTCCCGACCTGGACTGTCTGACTGCTAGAACCCCAACTGGGCTCTGTCTCCAAGGGCAGCCTCTATGTGTGGTCACACACCCTTTTTGTTCCTTGTGTGGTTGGATTCCTCCAGTCCCACATTGAATCTCCTGCTCATCAGCACAATCTTTACTGATACTGCCACTATGCATCACTGTTCTGAATCCTCTTAATTCACAAGACTATGAGGTAACTTTTAGTCATCCCTGATAACATGTTTTCTCTTACGTCCTAGAGGATGCTGGGGTCCACATTAGTACCATGGGGTATAGACTGGTCCACTAGAAGCCATGGGCACTTTAAGAGATTAATAGTGTGGGCTGGCTCCTCTCTCTATGCCCCTCCTACCAGACTCAGTTTAGAAAATGTGCCTGGAGAGCTCTTAAGAGTTTTCTTAGTTTTTTTATTTTATTAGAACATTAGGTACAGGAAGGCTGCTGGCAACAGCCTTCCTGCTTCGTGGGACTTGTGGGGGGGAGGGTAGGAACCATCTCTAGAAGGTAATGGTTCTCTATCTCCGCTGACAGGACACTGAGCTCCTGAGGGTGATGATTGCAAGCCCACGAGGCAACCGCTCACTCCCGCAGCACGGCCGCCACCCCCTAACAGAGCCAGAAGATAGAAGAGTGGTGAGTACAGCGTCAGTGCCCCGGTTAGCGGGTCGCCGGCGGGTATGGCGTCACACGGGTGGGTACGCAGCTCTGACAGGCTTCGCTCCAGGAAGGCTCAGCAACACTTGGAGGGGTGTCCTGGGCCAGCGCAGTCACCCTAAACTGGTCACAGACGCTAACAGGAGCTAATCCCGCTGTTAGCATAGATACCTCCGGCCAGTATAATCAAATTTGTGCGGGAAGCCGCGTGCCATTACAGGGGGCGGGGCTTCTCCTCAAGCGGATCCAGCATTCACCAGCGCCATTTTCCTCCCTACAGACATAGAATTAGCCGTTGACAGGGAGCGCTGACCCTCCACATAACTCCAGTTACTGCGGTACCAGGGTGTTATAGATGGGGGGGGAGGGGAGTGCATTGTTAGTAATAATCAACCTTACTCAGCGCCGGGCTTTTATCATAACAACTGCTCACAAGGGCGCTGTGTGGCTGGCTCCTTAGACTCTGTGACTCTCTGAAGTTACTCTGGGGGAAACTGTATCTGACATTTTTCTGTGTGTGTGTATATCCCACATTACCACGTCTAAGGAATCTGTATCCTGTGCTGCAGAGTGTTTATCTTCTCCTGAGAAGTCTATTCCATGTACTCATGACTGCAATTTGCTGCATCAACCTTCTGAATCTGAACCCCCATGGGTGGATTCTTTAATGGGAACGATATCCCAGATTTCTACAAGGATGTCACATACTGAGAAAGAGACACATTTTTTGAGGAAATCTGTGGAGGGGTTACAGTATTTGGCCCCCACTACTTCATCAAAAACCCCACCTACATACCCACAAAAGCGTACACTTACCCAGATTATGCAAGCGGACACTGATACCGACTCTGATACAGGGGACGGTGATGGGGATATGCAGGGCGGGGGGGATGCATCCCTTGCTAAAGGAGTGCAACTAATGATTGAAGCCATTAGGAATGTTTCACACATTTCTGAGAACGTACCTGAACAGGTGGAGGAATCTTATTTTACAGAAAGTAAGAAATCCTTGCTTACTTTTCCGGCTTCCAAGGAGTTAAACTCTTTGTTTGAAAAATCCTGGGAAAACCCAGAGAAAAAATTCCAGATCCCAAAAAGGGTTCTCATTGCTTTTCCCTTTCCTGAAGATAGAAAAAAAAAAGGGAAAACTCACCTATAGTTGACGCATCTGTATCTAGGTTGTCAAAAAAAGGTGGTTTTACCTGTTTGTTCCTGGTTCAACCGCTTTAGAAGAACCGGCTGACCGCAAGATTGAGACTACACTCAAATCACTATACACAGCTTATGGCGTCGCTTTAAGGCCCACTATTGCTTGTGCGTGGATTTCTAAGGCCATAGTAAAGTGATCAGGCACATTGCTAGAGGACTTAGATACTATGGATAGATGTGACATTGATTTGTTCTTACGTCACATACAGGATTCTGCAGGGTTCATGGTGGAGGCCATGAAAGACCTTGGCATGCTGAATGCACGGGCTACTTCTATGGCAGTCTGGCTACGCCAATGGACTGCGGATACGGAATCCAAGCGAAGTGTGGAGAACCTACCCTTCACAGGTCAGGCTCTGTTTGGGGATGCATGGATCTCCACGGCAACTGCCGGTAAGTCAACCTTTCTTCCCCCAGCAGCATCAACAGCTAGGAAATCTTATCCTTCGCCTACACTGCAGTCCTTTCAGACCACAAAATTTAAGAATTACAAACCCCCTCCCACCTTCTTTAGAGGAGGTCGGAGAAAGTCCAGAAAACCTGCACTATAAGTTCCCAGGAACAGAAACCAGGTTCTGCTTCCTCAAAATCTTCAGCATGACGGTGGACCTCCCAGCCTGGAGGTCGGGCAGGTGGGAGCGTAGTCATGCCTAGACCCCTGGGTAAAGGATATTGTGGCCAAGGGATACAGACTGGAGTTTCAAGAACTCCCACCTCACAGATTCTTCAAATCATGCTTACCAGTTTTGCTGACAGACAGCGCTCTTCTACAGGAAGCCATTCAAAAATTGGTTCAAACAAATGTCATTATTCCTGTTCCACTCCACCGGCAACACAAAGGTTATTACTCAAACCTGTTTGTGGTACCAAAACCGGACTGTTCGGTAAGGCCGATATTAAACCTAAAGTCATTGCACCCCTACTGAGAGTGGTGATCTCAGGTCTGAAGGAGGGGGAATTCCTGGTATCCCTGGATATCAAGGATGCGTACCTTCACATTCCGATCTGGCCGCCTCACCAGGCTTATCTCTGATTTGCCCTGCTGGACTGTCACTATCCGTTCCAGGCACTGCCATTTGGCCTCTCCACGGCACAGAGTGTGTTCACCAAGGTCATGGCAGAGATGATGCTACTCCTCCGCAGGCAGGGAGTGAACATAATTTCACACTTGGACGATCTGCTATCAAAAGCATCTTCCAGGGAGAGGTTGTTGCAGAGTATTGCTCTCTCAACTCAACTACTCCAGGATCATGGGTGGATCCTGAACCTTCTAAAGTCACATTTGGAGCCAACAAGGAGACTGCCCTTCCTGGGGATGATACTCTACCGGTGGAGAAAGCGTTGGTGATCCAATCAATGGTCCGGGAGCTCCTGAAGCCAGCCCGGGTATCGGCTCATCAGTGCATTCGCCTTCTGGGGAAGATGGTTGCCTCCTACGAGGCTCTACAGTACGGAAGATTCCATGTGAGGTTCTTCCAACTAGATCTCCTAGAGAAATGGTCGGGATCACATCTTCACATGCACCAGCGGATACGCCTGTCGCCGAAAGCCAGAATTTCACTCCTCTGGTGGCTGCAAACTTCTCACCTACTCGCGGGCCGCAGGTTCGGGATTCAGAATTAGATCCTTCTAACCACGGATGCAAGTCTCAGAGGTTGGGGAGCAGTCAACCAAGGGGAAAACTTCCAAGGAAAGTGGTCAAGTCTGGAATCCATCCTTCCGATAAACATTCTGGAACTAAGGGCCATAGACAATGGCCTTCTTCAAGCGGCTCGTCTTCTGCAAGATCAGGCCATTCAGGTTCAGTCGGACAATGTAACGGCACTGTCCTACATAAACCGTCAGGGCGGAATGAAGAGCAGAGAGGCAATGTCGGAGGTAACAAGAATCCTCCTCTGGGCAGAAAGGCATGCGGTGGCGCTGTCAGCAATCTTCATTACGGGTGTGGACAACTGGGAAGCGTACTTCCTCAGCAGACACAATCTCCATCCATGAAAATGGGGCCTCCACCCGGAGGTATTCGCAGAGGTAACAAGCCGATGGGGTGTACCCCAGATAGGCATGATGGCCTCTCGCCTCAACAAGAAGTTTCGGAGGTACTGTTCCAGGTGAAGGGACCCACAAGCAGTGGCGGTTGACGCCCTGGTAACTCCGTGGGTGTTCCAGTCAGTGTATATGTTAAAAAAATGGGGCCTCCACTTCCACTCATCCCAAGGATTCTCAAACTAATAAAAAGAACAAGAGTTCAGGCGATCCTCATTGTCCGGACTGGCCAAGAAGGGCTTGGTACGCGGATCTTCTGGAATTACTGCTGGAGGATCCGAGGCCTCTTCGTCTTCGCGAGGATCTTCTCCAACAGGAGACGTTCGCCTATCAAGACTTACTGCGGCTACGTTTGACGGCACGGAGGTTGAACACCAGATCTTAGTTCGGAAAGGCATTCCGAAAAAGATCATTCCTACCCTGATACAGGCTAGGAAGGGAGTAACGTCAATACATTACCATCAGATTTGAAAAAAGTATGTGTCTTGGTGTGAATCCAAGAGGTTTCCTGCAGTGGAGTTTCAACTTGGACGGTTTCTCCTCTTTCTGCAAGCAGGTGTGGATGTAGGCCTACGCTTGGGCTCCATCAGGGTCCAGATTTCGGCCTTGTCCATTTTCTTCCAGAAACGCTCTTCCTGAGGGTCAGACGTTCTTGAAAGGGGTTCTGCATATTCAACCACCCTTTGTGCCTCCCTGGGATCTTAATGTGGTGCTGCAGTTCCTGCAGTCGGATTGGTTCGAGCCTTTATGGGACGTGGACGTCAAGTTTCTTACTTGGAAGGCGGTCACTCTGTTGGCATTGGCGTCTGCTCGACGTGTGTCGGAATTGGGGGCATTGTCATGCAAAAGTCCCTACTTGATTTTCCATGAGGATAGAGCTGAGCTCTGAATGCGTCAGCAATTTCTTTCAAAGGTTGGGTCAGCCTTTCATATCAACCAGCCTATTGTGGTTCCAGTGGCTACTGACTCCTCAATTACCTCAAAGTCCTTGGATGTTGTGCTTGCTGTATCCAAAATCTGCTAAGGCCCACTCTACTCGATAAGTGGGTTCTTCCTGGGCGGCTGCTGGGGTGTCTCGGCTTTACAGCTTTGCCGAGCAGCTACTTGGTCAGGGTCAAACACGTTTGCCAAGTTCTACAAGTTCGATACTTTGGCCTCTGAGGACCTAACGTTTGGTCAGTCAGTTCTGCAGGTACCTCAGCACTCTCCCTCCCGTACTGGGAGCTTTGGTACATCCCCATGGTACTAATGTGGACCCCAGCATCCTCTAGGACGTAAGAGAAAATAGGATTTTAATTACCTACCAGTAAATCCTTTTCTCGTAGTCCATGGAGGATGCTGGGCACCCGCCCAGTGATTCTTATTCCTGCATTGTTACTTGGTTCAGTTTGTTAGTTCAGCCGTTTCTAGAGTCTGGTAGGAGGGGCATAGAGGGAGGAGCCAGCACACACTATTAATCTCTTAAAGTGCAAATGGCTCCTAGTGGAACCATCTATACCCCATGGTACTAATGTGGACCCCAGCATCCTCTATGGACTACGAGAAAAGGATTTACTGGTAGGTAATTAAAATCCCATTTTTACATTAAAATATTACTTGTATTTCCAATTCTGATAGTGCCCCATCACGGTGCCTCCACCTCACTCCCTGATACATGAGAGACACAATGACCAGAAGATCCTGGGACTCACCAACAAGATCATTCAGCTGCTGACTGGAGAGGTGACTGCTGGGAATGGGACATTATACAGTAGCACCAGGGGATGTGTCTGAGTAATGACTGTATCATTGTGTGTGTTAGGTTCCCATAAGGTGTGAGGATGTCACTGTCTATTTCTCCGTGGAGGAATGGGAGTATATAGAGGAACACAAGGGTCTGTACAAGGACGCGATGATGGAGAATAACCTGCCCCTCACATTATCGGGTAAGATAAGATTGGATTGTTATTAAATACTTCAAATATGGACGTTATTTACCTGCCGTAAAATAAAATGGCTGTAATAATTTGTAGGCCGCTTGGAGTGTAATGGCTTTAGAGGTGGGAGTAGTGCGCATTCATCTATTTTATTGACTACTGTATGTTCATCTTTTTATTGGTTCAGTGACTTAACAACTGTCGTAACTTAATAGTTAAGACATATTTTCAAAATCAGCTTAAGTTATATTTTACTTTTGGATTTTTTTTTTACTAAAAGTGAATCTGCTGTGTATTTATCTCATTGCAGATTTCTCAATCGCATTTAATAAATCTTCTGGAGAATCCCATGTCCGTACTGATTTAGGGAATAATACAAACCGGAACACACATGATAGTATAACTCCAGAGGAAGAACATGAGGCTGATGAGATTCAGGGAACATCTGTGAGGGAAGTGCCCTACCAGTCAGTAGTATGTCAAGAAGGAACCTTCACCAACATTTCTGCAAACACTGATTGTACACAGGATATGCCTGCTAGTGTTAAGAAGGAATGTGAGAGAGGAGACCTCACAGACACCAACATTTATACACCCACAGATCATACTCCGTATGCACCTACTCATATTATTGAGGAGTCTGTCTCATCTGATGGAGGGAACCTCACAGACACTAAGAATTATACACCCACAGGTCATACACAGTATACATCTACTCATATTAAGAAGGAACCAGTCATATGTGATGGAGGAAACCCCACAGATACTAAGAATTATACACCCACATATCATACACAATATACATCTAGTCTTACTAAGGAGGGATCAGTCTCCTGTGATGGAGGGGACCTCACACACACTGATATGTATACACCCACAGATCACACACAGTATACATCTACTCATATTAAGGAGGAATCAGTCTCATCTGATGGAGGAAATCTCACAGACACTAAGAATTATACACCCACAGGTCATACACAGTATACATCTACTCATATTAAGGAGGAACCAGTTGTACGTGATGAAGGTAACCCCACAGATACTAAGAATTATACACCCACATATCATACAAAATATACATCTCATATTAAGAAAGAACCGGTCTCATGTGATGGAGGAAACCTCACAAACACTAACATGTATACACCTACAGATCATACACAGTATACATCTACTTATATTAAGGAGGAACCTGTCTCATGTGATATAGGAGACCTCACAGACACTGACATGTATACACCCTCATATCATACACAGTATACATCTTCTCATATTAAGGAGGAATCAGACCTGTGTAAAGGAGATTTCACAGATTTGGAGACTTATAGACCCACAGATCATGGGCACTCAAAATATAAGTCCCCTAATATCAATGTAGAATCTTCCTCTGCATTCATCAGTGAACATTTTTCTGATGACCTTTACATCACCGCAAAAAATTCACAGTGCAACACGGAACCTTCTGGGCATGAAAACCCATGGAAGTTCACCAGACAACAAATGGACCTCAACTTTTCCACGTGGACTAACAGCAGCTGTAGAAACGTTTCTAAAACCTTTATATGTTTCGAATGCGGTAAATGTTTTTCCAGCAGTCCGCACCTCATCCGGCACCAGAGGACCCACACCGGGGAAAGACCATTTGAATGTACGGAGTGTGGTAAATTCTTTTCCAGCAGCTCAAACTTAATAATGCACCAGAGGACGCACACGGGGGAAAAGCCATTTGCCTGTTTGGAATGCGGAAAACGTTTTGCCCGCAACCCCCATCTTATCAGGCACCAGAGAATACACACAGGCGAGAAACCCTTCGAATGCTTAGAGTGCGGCAAGAGATTTAACCAGGACTCCAACCTTCTAAAACATCAGCGGACTCACACAGGGGAAAAGCCCTTTGTGTGCTTAGATTGCGGAAAGGATTTCACCAGTAACCCCCATCTCCTTAGGCACCAGCGAATTCACACTGGGGAAAAACCATTTTCCTGCTCCGAATGCGGCAAATGTTTTTCCAGCAGCTCCAATCTGGCTACTCACAGGAGAACTCACACGGGAGAAAAACCTTATTCGTGTTCGGACTGCGGGAAACGTTTCTGCAAAAGTTCTAATCTTGTCGCCCACGAGAAAATCCATCAGCAGTTTCCGTACTCGGAACGTGAGAAATCTTGTCCTAAAAACCTCTTTGCCTATCAGACGAACCACCTCAGAGAGACCTTTTCCAGCGAGGAAAACATCTTGCTAAATTTCAGAGAATTCGCCGAGGAGACAAACAATTTTCTTGGCTATGAGATAGAAAATGGATGGATCTAAACATAAAATACCAACTGTTCACAAGAAACGTTTTCCTTTTACATTTTTTTTTTTTAAACTAGCCAAGGTCACTCAGTTGTCAAAGAATAATAATAAAACAATGAATAATTGTTTAGCTCGGTGTTGAGTGTTCTATATATCTTACGATGTATCTTTCTTGCACAGTAATGGCAAGCTTGCTTAATACTGTAGCTAAGCAGTTTTTCCTCTTTATGATTCCGGACTGCAAAGTTCTATTGTTGATAAAATTGGGAACAAACACATCATGCCATGTACAGATGATCTTCCTATTAATTGTAAACTGTTGGTATTTTGTACACATCAAGTTCATTATATATCTTACAAGAGTATAAGTGATTTGGATGGAAGTTATTATAAGTGTGTCACAAAGCTGACTTGGGCGGGATTCAAATGTTTTATTGCCCTCGATCTCCCGTCTAAAATGACGGAAGATCGCAGGGCGATATTCTATTGACCCCCTTTATCACGCTGATCGCGCCCTTAATAGACAGGTTCAGCCGCGTTAAGCATCTAAACCCGACTAAAGTCACGGGCGCAATCGCGGAAAGTCCAGTTTGGGCATCCAAACGGGTCACTTTTTTGCGCATTTCAGCTCACCACCCCTGGGGGTGGCGAGCTGAAATGCTGATATCGCACCCATCAGCAGCAACATTTGAATACTGCCGGCGGGCACGATGGTGGGAGGGAGGGACGGAAGATTTGAATCCCGCCCTCTGTGTCTCGCCCAAGTGTATTTCAGGTTCTCGGTGAATACTGTTACCATATAGTATTAATAAAGGTCACAATAATCTGAGGTGACCTTTTGATACCTATACTAATTAATAGTAGTGTATTATTTTTGGGGCTCTATATATATATATATATATATATATATATATACAAACAAATCTAGAAAACCACAGCACTCGCCACCCCAGCAGCGGGGTGCAATATCTGCACTCACCACTCATAGGGTGGGGTGCATGCAGCCCATGGCCACCAACCCAAATATATACAAACAGAAAGTTCAGCACTCACCATAGCAAGCTCACTTATCCTGCTCACTTATCCTCACAACATCAATAAATAAATGATGGGGGTTTAGTTAGTGCATTGGCCAATGCACGGAAGCCTGCATACCGCTCGCCAAGGTACCCCACCTTCATGCAGGTCCTACACTATCACAAAGTCTCAAAAATTAAAACCTGCCAACTGTATCACATAGGCAAACACTAGTATACATATATTTCTCTAACGTCCTAGTGGATGCTGGGACTCCGTCAGGACCATGGGGAATAGCGGGCTCCGCAGGAGACAGGGCACATCTAAATAAAGCTTTTAGGATCACATGGTGCGTACTGGCTCCTCCCCCTATGACCCTCCTCCAAGCCTCAGTTAGGTTTTTGTGCCCGTCCGAGAAGGGTGCAATCTAGGTGGCTCTCCTAAAGAGCTGCTTAGAAAAAGTTTTTTTAGGTTTAAATCTCAGTGAATCCTGCTGGCAACAGGATCACTGCATCGAGGGACTTAGGGGAGAGATTTCCAACTCACCTGCGTGCAGGATGGATTGGAGTCTTAGGCTACTGGACACTTAGCTCCAGAGGGAGTCGGAACACAGGTCCTCCTGGGGTTCGTCCCGGAGCCGCGCCGCCGATCCCCCTTACAGACGCTGAAGACGGAGGTCCGGAAAGCAGGCGGCAGAAGACTCCTCAGTCTTCATGAAGGTAGCGCACAGCACTGCAGCTGTGCGCCATTGTTGCTACACGTCTCACTGATTCAGTCACGGAGGGTGCAGGGCGCTGCTGGGGGCGCCCTGGGCAGCAATATTAAATACCTTTAGTGGCAAAATAAATACATCACATATAGCCATTAAGGCTATATGTATGTATTTAACCCAGGCCAGTTTTCTTAAAACCCGGGAGAAAAGCCCGCCGAAAAAGGGGCGGAGCTTATTCTCCTCAGCACTCAGCGCCATTTTCCTGCTCAGCTCCGCTGGTGAGGAAGGCTCCCAGGACTCTCCCCTGCACTGCACTACAGAAACAGGGTAACAAAGAGAAGGGGGGCATAATTTGGCGATATTGATATATTAAAAGCGCTTATATCAAAAACAACACCTTCTAGGGTTGTTTATATACATTTATAGCGTTTTTGGTGTGTGCTGGCAAACTCTCCCTCTGTCTCCCCAAAGGGCTAAGAGGGTCCTGTCTTCGATTAGAGCATTCCCTGTGTGGCTGCTGTGTGTCGGTACGTGTGTGTCGACATGTATGAGGACGATGTTGGTGTGGAGGCAGAGCAATTGCCGGTAATGGTGATGTCACCCCCTAGGGAGTCGACACCGGAATGGATGGCTTTAGTTATGGAATTACGTGATAATGTTAGCACATTACAAAAGTCAGTTGACGAAATGAGACGGCCGGAAAACCAGTTAGTACCGGCTCAGGCGTCTCAGACACCGTCAGGGGCTGTAAAACGTCCCTTACCTCAGTCAGTCGACACGGGTACCGACACAGATGAATCTAGTGTCGACGGTGAAGAAACAAACGTATTTTCCAATAGGGCCACACGTTATATGATCACGGCAATGAAGGAGGCTTTGCAGATCTCTGATACTGCTGGTACCTCAAAAAGGGGTATTATGTGGGGGGTGAAAAAACTACCTGTAGCTTTTCCAGAATCAGAGGAATTGAATGACGTGTGTGACGAAGCGTGGGTTAACCCAGATAGAAAACTGCTAATTTCCAAGAAGTTATTGGCATTATACCCTTTCCCACCAGAGGTTAGGGCGCGCTGGGAAACACCCCCTAGGGTGGATAAGGCGCTCACACGTTTATCAAAGCAAGTGGCGTTGCCGTCTCCTGATACGGCCGCCCTCAAGGATCCAGCAGATAGGAGGCTGGAAACTACACTGAAGAGTATATACACACATACTGGTGTTATACTGCGACCGGCAGTAGCCTCAGCCTGGATGTGCAGTGCTGGGGTAGTGTGGTTGGATTCTCTGACTGAAAATATTGATACCCTGGATAGGGACAGTATTTTATTGACTCTAGAGCAATTAAAGGATGCTTTTATTTATATGCGAGATGCTCAGAGGGATATTTGTACTCTAGCATCAAGAGTAAGCGCGATGTCCATATCTGCCAGAAGAAGTTTATGGACGCGACAGTGGTCAGGTGAGGCGGATTCCAAAAGGCATATGGAAGTATTGCCATATAAAGGAGAGGAATTATTTGGGGTCGGTCTTTCGGACCTGGTGGCCACGGCAACTGCCGGCAAATCCACTTTTTTACCTCAGACCCCCTCCCAACAGAAAAAGACACCGTCTTTTCAGCCGCAGTCCTTTCGCTCCTATAAAAACAAGCGACCAAAAGGACAGTCTTATCTGCCGCGAGGCAGAGGAAAGGGTAAGAGAGGGCAGCAAGCAGCCCCTGCCCAGGACCAGAAGCCCGCCCCGGGTTCTACAAAGCCATCAGCATGACGCTGGGGCTTTACAAGCGGACTCAGGAGCGGTGGGGGGTCGACTCAAGATTTTCAGCAATCAGTGGGCTCGCTCACAAGTGGACCCGTGGATCCTGCAGATAATATCTCAGGGTTACATGTTGGAGTTCGAAAGGTCTCCCCCTCGCCGGTTCCTAAAGTCTGCTTTACCAACGTCTCCCTCAGAAAGGACGTCGGTTTTGGAAGCCATTCACAAGCTGTATTCTCAGCAGGTGATAGTCAAGGTACCCCTCCTACAACAGGGAAAGGAGTATTATTCCACACTATTTGTGGTACCGAAGCCGGACGGTTCGGTAAGACCTATTCTAAACCTGAAATCCTTGAACCTGTACATACAGAAATTCAAGTTCAAGATGGAGTCACTCAGAGCAGTGATAGCGAATCTGGAAGAAGGGGACTTCATGGTGTCCCTGGACATAAAAGATGCTTATCTGCATGTCCCAATTTACCCCTCACACCAAGGGTATCTCAGGTTCGTGATACAAGACTGTCATTATCAGTTTCAAACGCTGCCGTTTGGTTTGTCCACGGCCCCTCGGGTCTTTACCAAGGTAATGACCGAAATGATGGTTCTTCTACGAAGAAAAAGCGTATTAATTATCCCTTACTTGGACGATCTCCTGATAAGGGCAAAGTCCAGAGAACAGCTGGAAGTCGGTGTAGCACTAACCCAGGTAGTGCTTCAGCAACACGGGTGGATTCTGAATCTTCCAAAATCTCAATTGACCCCGACAACTCGTCTGCTGTTCCTGGGAATGATTCTGGACACGGTTCAGAAAAAGGTGTTTCTCCCGGAGGAGAAAGCAAGGGAGTTATCCGAACTTGTCAGGAACCTCCTAAAACCAGGAACTGTGTCAGTACATCAATGCACAAGAGTCCTGGGAAAGATGGTGGCTTCTTACGAAGCGATTCCATTCGGCAGATTCCATGCACGGACATTTCAGTGGGATCTGCTGGACAAATGGTCCGGATCGCATCTGCACATGCATCAGCGGATAACACTGTCACCAAGAACAAGGTTGTCTCTCCTGTGGTGGTTGCAGAGTGCCCATCTGTTAGAGGGCCGCAGATTCGGCATACAGGACTGGGTCCTGGTGACTACGGATGCCAGCCTACGAGGCTGGGGAGCAGTCACACAGGGAAGAAACTTCCAGGGCGTGTGGTCAAACCTGGAGACGTCCCTTCACATAAATATACTGGAGCTAAGAGCGATCTACAATGCTCTAAGCCTGGCAAAATCGCTGCTTCAGGGTCAGCCGGTGTTGATCCAGTCGGACAACATCACGGCAGTCGCCCACGTAAACCGACAAGGCGGCACGAGAAGCAGAAGAGCAATGACAGAAGCTGCAAGGATTCTGCGCTGGGCGGAGAATCATGTCATAGCACTGTCAGCAGTGTTCATCCCGGGAGTGGACAACTGGGAAGCAGACTTCCTCAGCAGACACGACCTTCACCCGGGAGAGTGGGGACTTCATCCAGAAGTCTTCCACATGATTGTGAACCGTTGGGAAAGACCAAAGGTGGACATGATGGCGTCTCGCCTCAACAAAAAATTGGACAGATATTGCGCCAGGTCAAGAGACCCTCAGGCAATAGCTGTGGACGCTCTGGTAACACCGTGGGTGTACCAGTCAGTGTATGTGTTCCCTCCTCTGCCTCTCATACCAAAGGTACTGAGAATTATACGGAAAAGAGGAGTAAGAACAACACTGGTGGCTCCGGACTGGCCAAGAAGAACTTGGTATCCGGAACTTCAAGAGATGCTCACGGAGGATCCATGGCCTCTACCTCTAAGAAGGGATCTGCTTCAGCAGGGACCTTGTATGTTCCAAGACTTACCGCGTCTGCGTTTGACGGCATGGCGGTTGAACGCCGGATTCTAAAAGAAAAGGGCATTCCAGAGGAAGTTATTCCTACCTTGATTAAGGCTAGAAAGGAAGTGACTGTACAACATTATCACCGCATTTGGCGAAAATATGTTGCGTGGTGTGAGGCCAAGAAGGCTCCAACGGAAGAATTTCAATTGGGTCGATTCTTACATTTCCTGCAAGCAGGATTGTCTATGGGCCTAAAATTGGGGTCCATTAAAGTTCAAATTTCGGCCTTATCAATCTTCTTCCAGAAGGAATTGGCATCAGTGCCTGAAGTACAAACTTTTGTCAAAGGTGTACTACATATACAACCCCCAATAGTGCCTCCAGTGGCACCGTGGGATTTGAACGTAGTTTTGAATTTTCTCAAATCTCATTGGTTTGAGCCTCTAAAATCGGTAGATTTAAAATACCTTACATGGAAGGTAACCATGCTATTGGCCCTGGCTTCAGCCAGGAGAGTTTCAGAGTTGGCGGCTTTATCATACAAAAGCCCATATCTGATTTTCCATTCGGACAGGGCAGAACTGCGGACACGTCCTCATTTTCTCCCTAAGGTGGTTTCGGCTTTTCACTTGAACCAGCCTATTGTGGTGCCTGCGGCTACTAGCGACTTGGAGGACTCCAAGTTACTGGACGTTGTCAGAGCATTAAAAATATATATTTCAAGGACAGCTGGAGTCAGAAAATCTGACTCGTTGTTTATATTGTATGCACCCAACAAGATGGGTGCTCCTGCGTCTAAACAGACGATTGCACGTTGGATCTGTAGCACAATCCAACTTGCACATTCTGTGGCAGGCCTGCCACAGCCTAAATCTGTAAAGGCCCACTCCACAAGGAAAGTGGGCTCATCTTGGGCGGCTGCCCGAGGGGTCTCGGCATTACAACTTTGCCGAGCAGCTACGTGGTCAGGGGAGAACACGTTTGTAAAATTTTACAAATTTGATACTCTGGCTAAGGAGGACCTGGAGTTCTCTCATTCGGTGCTGCAGAGTCATCCGCACTCTCCCGCCCGTTTGGGAGCTTTGGTATAATCCCCATGGTCCTGACGGAGTCCCAGCATCCACTAGGACGTTAGAGAAAATAAGAATTTACTTACCGATAATTCTATTTCTCATAGTCCGTAGTGGATGCTGGGCGCCCATCCCAAGTGCGGATTGTCTGCAATACTTGTACATAGTTATTGTTACAAAGATCGGGTTATTACTATTGTTGTGAGCCATCTTTTCAGAGGCTACTTCGTTTTTTGTTATCATACTGTTAACTGGATTCAGATCACAAGTTGTACGGTGTGATTGGTGTGGCTGGTATGAGTCTTACCCGGGATTCAAGATCCTTCCTTATTGTGTACGCTCGTCCGGGCACAGTACCTAACTGAGGCTTGGAGGAGGGTCATAGGGGGAGGAGCCAGTACGCACCATGTGATCCTAAAAGCTTTATTTAGATGTGCCCTGTCTCCTGCGGAGCCCGCTATTCCCCATGGTCCTGACGGAGTCCCAGCATCCACTACGGACTATGAGAAATAGAATTATCGGTAAGTAAATTCTTATTATTTATATATATATATATATATATATACACTCTAGCGTTTGCCCATGGTTTTGCTCTGTTATTCAGCGGAACTAATTTTACAAAGACAGTAGTGCCATCTAATATTGTGATGTATATTTTATAGGGATTCACACAGTGCTAGGAGCTACTTACTTGTGAGCAAGCCGTGTAAAGCTGCCCATGAGAGAAGCAGCTGGTCCAGTTTTTCCTTTATTGCTCCGCTCCCTGATGTCAGATCGAGATCATACATTCCTTTGTAGGTCACTAAGCTAAACGGTCTGTTTATTTTTGTGGGATGCCCGAATAAACAGACCAAAATTCCGATTTTTTTTCTCACCTCAGTAGTTCATAAACAGTCCGTAGAAGTATATTTCTCAATAAAAAGTGCTATGTACAAACACAACCATTACAGTTTTATTATAAAAATAAGGGATGTTTGCCACTCCAGTTAATGTTTCATTTAGACAGACAAAATAAATGAATACTTGTATATGCTGATGTACATCATACTTGCACTCTATGATGTAAATATTAGGGCTAAATGTAATAGCCTGCGACTATGGGTTTTTAGTTCCATAAGATATAATTAGGGTATATTATGTATATTATGTATTTTAGACAGTAGATGGCAGGATTACTCTACAGAGGTGTGACACTGCCCCGGCGGGGGAAGTATAATAGCCTGTGACTTGCACCATTGATGTGTTCCCGGCAAATCTGTCCGATGTTTTAAAGTGGCAAACATTTAACTGGCTTTACCGTGATTAAATCTTTTGGAACTAAAAACCTATAAAATGACTGAACCTTCAAGATATTCTTTGGGATTTCTCTGGTGGATGATAAAGCATCGTGCCCCAGACTCATCAGTTTTAGTACTTTTCAACCCAGGAGCTGAAGACTTGATGGTATTTTTCACGTGGATTCAGAACTGTGTTATTTGTAGCTGAGAAACATTTTATATTATTATTAAATATTTTTTTTTTACATATTTTGTGTCATCTTATAATTGATTCTGTTGTAGTAATACAGGATTGTAATCTTGGTAGCCTGTTTTATCCATTATATCTGGCTTTGTAAACAGATGCATGAGTCTGGACAATGCACAGAGCTTTGTGCCAGATATTTTAATAGAAGCACGGGAAAGCAAAAACCATTAAAACTGTATATAAAAATTATGGGGGTCATTCCGAGTTATTCGCTCGCTAGCAACTTTTTGCAGCCCTGCGATCAGATAGTCGCCGCCTATGGGGGAGTGTATTTTCGCTTTGCAAGTGTGCGAACGCTTTTGCAGCCGACACCACAAAAAAAGTTTTTTGCAGTTTCTGAGTAGCTCTGCACTTACTCAGCCGCTGCGATCACTTCAGTCTTTTTGGGACGGAAATTGACGTCAGACACCCGCCCTGCAAACGCTTGGACACGCCTGCCTTTTTCCAAACACTCCCAGAAAACGGTCAGTTGACACCCATAAACACCCTCTTTCTGTCAATCACCTTGCGATCGGCTGTGCGAATGGATTCTTCGTTAAATCCATCGCACAGCACTGATCCTCTTTGTACCCATACGACGCGGTGCATACGCATGCGCAAGATTTAACCTGATCGCAGTGCTGCAAAAAGTTGCTAGCGAGCGACCAACTCGGAATGACCCCCATATACAAATCCACATTTGGAAGGATAAAGAGCATTTAAAGCTAGATTCAAATAGACTAATCACACATTAAAACATGCTTAATGGAATAAAAATTGAAATTTTCTCAAAAGAGCAACAAAATGATGGGTTAGTGAAAAGAAAACAGGCAGGATAGAAGGTTAAAAACCCAAGAGGGTGGATATGTTGGAGGTTCCCTAAATATGTGCAGCTCGCCACCGAGCCCGCAACATGGCGAGCGCAGCAAGCCCGCAAGGGGCTTCGTTGCCCTCGCCGCCGCCGGCATTCTAATCCCAGAGATCCCGGCGTCGGTATGGTGACTGGCGGGATCACAAGCGTCGGTCACCCATACTCAACCCGAAAATATATACTCTATTGTACTGTAGAAATAAATATATTTTGGTGTGGGGGTAGGGTTACTTGATCTTTCGGGAATTAATAATAGATTACTCATCAGTGCTGATGGTTTACATCCAAAATTATTAAGTGTTCTGCCTGCAGCGCTAGTAAAAAAAACTTTTTAATCAATAATTGTTAACAGGTAGTGTATAATTCCAGATGCCCGAGGAATGCAGGTCCGGAACCCCCTCCTCACCTTCTTATTTCCTGGGAGAGTGGCGCTTGACTATAACGTCACCTTACAGTTTTTATGACCTGTCCGAAAGGCAAAACATAAATCAACATAAAAATAAACACCAACTCCTCTGCAGGGGTTCACGCTTTGAGCAATTTGAAGATACAACCGGTTTTATTGATAAGTGTAAATAGTTACAGGGAACCTATTTCCTGCAAGAAGGTATCTCCATGACGCTAAAGCTAATCACGTCGCCAAAAGTTCCTTGTCCCTGATGGTATAGTCTTCATCAGCAGGACAAAACGTTTTGGAATAGAAACCGCAGGAGTTTCTCTTACAAAAGAGGCGCCTACTTCCAAATAGGTGAAGTCTGGTGGTTTCAAAGCAGGTGCTGAAATAAAAGCCTTTTTTTTTTAAATGCTTGAACGACTTCCTCAGGCCAAATGTTAGGGTTCAAAACCTTCTTGGTCAGAGAAGTAATATAGGCTGCAGGAACGGTGGAAGCTGCTTAATTAGTCTGGCAACATTTATGAGGTACATGCAAGGGAGGGGTCACAGCAAACAGAAAACAAAAAGGAGGGGGGCATTTTACCCCCAGGTATCCCCCTGCACACTAAATAGTACTTGCAACAATACTTGAAAACGATGTGGTAATAGAAAACAGGATTTTAATACCTACCGGTAAATCCTTTTCTCCTAGTCCGTAGAGGATGCTGGTGTCCACTTCATGACCATGGGGTATAGACGGTTCTGCAGGAGCCATGGGCACTTTTAAGACTTTTCAATGGGTGTGAACTGGCTCCTCCCTCTATGCCCCTCCTCCAGACCTCAGTTATAGGAACTGTGCCCAGGGAGAGGGACATTTCGAGGAAAGGATTTACTTTAAACTAGTGGTGAGATACATACCAGCTCACACCTCAACCATACCGCACAACATGGCATTCAACAGAACACACGCCAACAGGCATGAATCAATTACAGCAACATGATGAAACTAATATAACACAACTTGTGTAACTCTAATAACAAAACTGCAGGTAAAGTACGCACTGGGAGGGGCGCCCAGCATCCTCTATGGACTAGGAGAAAAGGATTTACCGGTAGGTATTAAAATCCTGTTTTCTCATACATCCTAGAGGATGCTGGGGTCCACTTCATGACCATGGGGTTTATACCAAAGCTCCAGTACGGGCGGGAGAGTGCGGATGACCCTGCAGCACCGATTGACCGAACTTGAGGTCTTCTTCAGCCAAGGTGTCACACTTGTAGAATTTTGCAAATGTGTTTGACCCGGACCAAGTAGCTGCTCGGCAAAGTTGTAATGCCGAGACCCCCCCCGGGCAGCCGCCCAGGATGAGCCCACCTTCCTAGTGGAATGGGCCTTCACCGACGTCGGTAATGGCAATCCAGCCATAGTATGAGCGTGCTGAATCGTACTTCTGATCCAACGCGCAATAGTCTGCTTGGAAGCAGGACACCCACTTTCCAAGTGAGAAACTTCAACTCTATCTCTTGTAGAGGCTCAAACCAATCCGATTGAAGGAACTGCAACACCACATTAAGGTCCCATAGTGCCACTGGAGGCACAAATGGAGGCTGGATGTGCAGAACCCCTTTCACGAAGGTCTGAACCTCTGGAAGAGAGGCCAATTGTTTTTGGAAAAACACTGACAAGGCCGAAATCTGGACCTTGATTGACCCCAGTCGGAGGCCCGCCTCCACACCAGCCTGCAGAAAATGGAGAAAACGTCCCAACTGAAACTCTTCCATAGGAGCCTTCTTGGATTCACACCAAGACACATATTTTCTCCAAATACGGTGGTAATGTTTCGACGTTACTCCTATCCTGACCTGAATAAGGGTGGGGATGACTTCCTTGGGAATACCCTTTCGTGCTAGGATCCGGCACTCAACAGCCATGCCGTCAAACGTAGCCGCGGCAAGTCTTAATACATGCACGGCCCCTGCTGCAGCAGGTCCTCGCAAAGAGGGATAGGGCGAGGATCTTCTATGAGCAATTCCTGAACCGCGAATCTCAGATAATCCTGGTGAGGAGGATAAATGGGAACATGCAGGTAAGCATCCTTTATGTCTACAGACACCATGTAGTCCCCCTCCTCCAGACTGGAAATCACTGCCCTCAATGATTCCATTTTGAACTTGAATCGTTTCAAGTAGAGATTCAGATTTTTTAGGTTTAGGATCGGTCTGACCGAGCCGTCCGGCTTCGGAACTACAAAAAGGCTTGAATAAAACCCCTCCCCTTGTTGTGACAAAGACACCAGGACTATGACCTGATCCTGACATGATTTTTGGATTGCCGCTGTTACTGCTTCCTTTTCTGGAAGAGAAGCTGGCAAGGTCGATTTGAAAAATCGGCATGGGGGAACGTCTTGAAACTCCAGCTTGTATCTCTGGGACACTATTTGCAACACCCAGGGATCCAGGCCAGACAGAATCCAACCTTGGCTGAACAGTTTGAGACGTGCCCCCACCCGAGCGGCCTCCCACAAAGGAGCCCCAGCGTCATGCTGAAGATTTGGCAGAAGTAGGGGTAGACTTCTACTCCTGGGAACCTGAAGCCGCTGTGGACTTCTTTCCCTTTCCCCTTCCCCTACCTGCAAAGAAGGGGGAACCTCTCACTTTTTTGTATTTATTGGGCCGAAAGGACTGCATGTGTGGGTGATATGTCTTTTTTGCCGGTGCAGGCGCAGAGAGCAAAAATGTAGACTTACCTGCGGTAGCCACCGAGATTAACGCATCCAGTCCATCGCCAAATAAGGCCTCACCTTTATATGGGAGAGCCTCCATATTTCTTTTGGAATCTGCATCCGCATTCCACTGGCGAATCCACAACGCCTGCCGAGCCGATACTGCCATGGTAGCGGCTTGTGAACACAAGAGTCCAATATCTTTCATCGCTTCTAGCATGTATGCGGCAGCGTCTTTGATATTCCCTAACTTAAGGAGTATCTCATCTTTATCAATCGTGTCAATTTCTGATGACACGCTTTCTGACCATTTTTCAATAGCGCGACTCACCCACACGCAAGCAATTGTGGGCCTGAGCAGCGTACCATTGGCAACATAAATGGATTTCAATGTAGTTTCCATCTTTCGGTCTGCCGGCCCTTTTAGTGAAGCCGTGCCAGGTGCAGGGAGAATTACCTTCTTTGTGAACCTGGACAGTGCACTGTCTAACACAGAGGGTGACTCCCATTTTTTCCTGTCCTCCTCCGGGAAAGGATAAGCTATCTGAATGCTCTTGGGAATACAAAATTTCTTTTCGGGATTCACCAACATCCCTTCAAAAAGAGTATTAAGCTCGTGGGAAGGAGGGAAAGTGACCTTAGATTTCTCTTCTATATAGAAATAAGCCTTCTCCTGAGGTACAGGAGTGGCTTCCATGACTTCCAAAACTTCCCTTATAGCTACAATCATATATTGTATATTTTTTGCCAATTTATGATCTATTTCTCTGGAGTCACTATCGTCGACACAAGAATCAGTGTCCGTGTCGGTATCAGTATTCACAATATTCGCAAATGGTCTTTTATGTGACCCAGAGGGGTCGCCTGCGGATGGAAGAACAGAGCCCTGAAAAATCACATCCTCCACAGATTTTCTCCAGCACTCAGCATGAGATTCAGACTTATCTAATCTCATATTGATATGATGCATACTATCACGTATTTCTTTCACCCATGCAGGCTCTTGGTGTGCTGGCAGCGCCACCACATTACACTTCTGTGTCCCTAAAATGGTTTCCTCCAGGGAGGAACTCCCTGTCTCTGACATGTCTTACACACGTGTACAACACACACAGAGACACACTGGGACTTATAGGGGACAGACCCACAGTAAAATCTGTCAGAGGGACACAGTTTAGGAGCAGCCAGTTCACAACCCCAGCGCCAGCATCTAATGCCTGTGAACACAGAATGCCCACTGACATGCAGCGCTTTTTACACAGTAAAACACACTTGTAAAGCACAAAATTCGCTTGTGCCCCCCCCCCCCCCCCCTGTTTTTGCACCCTGATACTTGTAGTCAGAAGTGAAGGAGGACCAGCGATGTCTCTGCAGCCTGAGGAGAGAGAAAATGGCGCTGAGCAGGGTGCTGGCTGCCTGAGGAAGAACCTCCGCCCCCACAATGGCGCGTTTTTACCTCAGAAACTTTTCTTGATATTTATACTGGCGGGGGTAGGGCTGTGCCTGGGCATCTTATGCCCCCTTTTTGCCAGTTTATAGAGGTGTTTTTGCTGCCCAGGGCGCCCCCCCCTGTGCCCTGCACCCTGCAGTGCCTGTGTGGGCAGCAATGGCGCGCTGCGCTCCCGCCAGCCGCGCTGTACCTCAGCCGTCACTTTTCTTGATAGAAGATCTGTCTTCTTCTACTCACCTGTCTTCTGACTTCTGGCTCTGTGAGGGGGGTGACGGCGTGTTGTGGGAGTGAGCATCTAGACACGGCTAGCGTTCAGTTCCCTTCAGGAGCTAATGGTGTCCTGTCAGCCAGAAGCAGAGCCATGAAACTCTTCAGGAAGTTGATTCCTACTTCTGCCCCCTCAGTCCCACGAAGCAGTGAGACTGTTGCCAGCAGTTCTCCCTGAAAATAAAAAACCTAACATAAGTCTTTTCAGAGAAGCTCAGTAGAGCTTCCCTGGAGTGCATCCAGTCTGCCTGGGCACATTTCTAAAACTGAGGTCTGGAGGAGGGGCATAGAGGGAGGAGCCAGTTCACAGCCATTAAAAAGTCTTAAGAGTGCCCATGGCTCCTGCGGAACCGTCATGGTCATGAAGTGGACCCCAGCATCCTCTAGGACGTATGAGAAATTCAGATATACTTGTTGCATGCATTTGCAAATACATGGTAAGTTGCCAGGCCCCTTCACGGATTCTCAGATTACTGGCAGTCCCTACACTGCATGATAACAGTACCCACTTAAGGGGGGTACTCACGGAGCGACATTCTAAGCAATCTGACTAGATTGCTTAGAATTTAAGCATTATCGCTTCGTGTGTACCCCCTACAGCGATAGCGATGCGCAGCCCCGCGCATTGCTATCGCTGGTGCTAGATTGGCCTGCACGCAGGCCAATCTAGTGGGTCGCTCACTTCACCCGCTGGGTGAAATGAGAGGCCCCCCCGTCTCCCCCCGCACGCTCAGCACACATCTCTCCCACATCGGCCCATCTATATGGGCCTTTAGAGTCTATTGTAAGGCCTCATGATAAAGGCACATACAGAAATACAACAAAATTGAGGGTTAGCTTACCTAGGAGCCACCCCTGTGATCTCCACGTAGCACTACAGGAACCAGCATGCCTTCCAAATGCTGATCCCATACAATGCCTCTCACAACTGCAAACACAGTGGACGCTGCTCAATCTGTCTGGCTGCACTTATCAGATGCATGCAAGGGAGGGGTCATAGCAATCAGAATACAAAAGGGAGGGGGCTTTTTCTTCTCAGGTATCCTCCTGCACACTAAATAGTGCTTGAAACAATACTTGAAAACTATATCGTAATAGAAATTCAGAGATATTTGTTGCATGCATTTGCAAATACATGGTATGCTGCCGGGTCCCTTCATAGCTTCTCTGATTACCAACAGTCCCTACACTGCATGATAACAGTACCATGTAATTGTCCATTGTAAGGCCTCATGATAAAGTCCTTATGGTTACACCTCCCCTGCACTTCTGGGTCCCAAAAGAGTCTGGGCCCCGGTACTCAACATCCCCCATCACCCCCCACCAGGGTGCAACCGTCAGGTGTTCCAGAGGAGGGAAGTCTCTCCCAGCAATTGAGAATGGTATGGAGGAAGGTGCAGGGCTTCCTTGAACCATCTCCCAGATTAAGAAATTTGCTGATGAGCGCAGAAGTGTAGTTTCAAGCAGGGCCAGTTCTAGCCCTTTTTGCGGCCCGGGCGAGAAATAGGGGCGTGGCTTCATAAGGGGGGCGTGGTCAGTTACGCCCCCTGTACAGTAGAGTAGCGCCGCTGAAATGCTGTGCGGTGCGCGATGACGTCACCGCGCACCGCACAGCAAAGGTCCACTCCACGAAGGGAAACTAGATGCGTAGCGTCTAGTTTCCTTCGTGGAGAGGACCTTTGCTGTGCGGTGCGCGATGACGTCATCGTGCACCGCACAGTAAAAGGTCCTCTCCACGAAGGGAAACTAGACGCGTAGCATCTAGTTCCCTTCACAGCGGGACCAGCGTCGGACACAGCGGGCAGCGGGGGGCACAGCAGTAGCTGATTTTGCCATGGTGCGGCGCCCTCCGGAAGGCGACGCTCCTGGCAAAAGTCCTGCTTGCCCGAGGCAAGACCCGCTACTGGTTTCAAGCACAAGGTAGGAGATAAGGAGAGCGTCATGCTGAGAGAACTTTTTGCCCAAACTGGGACAAACATACTGACCTCACTTCTAAGAATATACAAGATATCCAATATTTTCCAGCTTAAACCAGTGATTACAGTAGGTCCAGTTCAAGAAGAATAATATTGGGTTCTAAATGGTCCAGAAGGCACTTAATATTTTCTACCCTGGAAAGAGAAGACCCTACATTAAACACACTGCTATTCATGCAGACACAGGACAATTCATTGAGAAAACTGTCGGCATCAGACTCCGTAAGTGGATGGCTACTGTCAAGATTGTAAGCAGAGGCCGGTATATAAACAGAGCCAGATTAAAGTGATCAGATGCTTCTTAGTGTGTTTCTACTGTTTTACATTCGTTGTCTCAACATTGCTTCAATGGTGTCAGGTGCTTAGCACTACTATCAGCTCTCAAATAGCTAGCAGATCTGCCAAGACTGATTACTGCTGTTTTATAAGGCTGTCTGCACCATTGACTCATTGCTACTTAGGAGTCATGCTGTCTAGTAGTATGAAGTCCATTCATTGGTTGAAACTGCTCCTTTTGACTATTCTTGCTTGATGCCGGTCCTGACCTCTGCTTGTTCCTTGTCTGCTGCCAGTACTGATATCAGTTTGTTTTGTTATTCTTGTTTGAGACTTCTATTAGCTGCCTGCCCAATTTTCTCTTACGTCCTAGAGGATGCTGGGGTCCATATTAGTACCATGGGGTATAGATGGGTCCACCAGGAGCCATGGGCACTTTAAGACTTTAATAGTGTGGGCTGGCTCCTCCCTCTATGCCCTTCCTACCAGACTCAGTCTAGAAACTGTGCCTGAGGAGACGGGCAACTTCAAGAGAAGGACTTTACACAGATAGTGACGAGATTCACACCAGCTCACACATACCAGGCAAACAAAGCTAACCAGCTTGAAAACTCAGCAACTGCTGAACAAGAATACTTAACCAAGTAACAAAACAGTACTTAACCAAGAACAAGGCAGTACTGAACCAACTAACCACTGCAGGATCACAAAGCGCTGGGAGGGCGCCCAGCATCCTCTACGGACTATGAGAAAAGGATTTACCGGTAGGTAATTAAAATCCTATTTTCTCTTACGTCCTAGAGGATGCTGGGGTCCACATTAGTACCATGGGGATGTACCAAAGCTCCCAAAACAGGAGGGAGAGCGCGGAGGCTCCTGCAGAACCGATTGACCAAACCGTAGGTCCTCAGTGGCCAAAGTATCGAAATTGTAAAACTTAGCAAACGTGTTCGACCCAGACCAATTAGCCACTCGGCAAAGCTGTAAAACCGAAACACTCCGGGCAGCCGCCCAGGAAGAACCCACTTTACGAGTAGAGTGGGCCTTAACAGATTTTGGACACGGCAACCCTGCCATAGAATATGCATGCTGGAAAGTGATCCTGATCCAGCGAGAGATCATACAGGATAAACAGAGTCCTATTTTCTGTGACGAGCAGTCCTCTTCACATAGATTTTCAGAGCCCTTACAACATCCAAGGACTTTGACGAAATTGAGGAGTCAGTAGCAACTGGCACCACGATAGGTTGGTTGATATGAAAAGCCGACACAACTGCTGACGTGTCCGGAGCTCAGCTCTATCTTCATGGAAGATTAAGTAGGGGCTTTTACAAGATAAAGCCCCAACTCCGACACACGTCTAGCAGAAGCTAAGGCCAACAAAGTGACAGCCTTCCACATGAGAAACTTGACCTCAACCTCCTGTAGAGGCTCAAATCAATCCAATTGGAGGAACTGTAACACCACATTAAGATCCCAGGGTGCCGTAGGCGGCACAAAGGGAGGCTGAATGTGTAGAACCCCTTTCAAGAAAGTATGAACCTCAGGGAGGGAAGCCAATTGTTTCTGGAAGAAAATGGAAACTTCACACCAGGATACATACTTTTTCCAAATGCAATGGTAATGTTTAGACGTTACTCCTTTCCTAGCCTGTATCAGGGTAGGAATAACCTTGTTCGGAATGCCCTTCTGAGCTAATATCTGTCGCCAGGAAGTGACAGAACAGCGATCGCACTCGCGACCGCAAGAAGATTGACAGGAATAGGCCGTCCAGAGGCGTCAACTGACCGATTTCAGAGAGTGTCCGTCCGAACGCAGGCGTGCCCTGCCGTTTCCAGGGAGGGATCCTGACGTCAGCTCCATCCTGGATGATAGCAGCGGCTGAGTAGGTCCTGAGCTGTGCAGAAACTGCACAAACTTTTGTTTGTGCAGCTCTCTGCACAAGCAAGCACAGCCCTGCACAGTGATTTCCCCCTCCCCTGTAGGTGGCGACTACCTGATCGCAGCAGTGCTAAAAGTAGCCTGCTAGCGATCAGGTCGGAATGACCCCCTAAGTTTGAGAACCACTGCTCTATAACCACTAGTAGATCTACATTGACCACTTTCTCTATGTATCTTCTTGTATACATAGCATCTATGCTACTTAATTTCCATAGTTTGAATGTCCGCATCTCCAGTTAGAAGAATTGCCTATTTGTAACCCTTTTACGGCTCTACTCGACTGTCTGGAGTAGTTAAATTGCTGTCGGATAAATTTGCATACAGTAGTCATTATTTTGCACAATCCCTCAGATTTTTCTTTATTACCCTCATTAATTTCAAACCACTTCCCACCCTCTATTCCCTGAAATACGGGATAAAAGATACCACAATGGGGGTAATTCCAAGTTGATCGCAGCAGGAAATTTTGTAGCAGTTGGGCAAAACCATGTGCACTGCAGGTGGGGCAAATATAACATTTGCAGAGAGAGTTAGATTTGGGTGGGTTATTTTGTTTCTGTGCAGGGTAAATACTGGCTGCTTTATTTTTACACTGCAATTTAGATTGCAGATTGAACACACCCCACCCAAATCTAACTCTCTCTGCACATGTTATATCTGCCTCCCCTGCAGTGCACATGGTTTTGCCCAACTGCTAAAAAATTTCCTGCTGCGATCAACTTGGAATTACCCCCATTATTTACACACATGAGAACAAAGTAGACTTTGGGCCTAAATCAGATCTGATCGCAGCAGCAAATTTGATAGCTAATGGGCAAAACCATGTGCCTAATTCAGACCTGATAGTAGCCGTGCAAAATTTTGCATGATTACGATCAGCCACCCTGACATGCGGGGGGACGCCCAAAACAGGGCTACGTCTGGCTCTGCCACCCCCTCCCCGCCCAGGTACAAAAGCATCACACGGCGGAGATGCTTTTGTACCTGAAGAGTAGCTCCCTACCAGCGCAGCTCCTGCGCGCTGTCAGGGAGCTACTCGTTGCTCTTTGGGTCGCAGCGGCTGCTTGTGATGTCACGCAGCCGCCGCGGCCTGTCCCCCGCACAGTCCGGGCACGCATGCATTGCCCAGACCACGCCCCCAGAATTGCAGCCCAACGCCGCCAGCCCGCCCAGCGACCACCTCTGCCTGTCAATCAGGCAGAGGCAATCACTGGGCTGAGATGCCGATAGCATCTCTGGCATGCACCTGCGCACTGTGGCGCCTGCGCAGTTCAGACATGTTCGCCCGCTGTGCGAAAACACACAGCAGCGATCAGGTCTGAATTAGCCCCCATGTGCTGCGCAGGTGGGGCAGATATAACATGTGCAGAAAGAGTTAGATTTGGGTGGGGTGTGTTCAAACTGAAATCTAAATTGCAGTGTAAAAATAGGATTTTAAATACCTACCAGTAAATCCTTTTCTCGTAGTCCATAGAGGATACTGGGGTTCACATTAGTACCATGGGGTATAGACAGGTCCACTAGGAGCCATTGGCCCTTTAAGAGTTTAATAGTGTAGGCTGGCTCCTCCCTCTATGCCCCTCCTACCAGACTCAGTCTAGAAACTGTGCCCGTGGAGTCGGACAAACTTCGAGAAAAGGATATATACAGTGGTGAGATTTGAACCAGCACACACACAACAAAAGGAAAGCCATGCTAACCTAACTTGAACATGAACAGCAACAGTTGAACCCAGTGGCAAACGCTGGATTTGCATGGGGGGGGGTTTCCAGAACTGGGCGGAGCCAATCACGGGGGTGGGGACTGAGGTGACCCAGTATATGTTGGGTCCGTAAAACTAGTGTGTCTGTGTGTGTGTGTATAGATATATATATATATATATATATATATCTACACACACATATATATATATATATATATATATATATATACATACACACATACATATACAAATATACATAGCATATTAAACATGCATACATATATATATATATATATGTACACACACATACAGTACACATATATATACACGTGTATATATATATATCATATGTGTGTGTGTTTATATGTATGTATGTATAAACATGTGTATATACTGTATCTATGCACATGGATATATATGTACTATAATTAAAATAAAGTAAACTTTTATTGCACTTACAAGTGCCACCAGCCAGGAAGACAGCAGGCTACAGAGGACGCTAGACAGCCATTAATAATACTCATGCAGCTAAAAAAAAAAAAAAAAAATTTTTTTTTTTAGTGGAGGGGGGTTTCTGGGTGCTCGGAAACCCCCCCTGGGTGCACCACTGGAACCAAATACTTAACCAAGTAACGAAGCAGGAAACACGAAGCACTGGCGGGCGCCCAGTATCCTCTACGGACTACGAGAAAAGGATTTACCGGTAGGTATTTAAAATCCTATTTTCTCATACGTCCTAGAGGATGCTGGGGACTCCAAAAGGACCATGGGGTATAGACGGATCCGCAGGAGCTTGGGCACACTATAAAGACTTAAACTGGGTGTGAACTGGCTCCTCCCTCTATGCCCCTCCTCCAGACCTCAGTTAGACTTTGTGCCCAGGAGTGATGGGTCACACACTAGGGAAGCTCTCCTGAGTTTCTCTAAAAGACTTTATGTTAGGTTTTTTATTTTCAGGTAGACCTGCTGGCTACAGGCTCCCTGCAGCGTGGGAGTGAGGGGAGAGAAGCAGACCTACTTCTTCTTAGTTTAAGGGCTCTGCTTCTCGGCTACTGGACACCATTAGCTCCAGAGGGTTCGATCACTTGGTGCGCCTAGCTGCTTGTTCCCGAAGCCACGCCGTCACCCCCCTCACAGAAGCCAGAAGAAAGAAGCCGGGTGAGTATGTGAAGAACAGAAGACTTCAGGACGGCAGAAGACTTCAGTAACAGAGGCAAGCGTAGCGGTAGCGCTGCGCTCCATGCTCCCACACTATGGCACGCACAGGGAGCAGGGCGCTGGGGTGGGGGGGCTCTGGTCAGCAAATTACTGATGTTCTTATGAGGCTGGCTTTAGAGGCTTTCTCGGTGCCTCAGCACCGTGTCCCATACCCCCGCCAGCATAGCGCATCACCAGGGACTCCCGCGCCGATGGGAGGGGGCGCCCTGAGCGGCATGTTTTACACTTATGCAGGGTGTAGATGCTAGTTGGAAGGGTAGCCGTGTCCCGTCCCCCGCCGGCAGGAAGCAGCTTACTCCCGCGCCGAAGGCTCACTCGGGTGCAGGGCACGAGGGAGGGGGGGGTGCCCTGGGCAGCATGTTTTCAACTTGTTTGGGGTGTATAACCAGTGTCCCGTCCCCCCCCGGCATGGAGCAGCACTGCGCGCCACTTACTCTCGCGCCGATGGATTACAAGGGTGCAGGGCGCGAAGGGGGGGCGCCCTGGGCGGTATCGTGAGCACTGTTTAACACTATGGACCTTATATGCAGTGTGCAGACACTGTATAGTGTCCCCCGCTGGTAAGGAGAAGTTATACTTTTAGCGGGCTGAAGCGCCAACGGCTTCCGAGGGTGCGGGGCGCAGGGGGGGCGCCCTGGGCTGAGTTATATATATATATATATATATATAGGGATATATACAGGGGGTTACTCCCTGTATATAGGTTCCCCCGGCTCAATATAGGGTTATGTATATTTATGTTTGATAGGGCTTAAGCGCGCCGGGAAGGGGCGGAGCTTAGCCCTCACAGAGGAGTCAGCGCCATTTTCCTCAGATCCCCACCAGGACTTGCTGTGTAGTAAGAAGGAGGGGGGGCACAGTGGCCCTCATTCCGAGTTGTTCGCTCGCAAGTGAATTTTAGCAGATTTGCTCATGCTAAGCCGCCGCCTACTGGGAGTGAATCTTAGCATCTTAAAATTGCAAACGATGTATTCGCAATATTGCGATTACACACCTCGTAGCAGTTTCTGAGTAGCTTCAGACTTACTTGGCATCTGCGATCAGTTCAGTGCTTGTTGTTCCTGGTTTGACGTCACAAACACTCCCAGCGTTCGCCCAGACACTCCCCCGTTTCTCCAGCCACTCCTGCGTTTTTCCCAGAAACGGCAGCGTTTTTTCCCACACGCCCATAAAACGGCCTGTTTCCGCCCAGTAACACCCATTTCCTGTCAATCACATTACGATCGCCAGACCGATGAAAAAGCCGTGAGTAAAATTCCTAACTGCATAGCAAATTTACTTGGCGCAGTCGCAGTGCGGACATTGCGCATGCGCATTAAGCGGAAAATCGCTGCGATGCGAAGATTTTTACGGAGCGAACAACTCGGAATGAGGGCCAGTGTTTTTAATGCTATATGGGTGTCATATAGCATTATGATTGATAATGGACGCATAATCCTTGTTGTAATACATAAATTCACGGTTTCCCTGTTTGTTACCCACTATCGGTTAGTCGACATATGTCGACAGAGGTGAGGGCTTTGTCACAAGCTGCTGTGGGGATAACTGTCGGCTTCGCCGGCGCATGGCAGTACTTTATTCGGAAAATTAAGTATTAGCAGGTTGGTGTTTGTGTGCTTAAAAAAGTGAACACGCTAGGGGAGACACAGTTGTTGGTGAATGCCCTGTCGGCATCAACGGTACTTCCTGGGTAAAAAAATGAAAAATAAATTAATTATCAGGCTGTTATTGCCTTGTACCTGTATATATGTATTTATAGGTATATGTGGGGGGAGTGTTATCAAAATTGTATTTGTATGCTTCCCTCAGACCCCTCGGGGTTCCAAGATTATTTTTAATTTTTACCCGCTTGCTGTTCCTTGCTGTCGACATTTACTTAGTTTCTGTCGACCATAACGTTCCTGGTAGATCCACTTCGGGGGCATGTCAGTACATGGCCATACACATTCACAACACATTACTGTCACTAGGGACCTGACAGGTCTGGACAATCCACTTGCGTATAGGTTATATCTATATGTATTTATATGTAGATATAGGTTTATATATGCACGGTTAGGATATGTGTGTTTTATTGTGTATTACATGATGTATATCCATGAATGCTGAGATAATGTTTTTCTTATCATGTGCTGGTCGCTCTGTTGATTAAGCTCTAGATTGGCCGTGACGAGTTGGGTTTCGATCCTCTCAAGGAGTCCGAATATTATTCTCTTCCCGATGTGGAGAGAACATTATGACAGTCAACTCCTGGTCGACGCAGAGCCCGGTCGGAAAGGGATCATACCCAGGAAGCTAAGGGATATTTTATTTCTATACTTTGACCTTATTTGCACTGTATGCACTTGAGGGTGTTGTATTAGGGTAGGCATCCGATAGAATTGCCCTACCCGGAGTGGGTAAGCTTGCCTATGTTGATTCTACCCTTTACAATTGCAGCAGGCTGCCACGTGACAGCAGGATCTCAGAGAGATACTGGGGGGAGGTATTCAGCTGTTTGGTAAGGCCTCTGTTCAGTCAATTTTGGCGGATACCACTGGTAAGTCTGACTTCGTGAGTTAGCCTCCTTCACAACGGTTGGTGACGCATTCTTTTGTGGGATGCAGTCGTTTTAACCGGTTCGATGCCGTTCTTTTTTTTTTTTCCTTTTCTGTGCAGACTGTGGAAGGTAAAAAGGTAAGAGTTCTGCAGCCTTGTTAGGTTCGCAGAAGTGGATGTTGTTTTCTGTTTCCTACACATCCACCTCTTGTCGCTGAGTCTGTCGGGCTGGTCCCCACTCCGGTGGGCACTCGTCTACTAATTTTCAGTTGGTTCAGGAATAGAGTAAGACCTGTGGGTTTTTATAGAATCCAAGGGGGAACATTCTGAGTAACGGTTGTTTCCCCTTACTGTTTTTCTAATAGATCTTGCCGTTCCACTCTGGAAGCGGAGATAGTACGCGACGCCATACAGAGGTGCGTCAGCATCAGGACATTGTCCGGTTGTCCCTGTATACAGGTGCAAATCGTTGTTTCTCTCTGACTGTTCTTCGACACAGTTGGCTGTTGTTTCCAACGACACTGATGTCGGAGGTGGGTTTCAGAGTAGATAATGACCGGTTACGGTTCGGTGTTTTTCCTGTTAAAAGAGGTCTGAAGATCCAGAGTTGGATCAGCTTTGCTGTGACACTTCATCAATGTGTTCCGTTACTAAAACAGTTGGGTGCGGCCTGAGAGGCCTTTTTTGGTGAGCAGGTCTAATGCCAGAGTGGCTTTCAGGAGACCAGTTGGGAATGTGGTCCAGGTCTCACCTGCTCATGCACCAGAATATAATCTTAACGGCCAGGACACCGCTCCAGTGGTGTCTGCTCGGTTCCCTCCTTCTAGAGGGATGAAGGTTCGGGTTCCAGGTGTAGATCCTGGTGTCCGTGCATACAGATCTCCGAGGCTGGGGAGCAGTTCTTGTAAGGGACGTATTTCCAGGGGATGAGGTCAAGTTGGAAAGCTTCTCTGCAATAGCCTTTCTTGAATTAAGAGTTAGTTTCGACGAACGTATTGTTCGTGTTCTGCCCGTGTTCGTTCTGCCAGACGACTTGTCGGCAGTTGCGTAAGTAAGCCGCTATCGCGGAACAAGGAGAAAAGCGGCAATGGCAGAAGATGCACAGTTTTGCCGTTGGGTGGAGAGTCTGGTAATCGCTATATTAGCGGTCTTCGTTCCGGAGGTAAACGACTGAAAAAATAGATTTCCTCTGCTGGCGCGTTCTCCATACGGGAGAAATTCAGTCATCGTCGAGAAGTTTTCACAGAAGTGACAAGTTTTTGAGGAATGTCGCAATTGGTCAGGTGGGCGTCTCGCCTCAACGAGAGGCCTCAGGGATATTGTTCCAGGTCAAGGGACACTCAAGCTATAGCAGTGGACACCCTTGTGACACCGTGGGTGTTTTTAGTCAGTCTATGTGGCCTCTCCGTTTTCACGTTTCTGAAGGTGCTAAGCGTAAGATGAACAAAGGTTCCCGTGTTCCTCTTGGATCCGGTCTAGCCAAGGAGGGTTGGCTATCCAATTTTTTCATGGTTTACTCATAGAAGATTTCTGCCCTCTTCCTCTACGTGAGGAACTGTTACAACAAGATCAGGGCGTGTATCAAGTCTTACTGCGGCTGCGTCTGACGGCGGGGCGGTTTAATGCCATATCCTAAGCCGAACGGGTGTTCCCAGTGAAGTCGTTTCCTCAATTCTTCAGGCTAGGAAAGAACTAACGGCAAAGCGTTACCACCGTAGTTGGCGTAACTATGTGTCTCGGTGTGTATCCAGGAAGGCTCCTATGGAAGACTTTCAGCGAGGTCGTGCTTATCCATACTTTACAAGCCGGTGTGGATGCAAGCCTAATAAGTTTCTTTACAAAAAAAAAAAAAACTTCTCTCTTAGAAAGTGGTCATGCTATTGGCTTTGACGTCGTCCGCAAGGCGGGTGTCAGAAGTGGTGGTTTTGTCTCACAAGAGCCTTGTTTGATCTTTCATGTGGATAGAGAGGAATTGAGAACTAGTTTGATGCCGGTGGTTACTTAGGCATTAGCTGATTCAAATTTTCTCGATCTAGCCAGGGATTTGAATATTTAGCTCGCCAATTGGGCTCAGTTTGGAGAAACAGAGGCTCTGTTTGTCTGGTATGTCCCAGCATGGTTTGAGAGACTGCGTTATGCAGTCTGTTACACGCTGGATCTGTGATGCGATTTGGCATGTTCGTTCTACGGCTGGATTGCCGTCTCCGAAGTCGGTAGAGGCCCATTCTCTTGGGAAGTTGGGCTTTTCTTGGGCGGATGCCCGAGGAGTCTCGGCGGTTCAACTTTGCCGAGCAGATTCTTGGTCGGGTTCAAACGCTTATACTATGCTCTACAAGTTTGATACTCTGACTTTTGGGGACCTTTTGTTTGCTCAATCGGTGCTGCAGAGTCGTCCGCACTCTCCCGCCCGGTCTGGAGCTTTGGTATAAACCCCATGGTCCTTTTGGAGTCCCCAGCATCCTCTAGGACGTATGAGAAAATAGGATTTTAGTACCTACCGGTAAATCTTTTCTCTTAGTCCGTAGAGGATGCTGGGCACCCGTCCCAGTGCGTACTGTGTCTGCAGTTATTGGTTTTGGTTACACCCTGGTGGTGTGTCTTCTCGGTCAGGCGGTTGCTACCATTATTCCTGCCATGGCAAGCGGTGTCTTATTATTGGTTGTGTTGACACACAGTTTGTGTTACATATTCTCTCAGCATGTGGCTGTGTTTTGTGCATGCCGTTGACTGGTATTCTACTGAATGCCACGTTCTACGGTATGTTTGAGGTGTGAGCTGGTATGACACTCACCGTGTTTATAACAATAAATTCTTTCCTCGAAATGTCCATCTCTCCTGAGCACAGTTTTCTAACTGAGGTCTGGAGGAGGGGCATAGAGGGAGGAGCCAGTTCACACCCACTTTAAGTCTTTATAGTGTGCCCAAGCTCCTGCGGATCCGTCTATACCCCATGGTCCTTTTGGAGTCCCCAGCATCCTCTACGGACAAAGAGAAAAGGATTTACCGGTAGGTACTAAAATCCTATTTTTTTTTATTATTGGATACTGCGGTTATCGAGAGTGTGCATACCCACGGTAACACAAAATTGGGAATGAGGTACACAAATCTTTTTACCTCAATAAACCTCACGTCTATTATTTTGCTCCCGGCTCTGAATCACTCCCATTATGCATAAAGAAATTTTAAGTGTGGTAGTTGTGCTTAATACAAAGTTATGTCAAACACAATTTATGTTTTAATCTAAATAAAGCTCATACAAATACACAACAGGCCCGATTTAGACTTGCATGTAAAATTGTCACTGAATGCTCATAATTAAATGTGGGTCTCAGAGTCACCCCAAACAGTAGCCATCACCATTTTCACCATGCGTTTGCAGTAGCCAGTGTCGGGTTGAGGCATGAAGGGCCCACCAGGGGAATGCAGCGGTAGGGGCCATGCCTAAGAGGGTTGGCCGACCACTAAGGAGGACATAACCTGCAGACATCATGGATACTACCATGTGCCTGGGCCCATGTGTGTTAATCCAAACGCTAAATTTGATTGGCAGAAGGGCAGATCTCGGTGTCGTTTCTGTAGAAATCAAGCAACCATGTTCATGCTGTACCAGGTGACTGCCCCTCTAATAGATTAACAATATATAATGCTAGCACAGAGTCTGCAACCTGACATTAGAGGAGTTGGGGCCCAGGGCCGTCTTTTCGTATGGGCTCAATGGGCTCTTGTCCAAGGGCCCCAGGAGTATAAGGGCCCTAGGCTGATAGCTGAGGGTCCCCTCTTTCCAGGGGTACCAGATTTTTGAAAATCGGCCATAGGGAACCAGAGATATCGAACTTCAAAGCAGTGGTCCCCATCCAAGCCTGTTAATTGCTCTTCCCAGCCAGATATCTCAGGTTCTGTATGACTTAAGAGTTTTCTGAGGGTACAGTTCAAAAGCTGGGACTCTCCACTTTCGGTGGACACTGGCAGATTTTCTCTACTATGCCCAGAACCAGAGATATCAGCCTTCAAGCAGCTGGTCCCTGCTCCAGCTCCACACGCCTAATATGCAGTTTTATATATTCATTGGTGGATTGCTCTGGCTCCTGAACTCTGATGCCCAAGTCCCCAGTACCTCCTGACAGGTGAGGCACTCTAATATTTTATCCCATTCAGAGCTGAGAAATCTTTTTCCAGGAACTTGAGATATCTGCAGTCAAGCAAGCTGCTCTCTCACCAGAAAATGATGAATATTAAGCCCACTCCACTATCGACCCCTCCCTTACATATTAAACACCCCATACCACCCTGAAAGTCATGTACCGAGGCCCCTTCATTCATCCCAATGCCACCTTCTACAGTTTAGTGTTCTCCCTCCCTCCCCATCTGTGCAGTAAAGCAGTAATTAGCAGAAATTACTGCTCCAGGTTTTATATGCTGAGCAGAAGATAGAACACCCCATACCGCCCGCGGGACATCAAAGCTGCCGCTGATAGCACCCCCCCCTGGAGGATGGGTAGGGGCCCCAGTGCATTGCTGTGCCCAGGGGCCCACACTGCTGTTAAGACGGCCCTGTTGGGGCCCACAGGCAGTGGGGCCCACCGAGGATTTCCCCTGTACCACAGTGGGCCAAGTCCTACCCTGACAGTAGCCATATGCTTGGAGGTGAAGCTGGCCAGATCTCTGCTGATGCTTTTAAGAGCCAGGAATTACAGGCCTGGTCACGGCACATGTATCCTACATGTGAATGCCCAGCCAGTGACACAAACTCAGACGCAAGAGGAGATAATTATGAGTCCTGTCTGCGGACAGAAATAGTGTGCAACGCTGAATCTATATTGCTACATGTAACCGAAGTCATTAGGCTTAGTACACCTACCATCAGCTTGTTCTGGAATTCCCTGAGCATGCCTGTCCGGGCTTTGCCCTGGACCTGAGTTTTCAGTGAGATTCCTCTGACATCACTAAGCACCCATTGATTGCAAATTAGTGTAGATATATAAATCAATGCAAGAGATGGGTGTTGCACCATCCTTCGGTTCCACGTTTACTTGAATTTAAGTAAATAGGTGGCGCATGAGTTGTGAGCAGGTAGAGCGGGCAAAGCAATTAGAAGCTAGTATACACACACACCCACCCACTATATATGACTGTATACATGTTTTCATGTTTATCTACTTTCATTGTACTTAATGATGGAAAGTAGATATAATAGGATTTTAATACCTACCGGTAAATCCTTTTCTCTTAGTCCGTAGAGGATGCTGGGGTCATCATAGAACCATGGGGTATAGACGGGATCCGCAGGAGACATGGGCACTTTAAGACTTTGAAAGGGTGTGAACTGGCTCCTCCCTCTATGCCCCTTCTCCAGACTCCAGCCCAGGGAGACGGACATTTCGAGGAAAGGATTTATTGTTAAACTAAGGTTAGATACATACCAGCTCACACCACAAGTATGCCGCACAACGTGGCATTCAACAGAACACAAGCCAACGGCATGAACACTTACAGCAACATGCTGACAATAACGTAACACAACATGTGTGTAACCACAACTAATAACTGCAGATACAGTACCCACTGGGATGGTCGCCCATCATCCTCTACGGACTAAGAGAAAAGGATTTACCGGTAGGTATTAAAATCCTATTTTCTCATATGTCCTAGAGCATGCTGGGGTCATCATAGAACCATGGGGTTATACCAAAGCTCTAGAACGGGCGGGAGAGTGCGGACAACTCTGCAGCACCGATAGACCAAACTTAAGGTCTTCATCGGCCAAGGTATCAAACTTGTAGAACTTTGCAAAAGTGTTTGACCCCGACCAAGTAGCTGCTCGGCAAAGTTGCAATGCCGAGCCGCCCAGGATGAGCCCACCTTTCTAGTAGAATGGGCTTTTACCGATTCCGGTAACGGCAATCCAGCCGTGGAATGAGCATGCTGAATCGTGTTACAGATCCAGCGTGCAATGGTCTGCTTGGAAGCAGAACACCCAACCTTGTTTGGAGCATACAGGACAAACAGAGCCTCTGTTTTCCTAATCTGAGCCGTTCTGGCGACATAAATCTTCAAAGCTCTGACCACATCCAGAGATTTTGACTCAGCGACGACGTCAGTAGCCACAGGCACCACAATAGGTTGGTTCATGTGGAAAGAGGAAACCACCTTCAGTAGAAATTGTTGACATGTCCTCAATTCAGCTCTATCTTCATGGAAGATCAAATAAGGGCTCTTGTGAGACAAGGCCGCTAACTCAGACACCTGCCTTGCAGATGCCAAGGCCAACAGGATGACCACTTTCCAAGTGAGGAATTTCAACTCCACCTTCCGTAAAGGTTCAAACCAATGTGATTGAGGAACTGCAACACCAAGATCCCATGGTGCCACTGGAGGCACAAATGGAGGTTGGATGTGCAACACGCCTTTCACGAAAGTCTGAACTTCTGGAAGGGAGGCCAATTGTTTCTGAAAGAAAACCGTTAAGGCCGAAATCTGTACCTTAATTGAGCCCAATTTTAGGCCCGCATCCACAACTGCTTGTAGAAAATGGAGAAAACGTCCTAGCCGAAACTCCTCCGTAGGAGCCCCCTTGGATTCACACCAAGAAACATATTTTCTCCAAATACCGTGGTAATGTTTAGTCGTTACCCCTTTTCTGGCCTGAATAAGTGTGGGAATGACTTCACTGGGAATACCCTTACGGGCTAGGATTTTGTGCTCAACCACCATGCCGTCAAACGTAGCCGCGGTAAGTCCTGATACACGCACGGCCCCTGTTGTAACAGGTCCTCACGCAGAGGAAGAGGCCAGGGATCTCCTATGAGTAATTCCTGAAGATCTGGATACCAAGCCCCCCTTGGCCAGTCTGGGACAATGAGGATCGCCCGGATCTTTGTTCTTCTTATGATCTTTAGAACCTTTGAGAGGAAGTGGAGGGAATACATACACCGACTGAAACACCCACGGTGTCACCAGTGCATCCACTGCAATTGCTTGGGGGTCCTTTGACCTGGAACAATATCTCTGAAGCTTCTTGTTGAGACGAGATGCCATTATGTCTACTTGAGGAATTACCCGACTTGTCACCTCTGCAAAGACTTCTTGGTGGAGGCCCCACTCTCCTGGATGGAGATCATGTCTGCTGAGGAAGTCTGCTTCCCAGTTGTCCACTCCTGGAATGAAGATCGCTGACAGAGCGCTTGTATGTTTTTCCGCCCACCGGAAAATCCTTGTGGCTTCTGCCATTGCCGCTCTGCTTTTCGTTCCGCCCTGATGGTTTATGTACGCTACTGCTGTTACATTGTCCGACTGGATCAGTACAGGCAGATCTCGAAGAAGATGTTCCGCTTGCAGAAGGCCGTTGTAAATGGCACTTAACTGCAGAACCTTTATGTGGAGACAAGTTTCCTGACTTGACCATCTTCCTTGGAAGTTTTCTCCCATTGTGACTGCCCCCCAGCCTTGGAGGCTTGCATCCGTGGTCACTAGGATCCAGTCCTGTATTCCGAACCTGCGCCCCTCTAGGAGATGAGAGCTGTGCAGCCACCACAGGAGTGATACCCTGGTCTTGGAAGACAGGATTATCCTCCGGTGCATGTGTAGGTGGGACCCGGACCACTTGTCCAACAGGTCCCACTGGAACACTCTGGCATGGAACCTACCAAACTGAATGGCCTCGTAGGCCGCAACCATCTTCCCCAGCAACCGAATGCAATGATGGATTGACACTCTTGCTGGTTTCAGAATTTGTTTGACCAGACTCTGAAGTTCCAGAGCCTTTTCCACTGGAAGAAAGACGTTCTGTGTCCAAAATCATTCCCAAAAACGACAACCGCGTCGTCGGAATAAACTGTGATTTTGGCAAGTTTAGGTGCCAACCATGTTGCTGAAGAACTGTCAGGGAGAGTGCAACTCTTTGCACCAACTTGTCCCTGGATCTCGCCTTTATCAGGAGATCGTCCAAGTATGGGATAATCATGACTACTTGCTTGCGAAGGAGAACCATCATCTCCGCCATCACTTTGGTGAAAATCCTCGGAGCCATGGACAGACCAAACGGCAACGTTTGAAATTGGTAATGACAATCCTGAATTGCAGACCTCAGGTAAGCCTAATGCGGAGGATAAATGGGAACATGTAAGTAGGCACCCTTTATGTCCACCGACACCATAAAATCTCCTTCCTCCAGACTGGATATCACTGCTCGGAGAGACTCCATCTTGAATTTGAATTTCTTTAGGTAGAAATTTAGGGATTTCAGGTTTAGGATTGGTCTCACTGAGCCGTCCGGCATCGGGACCACAAACAGGCTTGAATAAAAGCCTTCTCCCTGTTGTGACTGGGGAACCCTGACGATTTTGAAATAACTTTTGTATTGCGTCGCAAACTACCTCCCTGTCCGGAAGAGAAGCTGGTAAGGCCGATTTGCAAAAACGGCGAGCGGGAACGTCTTGAAACTCCAGCTTGTACCCTTGGGATATTATTTGTAAAACCCATGGGTCTAGGTCCGAACGAACCCAAAACTGACTGAAGAGTTTGAGATGTGCCCCCACCGGTCCGGACTCTAGCATAGGAGCACCAACGTCATGCGGTGGAATTGGCAGAAGCCTGGGAGGACTTCTGCTCCTGGGAGCCTGACAAGGCTGGTGATCGTTTACCTCTTCCCCTTCCTCTAGTAGCAAGGAAGGAAGAACCTCGGCCCTTTCTGTATTTATTGGGCCAAAAGGACTGCATCTGATAGTGATGCGTTTTCTTTTGTTGTGGAGGAACATAAGGCAAAAAGGATGACTTACCCGCGGTAGCTGTAGATACCAAATCATCAAGGCCGTCACCAAATAAAGCCATACCTTTATATGGTAGAGCAGAGGTTCTCAAACTCGGTCCTCGGGGGCACACACAGTGCATGTTTTGCAGGTCTCCTCACAGAATCGCAAGTGAAATAATTAGCTCCACCTGTGGACCTTTTAAAATGTGTCAGTGAGTAATTAATACACCTGTGCACCTGCTGGGTTACGTGCAAAACATGCACTGTGTGTGCCCCCGAGGACCGAGTTTGAGAACCTCTGTGGTAGAGATTCCATACTGTCCTTGGAATCAGCATCAGCATTCCATTGGTGAATCCACAACGCTTGTCTAGCTGAGACTGCCATGGCATTGGCCTTCGATCCCAAAAGACCAATATCTCTCGCAGCTTCCTTAAGGTATGCTGCAGCGTCATTGATATAACCCAGCGTCAAGAGGACGCTATCCCTATCTAGGGTATCTATTTCAGAAGACAAGTTGTCTGCCCACTTTTCGATAGCACTACTTACCCACGCAGACGCAATGACAGGTCTGAGTAGCGTACCTGTGGTTGCAAAATGGACTTTAACGTAGTTTCTTGTTTACGATCCGCAGGATCCTTATGGGCCGCCATGTCAGGTGACGGGAGAGACACCTTTTTAGACAAACGTGACAGGGCCTTGTCCACGGTGGGGGGTGACTCCCACTTTTCCCTATCCGCTGAGGGAAACGGATAAGCTACCGTAATTCTTTTGGTAATCTGAAACTTTTTGTCAGGAGCTTCCCAGAGTTTTTCAAATAGCGTGTTCAGTTCATGAGAGGGAGGAAACGTCACCTCAGGTTTCCTTACCTTATACATACAGACCCTTTTATCAGGGACAGCCGGGTCCCCAGTTATATGTAATACCTCTTTAACTGCAACAATCATGTACTGAATGCTCTTTGCCAATTTTGGATCTAATCTGGAATTGTTATAGTCGACACTGGAATCAGTGTCCGTGTCGGTATCAGTGTCTGCCAACTGAGCCAGCGTACGTTTCTGTGACCCTGAGGGGACCTGACTTTGCAATAATATATCTTCTACAGATTTTTTCCATGCCTGGGTCTGAGACTCAGACTTATCTAGCCTCTTACTAATAAGAGCAACATTAGCATTCAAGGTGTTCAACACATTTATCCAATCCGGCGTCGGTGGTGCCGACAGGGTCACCCCCGCAGTCGTTTGTGTCCCTAATACAGCCTCCTCCTGGGAAGAGCCTTCAGCCTCAGACATGTCGACACATGTGCACCAGACACCCACAGGCACACCGGGCATATAGGGGACAGACCCACAGTAGAGCCTGCTAGAGAGACACAGAGGGGATGTGCCAGCTCACACCCCAGTGCCCAATCAGCGGTTCTGAAGCGCTGAATAAATGCCTCAGACCTGTAGCGCTCTTAATATAAAGTATATTGCACCAAATTAGCCAGTGCCCCCCCCCCCCCCCGTTTTGCACCCTGATACTTGTCAGTGTGAAGGAAGGACCAGCGTCTCTGCAGCCTGAGAGAAAATGGCGTCGAGTGAGCTGTGAGGACGAAGCTCCGCCCCCTTAATGGCGCGCTTCCGTCCCGCTTCTTCTATTATTATACTGGCGGGGGTTTAGGACAGTGCCTCGGCACTAATGTCCCTCTTTTGCCAGTGTCCACTGCGGATTTATTAGCTGTCCGGAGCGCTCCCTTCCCCCCCGGCGCCCTGCACCCTGTAGTGCTGTGTGTATGTGGGAGCTCAGCACGCAGCGTCCGCGCGCTGTGCGGTACCTCAGAGAATGCCGTCACTGAAGTCTTCTTTTTCTTCAGCTACCCACCTGTCTTCTGACTTCTGGCTCTGTAAGGGGGTGACGGCAGGCTGCGGGAGAGAGCATCTAGGCGTACCCAGTGATCAGCATAACCCTTATGTAAGCAATAACTATATACAAGACTTGCAGAATTTAGTCCGCACTGGGACGGGCGCCCAGCATCCTCTACAGACAAGGAGAAAAAGATTTACCGGTAGGTTTAAAATCTTATTTTCTCTTACGTCCTAGAGGATGCTGGGGACTCCGTAAGGACCATGGGGATTATACCAAAGCTCCAGACCGGGCGGGAGAGTGCGGATGACACTGCAGCACCGATTGAGCAAACATGAGGTCCTCCTCAGCCAAGGTATCAAACTTGTAGAATTTAGCAAAAGTGTTTGAACCCAACCAAGTAGCCGCTCGGCAAAGTTGCAATGCTGAGACACCTCGGGCAGCCGCCCAAGAAGAGCCCACCTTCCTAGTAGAATGGGCCTTTACCGAATTTGGTACCGGCAATCCAGCCGTAGAATGAGCCTGCTGAATCGCGTTACTGATCCAGCGGGCAATAGTCTGCTTAGAAGCAGGGGCGCCAACCTTGTTGGCTGCATACAGGACAAACAGTGCCTGTTTTCCTAACTTGAGCCGTCCTGGCTACATAAACTCTTAAGGCCCTGACTACATCAAGAGACTTGGAATCCTCCAAGTCCCCCGTAGCCACAGGCACCACAATAGGTTGGTTCATATGAAACGATGAAACCACCTTAGGCAGAAATTGAGGACGAGTCCTCAACTCTGCTCTATCCACATGAAAAATCAGGTAGGGGCTTTTGTGAGACAAAGCTGCCAATTCGGACACCCGCCTCGCAGATGCCAAGGCCAACAACATGACCACGTACCAAGTGAGAAATTTCAACTTAACTGTTTGAAAAGGTTCAAACCAGTGTGACTTAAGGAACTGTAACACCACGTTAAGGTCCCATGGTGCCACTGGGGGCACAAAAGGAGGCTGGATGTGCAGCACTCCCTTTACAAAAGTCTGGACTTCTGGGAGAGAAGCCAATTCCTTTTGAAAGAATATAGATAGGCTCCATTAAGGTACAGATTTCGGCCCTAACTTCAGGCCCATATCCACTCCTGTCTGTAGAAAGTGGAGAAAACGGCCCAGGTGGAAATCTTCCGTAGGAGCATTCTTGGCTTCACACCAAGAAACATACTTCCTCCAGATACGGTGATAATGTTTCGCTGTCACCTCCTTCCTAGCCCTTATCAGAGTAGGGATGACTTCCTCCGGAATACCTTTCCCAGCTAGGATTCGGTGTTCAACCGCCATGCCGTCAAACGTAACCGTGGTAAGTCTTGGAACACGCAGGGCCCCTGCTGCAACAGGTCCTCCCTGAGAGGAAGAGGCCATGGATCTTCTGTGAGCATCTCCTGAAGATCTGAATACCAGGCCCTTCGAGGCCAATCTGGAACAACGGGTATTGGGGGTCATTCCAAGTTGTTCGCTCGCAAGCTGCTTTTAGCAGCTTTGCACACGCTAAGCCGCCGCCTACTGGGAGTGAATCTTAGCTTATCAAAATTGCGAACGAAAGATTCGCAATATTGCGAAAAGACTTCTCTGTGCAGTCTCTGAGTAGCTCGAGACTTACTCTGCCAGTGCGATCAGTTCAGTGCTTGTCGTTCCTGGTTTGACGTCACAAACACACCCAGCGTTCGCCCAGACACTCCTCCGATTCTCCAGCCACTCCCGCGTTTTTCCCAGAAATGGTAGCGTTTTTTCACACACTCCCATAAAACGGCTAGTTTCCGCCCAGAAACACCCACTTCCTGTCAATCACATTACGATCACCAGAATGAAGAAAAAACCTCGTAATGCCGTGAGTAAAAAACCTAACTGCATAGCAAATTTACTTGGCGCAGTCGCACTGCAAACATTGCACATGCGCATTAGCGACTAATCGCTCCGTTGCGAGAAAAAAATAACGAACGAACAACTCGGAATGACCCCCATTGTCTGCACTCTTTCTTCTTATGATTCTCAATATTTTGGAGATGAGAGGAAGAGGAGGGAATACATAGACCGACTGAAACACCCATGGTGTCACCAGAGCGTCTACCGCGGGTGTGGTTCGTTTTATCGGCATGCGTTTGTGCGACAATGTTTGGATCGACCACGGTAGTTCGAACAATACAACTCATCGACTGTCTGTATATCGGCAGTAGCTTTAGTTCGACATGTATTTGTTCGACCATAACAAATGATCGTCAGCTACTTTATCGAATAGTTTAGTTAGACATAACATACTGTTCGACATAATATAAATAGACATGGATTAAGATCGACAGTAGTTTGTTCGACAACAGCGTTAGACCGACAGTAACTAGTTCGACATTAAATAGGCCGACTGCCATTAGTTCGAACATCTTTTAGTTCGAAATTTGTTTTGTCGACCGTTACTAAATCGACCGCAAATTTGGTAGACAAAACTTAGATCGACACTTAAAAGGCTCGACAGGTAATATGTCGACATATACAAAATCGACAAAACAAAGGTCGACAAAACTTAGATCGACACTTAAAAGGCTCGACATGTAATAGGTCGACATATACAAGATCGACAAAACTTCGATCGACCAAACTTAGATCGACACTTAAAATTGTCCACAGATAATAGGTCGACATACACAAGGTCTGCCATCCCCCCTAGTCACCCCGCTGCCCGTCTACATTTACACGCCTAGCTATACACCCCACTGCCTTACGCGCTCCATGTTTCCCCGTGGCACTACAAGTAACACAACGCCCTGGAACTGCTCACCGCTCTGGTATCACAGTCACACCCTTCAAGAAACACCCCACCCATGTCTGCCAGCACACCTGGGCACCCTGCTGCACATCTGCAACGCTGCCACCCTCCCCCCCGCTATTCCCCACGATACCCGTGCAAAGTTAGACGCCGCCGCCACCCCCCCTAGTCACCCCGCTGCCCGTCTACATTTACACGCCTAGCTATACACCCCACTGCCTTGCGCGCTCCATGTTTCCCCGTGGCACTACAAGTAACACAACGCCCTGGCACTGCTCACCGCTCTGGTATCACAGTCACACCCTTCAAGAAACACCCCACCCATGTCTGCCAACACACCTGGGCACCCTGCTGCACATCTGCAACGCTGACACCCTCCACCCCCCCCGCTATTCCCCACGATACCCGTGCAAAGTTAGACGCCGCCTCCACCCCCCCTAGTCACCCCGCTGCCCCTCTACATTTACACGCCTAGCTATACACCCCACTGCCTTACGCGCTCCATGTTTCCCCATGGCACTACAAGTAACACAACGACCTGGCACTGCTCCCCGCTCTGGTAGCACAGTCACACCCTTCAAGAAACACCTTACCCATGTCTGCCAGCACACCTGGGCACCCTGCTGCACGTCTGCAACGCTGACACCCTCCACCCCCCCCCCCCCGCTATTCCCCACGATACCCGTGCAAAGTTAGACGCCGCCGCCATCCCCCCTAGTCACCCCGCTGCCCGTCTACATTTACACGCCTAGCCATACACCCCACTGCCTTACGCGCTCCATGTTTCCCCGTGGCACTACAAGTAACACAACGCCCTGGCACTGCTCACTGCTCTGGTATCACAGTCACACCCTTCAAGAAACACCCCACCCATGTCTGCCAGCACACCTGGGCACCCTGCTGCACATCTGCAACGCTGCCACCCCCCCCCCCCCCGCTATTTCCCACGATACCCGTGCACAGTTAGACGCCACCGCCATCCCCCCTAGTCACCCCGCTGCCCGTCTACATTTACACGCCTAGCTATACACCCCACTGCCTTGCGCGCTCCATGTTTCCCCGTGGCACTACAAGTAACACGACGCCCTGGCACTGCTCCCCGCTCTGGTAGCACAGTCACACCCTTCAAGAAACACCCCACCCATGTCTGCCAGCACACCTGGGCACCCTGCTGCACATCTACAACGCTGACACCCTCCACCCCCCCGCTATTCCCCACGATACCCGTGCAAAGTTAGACGCCGCCTCCATCCCCCCTAGTCACCCCGCTGCCCGTCTACATTTACACGCCTAGCTATACACCCCACTGCCTTACGCGCTCCATGTTTCCCCGTGGCACTACAAGTAACACAACGGAATCGGTTACTGTGAATTTGTAAATTGTGATAGCGGGGGGGGGGGGGGGGGGAGGGTGTCAGTGTTGCAGATGTGCAGCAGGGTGCCCAGGTGTGCTGGCAGACATGGGTGGGGTGTTTCTTGAAGGGTGTGACTGTGCTACCAGAGCGGGGAGCAGTGCCAGGGCGTTGTGTTACTTGTAGTGCCACGGGGAAACATGGAGCGCGTAAGGCAGTGGGGTGTATAGCTAGGCGTGTAAATGTAGACGGGCAGCGGGGTGACTAGGGGGGATGGAGGCGGCGTCTAACTTTGCACGGGTATCGTGGGGAATAGTGGGGGGGGGTGGAGGGTGTCAGCGTTGCAGATGTGCAGCAGGGTGCCCAGGTGTGCTGGCAGACATGGGTGGGGTGTTTCTTGAAGGGTGTGACTGTGCTACCAGAGCGGGGAGCAGTGCCAGGGCGTTGTGTTACTTGTAGTGCCACGGGGAAACATGGAGCGCGTAAGGCAGTGGGGTGTATAGCTAGGCGTGTAAATGTAGACGGGCAGCGGGGTGACTAGGGGGGATGGAGGCGGCGTCTAACTTTGCACGGGTATCGTGGGGAATAGCAAGGGGGGGAGGGTGGCAGCGTTGCAGATGTGCAGCAGGGTGCCCAGGTGTGCTGGCAGACATGGATGGGGTGTTTCTTGAAGGGTGTGACTGTGCTACCAGAGCGGGGAGCAGTGCCAGGGCGTTGTGTTACTTGTAGTGCCACGGGGAAACATGGAGCGCGTAAGGCAGTGGGGTGTATAGCTAGGCGTGTAAATGTAGACGGGCAGCGGGGTGACTAGGGGCGATGGAGGCGGCGTCTAACTTTGCACGGGTATCGTGGGGAATAGCGGGGGGGGGGGGGGAGGGTGGCAGCGTTGCAGATGTGCAGCAGGGTGCCCAGGTGTGCTGGCAGACATGGGTGGGGTGTTTCTTGAAGGGTGTGACTGTGATACCAGAGCGGGGAGCAGTGACAGGGCGTTGTGTTACTTGTAGTGCCACGGGGAAACATGGAGCGCGTAAGGCAGTGGGGTGTATAGCTAGGCGTGTAAATGTAGACGGGCAGCGGGGTGACTAGGGGGGATGGAGGCGGCGTCTAACTTTGCACGGGTATCAGATGTGCAGCAGGGTGCCCAGGTGTGCTGGCAGACATGGGTGGGGTGTTTCTTGAAGGGTGTGACTGTGCTACCAGAGCGGGGAGCAGTGCCAGGGCGTTGTGTTACTTGTAGTGCCACGGGGAAACATGGAGCGCGTAAGGCAGTGGGGTGTATAGCTAGGCGTGTAAATGTAGACGGGCAGCGGGGTGACTAGGGGGGATGGAGGCGGCGTCTAACTTTGCACGGGTATCGTGGGGAATAGCGGGGGGTGGGGGGTGGAGGGTGTCAGCGTTGCAGATGTGCAGCAGGGTGCCCAGGTGTGCTGGCAGACATGGGTAAGGTGTTTCTTGAAGGGTGTGACTGTGCTACCAGAGCGGGGAGCAGTGCCAGGGCGTTGTGTTACTTGTAGTGCCACGGGGAAACATGGAGCGCGTAAGGCAGTGGGGTGTACAGCTAGGCGTGTAAATGTAGACGGGCAGCGGGGTGACTAGGGGGGATGGCGGCGGCGGTGTCTAACTTTGCACGGGTATCGTGGGGAATAGCGGGGGGGGAGGATGTCAGCGTTGCAGATGTGCAGCAGGTCAGGGTATTGTGTAGGTGCTGGATGTAAGGGCTAGGCAGGGATAGCGCTGTAGAGTGTTTTTCTATACTTGGCCTATTTATATGTCGATATATTAACTGTAGTGTCGGTCTATGGTTTGTCGATCTTCAGTAAGTCGATGTATTTGTTTGTCAAACAATTACTTGTCGGTCTATGGTTTGTCGATCTTCAGTAAGTCGATGTATTTGTTTGTCGAACAATTACATGTCGATGATTTGTTTGTCGACCTTACGTTGTTTCGCTGTTGTGCGTGATTGATCATCTTTTGTGTCGATGTATTGTTTGCCGAATATACGTATTGTCGATGTTCGGGGTTTGTCGATGTAATGTGTGTCGATGTTGGTGTGATGTCGATCTTGTGTTTGTCGATGTTCGATCACTGTCGATGTAGGTGTTGTCTATGTTGCGTGGTCGATGTTAGCGTTGTCGAACAAGCGGGTGCCGATCCATCGACCGGATACCGTCTACCGCTACTGCCTGAGGGTCACTTGACCTGGCACAATACCTCCGAAGCTTCTTGTTGAGGCGTGACGCCATCATGTCTATTTGAGGAAGTCCCCAAAGACTTGTTATCTCTGCAAAAACTTCTTGATGAAGTCCCCACTCTCCTGGATGGAGATCGTGTCTGCTGAGGAAGTCTGCTTCCCAGTTGTCCACTCCCGGAATGAAGACTGCTGACAGAGCGCTTAGGTGATTTTCCGCCCAGCGCAGAATCCTTGTGGCTTCTGCCATTGCCACTCTGCTCCTTGTCCCGCCTTGGCGGTTTACATGAGCCACGGCTGTGACGTTGTCTGATTGAATCAGAACCGGTAGGTCGCGAAGAAGATTCTCCGCTTGTCGTAGGCCGTTGTATATGGCCCTTAATTCGAGTATGTTGATGTGTAGACAAGCCTCCTGGCTTGACCATGTTCCCTGAAAATTTCTTCCTTGTGTGACTGCTCCCCATCCTCGGAGTCCGTGGTCACCAGAACCCAGTCTTGAATGCCGAACCTGCGACCCTCTAGAAGATGAGCACTCTGCAGCCACCACAGGAGAGACACCCTGGCCCTGGGGGACAGGCTTATTTTCTGATGAATTTGAAGATGGGACCCGGACCACTTGTCCAGAAAGTCCCACTGAAATGGCCTCGCATGCAACCTGCCGAAGGGGATGGCCTCGTAGGTTGCCACTATTTTTCCCAGTACACGAGTGCATTGATGGACCGACACCCTTTTCGGTTTTAACAGGTCTCTGACCATGTTCTGGAGTTCCTGGGCTTTTTCCATCAGGAGAAAACCCCTCTTTTCTTCCGTGTCCAGAATCATGCCTAAGAAAGATAGCCGAGTCGTTGGAACCAACTGTGACTTTGGTAGATTTAGAATCCAGCCATGTTGCTGCAGCACTCTCAGGGAGAGCGACACGCTTTTCAGCAACTGATCTCTCGATCTCGCTAAAATCAGGAGATCGTCCAAGTACGGGATAATTGTGACTCCCTGCCTGCGCAGGAGCACCATCATTTCCGCCATTACCTTGGTGAAAATCCTCGGGGCCGTGGAAAGCCCAAACGGCAATGTCTGAAACTGGTAATGACAGTCCTGTACAGCGAATCTCAGGTACGCCTGATGAGGGGGATATATGGGGACATGAAGGTATGCATCCTTTATGTCTAGTGACACCATAAAATCCCCCCCTTCCAGGCTGGAGATAACCGCCCGGAGCGATTCCATCTTGAATTTTAACTTTTTCAAGTACAGGTTTAGGGATTTTAGATTTAGAATGGGCCTGACTGAGCCATCCGGTTTCGGAACCACAAATGGGGTTGAATAGTACCCCTTCCCCAGTTGAACTAGGGGAACCTTGACAATCACTTGCTGTTGATACAGCTTTTGAATTGCAGCTAAAACTATCTCCCTCTCTGGGGGAGACGCCGGTAAAGCGGATTTGAAAAATTGGCGCGGAGGCATCTCTTCGAATTCCAGCTTGTATCCTTGGGATACAATTTCCATCGCCCAAGGATCCACGTCTGATTGAACCCAGACGTGGCTGAAGAGACGAAGACGTGCCCCACCGGGGCGGACTCCCTCAGTGGAGCCCCAGCGTCATGCGGTGGATTTAGTAGAAGCCGGGGAGGACTTCTGTTCCTGGTAACTAGCCGTAGCAGACATTCTTTTCCCTCTACCCTTACCTCTGGCGAGGAAGGAAGAGCCCCGACCTCTTCTGGACTTATGCGACCGAAAGGACTGAATCTGATATTGTGGTGTTTTCTTTTGCTGTGGGGGAACATAAGGTAAAAAAATAAGAATTTACTCACCGGTAATTCTATTTCTCGTAGTCCGTAGTGGATGCTGGGAACTCCGTAAGGACCATGGGGAATAGACGGGCTCCGCAGGAGACTGGGCACTCTTAAAAGAAAGATTAGGTACTATATCTGGTGTGCACTGGCTCCTCCCTCTATGCCCCTCCTCCAGACCTCAGTTAGGGAAACTGTGCCCGGAAGAGCTGACATTACTAGGAAAGGATTTGGAATCCAGGGTAAGACTCATACCAGCCACAGCAATCACACTGTACAACTCGTGATAACCATACCCAGTTAACAGTATGAACAACAACTGAGCCTCAGTAATAGATGGCTCATAACAACAACCCTTAAGTTAAGCAATAACTATATACATGTATTGCAGAGAGTCCGCACTTGGGACGGGCGCCCAGCATCCACTACGGACTACGAGAAATAGAATTACCGGTGAGTAAATTCTTATTTTCTCTGACGTCCTAGTGGATGCTGGGAACTCCGTAAGGACCATGGGGATTATACCAAAGCTCCCAAACGGGCGGGAGAGTGCGGATGACTCTGCAGCACCGAATGAGCAAAGGCAAGGTCCTCCTCAGCCAGGGTATCAAACTTGTAGAACTTAGCAAATGTGTTTGAACCCGACCAAGTAGCAGCTCGGCAAAGCTGTAAAGCCGAGACCCCTCGGGCAGCCGCCCAAGAAGAGCCCACCTTCCTTGTGGAATGGGCTTTTACTGATTTAGGATGCGGCAATCCTGCCGCAGAATGAGCTTGCTGAATCGTGTTACAGATCCAGCGCGCAATAGTTTGCTTTGAAGCAGGAGCACCCAGCTTGTTGGGCGCATGCAGGATAAACAGCGAGTCAGTTTTCCTGACTCCAGCCGTCCTGGCTACATAGATTTTCAAAGCCCTTACTACATCTAGTAACTTGGAGTCCTCCAAGTCCCTAGTAGCCGCAGGCACCACAATAGGTTGGTTCAAATGAAATGCTGATACCACCTTAGGGAGAAATTGGGGACGAGTCCTCAATTCTGCCCTGTCCATATGGAAGATCAGATAAGGGCTTTTACACGACAAAGCCGCCAATTCTGACACACGCCTAGCCGAAGCTAAGGCCAATAGCATGACCACTTTCCACGTGAGATATTTTAGCTCCACGGTCTTAAGTGGCTCAAACCAGTGGGATTTCAGGAAATCCAACACAACGTTAAGATCCCAAGGTGCCACTGGAGGCACAAAAGGGGGCTGAATATGCAGCACTCCCTTAACAAACGTCTGAACTTCAGGCAGTGAAGCCAGTTCTTTTTGAAAGAAAATAGATAGGGCCGAAATCTGGACCTTTATGGATCCTAATTTTAGGCCCATAGTCACTCCTGACTGTAGGAAGTGCAGGAATCGACCCAGCTGGAATTCCTCTGTAGGGGCCTTCCTGGCCTCACACCAAGCAACATATTTTCGCCATATACGGTGATAATGTTGTGCTGTCACGTCTTTCCTAGCCTTTATCAGCGTAGGAATCACTTCATCCGGAATGCCCTTTTCCGTTAGGATCCGGCGTTCAACCGCCATGCCGTCAAACGCAGCCGCGGTAAGTCTTGGAACAGACAGGGCCCCTGCTGTAACAGGTCCTGTCTGAGAGGCAGAGGCCATGGGTCCTCTGAGATCATTTCTTGTAGTTCTGGGTACCAAGTTCTTCTTGGCCAATCCGGAACGATGAGTATAGTTCTTACTCCTCTCTTTCTTACAATCCTCAGTACCTTGGGTATGAGAGGAAGAGGAGGGAACACATAAACCGACTGGTACACCCACGGTGTCACTAGTGCGTCCACAGCTATCGCCTGAGGGTCTCTTGACCTGGCGCAATATTTTTTTAGCTTTTTGTTGAGACGGGACGCCATCATGTCTACCTGTGGCCGTTCCCAACGATTTACAATCAGCGTGAAGACTTCTGGATGAAGTCCCCACTCTCCCGGGTGGAGGTCGTGCCTGCTGAGGAAGTCTGCTTCCCAGTTGTCCACTCCCGGAATGAACACTGCTGACAGTGCTAGCACGTGATTCTCCGCCCATCGAAGAATCCTTGTGGCTTCTGCCATCGCCATCCTGCTTCTTGTGCCGCACTGTCGGTTTACATGGGCGACCGCCGTGATGTTGTCTGACTGAATCAGCACCGGTTGGTTTTGAAGCAGGGGTTCTGCTTGACTCAGGGCGTTGTAAATGGCCCTTAGTTCCAGAATATTTATGTGAAGGGAAGTCTCCTGACTTGACCACTGTCCTTGGAAGTTCCTTCCCTGAGTGACTGCCCCCCATCCTCGGAGGCTTGCGTCCGTGGTCACCAGGACCCAGTTCTGTTTGCCGAATCTGCGGCCCTCGAGAAGATGAGCACTCTGCAGCCACCACAGCAGAGACACCCTGGCCCTTGGGGACAGGGTGATCAACCGATGCATCTGAAGATGCGATCCGGACCATTTGTCTAACAGATCCCACTGAAAGATCCTTGCATGGAACCTGCCGAAGGGAATTGCTTCGTAAGAAGCCACCATCTTTCCCAGGACTCGCGTGCAGTGATGCACCGACACCTGTTTTGGTTTCAGGAGGTCCCTGACCAGAGATGACAATTCCTGGGCCTTCTCCACCAGGAGAAACACCTTCTTCTGTTCTGTGTCCAGAATCATGCCCAGGAAGAGCAGACGCGTCGCAGGAATCAGCTGCGACTTTGGGATATTCAGAATCCAGCCGTGCTGTTGCAACACTTCCTGAGAAAGTGCTACGCTGACTAACAACTGCTCTCTGGACCTCGCCTTTATAAGGAGATCGTCCAAGTACAGGATAATTATAACTCCCTTCTTCCGAAGGAGTATCATCATTTCGGCCATTACCTTGGTAAATACCCTCGGTACCGTGGACAGACCAAACGGCAACGTCTGGAATTGGTAATGACAGTCCTGTACCACAAACCTGAGGTACTCCTGGTGAGGTGGGTAAATGGGGACATGCAGATAAGCGTCCTTGATGTCCAGCGACACCATAAAATCCCCCTCTTCCAGGCTTGCAATAACCGCCCTGAGCGATTCCATTTTGAACTTGAACTTCCTTACATAAGTGTTCAAGGATTTTAAATTTAGAATGGGTCTCACGAACCGTCTGGTTTCGGTACCACAAACATTGTGGAATAGTAACCCCGTCCCTGTTGAAGGAGGGGAACCTTGATTATCACCTGCTGAAGGTACAGCTTGTGAATAGCCGCTAGCACTACCTCCTGGCAAGGCTGATTTGAGGTAACGGCAAGGGGGAGTCGCCTCGAACTCCAGCATGTATCCCTGAGATACCACTTGTAGAACCCAGAGATCCACCTGTGAGCGAACCCAGTGGTCGCTGAAGTTCCGGAGACGCGCCCCCACCGCACCTGGCTCCACTTGTGGAGCCCCAGCGTCATGCGGTGGACTTAGTGGAAGCAGGGGAGGATTTTTGTTCCTGGGAACTGGCTGTCTGGTGCAGCTTTTTTCCTCTACCCTTGCCTCTGGGCAGAAAGGATGCGCCTCTGACCCGCTTGCCTTTCTGAGGCCGAAAGGACTGTACTTGATAATACGGTGCTTTCTTAGGCTGTGAGGGAACCTGAGGTAAAAAAGTCGACTTCCCAGCTGTTGCTGTGGATACGAGGTCAGAGAGACTGTCCCCAAACAATTCCTCACCCTTATAAGGCAAAACCTCCATGTGCCTTTTAGAATCAGCATCACCTGTCCACTGCCGAGTCCATAATACTCTCCTGGCAGAAATGGACATTGCATTAATTCTAGATGCCAGCCGGCAAATGTCCCTCTGTGCATCCCTCATATACAAGACGACGTCCTTTATATGCTCTATGGTTAGCAAAATAGCATCCATGTCGAGGGTATCAATGTTGTCTGACAGGGTATCAGACCATGCTGCTGCAGCACTACACATCCATGCTGAAGCAATAGCAGGTCTCAGTATAGTACCTGAGTGTGTATATACAGACTTCAGGATAGCCTCCTGCTTTCTATCTGCAGGCTCCTTTAGGGCGGCCATATCCTGAGACGGCAGTACCACCCTTTTAGATAATCGTGTGAGCGCCTTGTCCACCCTAGGGGATGTCTCCCAGCGTAACCTATCCGTTTGGCGGGAAAGGGTACGCCATCAGTAACCTCTTAGAAATCACTAGTTTCTTATCAGGGGAACACCACGCTTCTTCACACAATTCATTTAATTCATCAGATGGGGGAAAATTCACTGGCTGCTTTTTCTCCCCAAACATAACACCCTTTTTAGTGGTGTCAGAAATGTGCAACACATTTTTCATTACCGTAATCATGCATCGGATGGCCCTTGTGGACTGTACATTTGTCTCATCCTCGTCTACACTGGAGTCAGACTCCGTGTCGACATCTGTGTCTGCCATCTGAGCCAGCGGGCGTTTTTGAGCCCCTGATGGCCTCTGATACGCCTGGGCAGGCGCGGGCTGAGATGCCGGCTGTCCCAAGGATGTTACGTCATCAAACCTTTTATGTAAAGAGTTGACACTGTCGGTTAATACCTTCCACATATCCATCCACTCCGGTGTCAGCCCCGTAGGGGGCGACATCACACTTATCGGCTCCTGCTCCGCCTCCACGTAGCCCTCCTCATCAAACATGTCGACACAGCCGTACCGACACACCACACACACACAGGGAATGCTCTGACTGAGGACAGGACCCCACAAAGTCCTTTGGGGAGACAGAGAGAGAGTATGCCAGCACACACCACAGCGCTATACAACACAGGGATTTTCACTATACTGAGTGATTTTTCCCAATAGCTGCTTATTAACACAAATTGCGCCTAAATTTATGTGCCCCCCCTCTCTTTTTTACCCTTGTTGTACTGGATACTGCAGGGGAGAGCCTGGGGAGCGTCCTTCCAGCGGAGCTGTGAAGAGAAAATGGCGCTGGCTGTGCTGAGGAAGATAGCCCCGCCCCCTCAGCAGCGGGCTTCTCCCGCTTTTTATGTTAATGGCGGGGTTTTTTTCACATATACAGTGTTATACACTGTATTATGTGCTATTTGTGCCAAAAAGGTAAACTAATTGCTGCCCAGGGCGCCCCCCCCCCAGCGCCCTGCACCCAACAGTGACCGGAGTGTCTGGTGTGCTATGGGAGCAATGGCGCACAGCTGCAGTGCTGTGCGCTACCTTAATGAAGACAGGAGTCTTCAGCCGCCGTTTTTCATCTTTATCTTCCATCTTCTGGCTCTGCAAGGGGGACGGCGGCGCGGCTCCGGGAACGGACGATCGAGGTCGGGCCCTGTGTTCGATCCCTCTGGAGCTAATGGTGTCCAGTAGCCTTAGAAGCACAAGCTAGCTGCAAGCAGGTAGGTTTGCTTCTCTCCCCTCAGTCCCTCGTAGCAGTGAGTCTGTTGCCAGCAGATCTCACTGAAAATAAAAAACCTAACAAATACTTTCTTTTCTAGTGAGCTCAGGAGAGCCCACTAGGTGCATCCAGCTCTGGCCGGGCACAGATTCTAACTGAGGTCTGGAGGAGGGGCATAGAGGGAGGAGCCAGTGCACACCAGATATAGTATCCAATCTTTCTTTTAAGAGTGCCCAGTCTCCTGCGGAGCCCGTCTATTCCCCATGGTCCTTACGGAGTTCCCAGCATCCACTAGGACGTCAGAGAAAATAAGAATTTACTCACCGGTAATTCTATTTCTCGTAGTCCGTAGTGGATGCTGGGTACTCCGTAAGGACCATGGGGTATAGACGGGCTCCGCAGGAGACTGGGCACTCTTAAAAGAAAAATTAGGTACTATATCTGGTGTGCACTGGCTCCTCCCTCTATGCCCCTCCTCCAGACCTCAGTTAGAGAAACTGTGCCCGGAAGAGCTGACATTACTAGGAAAGGATTTGGAATCCAGGGTAAGACTCATACCAGCCACACCAATCACACCGTACAACTCGTGATAACTATACCCAGTTAACAGTATGAACAATAACTGAGCCTCTCTCAACAGATGGCTCATACAATAACCCTTTAGTTAAGCAATAACTATATACATGTATTGCAGAGAGTCCGCACTTGGGACGGGCTCCCAGCATCCACTACGGACTACGAGAAATAGAATTACCGGTGAGTAAATTCTTATTTTCTCTGACGTCCTAGTGGATGCTGGGTACTCCGTAAGGACCATGGGGATTATACCAAAGCTCCCAAACGGGCGGGAGAGTGCGGATGACTCTGCAGCACCGAATGAGCAAACTCAAGGTCCTCCTCAGCCAGGGTATCAAACTTGTAGAATTTTGCAAAAGTGTTTGAACCCGACCAAGTAGCAGCTCGGCAAAGTTGTAAAGCCGAGACCCCTCTGGCAGCCGCCCAAGAAGAGCCCACCTTCCTCGTGGAATGGGCTTTTACTAATTTAGGATGCGGCAGTCCAGCCGCAGAATGTGCAAGCTGAATCTTGCTACAGATCCAGCGAGCAATAGTCTGCTTTGAAGCAGGAGCACCCAGCTTGTTGGGTGCATGCAGGATAAATAGCGAGTCAGTTTTTCTGACTCTAGCCGTCCTGGAAACATAAAGTTTCAGGGCCCGGACTACGTCCAGCAACTTGGAATCCTCCAAGTCCCTAGTAGCCGCAGGCACCACAATAGGTTGGTTCAAATGAAACGATGATACCACCTTAGGGAGAAATTGGGGACGAGTCCTCCATTCTGCCCTTTCCATATGGAAGATCAGATATGGGCTTTTATATGACAAAGCCGCCAATTCTGACACACGCCTAGTCCAAGCTAAGGCCAAAAGCATGACCACTTTTTTCCACGTGAGATATTTTAGCTCCACGGTCTTAAGTGGCTCAAACCAGTGGGATTTTAGGAATCCAACACACGTTAAGATCCCAAGGTGCCACTGGAGGCACAAAAGGGGCTGAATATGCAGCACCCCTGTAACAACGTCCGAACTTCAGGCAGTGAAGCCAGTTCTTTTTGAGAGAAAAAAGGGATAGGGCCGAAATCTTGGCCTTTATGGATCCTAATTTTAGGCCCATAGTCACTCCTGACTGTAGGAAGTGCAGGAATCGACCCCCCTGGAATTCCTCTGTAGGGCCTTCCCGGCCACACACCAAGCAACCTATTTTCGCCATATACAGTGAAAAAGTCTTGCTGTCACGTCTTTCCTAGCCTTTATCAGCGTAGGAATAACTGCATCCGGAATGCTCTTTTCCGCTAGGATCCGGCGTTCAACCGCCATGCCGTCCAACGCAGCCGCGGTAAGTCTTGGATCAGACAGGGTCCCTGTTGCAACATGTCCTGACTGAGAGGCAGAGGCCATGGGTCCTCTAAGAGCATTTCTTGCAGTTCCGGGTACCGAGTCCTTCTTGGCCAATCCGGAGCAAAGAATATTGTTCACACTCCTCCGTTTATTACAATTCTCAGCCCTTGGGTCTGAGAGGAAGAGGAGGGAATATATAGACCGACTGGAACACCCACGGTGTTACTAGTTCGACCACAGCTATCGCCTGAGAGTCCCTTGACCCAGCGTAAAACCTTTTTTATCTTTTTATTGAGGTGGGACGCCATGTAGTCCACCTGAGGCAGTTTCCATCAATTTGCAAAACTGCGTGAAGACTTCCTGATGAAGTCACCACTTTCCCGGGTGGAGGTCGTGTCCACTCCCGGAATGAACACTGCTGACAGTGCGCTTACTTGATTCTCCGCCCAGCGAAGAATTCTGGTGGCTTCTACCCTCGCCACCCTGCTCCTTGTGCCGCCCTGGCGGTTTACATGAGCCCCTGCGGTCTGACTGGATCAGAACCGGTTGGTCGCGAAGCAGGAACTCCGCTTGACTTAGGGCGTTGTATATGGCCCTTAGTTCCAGGATATTGATGTGAAGGCAAGTCTGTTGGCTTGACCACAAACCTTGGAATTTTCTTCCCTGTGTAACTGCCCCCCACCCTCGGAGGCTTGCATCCGTGGTCACCAGGACCCAGTCCTGAATGCCGAATCTGCGGCCCTCGAGAAGGTGAGACACCCTGGCCCTGGGGGATAGGGTGATTAACCGATGCATCTGAAGATGTGATCCGGACCACTTGTCCAGTAAGTTCCATTGTCCTTGCATGGAACCAGCCGAAGGGGATGGCCTCGTATGATGCCATCATCCTTCCCAGGACTCGAGTGCAGTGATGCACTGACACCTGTTTTGGTTTTCAATGGATTCCTGACCAGTGTCATGAGCTCCTGAGCTCTCTCTATCGGGAGATAAACCCTCTTCTGGTCTGTGTCTAGGATCATGCCTACGCGAGGCAGGTGAGCTGTAGGAACCAACTGCGACTTCGGAATATATAGAATCCAGTCGTGTTGCCGTTTCACTTCCAGAGAAGGTGATACGCTGTCCAGCAACTGCTCTCTTGATCTCGCTTTTATGAGATCATCCAAGTATGTGATAATAGTGACACCTTGCTTCCGCAGGAGCACCATCATATCCGCCATTACCTTGGTGAAATTGGTAATGACAATCCCGTACCGCAATTCTGAGGTACGCCTGATGAGGTGGATAAATGGGGACACTAAGGTATGCATCCCTTATGTCCCGATTCATTTCAGGCTTGCAATGACCGCTCTTAGCGATTCCATCTTGAACCTGAACCTTTTCAGGTATATGTTCAGGGATTTTAATACAATATGGGTCTAACCGAACCGTCTGGTTTCGGGATTATAACATGGTCGAATAATAACACCCTCTTGTTGAAGGAGGGGACCCTTGACCACCACCTGTTGAAGATACAATTTACAATTGCAGTTAACACTGGCTCCCTCTCTTGGGGGGAAGCCCGCCGGGTCCTCGGTGAGGGGGCATCTTCTCACAGTCCAGCCTGTATCCCTGCGATACAATTTCTATTGCCCAGGGATCTAACAGGGAGTGAACCCACTTGTGGCTGAACTTACGAAGGCGTGTCCCCACCGGGCCTAGCTCCGCCTGTGGAGCCCCAGCGACATGCGGTGGATTTTTGTAGAGGCCGGGGAGGACTTCTGTTCCTGGGGACTAGTTGTGTTGTACAGCTTCTTTCCTCTGCCCCCGGCTCTGACAAGAAAGGACGCACCTCAGACTTTCTTGTTTCTTTATTCGAAAAGCTGCATTTAATAATGTCGTGCTTTCCTAGGCTGTGCAGGAATATAAGGCAAAATATCAGAATTACCAGCTATAGCTGTGGAGACCAGGCCCGAGAACCTTTCTCCACACAATCCTCAGCCTTCCATATGCCTCTTAAGTCGGCATCATCTGTCCAATGTATATTCTACAGGACACGTCAAGCAGAAATCGACATAGCTTTTGTCTCTAGGACCCAGTATACTCATGTCCCTTTGGGCATGCTTTATAATTATATATCTATCACTTAAGACAGCATCTTAACTAGGGTCTCAATCTCAGCTGATAAGGTACCTGTCCACGCTGCCACAGCGCTATAAACCCATGCCGACACAATCGCCGGTCTGGGTAGTATGCTAGAATGTGCACACTATCTGCAGGATCCCTGAGAATAGCTAGTGCAAACAGGACACCCAAGGGGAAGATTCTCAGCACATCCTGGCCCTAGTGGGGAAAGGATACAGCCTGAGAATTCTCTTGTGGGAAGCTGCCGTCTCTTGTCTGGAGATTCCCGCTCTTTTCCTCATGAGAGGAGGGAAATTTACCTCAGCATTCTTCCCCTTAACATGTGTACTCTCGTGTCAGGGACAGATGAGTCATCAGTGATATGCAAATCATCTTTTATTCCAATAATCATATATTGAATATCTTTTAGCCCTCTTGGCTGTAACTTTGCATTATCGTAGTCGACAGTGGAGTTAAACTCCGTGTCGATACTTTGTTATTTTGGATAGTGAACATAGAGAGACTCTGAAGGACTCTGTGACATAGGGACAGACCAGGGTAGATTTCCTTTCTGTTCCCTAACCTTTTGTGCAATAATTTTACCTCAGCACTTACACATATCCAAACAGGTGTCGGCGTTGTCGACGGAGACACCCTCCCACACACATATCCGCTCTATCACCTCCTTAGAGGAGCCTTTTACCTCAGACATGTCGACACACGCATACCGACACACCACACACACAGGGGATGCTCTATTTGAAGACAGTTCCCCCACCAGGCCCTTTGGAGAGACAGAGAGAGAGTATGCCAGCACACACCACAGCGCTATATAATACAGGGATGTACACTATACTGAGTGATTTTTCCCCTATAGCAGCTTATATACACAGTTTTGCGCCTAAATTTATGTGCCCCCCCTCTTTTTTACCCTTTGTGTACCAGGATACTGCAGGGGAGAGCCTAGGGAGCTTCCTTCCAGCTGAGCTGTGAAGAGAAAATGGCGCCGGTGTGCTGAGGAAGAAGGCCCGGCCCCCTCAGCGGCGGGCTTCTGTCCTTTTATGTACTTTAATGGCGGGGGTTAATGCACATATACAGTTTATCAGACTGTATTATGTGCTTTTCGCCAAGTAAGGTAATCTAATTGCTGCCCAGGGCGCCCCCCCCCCAGCGCCCTGCACCCATCAGTGACCGGAGTGTGTGGTGTGCTAAGGGAGCAATGGCGCACAGCTGCAGTGCTGTGCGCTACCTTAATGAAGACCGGAGTCTTCAGCCGCCGATTTTCAACTTCTCTTCGTTCTTCTGGCTCTGCGAGGGGGACGGCGGCGCGGCTCCGGGACCGGACGACCGAGGACTGGGCCTGTGTTCGATCCCTCTGGAGCTAATGGTGTCCAGTAGCCTTAGAAGCCCAAGCTAGCTGCAAGCAGGTAGGTTCGCTTCTCTCCCCTCAGTCCCACGTAGCAGTGTCTGTTGCCAGCAGATCTCACTGAAAATAAAAAAACCTAACAAATACTTTCTTTTCTAGGAAGCTCAGGAGAGCCCCTAGGGTGCATCCAGCTCTGGCCGGGCACAGATACTAACTGAGGTCTGGAGGAGGGGCATAGAGGGAGGAGCCAGTGCACACCAGATATAGTACCTCATTTTTCTTTTAAGAGTGCCCAGTCTCCTGCGGAGCCCGTCTATACCCCATGGTCCTTACGGAGTACCCAGCATCCACTAGGACGTCAGAGAAAGTAGATTTACCCGCGGTAGCTGTGGAAACCAGGTCCGCAAGACCTTCCCCAAATAAAACCTCACCCTTGTAAGGCAAAACTTCCATATGCCTCTTTGAGTCGGCATCACCCGTCCATTGGCGGGTTCACAGGGCTCGCCTAGCAGAAATCGCCATGGCGTTGGCTCTCGAACCTAGCAACCAAACGTCTCTCTGAGCGTCTCTCAAATATAAGACTGCGTCTTTAATATGACCTAAGGTCAATAAAATGGTATCCCTATCTAGGGTATCAATGTCAGCTGACAAGGTATCTGCCCAAGCTGCTACAGCGCTACAAACCCAAGCCGACGCTATTGCCGGTCTGAGCAAGGCACCCGTATGTGTATAAATTGATTTTAAGGTAGTCTCCTGTCTGCGATCAGCAGGATCCTTGAGGGCCGCCGTGTCTGGAGACGGTAGCGCCACCTTTTTGGACAAGTGCGTTAAAGCCTTGTCCACCTTGGGTGAGGATTCCCACCGTAACCTGTCCTGTGCAGGGAAAGGATACGCCATAAGGATTCTCTTGGGAATCTGCAGTTTCTTGTCTGGAGTTTCCCAAGCTTTTTCAAATAACTCATTCATTCAGCTCATGAGATGGGGGAAAGGTTACCTCAGGTTTCTTTTCCTTAAACATGCATACCCTCTTGTCAGGGACAGAGGGGTCATCTGTGATATGCAAAACATCTTTTATTGCAATAATCATATAATGAATACTTTTGGCCACTCTTGGGTGTAACCTCGCATTATCGTAGTCGACACTGGAATCAGAATCCGTGTCGGTATCAGTGTCTGCTACTTGGGACAGTGGACGTTTTTGAGACCCTGCAGGGCCCTGTGACACAGTCAAAGCCATGGATTGACTCCCTGTTTTATCCCTGGACTCTGCTTTGTCCAATCTCTTATGTAATAAAGACACATTTGCATTTAAAACATTCCACATTTCCAACCAATCAGGTGTCGGCGTTGCCGACGGAGACACCACAATCATCTGCTCCACCTCCTCCCTAGATGAGCGTTCCGCTTCAGACATGCCGACACACGCGTACCGATACCCCCACACACTTAGGGATATATCTATATGGAGACAGTCCCCCAATAAGGCCCTTTGGAGAGACAGAGAGAGAGTATGCCAGTACACACCCAGCGCCACCAGACACTGGAATAAAATCCCTGCTAGTACAGCGCTTTTATAGAAATATATATACAATTACACTCACTGCGCCAATTAATGTGCCCCCCCCCCCCGTTTTGCCCTCTGTAACCGTGTTCAGCAGGGGAGAGTCCGGGGAGCCAGCTTCTCTGCCGTGTGCTGTGGAGAAAATGGCGCCGGTGTGCTGAGGAAGAAGGCCCGGCCCCCTCAGCGGCGGGCTTCTGTCCTTTTATGTACTTTAATGGCGGGGGTTAATGCACATATACAGTTTATCAGACTGTATTATGTGCTTTTCGCCAAGTAAGGTAATCTAATTGCTGCCCAGGGCGCCCCCCCCCCAGCGCCCTGCACCCATCAGTGACCGGAGTGTGTGGTGTGCTAAGGGAGCAATGGCGCACAGCTGCAGTGCTGTGCGCTACCTTAATGAAGACCGGAGTCTTCAGCCGCCGATTTTCAACTTCTCTTCGTTCTTCTGGCTCTGCGAGGGGGACGGCGGCGCGGCTCCGGGACCGGACGACCGAGGACTGGGCCTGTGTTCGATCCCTCTGGAGCTAATGGTGTCCAGTAGCCTTAGAAGCCCAAGCTAGCTGCAAGCAGGTAGGTTCGCTTCTCTCCCCTCAGTCCCACGTAGCAGTGTCTGTTGCCAGCAGATCTCACTGAAAATAAAAAAACCTAACAAATACTTTCTTTTCTAGGAAGCTCAGGAGAGCCCCTAGGGTGCATCCAGCTCTGGCCGGGCACAGATACTAACTGAGGTCTGGAGGAGGGGCATAGAGGGAGGAGCCAGTGCACACCAGATATAGTACCTCATTTTTCTTTTAAGAGTGCCCAGTCTCCTGCGGAGCCCGTCTATACCCCATGGTCCTTACGGAGTACCCAGCATCCACTAGGACGTCAGAGAAAGTAGATTTACCCGCGGTAGCTGTGGAAACCAGGTCCGCAAGACCTTCCCCAAATAAAACCTCACCCTTGTAAGGCAAAACTTCCATATGCCTCTTTGAGTCGGCATCACCCGTCCATTGGCGGGTTCACAGGGCTCGCCTAGCAGAAATCGCCATGGCGTTGGCTCTCGAACCTAGCAACCAAACGTCTCTCTGAGCGTCTCTCAAATATAAGACTGCGTCTTTAATATGACCTAAGGTCAATAAAATGGTATCCCTATCTAGGGTATCAATGTCAGCTGACAAGGTATCTGCCCAAGCTGCTACAGCGCTACAAACCCAAGCCGACGCTATTGCCGGTCTGAGCAAGGCACCCGTATGTGTATAAATTGATTTTAAGGTAGTCTCCTGTCTGCGATCAGCAGGATCCTTGAGGGCCGCCGTGTCTGGAGACGGTAGCGCCACCTTTTTGGACAAGTGCGTTAAAGCCTTGTCCACCTTGGGTGAGGATTCCCACCGTAACCTGTCCTGTGCAGGGAAAGGATACGCCATAAGGATTCTCTTGGGAATCTGCAGTTTCTTGTCTGGAGTTTCCCAAGCTTTTTCAAATAACTCATTCATTCAGCTCATGAGATGGGGGAAAGGTTACCTCAGGTTTCTTTTCCTTAAACATGCATACCCTCTTGTCAGGGACAGAGGGGTCATCTGTGATATGCAAAACATCTTTTATTGCAATAATCATATAATGAATACTTTTGGCCACTCTTGGGTGTAACCTCGCATTATCGTAGTCGACACTGGAATCAGAATCCGTGTCGGTATCAGTGTCTGCTACTTGGGACAGTGGACGTTTTTGAGACCCTGCAGGGCCCTGTGACACAGTCAAAGCCATGGATTGACTCCCTGTTTTATCCCTGGACTCTGCTTTGTCCAATCTCTTATGTAATAAAGACACATTTGCATTTAAAACATTCCACATTTCCAACCAATCAGGTGTCGGCGTTGCCGACGGAGACACCACAATCATCTGCTCCACCTCCTCCCTAGATGAGCGTTCCGCTTCAGACATGCCGACACACGCGTACCGATACCCCCACACACTTAGGGATATATCTATATGGAGACAGTCCCCCAATAAGGCCCTTTGGAGAGACAGAGAGAGAGTATGCCAGTACACACCCAGCGCCACCAGACACTGGAATAAAATCCCTGCTAGTACAGCGCTTTTATAGAAATATATATACAATTACACTCACTGCGCCAATTAATGTGCCCCCCCCCCCCCCGTTTTGCCCTCTGTAACCGTGTTCAGTAGGGGAGAGTCCGGGGAGCCAGCTTCTCTGCCGTGTGCTGTGGAGAAAATGGCGCTGGTTAGTGCTGGAGGATCAAGCCCCGCCCCCTCAGCTGCGGGCTTCGGTCCCGCTCAAATTATTTATACTGGCGTTTTTTTTTTAATATACTGCCTCCGCAGTATAGATTCCAAATGCCATTGTCCCTTGAGGTTTATATTGCTGCCCAGGGCACCCCCCCCTGCGCCCTGCACCCTTACAGTGCCCGCTGTGTGTGTATGTGTGGAAGCAATGGCGCGCAGCGTTACCGCTGCGCGTTACCTTAGTGAAGATCTGATGTCTTCTGCCGCCTTTGAAGTCTTCTTTTCTTCTCAATACTCACCCGGCTTCTATCTTCTGGCTCTGTGAGGACGGCGGCGCGGCTCCGGGACGAACGGCGAAGGTGAGACCTGCGTTCCAACCCTCTGGAGCTAATGGTGTCCAGTAGCCTAAGAAGCAGAGCCCTTGAACTCTTAAGAAGTAGGTCTGCTTCTCTCCCCTCAGTCCCACGATGCAGGGAGCCTGTTGCCAGCAATGCTCCCTGAAAATAAAAAACCTAACAAAAGTCTTTTTCAGAGAAACTCACTAGAGCTCCCCTGCAGTGCATCCAGTCTCCTCTGGGCACAGGAACTAACTGAGGTCTGGAGGAGGGGCATAGAGGGAGGAGCCAGTGCACACCCATTCTAAAGTCTTAGAGTGCCCATGTCTACTGCGGAGCCCGTCTATACCCCATGGTCCTTACGGAGTCCCCAGCATCCTCTAGGACGTAAAAGAGAAATATTATATACCATTCCACTATTCACCAGGGCAGTGAATATTATTTTCTCTGTGAATTGCACCTTTTCACCGTCAGTAAAGAAAAGCAGCTGTAAGAACTGCACAAGAATTGGTCACGCATTCTCTCACAGCAAGCTCAGGAAAAGAAATAGCGGTGACGGGAACAGGTTATAGTGGAGTAAGGGCTCGATTCAAAACGCGATCCAACCGCAAAAATCATGCAGGTACATGCGCAGCGCCCGTCCTGTGCCCACATTTTCTGTGGGCGCCTGCATAAAATGCCTCTGCCTGTCAATCAGGGAGGGCGGTCAGAATGCTGGCCGGTCTTGCCCTGCGATGGGCGGCCCCCAGCAATCGTTCACAAGGATTGCAAATTTGCAATCCTTACTGAATCGGGCCCTAAATCCATGCTAGGACCCCTGCATTACGGAGTTTCCAGCACGGTAGCTACAGCATCTGCCTTTATGGAATAACACTAGCTTACGCTCTGGGCAGTGCTCCCCTTCACTGCATTTTTTTTAAATAGTCCAAGCTTATCCATCCACTGATATATTCATGATGTTTAAATCCTCTTCTAAATATCCATGAAAATACTTCAACCTGTACTCCCCCTTCGTAAGTACACATATCACCAAGTATTGTGGCTGAAGCTCTAGCTCCCTGTGCTCTCTGCCCAAGATAAAATTCACCACCTGTGCCAGGGGGTGGTCTTCAGTATGCCGACTGACGGGATCCCGGCGCACAGTATACCGGCTCCGGAATCCCGACAGCCGGCATACCGACACTTATTCTCCCTCGTGGGGATCCACGACTTCCCCCTGGAGGGAGAATAAAATAGCGTGCCCGTAGCGAGCCCGCAAGGGGCTAATTTGCGCTCGCCACACTGTCGGTAAGCCGGCGGTCGGGCTCCCGACCGCCGGCATACCATACTCAACCCGTGCCAAGTCTTCTTCTGTCTACTACAGGCCTTCCATTGCCCTGAACTGCTGTTGCCTTCATCCTCACAAGAGCGGAAGGTACAGTATACCCCATTAAAATAAGAATTTACTTACCAATAATTCTATTTCTCATAGTCCGTAGTGGATGCTGGGGACTCCGAAAGGACCATGGGAAATAGCGGCTCCGCAGGAGACTGGGCACAAAAGTAAAAAGCTTTAGGACCACCTGGTGTGCACTGGCTCCTCCCCCTATGACCCTCCTCCAAGCCTCAGTTAAGATACTGTGCCCGGACGAGCGTACACAATAAGGAAGGATCTTGAATCCCGAGTAAGACTCATACCAGCCACACCAATCACACCGTACAACTTGTGATCTGAACCCAGTTAATAATAAGAATTTACTTACCGATAATTCTATTTCTCGGAGTCCGTAGTGGATGCTGGGGTTCCTGAAAGGACCATGGGAATAGCGGCTCCGCAGGAGACAGGGCACAAAAAAGTAAAGCTTTACTAGGTCAGGTGGTGTGCACTGGCTCCTCCCCCTATGACCCTCCTCCAGACTCCAGTTAGGTACTGTGCCCGGACGAGCATACACAATAAGGGAGGCATTTTGAATCCCGGGTAAGACTCATACCAGCCACACCAATCACACCGTACAACTTGTGATCTAAACCCAGTTAACAGTATGATAACAGAAAGGGCCTCTTAAAGATGGCTCCTTAACAATAACCCGAATTAGTTAACAATAACTATGTACAAGTATTGCAGATAATCCGCACTTGGGATGGGCGCCCAGCATCCACTACGGACTCCGAGAAATAGAATTATCGGTAAGTAAATTCTTATTTTCTCTATCGTCCTAAGTGGATGCTGGGGTTCCTGAAAGGACCATGGGGATTATACCAAAGCTCCCAAACGGGCGGGAGAGTGCGGATGACTCTGCAGCACCGAATGAGAGAACTCCAGGTCCTCCTTTGCCAGGGTATCAAATTTGTAAAATTTTACAAACGTGTTCTCCCCCGACCACGTAGCTGCTCGGCAGAGTTGTAATGCCGAGACCCCTCGGGCAGCCGCCCAAGATGAGCCCACCTTCCTTGTGGAGTGGGCTTTTACAGTTTTAGGCTGTGGCAGGCCTGCCACAGAATGTGCAAGTTGAATTGTGTTACAAATCCAACGAGCAATCGACTGCTTAGAAGCAGGTGCGCCCAACTTGTTGGGTGCATACAATATAAACAGCGAGTCAGATTTTCTGACTCCAGCCGTCCTTGAAATGTATATTTTTAAGGCTCTGACAACGTCCAACAACTTGGAGTCCTCCAAGTCGCTAGTGGCCGCAGGCACCACAATAGGTTGGTTCAGATGAAATGCTGATACCACTTTAGGGAGAAAATGCGGACGAGTCCGCAGTTCTGCCCTATCCGAATGGAAGATTAGATAAGGACTTTTATAAGATAAAGCCGCCAATTCAGATACTCTCCTGGCAGAGGCCAGGGCTAGTAACATAGTCACTTTCAATGTGAGATATTTCAAATCCACCTTTTTCAATGGTTCAAACCAATGGGATTTGAGGAAATCTAAAACTACATTTAGATCCCACGGTGCCACCGGAGGCACCACAGGAGGCTGTATATGCAGTACTCCCTTGACAAAAGTCTGGACCTCAGGGACAGAGGCCAATTCTTTTTGGAAGAATATTGACAGGGCCGAAATTTGAACCTTAATGGATCCCAATTTGAGACCCATAGATAATCCTGATTGCAGGAAATGTAGGAAACGACCCAGTTGGAATTCCTCCGTCGGAACACTCCGATCCTCGCACCACGCTACATATTTTCGCCAAATGCGGTGATAATGTTTCACGGTGACTTCCTTCCGTGCCTTAATCAAGGTAGGAATGACTTCTTCTGGAATGCCTTTCCCTTTTAGGATCTGGCGTTCAACCGCCATGCCGTCAAACGCAGCCGCGGTAAGTCTTGAAAAAGACAGGGACCCTGCTGTAGCAGGTCCCTTCTCAGAGGTAGAGGCCACGGTTCGTCCGTGAGCATCTCTTGAAGTTCCGGATACCAAGTCCTTCTCGGCCAATCCGGAACCACTAGTATTGTTCTTACTCTTCTTTGCCGTATGATCTTCAATACCTTTGGTATGAGCGGCAGAGGAGGAAACACATACACTGACTGGTACACCCAAAGAGTTACCAGTGCGTCCACAGCTATTGCCTGTGGATCTCTTGACCTGGCGCAATATTTGTCCAGTTTCTTGTTGAGGCGAGACGCCATCATGTCTACAATTGGTCTTTCCCAACGGTCTATTAACATGTTGAAGACTTCTGGATGTAGACCCCACTCTCCCGGATGAAGATCGTGTCTGCTGAGGAAGTCTGCTTCCCAGTTGTCCACGCCCGGGATGAACACTGCTGACAGTGCTATCACGTGATTCTCCGCCCAGCGAAGAATCTTGGCAGCTTCTGCCATTGCACTCCTGCTTCTTGTGCCGCCCTGCCTGTTTACATGGGCGACCGCCGTGATGTTGTCCGACTGAATCAACACCGGCTTTCCTTTCAGGAGAAGTTCCGCCTGGCTTAGAGCATTGTAGATTGCTCTTAGTTCCAGAATGTTTATGTGAAGAGACTTTTCCAGACTCGTCCATACTCCCTGGAAGTTTCTTCCTTGTGTGACTGCTCCCCAGCCTCTCAGGCTGGCGTCCGTGGTCACCAGGATCCAATCCTGAATGCCGAATCTGCGGCCTTCTAATAGGTGAGCCTTCTGCAACCACCACAGAAGTGACACCCTTGTCTTTGGTGACAGGGTTATTCGCAGGTGCATCTGCAGATGCGACCCTGACCATTTGTCCAACAGATCCCTTTGGAATATTCTTGCATGGAATCTGCCGAATGGAATTGCTTCGTAAGAAGCCACCATTTTTCCCAGGACTCTTGTGCATTGATGTACTGACACCTTTCCTGGTTTTAGGAGGTTCCTGACCAGATCGGATAACTCCTTGGCTTTTTCCTCTGGAAGGAAAACCTTTTTCTGAACCGTGTCCAGAATCATTCCTAGGAACAGCAGACGAGTTGTCGGGATTAAATGGGATTTTGGAATATTCAGAATCCACCCGTGTTGTCTTAGCACCTCTTGAGATAGTGCTAAAGCTGTCTCCAGCTGTTCTCTGGACCTTGCCCTTATTAGGAGATCGTCCAAGTATGGGATAACTAATACGCCTTTTCTTCGAAGAAGAATCATCATCTCGGCCATTACCTTGGTAAAGACCCGAGGCGCCGTGGACAATCCGAACGGCAGCGTCTGAAACTGATAGTGACAGTTTTGAACAATGAACCTGAGGTACCCCTGGTGTGCGGGGTAAATCGGAACGTGTAGATACGCATCCTTGATGTCCAAGGATACCATAAAGTCCCCTTCTTCCAGGTTCGCTATCACTGCTCTGAGTGACTCCATCTTGAACTTGAACTTTTTTATGTAGAGGTTCAAGGACTTCAGATTTAGAATAGGCCTTACCGAGCCATCCGGCTTCGGTACCACAAATAGAGTGGAATAATACCCCTTTCCTTGTTGTAATAGGGGTACTTTGACTATCACCTGCTGAGCGTACAGCTTGTGAATGGCTTCCAACACCCTCTCCCTTTCGGAAGAGACGGTTGGTAAAGCAGACTTCAGGAAACGATGAGGAGGATCCGTCTCTAATTCCAACCTGTACCCCTGAGATATTATCTGCAGGATCCAGGGGTCTACCTGCGAGTGAGCCCACTGCGCGCTGTAATTTTTGAGACGGCCGCCCACTGTCCCCGAGTCCGCTTGAGAGGCCCCAGCGTCATGCTGAGGTTTTTGCAGGAGCCGGGGAGGGCTTCTGTTCCTGGGAAGGAGCTGCCTGTTGGTGTCTCTTCCCTCTTCCTCTGCCTCGTGGCAGGTACGACAAACCCTTTGCTCTCTTATTTTTGTAGGAGCGAAAAGGCTGCGGTTGAAAGGTCGGTGCCTTTCTCTGTTGGGGAGTGACTTGAGGTAAAAAAGTGGATTTCCCGGCAGTAGCCGTGGCCACCAAGTCTGATAGACCAACTCCAAATAACTCCTCCCCTTTATACGGCAAAACCTCCATGTGACGTTTTGAATCCGCATCGCCTGTCCACTGTCGTGTCCATAAGGCTCTTCTGGCTGAAATGGACATAGCACTCACCCGAGATGCCAGTGTGCAAATATCCCTCTGTGCATCACGCATATAGATAAATGCATCCTTTATTTGTTCTAACGACAGTAAAACATTGTCCCTATCTAGGGTATCAATATTTTCAATCAGGGATTCTGACCAAACTACTCCAGCACTGCACATCCAGGCAGTTGCTATAGCTGGTCGTAGTATAACACCTGCATGTGTGTATATATTCTTTTGAATAACTTCCATCTTTCTATCTGATGGATCCTTAAGTGCGGCCGTCTCAGGAGAGGGTAACGCCACTTGTTTAGATAAGCGTGTGAGCGCCTTGTCCACCTTAGGGGGTGTTTCCCAGCGCGCCCTAACCTCTGGCGGGAAAGGGTATAATGCCAATAACTTTTTTGAAATTATCAACTTTTTATCAGGAGCAACCCACGCTTCATCACACACGTCATTTAATTCTTCTGATTCAGGAAAAACTGTTTGTAGTTTTTTCACACCATACATAATACCCTGTTTTACGGTATCTGTAGTATCAGCTAAATGTAACGTCTCCTTCATTGCCAAAATCATATAACGTGTGGCCCTACTGGAAAATACGTTTGAATTTCTACCGTCGTCACTGGAATCAGTGCCTGTGTCTGGGTCTGTGTCGACCGACTGAGGCAAAGGGCGTTTTACAGCCCCTGACGGTGTTTGAGGCGCCTGGACAGGCATTAATTGATTGTCCGGCCGCCTCATGTCCTCAACTGACTGTTTAAGGGAAGATAAACCATCACGTAATTCCACAAATAAAGGCATCCATTCTGGTGTCGACCCCCTGGGGGGTGACATCTGCATATTTGGCAATTGCTCCGCCTCCACACCAATATCGTCCTCATACATGTCGACACCCCGTACCGACACACACCGCAAACTCACAGGGAATGCTCTAATGAAGACAGGACCCACTAGCCCTTTTGGGGAGACAGAGGGAGAGTCTGCCAGCACACACCACAAAGCGCTATATATACAAGGGATATCCTTATATTAAGTGCTCCCTTATAGCTGCTTTAATATATAATATATATATATATAGCCATTAATGTGCCCCCCCTCTCTGTTTTACCCTGTTTCTGTAGTGCAGTGCAGGGGAGAGACCTGGGAGCCGTCCTGACCAGCGGAGCTGTGACAGAAAATGGCGCCGTGTGCTGAGGAGATAGGCCCCGCCCCTTTTTCGGCGGGTTCTTCTCCCGCTATTTTTCCAGTCAGGCAGGGGTTAAATATCTCCATATAGCCCCTATGGGCTATATGTGAGGTATTTTTAGCCTTGTATAAGGTTTATATTTGCCTCTCAGAGCGCCCCCCCCCAGCGCTCTGCACCCTCAGTGACTGCCCAGTGAAGTGTGCTGAGAGGAAAATGGCGCACAGCTGCAGTGCTGTGCGCTACCTTATGAAGACTGAGGAGTCTTCAGCCGCCGGTTTCCGGACCTCTTCACGCTTCAGCATCTGCAAGGGGGTCGGCGGCGCGGCTCCGGGACCGGACTCCACGGCTGGGCCTGTGTTCGATCCCTCTGGAGCTAATGGTGTCCAGTAGCCAAGCAGCAAATCCACTCTGCATGCAGGTGAGTTTACTACTTTCCCCCTAAGTCCCACGTTGCAGTGATCCTGTTGCCAGCAGGACTCACTGTAAAGAAAAAAAACCTAAACTAAACTTTCTCTAAGCAGCTCTTTAGGAGAGCCACCTAGATTGCACCCTTCTCGTTCGGGCACAAAATCTAACTGGAGTCTGGAGGAGGGTCATAGGGGGAGGAGCCAGTGCACACCACCTGACCTAGTAAAGCTTTACTTTTTTGTGCCCTGTCTCCTGCGGAGCCGCTATTCCCATGGTCCTTTCAGGAACCCCAGCATCCACTTAGGACGATAGAGAAAGTATGATAACAGAAGGAGCCTCTGAAAAGATGGCTCACAACAACAAAAACCCGATTTTTGTAACAATAACTATGTACAAGTAATGCAGACAATCCGCACTTGGGATGGGCGCCCAGCATCCACTACGGACTATGAGAAATAGAATTATCGGTAAGTAAATTCTTATTTTCTCTAACGTCCTAGTGGATGCTGGGGACTCCGAAAGGACCATGGGGATTATACCAAAGCTCCCAAACGGGCGGGAGAGTGCGGATGACTCTGCAGCACCGAATGAGAGAACTCCAGGTCCTCCTCAGCCAGGGTATCAAATTTGTAGAATTTAGCAAACGTGTTTGCCCCTGACCAAGTAGCTGCTCGGCAAAGTTGTAAAGCCGAGACCCCTCGGGCAGCCGCCCAAGATGAGCCCACTTTCCTTGTGGAATGGGCTTTTACAGATTTTGGCTGTGGCAGGCCTGCCACAGAATGTGCAAGCTGAATTGTACTACAAATCCAACGAGCAATCGTCTGCTTAGAAGCAGGAGCACCCAGCTTGTTGGGTGCATACAGGATAAACAGCGAGTCAGATTTTCTGACTCCAGCCGTCCTGGAAACATATATTTTCAGGGCCCTGACTACGTCCAGCAACTTGGAATCCTCCAAGTCCCTAGTAGCCGCAGGCACCACAATAGGTTGGTTTAAGTGAAATGCTGAAACCACCTTAGGTAGAAATTGAGGACGAGTCCTCAATTCTGCCCTGTCCGTATGAAAAATTAGGTACGGGCTTTTATAGGATAAAGCCGCCAATTCTGATACACGCTTGGCTGAAGCCAGGGCTAACAGCATCACCACTTTCCATGTGAGATATTTCAAGTCCACAGTGGTGAGTGGTTCAAACCAATGTGATTTTAGGAATCCCAAAACTACATTGAGATCCCAAGGTGCCACTGGAGGCACAAAAGGAGGCTGTATATGCAGTACTCCCTTGACAAACGTCTGAACTTCAGGAACAGAAGCTAGTTCTTTTTGGAAGAATATCGACAGGGCCGAAATTTGAACCTTAATGGACCCTAATTTGAGGCCCATAGACAGTCCTGTTTGCAGGAAATGCAGGAATCGACCCAGTTGAAATTCCTCTGTAGGGGCCTTCCTGGCCTCGCACCACGCAACATATTTATGCCAAATACGGTGATAATGTTGTACGGTTACATCCTTCCTGGCTTTGATCAGGGTAGGGATGACTTCATCCGGAATGCCTTTTTCCTTCAGGATCCGGCGTTCAACCGCCATGCCGTCAAACGCAGCCGCGGTAAGTCTTGGAACAGACATGGTCCCTGCTGGAGCAGGTCCTGTCTTAGAGGTAGAGGCCACGGTTCTTCCGTGAGCATCTCTTGAATTTCCGGGTACCAAGTCCTTCTTGGCCAATCCGGAGCCACAAGTATAGTCTTTACTCCTCTCCTTCTTATGATTCTCAGTACTTTTGGTATGAGAGGAAGAGGAGGGAACACATACACTGACCGGTACACCGACGGGGTTACCAGAGCGTCCACAGCTATTGCCTGAGGGTCCCTTGACCTGGAGCAATATCTGTCCAGTTTTTTGTTGAGGCGAGACGCCATCATGTCCACCTTTGGTTTTTCCCAACGGTTTACAATCATGTGGAAAACTTCTGGGTGAAGTCCCCACTCCCCCGGGTGGAGATCGTGTCCGCTGAGGAAGTCTGCTTCCCAGTTGTCCACTCCCGGAATGAACACTGCTGACAGTGCTATCACATGATTTTCCGCCCAGCGAAGAATCCTTGCCACTTCCGTTATTGCCCTCCTGCTTCTTGTGCCGCCCTGTCTGTTTACGTGGGCGACTGCCGTGATGTTGTCCGACTGGATCAATACTGGCTGACCCTGAAGCAGAGGCCTTGCCTGACTTAGGGCATTGTAAATGGCCCTTAGTTCCAGGATATTTATGTGAAGTGACGTTTCCATGCTTGACCACAAGCCCTGGAAATTTTTTCCCTGTGTGACTGCTCCCCAGCCTCTCAGGCTGGCATCCGTGGTCACCAGGACCCAATCCTGAATGCCGAATCTGCGGCCCTCTAGGAGATGAGCACTCTGTAACCACCACAGGAGAGACACCCTTGTCCTTGGAGACAGGGTTATCCGCTGATGCATTTGAAGATGCGATCCGGACCATTTGTCTAGCAGATCCAACTGAAAAGTTCTTGCGTGGAATCTGCCGAATGGAATCGCTTCGTAAGAAGCCACCATCTTTCCCAGGACCCTTGTGCACTGATGCACTGACACCTGGCCTGGTCTTAGGAGCTTCCTGACTAGGTCGGATAACTCCTTGGCTTTCTCTTCCGGGAGAAACACCTTTTTCTGTACTGTGTCCAGAATCATCCCTAGGAACAGCAGACGTGTCGTCGGAATCAGCTGCGATTTTGGAATATTTAGAATCCATCCGTGCTGTCGTAGTACTATTTCAGATAGTGCTACTCCGACCTCTAACTGTTCTCTGGACCTTGCCCTTATCAGGAGATCGTCCAAGTAAGGGATAATTAAGACGCCTTTTCTTCGAAGAAGAATCATCATTTCGGCCATTACCTTGGTAAAGACCCGGGGTGCCGTGGACAATCCAAACGGCAGCGTCTGAAACTGATAGTGACAGTTCTGTACCACAAACCTGAGGTACCCTTGGTGAGAAGGGCAAATTGGGACATGGAGGTAAGCATCCTTGATGTCCAGAGACACCATGTAGTCCCCTTCTTCCAGGTTCGCTATCACTGCTCTGAGTGACTCCATCTTGAACTTGAACCTTTTTATGTAAGTGTTCAAGGCTTTCAGATTTAAAATGGGTCTCACCGAACCGTCCGGCTTCGGTACCACAAACAGCGTGGAGTAATACCCTTTTCCCTGTTGTAGGAGGTGTACCTTGATTATCACTTGCTGGGAATACAGCTTGTGAATGGCTTCCAATACCGCCTCCCTGTCGGGGGTAGACGTTGGTAAAGCAGAATTCAGGAACCGGCGAGGGGGAGACGTCTCGAATTCCAATTTGTACCCCTGAGATACTACCTGCAGGATCCAGGGGTCCACTTGCGAGTGAGCCCACTGCGCGCTGAAAATCTTGAGACGGGCCCCCACCGTGCCTGAGTCCGCTTGTAAGGCCCCAGCGTCATGCTGAGGACTTGGCAGAAGCGGGGGAGGGCTTCTGTTCGTGGGAAGATGCTGTCTGTTGCAGTCTTTTTCCCCTTCCTCTGCCCCGGGGCAGATATGAGTGGCCTTTTGCCCGCTTGCCCTTATGGGGACGAAAGGACTGAGCCTGAAAAGACGGTATCTTTTTCTGCTGCGAGGTGACTTGGGGTAAAAAGGTGGATTTCCCAGCCGTTGCCGTGGCCACCAGGTCCGATAGACCGCCCCCAAATAACTCCTCCCCTTTATACGGCAATACTTCCATATGCCGTTTGGAATCCGCATCCCCTGACCACTGTCGCGTCCATAATCCTCTTCTGGCAGAAATGGACATCGCACTTACTCTTGATGCCAGAGTGCAAATGTCTCTCTGTGCATCTCGCATATATAGGAATGCATCCTTTAAATGCTCTATAGTCAATAATATATTGTCCCTGTCCAGGGTATCAATATTTTCAGTCAGGGAATCCGACCAAGCCACCCCAGCACTGCACATCCAGGCTGAGGCGATTGCTGGTCGTAGTATAATACCAGTATGTGTGTATATACTCTTAAGAATATTTTCCAGCTTTCTATCAGCTGGTTCCTTTAGGGCGGCCGTATCAGGAGACGGTAACGCCACTTGTTTTGATAAGCGTGTGAGCGCCTTATCCACTCTAGGGGGTGTTTCCCAACGCGCCCTAACCTCTGGCGGGAAAGGGTATAATGCCAATAATTTTTTAGAAATTAGCAGTTTCTTATCGGGGGAAACCCACGCTTCATCACACACCTCATTCAATTCATCTGATTCGGGAAAAACTACGGGTAGTTTTTTCACACCCCACATAATACCCTTTTTTGTGGTACTTGTAGTATCAGAAATGTTCAAAACCTCCTTCATTGCCGTGATCATGTAACGTGTGGCCCTACTGGAAAATACGTTTGTTTCCTCACCGTCGACACTGGAGTCAGTGTCCGTGTCTGTGTCGACCTGAGGTAACGGGCGCTTTATAGCCCCTGACGGTGTTTGAGACGCCTGTACAGGTATTAACTGATTTGCCGGCTGTCTCATGTCGTCAACAGTCTTTTGTAAAGTGCTGACACTATCACGTAAATCTTTCCATAAGACCATCCAGTCAGGTGTCGACTCCCTAGGGGGTGACATCACTAACACAGGCACTTGCTCCGCCTCCACACCATTTTCCTCCTCATACATGTCGACACAACGTACCGACACACAGCACACACACAGGGAATGCTCTGATAGAGGACAGGACCCCACTAGCCCTTTGGGGAGACAGAGGGAGAGTTTGCCAGCACACACCAGAGCGCTATATATATATATACACAGGGATAACCTTATATAAGTGTTTTTCCCTAATATAGCTGCTGTATATATTTCTATGCCAATTTAGTGCCCCCCTCTCTTTGTTTTACCCTGTTTCTGTAGTGCAGGACTGCAGGGGAGAGTCAGGGAGCCTTCCTCCAACAGAGCTGTGAGGAAAAATGGCGCCAGTGTGCTGAGGAGATAGGCTCCGCCCCCTTCACGGCGGCCTTTCTCCCGCTTTTCTATGGAAATTTGGCAGGGGTTAAATGCATCCATATAGCCCAGGAGCTATATGTGATGTATTTTTTGCCAACAAAAAGGTGTTTTATTGCGTCTCAGGGCGCCCCCCCCCAGCGCCCTGCACCATCAGTGACCGGAGTGTGAAGTGTGCATGAGAGCAATGGCGCACAGCTGCGGTGCTGTGCGCTACCTTATAGAAGACAGGACGTCTTCTGCCGCCGATTTTCCGGACCTCTTCAGTCTTCTGGCTCTGTAAGGGGGCCGGCGGCGCGGCTCCGGGACCCATCCATGGCTGGGCCTGTGATCGTCCCTCTGGAGCTAATGTCCAGTAGCCTAAGAAGCCCAATCCACTCTGCACGCAGGTGAGTTCGCTTCTCTCCCCTTAGTCCCTCGATGCAGTGAGCCTGTTGCCAGCAGGTCTCACTGAAAATAAAAAACCTACTTTAAATTTTTCCACTAAGCAGCTCAGGAGAGCCCCTTAGCCTGCACCCGTCTCGTTCGGGCACAAAAATCTAACTGAGGCTTGGAGGAGGGTCATAGGGGGAGGAGCCAGTGCACACCAGGTAGTCCTAAAGCTTTTTACTTTTGTGCCCAGTCTCCTGCGGAGCCGCTATTCCCCATGGTCCTTTCGGAGTCCCCAGCATCCACTAGGACGTTAGAGAAAGTAGCAAATTATACTTACCGATAATTTCATTTCTTCAAGATACTCCATGGCAGCCATTACTCTGGGATTTATCCCTACTCCTAGATTTTAGACAGGAAGTTTTTTCTATTTTAGGCTCCGCCCCCTCAGGGAATATAGGTCCGTCCGCCTCTGGCTTCCCCAGTCTTTGAGTGTCTCCTTGACGGAGCCTGAGAAAAAACAAAGATATATTGAGGTGGGAAAAACTAGGCTGCCATGGAGTATCTTGAAGAAATGAAATTATCGGTAAGTATAATTTGCTACTTTCTTCTACGCTACTCCATGGCAGCCATTACTCTGGGATATACCAAAGCATACTAGTAGGGAGGGAAAATAAACCACACAGAACCCAAATGATGCTTAAAGTAAATTTTTATGCAGTTGCTTCCTTCAGTACTGCTTCTCCAAAGTGACCACCAGAGACATCTAAGCCATAGTGTCTGGTGAATGTATGGATGGACGACCACGTCGCTGCCGCACATATCTCTTTAATCGACACCTGCGCTCTCCTTGCCCAGGATGTAGCCACAGCCCTCGTAGAGTGTGCCTTAATGTGGTCTGGAATTGGTCGGCCATTCTCTTGATAGGTGAATGCAATCAATTCCGTGATCCACCTAGAAATCGTGTTTTTAGAAGGTGATTCACCTTTTTTGACTCCAGAGTGTAAAACAAACAGATTCTTAACTTTCCGGAAGTCTTTCACTCTCTCCAAATATATAGAGACTGCCCGCAGAACATCCAGCATATGCAGTCTTTCTTCATAATCATCCGTTGGGTATGGAAAGAAAGATGGTAGAATGATTTCTTGACTCATATGGAAGTCTGATACTACTTTTGGTAGAAATTCGGGATTATTCCTCAGTATTATTCTGTCTGGAAGAATCTTCAGGTAGGGCTCCTCAGCCCAAAGAGCCTGTAGTTCCCCGACCCTTTTCGCTGAGGTTATTGCCGTGAGGAAAACTACCTTCCAGGTAAGCATCTTTAACGGAATTTCCCGCAGAGGTTCGAAGGGTGAATCCATGAGTGTGTTCAGAACAAGGTTCAGATCCCAGGTTGGCATAACTGATCTGACTCTGGGACGTTCCCTCTTGATGGCTTGGCAGAATCTCTGTATCAAGTTATCCTCTGACAACTTCCTATCCAGCAGTACACTTAAGGCTGATATTTGTACCTTGATGGTTGATACTGCTAAACCCATCTGGAAACCTTCGCTTAAGAACTGCAGTATCTGAGGGACCCCAACCTTAGAGATTTCGGCATCATCTCCCAGCCATTCTCCAAATTTTCTCCACACTCTGTAATAGGATTTTGAAGAGGTGCTTTTTCTTGCCTTCATAAGTAAGGTGACAACCTGTTCTGAAAGGCCTTTAGTTCTCAAGATTGACCTTTCAACTTCCACGCCGTCAAATGAAGACTCTGTGGGTTCGGGTGAAAGACTGGTCCCTGACGCAGTAGCTCTGGTTCTACTGGTAAGACCCATGGACCCTGTATTGCCATCCTGAGTACCGTGGGGAACCACACTCTGTTTGGCCAGTGAGGTAGAATTATTATAACTACCGCTTTCTCCTCTCTGATTTTCCGTAGAACCCGGGGTATCATCGGTAGTGGAGGGAACACATAGCTGAGGCTGAAGTTCCACCTCTGGGAGAGAGCATCTGTCCCGTTGGCATTTGGGGACTGGTACCTTGAAAAGAAATGCTCCACTTTCGTATTCTGGGATGTAGCCATCAGGTCTATCTGAGGGTACCCAAACCTCTGTGTTATCAAGTGGAACACTTGAGGATTTAGCTCCCATTCTCCTGGTAATACCTCGTGTCTGCTCAGGTAATCCGCCACTAGATTGGATTCTCCTGGAACATGAAGGGCTGTTATGGACTTTAGATTTTGTACTGCCCAATCCAAGATCTTCGCTACTTCCAGCCCTAGATCTCGACTTCTGGTGCCTCCTTGCCGGTTTAAATATGCCACGACTGTCACATTGTCCGAGAACACCCTCAGATGAGACTGTACCAGCAGCATCTGAAAACAACATATTGAATTCCACACTGCTCTCATTTCTCGCTTGTTGGAAGACATGAGTTTTTCTTGGGTGGACCATGACCCCTGGCATGTGTGACTTAACAGATGACCTCCCCAACCTGTGGCACTTGCATCTGTTGTTAAGACAGCGTACTTGGGTTGTGCTAAGGACACCGACCTCTGCCTCAGACTCTGGTCCATCCACCAATCCAGGGACTTCTTTGCTCCTTGAGTAAGGATAATCTTGTGGTCTAGGTCTCTGCCTATACGGACCGCTCTGATTATGTCCCACTGGAACGTTCTCATCTTCCACCTGGCCCAGGGTACTACATCTATTGTAGAAGACAACATCCCCACAAGACGCAGACCCAGACGGAGTGAAATGCTGTCCTCTACCTGAACTAGAGATGAAAGATCTTGAATCTTTTTGCATCTGTCTTCTGATAATGCCACCGTGTACTTCTTCGAATCTATCCAAACACCTAGGAACTGCAGCCCTTGTGTTGGATCTAGCTTGCTCTTCTTCCAATTTACTAGCCAACCATGAGCTTGAAGAATCTGAAGAGTCTTCTGTACGGCTATTATCAGAGTTGCTTTTGTGTTCGCACAGATCAGCAAGTCGTCCAGGTACGGCCATAATGCTATGCCCATCACTCTCATATGTGCTACTAGAGCTAGAAGCACTTTCGTGAAGACTCTTGGCGAGGAAGACAGGCCGAACGGCAGGCAGGTAAACTGAAGATGTTCTCCAAGGACGTGGAACCTTAGAAACTTCTGGTCGTCCCGGTGAATTGGCACATGAAAGTATGCATCCTTCAGATCTATAGAGGCCATAAAGTCTTCCTGCTTTATCCCTAATAATATGGTCTTCAATGTTTCCATGTGAAACCTTTTCTTTATAAGGAATTTGTTCAAACTTCTTAAATCCAGAATGGCCCTGAATTCGCCTGATGGTTTCTGAATCAGGAACATCCTGGAATAAAAACCTCTTCTCTCTTCTGCCTTCGGCACCTTCACGACTGCCTGTGTTTTGATGAGGTTTTCTATAATACCCTGAAAGGCTATTATCTGTTCTTTTGATGTTAAGCTTTTTGACTTCACAAAATTCCGTCCTACCGGCTTCTTTATGAACTCTATACGGTAACCCTGGGAGATTACCTTTAATACCCAGGCTTCTTGAGTTGATTCCTGCCACTGACCTGCGAATTTCATTAATCTGCCTCCTACTGGCGCAGCATTCTGGGGCACTTTCTTTTCTCTCATATAGTCAGAATTTTCTATTTCCTCTTCTGCCAGACTGACGAAAGGACTGCCTGGTGGTTGTTGAATTGTATCTGCCATACTGCCTACCTGGTCTGTATGACCTGGCCTCTTTAAACTGTTGTTTAGGTGAAGAGGCCCTAAACTTCGTTTTCCTATCAAATGGCAGTTTTGCGGATTTACCGCCTGACATTACACTAATTATGGACTCCAGCTTACTTCCAAAGAGGCGAGATCCTTCATACGGAAGGGCTACCAACCTATTTTTTGAGTGGACATCTGCTGTCCAGGTACGCAGCCACAATGATCTTCTAGCCGCAACACCTGCCGCTAATGATTTTGCTGCATATTCTACCACCTCAAGAGAGGCCTCACACAGGTACTCCACCGCCTTCATCATCACGGTCAGGTCTTTCTGCAGGTGATGTCTTGATACCTGATCCTCCAAGTCACGGTGCAGATTGTTCCCCCAAAGCCTTAGGGTCCTAGTTGTTGACGCCATCGCTACCCCGGCCTTCAGCGTCACTGCTGATGCTTTATGGACCTTTTTCAAGGAACTCTCAACCTTCTTATCCATTGCATCCTTAAGCACCGCACCGTCTTCTAACAGAATTGTGGTTTTGGAAACTACTTCTGCCACAGCTGCATCCACTTTAGGTAATTCACACCACTTAGTGAATTCTGCATCTTGTATCGGAAACATACGTTCCAACCTCTTCATATAATTGAGACGCTTGTCAGCAGTCTGCCACTGCACTGACATGATCTCCTTTAACACCTTATGTACTGGAAAACACCGGCTTTTCTTAATTCTGTCTTCAAACAAAGGATCTTGAGCACCATCCTCCTGTGCTTCATCCTTAATATTTAAAGCTCTATACATATGCTTTAATAAGCCATCCACTATATCCAGATTAAATGACCTATCTGGCTCCTGAGCTTCCTCTGACTCTGCCGGCGAGGGACTATCAGCATAATCCAATACAACAAGATTATCAGAATCCTCAGCAACATCTAGGCTGGTCTGTGACCTGGACCTTTTAGCCCCCTGAAGTTCCTTTAATTCCTCTTTTGTCACAAATGATTTTTTCATCCACTCCATTAGATCCTGAATCTGTTTGGATTGGCCCTGGGATGCTTCACAATCCTCGCATAACTTGCTATGTTTACTTCCAGATATACTCTTTCTACAGCCAGAACAAGTTAAATTATGTTTCTTTTTATGTGTTCTTTTCCTAGACACATCAGACACACTGCAACCAAAACAGATGATACACTAAGCACCCTAACTATATAAAGTAATAATAAGTGCCCTAAATGAGGCTGCTTACCATTCCTGGGCACATGTAGGCGTGGAGGGGGACATCTCTCTGTCCATGTCTGCAGAATCCTTTCTCCAATATTGCTCTTTGTTAATATTAATAATCCACACTGCTCCTTCACTCTCAGCGGTGGACCGCGCCATTTTTATCCTCCCTTGACTCTCAGCCTCCGGGCGGCGCATGCGCAGACCGATGTACGGCACTTCCGGTTTTCGGCCGCGTACTTCCGCCCGCCGCGTCCAGCGCTGCCATCCAGGCTCAGCGCGACTTCCGCCCTCCAGTCTCCGGCGGTCACCAGCGGCAACAGGCGGGGGGAGCCCACAGCAATCAGTCAGGTACTTCACACTGCCACCAATGTAATATATTCCGTGCAGCAGGATATAAGCAGTGCCTTTCCATATTTGTACTGCCACAGGCAGCAATTATTATGGCTTTCCTTTACCTCCATATTTGTACTGCCACAGGCAGCAATTATTATGGTTTTTCCTTCCAGCATTTGTACTGTCACAGGCAGTCATACAATGCTCCTCCATGGGTCCTGGGTGCCAAACCCCTTCCAGCCGCGGCTCACAGAGGCGCATTAGGCCGGGAAAAATTCCTGGTAAGCCTCATATTTGAATAAAAATAACAAACGACTACACTGTCACTATCTAAGGAGACAGGAAAAAGACTGGGGAAGCCAGAGGCGGACGGACCTATATTCCCTGAGGGGGCGGAGCCTAAAATAGAAAAAACTTCCTGTCTAAAATCTAGGAGTAGGGATAAATCCCAGAGTAATGGCTGCCATGGAGTAGCGTAGAAGAAAATGGCTTTATTTTCGCTGATAAGGGTTATAAATGCTGTTTTATACCCTGACCAACAGCATACATCTACAAAGATAAAGCTTGCATCACCATGAGTTGTAGGTCCATGTGTACAATGGTGTCCAAAGGCTTTGGACTAAAATATTCCTATATAGGTTTTAGAGCAGGCCTGGCCAACCTGTGGCTCTCTAGATGTTGTGAAACTACACAACCCAGCATGCCCTGCCACAGTTCTAGCATTTATTAAGAGCAAAACTGTGGCAGGGCATGCTGGGACTTGTAGTTTCACAACAGCTGGAGAGCCACAGGTTGGCCAGGCCTGTTTTAGAGCAAATTCTAAATTAGGTGTCAGCCCATAACCAGCCCCATTAGGGTGCTGACCATTGCTGGATTACAAAATAACCTTGGTGCATTACCTCAGTTTATCTTTAATATGGCTACTTGATTAATATTTGTTTTAATGTTGAATGACGACAACTGAAATCCAGTCACTGCCCTATCTGCTTACTCCGTATTACTATATAAAGTCACATCCAATGCTCCCTTACCTGTTTTTGGTTACTTATAGGGGTCTAGTTATGAAGCAGTGAAAAAAGTGGAGAAGTGAGCCTGTGGAGAAGTTGCCCATGGCAACCAATCAGCTGCTATGTATAAATTTTATAGAATGTACCTTCTAAATGTTACCTCATCACTGATTGGTTGCCATGGGCAACTTCTCCACTGGATCACTTCTTCACTGTTTCATGAACAGACTCTTAAATACCTATCTAGTTATGCTCTTCAAACTCCCATCAACCTACACCTATTATTCTCCCTTTTTACCTTTCCCCCTATGCCGCTTTTAAAATTTCACCCGTTTAATTGACCTATGCCTGTAGACCAGATAATGCTCTGAGAAGAAACATGTACCATCTGAAAAATCCTAAGATTTGCCTGCAAAACTGCCCTTCTGGCAGCCCGAAGAAAACAAATACTGAGCATTTATATCTATACAGTAAAGGTCTGCCCACTACAGACCTTTTCAGAAAGATCACACAGAAAAAGCAGGTACACACTTGTACTAAACACTGCTAATCAGAACTATTATAATAAACTGCAGTTTCACAGAGTAAAGGTGCTTAGCATATTTTTGGCCAAATCCCGTGTTTTGGACTTGAACCTTAAAAAAAAAAAAGTTAGGGACCCACCTGATCGCGATAGGTGGGCCCATATTTTTGGCCAAAATTATGCCAAGCGCCTCAATTTTACTCTATGTTAAATTGCAGAATTCATTATAGCTGTTCTGATTAGCAGTATTTAGTCTTTTAGTGTGAGGCACTACAAGTCTCAGCATGGTAGCACCTCTCATTAGGTTTAGAATTAGGGTGTACAATCTAGCCCCCCTCCCGCATACTTTTCAGAAATATGGCAGTGTTCAGTCCTCAATTTCTGAATTATTCTTGGCAAAAGCAAAAGAAAATCATTCCTTAAAAATATATTTTTCTGGGTTATTTCCTCCCCCCCAAAAAAATGAAGACATGACACTTATTTACCTCAGCAAGATAATTAGGGTACAAGCATGTTTTATTACCAGGTTATTTATACGGAACAAGCACAGACGCACATCAAGATATTCAGGTCTTTAATAAAGACATTGTTATTTTCAATATGAAAGAAAAGAAAAAGAAAATAATGGAATTGTGCAAAATAATTAAAAAGTTTAACTTAAGATATTCCTTGGATCAAGTTTAGTTTGTCATTTTTTGAAAATAAAAACCAAAAAACCATAACTATCCCTGCAATAATGTAATATATGTATAACAAAAGGTTTCCCAGCAAGAAAATATATTCTCTCTTCGGTGAATCGTCTAACAGGAGCTATAAGGAACATATGGAGGCTTGCTGGAACAACTAATACTTTGGCCACGTGACGCAAAGGAAAGACTTGGGTGCTAAGAAAGAGCAAACATAAACGAGGTCGACAGAAGACAAAAGACAGACGGACACCATCAATGTGAACTTTGCATTAACTCGGAAGGGCAACGTCTGACAGACTTGACTGGCATGCTAATTGGCAAAAGATCACAAAGAGTCGGACTCCATTGATTATAAAACATGAGAAGAAGAATTCAGAACCATCTTTCATGGCATGAGGTTTGATCAATAGGAACTACACAGTTTATCGCTTGCGTAGTAACGGATGCTTCACAAGATCTGCTTTACATACAACACCTCTCCCACATTCCGGGCACCCAAAGGACTTCTCTCCATGTGAACTGCCTGGTGTACGATCAGGTTACTATTTCGGGTGAAACATTTACCACAAACTGGACACGAATATGGTTTCTCTCCCGTATGGCCTGTAAGATGGTTTAAAAGACTGGGTTTATTGGAAAACACTTTTCCACACTCGGGACACGTCAGCCTCTCTCTTCGGTGATCCCTCCGGTGATTGGCAAAATCTGATCGTCGGATGAACGTCTCTGGACACTCCGAACACTTATAAGACGTTTCTTTCTTGACGGACGAGGAGCTGCCTTCTTCGCCCGAGACACATTCGTCCACGGCAGGGGTAGATTTGGGTTTCTTATGATCTTTGGAGGCATACGTCTGAGTGTCTACAGGAATTTCATCTTCCTCTGAGGCAGAGCCCTCCTCAATTGGCGCAAATGTAAATTTGGTGTGTGCGTGTTTAATCAGTGCACAGACATCGGTGTCTATGCTGGTTCCTTCATCAAAGCCTAAGAAATCCTTCTGCATGTGGTTGTTTTCGAACATGGCTGGGGTATGCTCTGTGTGGGTAGATGTATGCGGAGTATAATTGGTGGGTATATAAGTGTCTGTGACATGTTCATCATCACACGAGTCAGTTTCCTCACCGACATAATTAGATGCATACCGTGTATGACCTGTGGGTGTATACATGTCGGTGTCTGTGAGATTATCTTCTTCATCGGAGACCGAAACCTCCTTAATATGTAGAGATGAATGATCTGCGGGTGAATAGTCATCCGTGTCTGTAAGATTTTCTTCTTCGCTTGACACAGTTTCCTCCTTAATACGAGTAGAGGTATATGGTTTATGATCTGTGGATGTATACATGTCAGTGTCTGTGAGGTCTCCTTCCTCAAATGCAACCGATTCCTCCTTAATACGAGTAGATGTATACAGTGTAAGATCTGTTGGAGTATAAACACCATCGTCTGTGAGATTTTCTTCCTCATACGACTCCTCCTTAATATCAGTAGGAGAACTTTGTATATGACCTGTGGCTGTGTACATGTCAGTGTCTGTGAGGCTTCCTTCTTCATGCAAGACTGATTCCTCTTTAATTGGAGTAGCGGTATATTCACCCAATTTATTAACCAATATATCTGCTGTGAATAATTGAGAAATAGATTTAAGAAAATAAAAGAAAACGATTTTGCACTCATACAATACACACTGAATATATATTCTGTATATAACACAGAACAAATGTCCTCTTACCAGGTGTCCTCAGGTGCAGGTGATTCTCCATCATCAAGTTCTTCTTTTGATCCTTGTGTCCTTCTAAATTGTCCAATTTGTCCATGGCGAAAGAGACCGTATCATCTTCACACCTTATAGGAACCTGACACATACAATAATAGTCACTATTTAGACACATCCCCTGATGTTACTGTATAATGTCCCATTCCCAGCAATCACCTCTCCTGTCAGCAGCTGAATGATTTTGAAGGTCAGCTCCAATATCTTCTGGTCATTGATTTTTTCATGTGTTGGTGGAAGTACTGTGATGGAGCCCTGGTTTATGCTCAATCCGTCTGAAACTCTGGGATGGGTGCTCGGTGTGACACTTTCACCGGACTTCACAACACACTCCTACACAACGAGAGACACTAATAAATATCACTGTGCTGAAAAGACAGACAAAAATGTTTCTATCAGGACCAAATTTCACATTACCCACAAGAGTATACATTTATATATAAAAAAAAAAAAAGTGCTATATTGTTTGAGGTCCCCATTATATTAATAGAGATAAGAGTGATGTCACTGTGACATGTCCCAGACTCCCTCACCTCCCCAGTCAGGTCCCTGTGTTAGTAATAGAGGTCACTGTGACGGTCCCAGGCCACCTCACCTCTCCAGTCAGGTCCCTGTATTAGTTATAGAGATAAGAGTGGTGTTACTGTGACACTTCCAGACTCCTTCACCTCCCCAGTAAAGTCCCTGTGTTAGTAATAGTGATGTCAATGTGACACTCCCAGAACCCCTCACCTCCCCAGTAAAGTCCCTGTGTTAGTAATAGAGATAAGAGTGCTCTCAATGTGACACTCCCAGACTCCCTCACCTCCCCAGTCAGGTCTCTGTGTTAGTAATAGAGATAAGAGTGGTGTCACTGTGACGCTCCCAGACTCCCTCACCTCCCCAGTCAGCAGGTAGATGATCTCCAGAGTGAGATTATATATCCTTTGAGTAATTTTACTTTTATCCTTGTCTGTACAGGATGTTTTGGTTTCTGTGGAAGGTTGTTGGAAACACTCAGTTGATCGGATTGTTGAATCTCTGTTAGCCTATAAATAACAGAAAATATAAGGAGATGACTACATAAAACACATTACACTGTTGGAAAACCACTCATAAACCCCAACTATACACATCTAGTGGTTGCCTGTTGTCAAAGACACAACATTATACCAGTTTTAAATATGTCAAAGCACTGTCTTGGAGGCATCCATACTTAACTGACGATTTTTTCCTTCAAAACTGTTAACATTGTTTTTTAAAATTTATTTTATTTAATAAAGTTTAAAAAGTATTTTTCTAAATATTTAAACATTATATTATGCACATCTGCAGAATGGATCTCCTCATCAAAAACGGGGGGACAGGGTGGGACGGCGCAGTCGCATGAAATCTGACCAGTTAAGTGGTTAAAAGGGAGATATTCATGTCACCATGCCTATCAGAGGAGACATTAACTACACGTTCCTGTCCACTGGCTTAGTTGGTATCAGTTCTGGTTGATGAGTGTAGTCTATCTCCTTCACAAGCCCGTCCATTAGTCCCAGGGCTGGTTCAGTCATCAACATACAGTATGTAGTTACATTTAAGGAGTGGACACAAATCTCAAGGTGTACAGTATGTAAGGGGGGGCAGTCTTCAAGGTCAATGGTTGCAACCTGCAGGAAACAGGGCGTGAATTCACGGTTGGTGTAGTGCACAGGTTCTCAAACTCGGTCCTCAGGACCCCACATAGTGCATGTTTTGCAGGTCTCCTCACAGATCACAAGTGAAATAATAAGCTCCACCTGTGGATCTTTTAAAATGTGTCTGTGAGTAATTAATACACCTGTGCACCTGCTGGGTTACCTGCAAAACATGCACCGTGTGGGGTCCTGAGGACCGAGTTTGAGAACCACTGGTGTAGTGGTTAGCATTACTGCCTCACAGCCTTGAGGCTTGCCACCAAGGCCCTTTATGTGGAATTTGTAGTACTCTGAAGGGGCCAATGTGTTACTACTGAGGTTACATGGGGTAATGTGTTACTAAGTGACAAGATGGGAGTTTTGCATTACTATTAGAGGTGGGGAGGTAATGTGTTACTACACAGGTAAGGGGGTCAATTTGTTACTACAGTGGTAAAAGTAAGAAATGTGGTCTTCAGAGGGTCAAATGTGTCATTACAAAGGTAACAGGGAAAACATGTCACTAAAAAATAAATTTACTTTGTGTCCCAGGGATCTAAGTTAGGGGAGGTCCAAAAGGGAGGTGCGGGGGATGTGGTGGAAAAAAAAAAAAAAATCACACAATCGTTACCCCCATTACTGTGGCATAAGGCCACTAATAGCGGGGCCATGTTGGCAGATTTCACACTCATCATGCCAGAGCCACTTCACCGGAGTAGTGGGCAAATCCATCCAAGAGCAGTGTCTACTATCCTGGGATCACTCCCCCAAAATCTGACATCTCCCGAAACCTCACAATGCCACAATTTTGACATAGGCCAGATATTAGCCACATCCACTATGAGTCCACAAACTCCCACAATCACTGGGACATTTTAACAAAGTCCTAGGGGGATATCCAATTATCCCCGGTAAAACATTGGGTCCAAAAAACGGCAGGATTTTGGACTTTTGTCCGATGTTTCACCGTTTTTTTTTTCTTCCCTTTTTACAGGATATCCAAAATGGATCGCCCGTAAAAAAAATAAAATAAGATTTTAAACCTACCGGTAAATCTTTTTCTCCTAGTCCGTAGAGGATGCTGGGGACTCCGTAAGGACCATGGGGTATAGACGGGCTCCGCAGGAGACATGGGCACTATAAAGAACTTTAGAATGGGTGTGCACTGGCTCCTCCCTCTATGCCCCTCCTCCAGACCTCAGTTAGAGAAACTGTGCCCAGAGGAGATGGACAGTACGAGGAAAGGATTTTGTTAATCTAAGGGCAAGATTCATACCAGCCCACACAATCCACACCGTATAACATGGAATATACTAACCTGTTAACAGTATGAAACAAAACAGCATCAGCCCGAGACTGATCAAAACTGTAACATAACCCTTATGTAAGCAAAACCTATATACAAGTCTTGTAGAATTTAGTCCGCACTGGGACGGGCGCCCAGCATCCTCTACGGACTAGGAGAAAAATATTTACCGGTAGGTTTAAAATCTTATTTTCTCTTACGTCCTAGAGGATGCTGGGGACTCCGTAAGGACCATGAGGATTATACCAAAGCTCCAAAACGGGCGGGAGAGTGCGGATGACTCTGCAGCACCGATTGAGCAAACATGAAGTCCTCATTAGCCAGGGTATCAAACTTGTAGAATTTTGCAAGTGTTTGAACCCGACCAAGTCGCCGCTCTGCAAAGCTGTAATGCCAAGACGCCTCGGGCAGCCGCCCAAGAAGAGCCCACCTTCCTAGTGGAATGGGCCTTTACCGAATTCGGTAACTGTAATCCAGCCATAGAATGAGCCTGCTGAATCGTGTTACAGATCCAGCGAGCAATAGTCTGCTTAGAAGCAGGAGCACCAATCTTGTTGGCTGCATACAGGACAAACAGAGCCTCTGTTTCTCTTACGTCCTAGAGGATGCTGGGGACTCCAAAAGGACCATGGGGTATAGACGGGATCCGCAGGAGCTTGGGCACACTGAAAAGACTTAAACTGGGTGTGAACTGGCTCCTCCCTCTATGCCCCTCCTCCAGACCTCAGTTAGACTTTGTGCCCAGGACTGACTGGACACTCACAGGGGAGCTCTCCTGAGTTTCTCTGGAAAAGACTTTGTTAGGTTTTTTATTTTCAGGGAGACCTGCTGGCCACAGGCTCCCTGCATCGTGAGACTGAGGGGAGAGAAGCAGGACCTACTTATTCTTAGTTTAAAGGCTCTGCTTCTCGGCTACTGGACACCATTAGCTCCAGAGGGTTCGATCACTTGGTGCGTCTAGCTGCTCGTTCCCGGAGCCACGCCGTCACCCCCCTCACAGAAGCCAGAAGTCGGGTGAGTATGAGAAGACCAGAAGACTTCAGGACGGCAGAAGACTTCAGTAAAGGTACAGCGCAGTGGCAACGCTGCGCTCCGTGCTCCCACACACATTTCCTCCAGCACTCAGAGGGTGCAGGGCGCTGGGGGGGGGGGGCGCCCTGGGCAGCATGTTACTGGGTCTTCTGGGGCCGGCAGATGTTGGTTTCGGGATCCCCGCCGGCATTTTCAGTAGTTTGAATTTGGCGGGCTGAAGCGCGCCGGGAGGGGGCGGAGCTTAGCCGCGCGGCTCACAGGCGCCATTTTCTCTGCATGTGCTGGCAGGAGATGCTGGTCCGGGACCTCCAAGAGCTCCATCAAAGTAACGGGGAGCTTATCGGGAGGGGGGGACACAGTAGCTGGTGCATATTTGTTTAATTAGGCAGCGCTGGTACATATATTTTTCATTCGTGGGATATATGGGCGCTGGGGTGTGAGCTGGCATACTCCCTCTGTGTTTCTCTGTCCGGGTTTCCTTGTGGACCTGTCCCCTACTGAGGCATTGTATGTGTGTGTCGGTGGGTCGATACTAGGTGTCGACATGTCTGAGGCTGAATGTTATTCACCGGAGGAGGTTTTGGGGGAGGCAGATCCGGGTATGGAGTTGGCTCTGTCGACGCAGCCGACACCTGACTTACTTGCACTGTTGAATACAATTAATTCTAATGTCACTTCCTTATCAAAGAGATTAGATAAATCTGAATCACAGACACAGGAGTGGAAAAGATCCGTGGAGGAAGCTTTATCACAGGTACAGACCCCGTCGGGGTCGATAAAGAGGCCGTTCACTCAAGTGGTAGATACGGATACCGACACGGATTCGGAATCCGAGGTCGACTTCACTGAGGCTCCTTTACACCCTAGATTAGTTAAGAGTATTCAGTACATGATTGTGGCTATAAAAGATGTGTTATGCATTTCTGAGGAACCTGCAGTACAGGAAACAAGGATTTGCTTGTTTAAGGAGAAAAAACCTGAGGTACAGTTTCCCCCCTCTCATGAGATGAATGCTCTTTGTGAAAAGGCTTGGGAGTCGCCAGACAAGAGGTGGCAGATTCCCAAGAGGATTTACATGGCGTATCCTTTTCCAGCAATTGATAGGGGAAAATGGGAGGCGTCTCCTAATGTTGATAAAGCTTTATCTCGTTTGTCTAAGAAGGTGGCCCTTCCGTCCCCTGACACGGCAGCTCTCAAGGATCCGGCGGATCGCAAGCTGGAGACGTCTCTAAAGTCCATTTTTGCCAATACAGGTGCGTTGCTCAGACCTGCTGTGGCGTCGGTGTGGGTGAGTAGTGCTATTGCTAAATGGGCTGAGAATTTAGCTTCTGATATGGATACCCTTGATAAAGATACTGACGCGGATTCCAAGAAAGCTATGGAAGCATTACCCTTCAAAGGTAATGTCCTGTTCGGGGAAGGCTTGGCGGACCTGGTGTCTACCGCGACGGCGGGTAAGTCCTCGTTTCTTCCCTATGTTCCCACACAACACAAAAAGCCACAACATCAGCAGATGCAGTCCTTTCGTCCAAATAAATACAGGCGAGGAAAGGGTTCGTCCTTTCTCGCTTCAAAAGGTAGAGGAAGGGGAAAGAAGTCGCCTGCGGTGTCAGGCGCCCAGGACCAGAAGTCCACCTCTGCCGCTACCAAGTCCACCGCATGACGCTGGGGCTTCCCTGGGGGAGTCCGTCCCGGTGGGGGCCGTCTGCAGTTCTTCAGTCAGGTCTGGGTCCAATCGGACTTGGATCCGTGGGTTCTAGAGATTGTATCTCAGGGCTACAGGCTGGAATTTCAGGAGACGCCCCCTCACCGGTTTTTCATGTCGACCCTGCCAGTGTCTCTTCCCGACAGGGAGGTCGTGCTGGCAGCAATACAAAAGTTGTGTCTTCAGAGGGTCATTGTTCCCGTTCCCCCATCTCAACGGGGGGAGGGGTTCTACTCGAGCCTCTTTGTGGTGCCGAAACCGGACGGTTCGGTCAGACCGATTCTAAACCTAAAATCCCTCAATCCATTCTTGAAAGTTTTCAAGTTCAAGATGGAATCTCTTTTTATGGCATCAGTGGACATAAAGGATGCCTACTTACACGTCCCAATTTATCCTCCGCATCAGGCTTTCCTAAGGTTTGCGATACAGGATTCTCATTACCAATTTCAGACGCTGCCGTTTGGGCTTTCCACGGCCCCGAGGATTTTCACCAAGGTCATGGCGGAGATGATGGTTCTCCTTCGCAGGCAAGGGGTTACAATTATCCCGTACTTGGACGATCTCCTGATAAAAGCGAGGTCCAAGGAACGTTTGCTGAGGAGTGTGAGTTTGGTACTGTTGGTGCTCAGGCAGCACGGTTGGGTGCTGAATTTGCCGAAATCTTAGTTGATTCCGGCCACTCGGCTGTCGTTTCTGGGCATGATGCTGGACACGGAGTTACGAAGAGTATTTCTTCCAGAAGAAAAAGCCCTAGAACTGCAGTCAATGGTCAGGGAACTTCTGCGGCCGAAGTCTGTGTCCATCCATCAATGTATTCGGGTTCTGGGGAAAATGGTTGCGGTGTACGGAGCCATTCCGTTTGGCAGGTTTCATGCCCGGGTGTTTCAGTGGGATTTGCTGAGCAAATGGTCCGGGTCTCACCTGCACATGCACCGGAAGATAAGCCTATCTCCCAGAGCCAGAATCTCTCTCCTGTGGTGGATGCAAAGTTCTCACCTCCTGGAAGGTCGCCGGTTCGGTATCCTGGACTGGGTGCTTCTGACAACAGATGCAAGTCTCCGGGGCTGGGGCGCAGTCACCCAAGGAAGGAACTTCCAGGGGAAATGGTCACTCCAGGAAGCTTGTCTTCACATCAATGTTCTCGAGTTAAGAGCCATTTACAACGGCCTGCAACAAGCAAGAAGCCTTCTTCAGGGTCGACCTGTCCTGGTACAGTCAGACAACATCACAGCGGTAGCGCATATAAACCGTCAAGGCGGAACAAAGAGCAGAGCGGCAATGGCGGAGGCCACAAGAATCCTTCGCTGGGCGGAACAACACGTGAGTGCTCTGTCAGCAGTTTTCCTACCGGGAGTGGACAACTGGGAAGCAGATTTCCTCAGCAGACACGATCTCCATCCGGGAGAGTGGGCTCTTCACCAAGAGGTATTTGCAGAGGTGACAACGCGTTGGGGAATTCCGTTAATCGACATGATGGCGTCTCGTCTCAACAAGAAGCTTCCGCGGTATGGTATAGTGCAGTGGACGCCCTGGTGTCTCCGTGGGTGTTCAGGTCGGTGTATGTATTCCCTCCGCTTCCTCTCATTCCAAAGGTACTGGGGATCATTCGACGAACAAGGGTTCAGGCGATTCTCGTCGTTCCAGATTGGCCAAGAAGGGCCTGGTACCCGGATCTTCAGGAGTTACTGATGGAAGATCCTTGGCCACTTCCTCTAAGAGAGGACCTGTTGTTGCAAGGTCCCTGTGTGTTTCCAGACTTACCGCGGCTGCGTTTGACAGTATGGAAGTTGAGCGCCAGATCTTAGCTCGTAAGGGTATTCCTGGGGAAGTCATTCCCACTCTCATTAAGGCTAGGAAGGAGGTTACGGCAAAGCATTATCACCGTATTTGGAGAAAGTATGTTTCCTGATGTGAGACCAAAATGGCTCCTGCGGAAGAATTTCACTTGGGTCGCTTTCTCCATTTTTTGCAGGCAGGTGTAGATGGGGGCCTAAAATTGGGCTCCATCAAAGTACAGATCTCGGCTTTGTCTATTTTCTTTCAAAAGGAATTAGCTGTCCTCCCAGAGGTTCAGACTTTTGTGAAAGGAGTAATGCATATCAATCCTCCGTTTGTTCCTCCTGTGGCTCCATGGGATCTTGACGTGGTCTTGCAGTTTCTCATGTCTTCCTGGTTTGAGCCTTTGCGTAAGGTTGAGTTGAAGTTACTCACTTGGAAGGTAGTCATGTTGTTGGCGCTGGCGTCTGCCAGGAGGGTGTCAGAATTGGCGGCTTTATCTCATAAGAGCCCGTATTTGATTTTTCATTCTGATAGGGCAGAATTGCGGACTCGTCAACAATTTTTGCAGAAGGTAGTCTCTTCATTTCACATTAACCAGCCTATTGTGGTGCCGGTGGCTACAGAGGCTGGGGCGGTTCCAAAGTCTCTGGATGTGGTGAGAGCTTTGAGGATCTACGTCGCCAGAACAGCTGTTGCCAGGAAAACTGAGGCGCTGTTTGTCCTGTATGCTCCTAGCAAGATTGGTCATCCTGCTTCAAAACAGACTATCGCACGCTGGATTTGTAGTACGATCCAGCAGGCTCATTCTTCGGCCGGGTTACCCGTGCCGAAGTCAATAAAAGCTCATTCTACAGAAAGGTGGGCTCGTCTTGGGCGGCTGCCCGAGGCGTATCGGCTTTACAGCTTTGCCGTGCAGCCACCTGGTCAGGGGCAAATACTTTTGCCAAGTTCTATAAGTTTGATACCCTGGCTGATGAGGATCTTACGCTTGCTCAGTCGGTGCTGCAGAGTCGTCCGCACTCTCCCGCCCGGTTTGGAGCTTTGGTATAGACCCCATGGTCCTTTTGGAGTCCCCAGCATCCTCTAGGACGTAAGAGAAAATAGGATTTTGGTACTTACCGATAAATCCTTTTCTCCTAGTCCGTAGAGGATGCTGGGCGCCCATCCCGGTGCGGACTGTTACTGGCAATGTTTTCGTGTTGGTTAACTTGGTTTATACACGGCTAGTGTATTTCTGGTTTTCAGCTTGTTGCTGTTGTTATTTCATACGGTTCTCTGGTTTACTATTACTCCGGTGATACGGTATGTTTGTGGTGTGGGCTGGTGTGTTTGTAGCCCTTAGTTTACACAAAGATTCTTTCCTCGAAATGTCCGTCTCTCCTGGGCACAGTTCCTATAACTGAGGTCTGGAGGAGGGGCATAGAGGGAGGAGCCAGTTCACACCCAGTTTAAGGCTTTTCAGTGTGCCCAAGCTCCTGCGGATCCCGTCTATACCCCACGGTCCTTTTGGAGTCCCCAGCATCCTCTACGGACTAGGAGAAAACGATTTATCGGTAAGTACCAAAATCCTATTTTTCCTAACCCGAGCCGTCCTGGCTACATACATTTTTAAGGCCCTGACTACATCAAGAGACGTGGAATCCTCCAAGTCCCCCGTAGCCACAGGCACCACAATAGGCTGGTTCATATGAAAAGATGAAACCACCTTTGGCAAAAATTGAGGACGAGTCCTCAATTCTGCTCTATCCACATGGAAAATCAGATAGGGGCTTTTGTGAGACAAAGCCGCCAATTCGGATACCCTCCTTGCAGACGCCAAGGCCAACAACATGACCACCTTCCAAGTGAGAAATTTTAATTCCACTATCTGAAGAGGTTCAAACCAGTGAGACTTTAGGAACTGTAACACCACGTTAAGGTCCCATGGCGCCACTGGAGGCACAAAAGGAGGCTGTATGTGCAGCACTCCCTTTACGAAAGTCTGGACTTCTGGGAGAGAAGCCAATTCCTTCTGAAAGAAAATTGATAGGGCCGAAAATAGGATTTTGGTACTTACCAGGTAAATCCTTTTCTTTGAATCCATAGGGGGCACTGGAGTACTCTTGGGATATGGACGGCTTCCACAGGAAGAAAGCACTGAATAAATTAATTTTGAAACTACACCTCCCCTCCATATCCCTGAGTACCTCAGTGTTTTTTACTGAGCCGAACAGGAGCGATAGAGAGGTTGACAATGGATAATTACATATAACATAACGGACAACAATAAAGTTGACACAACATTACTGACAACTAAACAGTTGACACCATAACCGATTAGAACTTGTTAATCTGAACCAGTCGGTGAAAATGTGTTACCATAAGATCTACTGAACCTACCCCAAACCAGGTAAACTGCTCTGGGTGGTCGTCCAGTGCCCCCTATGGATTCAAAGAAAAGGATTTACCTGGTAAGTACCAAAATCCTACTTTCTTTTTCATCCACTAGGGGCCACTGGAGTACTCTTGGGACGTACCAAAGTTTCCCCCGTGGGCGGGAGAGCTGTTTGGCACCTGTAACACTAGGCGGCCAAAGCTAGATGCTGATGCCGCAAACGTATCAAACTTGTAGAAGCGCACAAACGTGTGCACCGAAGACCATATAGCCGCCCGGCGAAGCTGTGTCGTAGAAGCTCCACGACTCGCTGCCCATGACGTTCCCACAGCACGTGTGGAATGAGCTGTTACTGATGTAGGCGGCTGTAACCTAGCATGAAGGTAAGCCTGACGTATGGTCAGTTTAATCCAACTGGATAAGGTCTGCCTAGAAGCTGGCCAACCCATCTTGGCAGCATCATAGAGAGCAAACAACGTATCCGTCTTACGAACTGTCGACGTTCGGGATACATAAATGCGTAATGCGCGTACCACATCCAACCTACCAGAGTCTCCTGTTAACACAGGAACTACTATTGGTTGATTGATGTGAAAAGATGACACTACCTTTGGTAGAAAAGCGAAATTCGTCCGAAGTTCCGCTCTGTCATCATGAAACACTAAATACGGTGGCTTGCACGACAAAGCACCCAAATCTGAAACACGCCTTGCTGACGCTAAGGCTAAAAGAAAAATTGTTTTCCCAAGTGAGAAATGTAATATCCACTTGTTGTAAGGGTTCAAAGTAAAAAGACTGTAAGAAATCTAAAAACCAGATTCAAGTCCCATGGCGCAGTAGGTGGAGTGAATGGAGGCTGAGCTCTGAGGACACCCTGCATAAAGGTGTGAACCGACGGCAATAGGGCCAATCTACTATGAAAATAAATTGACAACGCCGATATCTGCACTTTTAGTGTGGATAAACTCAGACCTCCATCTAACCCCATCTGTAGAAATAACAAAAGACGGGATAACTTAAAAGATGATGTCGGAAACTTCCGAGCTTCACACCAACCTACATAGGCACGCCAAATTCTGTAATAATGAGCTGCCGTAACCGGCTTCCTAGCTCGTAACATGGTTGGTATAAACGATTCTGGAATGCCCTCTCTTCTTAAGAGGGCTGTCTCAACAGCCACCCCGTCAAACGCGGCAGCGCTAAATCGGGGTAAAGGAACAGACCCTGCTGTAACAGGTCCGAACGTAGTGGGAGCGGCCAAAGACCGACTGCGAGTAGACCGCGGAGATCCAAGAACCAAGCTCTCCGAGGCCAAAGAAGCGCCACTAGTATAATTGTGACGGACTCTCCTTTGATCCGTTTTAGCCACAGAGGGAGCAGCGGAAACGGTGGAAACAGATACACGAGACTGTATGGCCACGTGATTGTGAGAGCATCCACCGCCACTGCTTTTGGATCTCTCGTTCTGGACACGACCTGGGGCGTTTGATGATTGTGGCGAGATGCCATCAGGTCCACCTGCGGGTAACTTCACTTCTGGACCAGCATGTGAAACACTTCTGGATTTAATACCCATTCTCCTGGATGAAAATTCCGACGGCTGAGATAATCCGCCTCCCAGTTGTCCACTCCCGGAATGACTACTGCCGACAATATAATTTGGTGATACTCGGCCCAATAGAGGATTCAAGCTACTTTCCGCATTGCCATACGGCTTTTCGTTCCTCCTTGTTTGTTGATGTATGCGACCGCCGTCGCATTGTCTGACTGCACCTGAACAGCCTGAGCCTGCAGCCTTGTGCACTGCTTGTCGTAGTGCATTGTAAATTGCCCGGAGTTCCAGGACATTTATAGACAGCAATCTTTCGTGATCCGCCCAGAGACCCTGGAGCTGATAATTTTGAACTACAGCTCCCCAACCTCTGAGACTCGCGTCCGCCGTGAGAATTATCCAATTCCAGGCGCCGAACCGCTTCCCTGCGGTTAGATTCTGTACTTTGAGCCACCAGAGTAGAGACACTCTGGCCCTTGGAGACAATCTCACCCTGCGGTAAATCTGCAGATGCGAGCCCGACCACTGTGCGAGCACATCCAATTGAAAAGGACGTGAGTGAAGTCTTCCGAACTGAAGCGCTTCGAAAGTCGCCACCATTGTGTCTAATAGGCGAATGCACAAATGAACAGAGACTGTGCGTGGCTTGAGTACCAGATGACGAATGACCTGTACTTTCTGTTCGGGTAGGTAAATTCTTTGATTTACCGTATTGAGAATCATACCTAGGAATTGAAGTCGTTGAGACGGAATCATTCAGGAATTCGCTTAGACAATGGTAGGAAATCAGATTCCCCCCCCCCCACTTGGTCTGCGATCTATCTCGTTTGGAATCAGACTCCGCCTGTTAGGAACGTAGCCAAAGTGGACGTTATGCGCCACTAGCGAAGCTGAAAACGCAAGAACCAACTGCCAACGTCCAAAGAAGCTGTAGGCAGCAAGAAGTCTAAGGTGGTCTTTATTTAGGGCAAACCTGGACTGGAGTGCCCTGCCACTACAGCCTTGTTACCTCAAACCCTTACCAAAGCAGGGCGAAGCAACAGCCCTACTGCTGTGTAGGGTACACTCCGATAGGTAGTTAAAAGCCCAATGATTGCAATTGTCTCTCATTGGAAATTGTTCAGCCTTCGCTGAGAACCTGACGTACTGGCCTGGTGCTATGAGGGCTGGCGGCGAATCGACCGCAACAATCTAACTGAAACAGTAAAAAAAAAATTTTTTTTATTTTTCTCTCTCAGGCAGTACATGACCCCGCATTCCCCCCAAAGAGGACCGGTAAGGGTCTGTCTGTGCAGTTTTTACGCAGAGTACTAACCACTATACGATCACGGCAACTTAAACGAGCCAGGTAAGAGACGAACATTAAGCAAGAAATTCCCTCCAATCCCAAAATCATTTATAAGAGGAATAAGTCCTTGAAACTAATATTAGCCCCAAGCCATCTGAGGAGCATTAAGGAAAATACAGATGAAACAGAGTAAAAATTGGCTAACCTCAATGGGAAAACCATGTGGTTTCTTTCAATGTGGACATAAAAAATGCACCACCTGTCAATACATGGGGAGAAGAACAACCCAGGTAGAGATACCATACAAAAAAAAGAGATACATATTATAAAATCTTTTATTAATTGTAACTCTTCATATGTAGTTTACCTATTAACTTGTAGTTGCAATCTCCCATATATAGGACGCACCACCAGACCGTTAAAAATACGGTTTCTGGAACATCGAAGAAACATACTTAGAAAATATATGAAACATAGTGTCTCGAGACATTTTTGCCAGAAACACAATGGTGATCCGGAAACTCTAAAACTTTTAGCTTTAGAGATTATATATCCGACAGCAAGAGGGGGGGATAGATATACCAATCTATGTAAAAGAGAAGTCTTTTGGATGCTTCAATTCAACTCTGTATACCCCGATGGTTTAAATGAAAGTATGGAGATTAATTCCATTATATGAATGTCCTTTAGTGATGTATACATATTGAGATCTATGGTCTCTATCCATTCCTTTCTATTTCGTTCGTATAATGATCCTAACGATGTGTAGATAATAATAATAACATAAAAACTGTGTTAACGAAAAATTCTTCCTTCTGCCCAGTAGCCATGTACAAGTGCCCTATATATGTTTCCCAAGATTCTTTCCATTTATTCTGTATAACCCTCTTCTAAAAAATCTATAATAAATGTAAATATAAAACCTTTTTAAAAATTCTCTCGTTTAAAAATTCTCTCCTTTTACTCTCTCTTTTTCTTTGTATATTTATATATATGTATGCATATGAGATTACTGAAACTACATCAATTATACAATCGTATTTATATCATATTGATACATACAAGGTGAAACACATGTATGTTGTCTGTATCCAGGCAACACATTCAGGAATGGTGGGGCGGACCGCTACGTTGGTCTGATCACGTGTCCACTCTGGGGCACGTGACGCTGTCCCAGGGAGCGTCGGGTGCGCTCCATTCATGCGGTTCACGGGCGTCTTCCGGTCTATGACCGATGGGACGTGGTGACGCATGGGGGAGCGTGACACAGGTGCGCTCACCCAGCATATGGGAGGGCGTCCCGACGGACCCTGGGGCACAATGGACCTAATAGCGGGATCACCACACATCTGATACCAATTAGGATATCGGTAAGTGACAAAATGGTCACATGACCGGCACATGTGTTTTTGTCTTTATTTATTTATATATATTACAGCTTGTCTTCTAATAAATTTATTTTTAAAAACATGTATTACGAGTGGTTTAGGACTGCCTTCCCAAAAAAGCTTACTAATGTCGGTTTCAAAACAAGGATCAGCTAATTAGAGTTGTAATTATTAGTGAGGTATAAAAATGGCTCCCGGTGTCTTTATGATTCACTTCTGAGGAAGCTGGACGACCTAGTCCAGGGAAACGCGTTAAGGCCCATGCTGAGGAACTTTTGCACCTTCTACCATCTATCATCGATCTGGATAAGGACTTTTCCCTTCACATTGGAATACAATTAAACCGCAGATACTCCCTGTGTTGAGCACTTCCAGCAATTTATGGAAACCCCTTCAATCACCTACACAGACGAATATTGAGAGTCATCTTTTTCGTGGAACTGTGGATGAGGTATATCTAGGGTATTACCAGCTGACTGTGCTTTTTACTGCTATTTGAGGAGGAGCGGATTTCCACTTAAGTCCGGGATCTTTTAAATTGATGGTACTGTTCCTATCAGCAAAACCTAATATTTTGATTATCTCAGAGCCATATAGGATCAACTATTGTTTCCTATTTTTTATATATATGCTGTTGGTGACTATTTAGTCTTTATTACGGTTTTTATTAATGTTTTAACAATATTATTTTATATCTATTAAGTAAAATAAAGATACTGATTAACTGATCCAACTGTTTCCTATCAATACTTTGGTTAAAACAACTCTTAGCGCTGGTATTTTCTTGCTTAATGTTCATTCACTTTCTGGAGGTCTGACAAACCTCTTCCAGCAGCTGTGACTTTCTAGTGGGTTTATATACATTTTTTCTTTTCACTACCAGGTAAGAGACGAACCTGTTAAACCAGGATCTGAACCAGTGTCCATGCAATCACAATGTTCACTGTGGCCGGGAAGCCTAACCACTTGGCTACAGAGCCACCTGTAAAAACAATAAGCAAAGCTGCTGCAGGTGAGGCCTGAACTCACCATGTTTGCAGTGCTCAACAGATACTGTTTAATAAGCACTGTGTGCTGACCAATTAGTCTTGCTTACTGCAAAATAGATTTTTAATGTCAGCATATTATATATATATCTGTCTACACATACATACAACAATGTATATTCACACATACTCAGACCTTAATATATACATATTCCATATATGCATACATACACATATATATTATATACCCATATACATATATCCAGATATATCCTGATACAGAGGTATAATAATTTTTAGAAGTCTGAAACTAAATGTGACCTCACACAGGCTTAAAACCTGAGATGACTGCTGCTTAACCACAGCTTAGTTAATGGGCCCTATCTAGTGGCCGGCGCCGGGAGCGCGCTCTTGGGAGCGGGCTCTGGAGAGCTATCATGACTGTAAAACCTACGGTAGGTTTATATTGATAGTGTAAGCCCAAACTGAGCTAACCAGAATGTATCTTTTTTTAACAGTTTAAACTAGCATGCATTAGTATGCAATCTAGTTGGATCACCAGTTTCCTCCCAGATGGCAAAACAATATGCAATTGAGTTTGGGCGTATCCAGTGTGGTGCGGCTGTAGATTAAAAATACCTACAGCACCTTGTACTCCCAGGTGGCTAATCAGGCCCAACACTGCTTAGCTTCCAAAATCAGATGAGATTGGGCGTATCCAGTGTGGTGTGGCCAAGTGAATTAAGCCAAAGCTGCTGCAGGTGAGACCTGAACTCACAATGCTTGCAGTGCTCCACAGATACTGTTTTATAAGCACCATGTGCTGACCAATTGTTATAACATATCTTACTTTACAACAGTGAACAAAGCCAGTATTTGGCTGCCACGGCCATGATTCAGATTTGCAGTCTTTAGGATAATATCATTATAAACAGTTATGATATAAATAATAGTAAGAGAAGTGAGTGTATATCCATGTAATACACTCTTAGACATGGCAGGGAAACTGCCTATTAGTAATTGCTGGTGTCTTACTCATTATGCAGACAGACAATACAAAAAATACAAAAGACAGACAACTTGCGCGACTCAGTAAATAGCACTAAGGTGTCTTTATAAATATATATCTGGCCAAGTGCAGTGCACGCCAGCAATATGCCTGATCCCAAATTCCCCTTAACACCCCTGCGCCTTCAATGGAGGAGAGATGTAACACAGGAAATTCTGGAAATACAACAGGAAAAACAACAGGAAGCATGGTTAATATGTCCCCATGCTCACAGTATAACACAAAGTGCGACTTATAATTATGTAAGCAGATTTAATAAACATCTTATGTTGCACTCAAAACCTGCACATATAACTTGTATCCTGTTTTAACAAAGACTTCATAGCCTATTGTAATACATATGCAGCGCTGCTGTATTCCCTTTATCAATAAGAGTTGAATCATGAGATTTCATCCAGTGACCCTGACATTTCTGTGTGCAGGGAACATCACTGTGGCAGCAAAGTTACTCACTAGGCTATGGAGCCTGCCTTTTAACTATCATTTGTGTGCCCCCCCCCCCCGTGCTCCGTGTACCGTTCTCTATACACGGAGCCGGGCTATGGTGGAGAGGGAGCCCGAATTGGCATCGAGGGCCGGGGAGCGCGCTGCATAGAGCCGTGGAGCGGCCTATGCATAAAACCACGTGGCCAACGCGGCTCAGAGCGGCGGGGGAGACAGCCTAAACAGCGGCGCTGGAAGCGGCGGCGGGCGGCTGAAGGCAGCGGCGGGCGGCCACACACACACAGTATCCCACACAGCGGGGCGGCAGCGTGAGCTGACCGCCCCGTTCAACATACCTGGACCCTGTGGTGAGGGCTATGACGGGGCTTCTCTGTAAATTCCATCCAGCCTTTACTGCAGGTTTTAGTCCTGCACGTGGTAGTGAGGGAGCTCTTTTTAGAGAGGTCCGACACCCACAGCTGCTATAGCAGCCTTCACTATCCCGGACCCACGCCTATTAGAAGGGGGGGAAGGGATGTGGTAAATCGTTGAAAAAAGAAAAAAACTTAGAAAAAATTCCAATGAAATGTGGACAAACTCCACAAGCCTTCTGTGTCGAGCACAGAAAAAACACTGAGGTACTCAGGGATATGGAGGGGAGGTGTAGTTTCAAAATTAATTTATTCAGTGCCTTCTTCCTGTGGAAGCCGTCCATATCCCAAGAGTACTCCAGTGACCCCTAGTGGATGAAAAAGAAATCTGTACCTTAATGGAGCCTAATTTCAGGCCCATATCCACTCCTGTCTGCAGAAAGTGGAAAAGACGGCCCAGATGGAAATCTTCCGTAGGAGCATTCTAGGCCTCACACCAAGATACATACTTTCTCCAGATACGGTGATAATGCTTCGCTGTCACCTCCTTCCTAGCCCTCATCAGAGTAGGGATGACTTCTTCCGGGATGCCTTTTCCAGCTAGGATTCGGCGTTCAACCGCCATGCCGTCAAACGTAACCGTGGTAAGTCTTGGAACACGCAGGGCCCCTGTTGCAACAGGTCCTCTCTGAGAGGAAGAGGCCACGGATCTCCTGTGAGCATTTCCTGAAAATCTGAATACCAGGCCCTACGAGGCCAATCCGGAGCAATGAGAATTGTCCGCACTCTTTTTCGTCTTATGATTCTCAAAATCTTTGAGATGAGTGGAAGAGGAGGAAACACATAGACCGACCGAAACACCCACGGTGTCACCAGGGCGTCTACCGCTACTGCCTGAGGGTCCCTTGACCTGGCACAATACCTCCGAAGCTTCTTGTTGAGGCATGAGGCCATCATGTCTATTTCAGGAAGTCCCCAACGACTTGTTATCTCTGCAAAAACTTCTTGATGAAGTCCCCACTCTCCTGGATGGAGATCGTGTCTGCCGAGGAAGTCTGCTTCCCTGTTGTCCACTCCCGGAATGAAGACTGCAGTCAAAGCACTTACATGATTTTCCGCCCAGCAAAGAATCCTGGCGGCTTCCGCCATTGCCACTCTGCTCCTTGGTCCGCCCTGTCGGTTTACATGAGCCACGGCTGTGACTTTGTCTGACTGAATCAGAACCGGTAGGTCGTGAAGAAGATTCTCCGCTTGACGCAGGCAGTTGTATATGCCCCTCAATTCCAGTACGTTGATGTGAAGACAAGCCTCTTGGCTTGACCATAGTCCTTGAAAGTTTCTTCCTTGTGTGACTGCTCCCCATCCTCGGAGGCTCGCGTCCGTGGTCACCAGAACCCAGTCCTGAATGCCGAACCTGCGACCCTCTAGAAGGTGAGCACTCTGCAGCTACCACAGGAGAGACACCCTGGCCCTGGGGGACAGGCTGATTTTCTGATGAAGATGGGACCCGGACCACTTGTCCAGAAGATCCCACTGAAAAGTCCTGGCATGAAACCTGTCGAAGGGGATGGCCTCGTAGGACGCCACCATCTTCCCCAGCACTCGAGTGCATTGATGGACTGACACTCTTTTCGGTTTCAACAGGTCTCTGACCAAGTTCTGGAGTTCCTGGGCTTTTTCCATTGGGAGAAAAACCTTCTTTTGTTCCGTGTCCAGAATCATGCCTAAGAACGATAGCCGAGTTGTTGGCACCAACTGTGACTTTGGTAGATTCAGAATCCAGCCGTGTTGCTGCAGCACTCTCAGGGAGAGCGCCACGCTTTCCAAAAACTGACCTCTTGATCTCGCCTTTATCAGGAGATCGTCCAAGTACGGGATAATTGTGACTTCCTGCCTGCGCAGGAGTACCATCATTTCCGCCATTACCTTGGTGAAAATCCTCGGGGCCGTGAAAAGCCCAAACGGCAACGTCTGAAACTGGTAATGGCAGTCCTGTACAGCGAATCACAAGTACACCTGATGAGGGGGATATATGGGAACATGAAGGTACGCGTCCTTTATGTCCAGTGACACCATAAAATCCCCCCCCCCCCCCCCCGCCAGGCTGGAAATAACTCCCCGGAGCGATTCCATCTTGAATGTGAACTTTTTCAAGTACTGGTTTAGGGATTTTAAATTTAGATTGGGTCTGACCGAGCCATCCGGTTTCGGGACCACAAATAGGGTTGAATAGTACCCCTTCCCCTGATGACCTAGGGGAACCTCCACCACCACTCGTTGTTGACATAGTTTTAGCTGCGATTCAAAAACTATCTCCCTCTCTGGGGGAGAAGCCAGTAGAGCCGATTCGAAAAATCGGCGAGGAGTCATCTCTTCGAACTCTAGCTTGTAGCCTTGGGATACAATTTCCATTGCCCAAGGATCCACGTCCGACTGAACCCAAACCTGGCTGAAGAGTCGAAGACGTGCCCCCACCGGCGCAGACTCCCTCAGTGGAGCCCCAGCGTCATGCGGTGGATTTGGCAGAAGCCGGGGAGGACTTCTGCTCCTGGGAACTAGCCGTAGCAGGCTGCTTTTTCTCTCTTCCCTTACCTCTGGCGAGGAAGGAAGAGCCCCGACCTCTTCTGGACTTATGCGACCGAAAGGACTGCATCTGATATTGTGGTGTTTTCTTTCGCTGTGGGGAAACATAAGGTAAAAAGGTAGATTTGCCCGCGGTAGCTGTGGAAACCAGGTCCGCAAGACCTTCCCCAAATAAATCCTCACCTTTGTACGGCAAAACTTCCATATGCTTCTTTGAGTCGGCATCACCCGACCATTGACGGGTCCACAGGGCTTGCCTAGCAGAAATCGCCATGGCGTTGGCTCTCAAACCTAGCAGACCAACGTCTCTCTGAGCATCTCTCATATATAAGACTGCGTCTTTAATGTGAGCTAAGGTCAATAAAATGGTATCAATGTCAGCTGACAAGGTATCCGTCCAAGCCGCAACAGCGCTACAAACCCAAGCCGAGGCTATTACTGGTCTGAGTAAGGTCCCCGTATGTGTATAAATAGATTTAAGGTAGTTTCCTGTCTGCCATCAGCAGGATCCTTGAGGGCGGCCGTGTCTGGAGATGGCAGCGCCACCTTTTTGGACAAGCGTGTTAATGCCTTGTCCACCCTGGGTGAGGATTCCCACCGTACCCTGTCCTGTGTCGGGAAAGGATACGCCATAAGAATTCTTTTGGGAATCTGCAGTTTCTCGTCAGGAGCTTCCTTTGCCTTTTCAAATAACGCGTTCAGTTCATGAGATGGGGGAAAGGTTACCTCAGGTTTCTTTTCCTTAAACATGTGTACCCTCTTGTCAGGGACAGAGGGGTCATCAGTGATATGTTAAACATCCTTTATTGCAATAATCATATAATGAATACTTTTGGCCACCTTTGGGTGTTACCTCGCATCATCGTTGTCGACACGAATCAGAATCCGTGTCGGTACCAGTGTCTGCTACTGGGGACAGGGGACGTTTCTGAGACCCTGAAGGGCCCTGTGACACAGCCAAAGTCATGGATTGACTCCCTGTTCTATCCCTGGACTCTGCTTTGTCCAACCTCTGATGTTTGACACATTTGCATTTTAAACATTCAGCATATCCATAGAATCATGTGTCGGCGTCGCCGACGGAGACACCACAATCATCTGCTCCACCTCCTCCTTAGAAGAGCCTTCCGCTTCAGACATGCCGACACACGCGTGCCGACACCCCCACACACTCAGGGATATATCTATATGGAGACAATTCCCCAATAAGGCCCTTTGGAGAGACAGAGAGAGAGTATGCCAGCACACACCCAGCGCCAACTGACACTGGAAACCAATTCCCAGACAAAAACAGCGCTTTTATATAAATATATACTCACTGCGCCAATAAAAAGTGCCCCCCCCCCTCTTTTATGCCCTCTGTCACCGTGTTCAGCAGGGGAGAGTCCAGGGAGCCAGCTTCTCTGCGGTGTGCTGTGGAGAAAATGGCACTGGATAGTGCTGGAAGACCAAGCTCCGCCCCCTCAGTGGCGGGCTTCGGTCCCGCTCAATTTTTCCATACAGGCGGGGGATTTTACCATATAGTGCCCCCGCAGCCCCTATATTATCATTAGCCAGTACCAAGAGGTTTAAAATCGCTGCCCAGGGCGCCCCCCCTGCACCCTTCAGTGTCCGCTGTGTGTGTGGGAGCAATGGCGCGCAGCGTTATCGCTGCGCGTTACCTCAGAGAAGATCCGAAGTCTTCAGCCGCCTTTGACGTCTTCTTTCTTCTTATACTCACCCGGCTTCTATCTTCTGGCTCTGTGAGGAGGAAGGCGGCGCGGCTCCGGGACGAACGGCGAGGGTGAGACCTGCGTTCCGACCCTCTGGAGCTAATGGTGTCCAGTAGCCTAAGAAGCAGAGCCTATCACTTAAGTAGGTCTGCTTCTCTCTCCTCAGTCCCACGATGCAGGGAGCCTGTTGCCAGCAGTGCTCCCTGAAAATAAAAAACCTAACAAAAGTCTTTCTCAGAGAAACTCAGGAGAGCTCCCCTGTAATGCACCCAGTCTCCTCTGGGCACAGGATCTAACTGAGGTCTGGAGGAGGGGCATAGAGGGAGGAGCCAGTGCACACCCATTCTAAAGTTCTGTATAGTGCCCATGTCTCCTGCGGAGCCAGTCTATACCCCATGGTCCTTACGGAGTCCCCAGTATCCTCTAGGACGTAAGGGGGGGGAAGCTGATCTCCCAAAAACACACAGTTTCAGTGAAACCTGTGTATTTTCAGATGAAACAGCCCCATTTTCGCACACAAAAACAGCTCCGTTTTCGGGGACATTGCTTCGCCTGCCTGAGGCAGGTGAAACAAAATCCCCGATAAGCCAGGTATCGTGCCCGCTTATTGGGGCTAATTAGTGCTCTGGCATCAACTGGAAAGGTGTCCAGACTTTCTTGTAGTAAATCCTACCTACCTATTTAACATGTTTGTTTAAGCAATCTATGTCTAACTACAGCTAGTTCCGTTTAGTTCCGTCTTTCCTTGGACAAAAAAAAAAGTTGTGTACCCCTTATTGAAGGTATTATACAAATAAAAATAAGCAGATTTATGGTAAGAACTTACCTTTGTTAAATCTCTTTCTGCAAGGTACTCTGGGTTCCACAGGGATAACATCAGGGTGTAGAGTTGGATCTTGATCCGAGGCACCAACAGGCTAAAAGCTTTGACTATTCCAAGGATGCATAGCGCCGCCTCCTCTATAACCCCGCCTCCGTGCACAGGAGCTCAGTTTTGTTAACCAGTCCAATGCAATAGCATGTAAAAGAGACAACAACCGTTAGTAGCCACTTACACCACATTCTCACGATAGGAGAAGGTATTAGCGGCTAATGCCATACAAACCCAAAGAAGCTAAGTGCGTCAGGGTCGGCGCCCTGTGGAACCCAGTGTACCTCGCAGAAAGAGATTTAACAAAGGTAAGTTCTTACCATAAATCTCCTTTTCTGCAGCGGGGTACACTGGGGTTCCACAGGGATAACATTGGGGATGTCCTAAAGCAGTTCCTCATGGGAGGGGATGCACTGTAGCGGGCACAAGAACCCGGCGTCCAAAGGAGGCATCCTGGGAGGCCGAAGTATATTAGAAGTAGTATTCCTCCTTCTTGCTTGAACTTCCTTATCAGCCTGGGTAGAAGGGACACCAGAGGGAACGCATACGGCAGCCGAAAGTTCCATGGAATTGCCAGTGCGCCCACGAACGCTGCTTGAGGATCCCTTGTCCTTGTTCCGAAGACCGGAACCTTGTGATTGTGTCGAGACGCCATCAGGTCTACATCAGGTAGGCCCCACTTGTCCACTAGGAGTTGAAAGACTTCTGGATGAAGACTCGACTCTCCGGCGTGTACGTCCTGACGACTGAGGAAGTCCACTTCCCAGTTGAGGACTCCCGGAATGAACACTGCCGATATGGCTGGCAGATAGCGTTCTGCCCAACGAAGGATTTTTGATACTTCCATCATTGCCATGCGGCTTCAAGTGCCGCCTTGATGATTTATGTACGCCACCGTGGTGGCGTTGTCTGACTGTACTTGAACAGGCCTGTTCTGTAGCAGAGGTAGGGCTAGTGTCAACGCATTGAACACTGCCCGCAATTCCAAAATGTTTATCGGGAGGAGAGATTCCTCCCTGGTCCACCGACACTGAAGAGAGTGTTGCTCCAACACCGCACCCCAGCCCCACAGACTGGCATCCGTCGTCAGAAGGACCCAGTTGGAGATACAGAAGGGACGACCTCTGCTCTGTTGCTGGTCCTGTAGCCAACAGCTCAGCGACAAGCAGACCTCCAGAGTAGGGAGGCCAATTCCGGGATAGGCGGGATCCCAGGATTTGGGCCCAAAAATGCCGGGATTTGAATCCTGGGATTGGAGCTTCCAATCCTGGGATTCAAGGGATTACAGTGCGCATGTGCGGGAGGGTGGGTGTAAGTAATGACATTTACTATTAGGCAGGCGGCCGCCATGGACTCACTGAACGCGGGAGCACTTCAAATGTAGCGCCGGCCGCCAGCCAATCAGAGCTGGCAGCTCGGCAGCCAATCGGGAGCCACTGCTGCGACCGCTTCCCTGATTGGCCGCCGGTCCACCAGCTCTGGTTGGCTGGCGGCCGGCGCTTCATTTGAAATGCTCCCGCGTTCAGTGAGTCCATGGCTGCCGCGGCCGCCCGCCTGATAGTAAGTGTCATTACTTACACCCACCCTCCCTCTCGCGCCGCTACCAACCCTTCCGCGCCGCTACCTACATCCTCCCTCCCGCACCACTAACTACACCCACCCTCCTGCACTGCTACCTACCCCCTCCCTACCTCCCGCACCGCTACCTACACCCTCCCTACCTCCCGCACCACTACCTACACCCTCCCTACCTCCCGCACCACTACCTACACCCTCCCTCCAGCGCTGCTCCCTACAACCTTCACTGGTCCCTACTGCAATCCCGGGATTGACCGTTTTTCAATCCCGAATCCCGGGATTGAAAAAACGGCCCAAGATTGGCCTCCCTACTCCAGAGTCCAGGAGATCATGCGAGTCCTGATCCGATGAGGCAGGCCGTCCCACTTGGAGAGTATCAACCTCTGCAGAGGGCGGGAATGAAATTAAGCGTACTCTACCATGTCGAAAGCAGACATCATGAGGCCTAGTACTTGCATCGCTGATTGTATTGACACACGTGGGCGAGAGAGGAAGCATCTTATCTTGTCCTGAAGTTTCAGGACCTTCTCCTAAGACAAAAACAACCGCTGGTTGTAGGTGTCCAATAGCGCTCCCAGGTGCACCATGCTCTGAGCAGGAACCAGGGAAGACTTCTTCCAGTTGATGAGCCACCTGTGGGCTTGCAGAAATTGGACCGTCGGCTCCAGATGACAAAGGAGAATCTCCGGAGAATTCGCCAGGATCAACAAGTCGTCCAAATACGGCAAGATCCTGATACCCTGACGGCGTAGTAGAGCCGTCATGACCTTGGTGAAGATCCGTGGTCAGACCAAAAGGAAAGGCCTGGAATTGAAAATGTAGGTTGCCAATAGCAAACCGCAGATAATGCTGATGCGACGCTGCAATAGGTATATGCAGGTAAGAATCCTGAATGTCAAGGGATATCATATAGTCCTTGGGCTCCAAAGCCAGAACAATAGAGCGAAGAGTCTCCATTCGGAATTTTGAAACTCTCACAAATTTGTTCAAAGACTTGAGGTTGAGAATGGGTCGGGAAGATAGATTCGGCTTCGGAACTAGGAACAGCGTTGAATAGTACCCCCTGCCTCTCTGAGTCAGAGGCACCGGCACTATCACTCCCATGTCCAGGAGGGATTGTACCACCAGATGGAGTGTTTTTGCCTTTACCGTGTCCGAAGGGATGTTTGTTGAGCAAAATTGGCGAGGGGGACGTTTCTTGAAAGAGATGGCGTATCTGTGAGCGACGACTTCCCTTACCCAGGCATCCGCAGTGGTCTGTAACCATACCTAAGCAAACCGCAGAAGTCGGCCTCCCACCCTGGGATCCCCTAGAGGGATGCCCGCCCAGTCATGCAGCAGGCTTATCTGTTTTGGAAGCAGGCTGACGGGCAGCCCAGGCATGTTTAGGTTTGGGCTTAGTGGATTTGGAAGTGCGAGCCTGTTTCGGGTACGCCTGACCCTTTACTTTACCTGGAGGTCGAAAGGAAGTAGTCTTAGCTTTCGGAGCTGAAGGAGTAGTACTAGGTAGACATGCAGTCTTAGCAGATGCTAAGTCAGCAACAATCTTATTGAGGTCTTCACCCAAAAAGAATGTTTCCCATAAAAGGGTTCACCTCCAAGGTCTTTTTAGAGTCCAGATCTACCGACCAGGACCGCAACCAGAGGATCCGGCGAGCCAGAATAGACGTAGAAGACGCTTTGGCTGCCAGGATACCTGCATCAGATGCCGCCTCCTGTATATAATGATAGGCTGTCATAATATATGAAAGACACGGTCTAGCATTATCAGGAAAATTAGACGGTAGTTCCGCTTCCACTTCCTGAACCCAGGCCTCTATGGCTTTAGCAGCCCAAGATGCCGCAATAATAGGCCTATGCACAGCTCACGCAAGAGTGTAAATAGATTTCAAGCAACCCTCCACTCGTTTATCTGTCGGTTCCTTCAAAGACGTGACGGTAGTGACAGGCAGAGCAGATGACACCACCAGACGCACCACTTGTGAGTCCACCGGCGGCGGTGTTTCCCAATTTTTAATTAACTCTGCAGCGAGAGGATAACGAGCTAGCATCTTCTTAGACAGGGAAAATTTCTATTCCCAGGATTCCTGATGTGTGTCAACTAAGTGGTCAGAATGAGGTAAAACTAATTTAGTAACCTTCTGACGCCTAAACTTATCTGGTTTCTTAGAGGTAGCCGGGGGTTCTTCATCATCATCATCAATTTGAAGAATCAGCATGATAGCCTCCAAAAGTAGTCTCCCCATCAGAAGCATCTGCATCATTGTCTAAGGGGCCAGTATATGCGCCATCTTCATCAGATGAAGTAATTGAAACAGGAGTGGATTGTGAGGAAGTTATGGCCCGTTTTAACGACCCCTTGGTCTTAGGTAGGATTTTGCTTGGCCAAAGACTGATTTAAATTGTTGTAACTGAGAGGACAGAGTATCTGCCCATGGCGGATTAACAGCAGGGAGAATATGTGGCTGTAATGTCACAGGAGGTCCCATAGGGGGCGCAAGTCTAGTTACAAGCGTAGTCAGTAAATTAGAAAATGTAGCCCACGACGGGTCATGATTTGCCCCCGTTGCTGTGGACTGATTAAGGGGAATAAAACCCCCTGTACCTGAACCCTCAGCTGCAATATTTTCCTCAGAGACATCTATGGCATTAGCGCTGCAGGGTGCAGGATTAGCCATAGAATTATCAGCCCTGTGTAGCGGACATGATATGAAAGCATATACGTAGGGCGAAATAGTACAATATAAGCAGACAAAGTACCTTACAAAAATCCCCCTGTATAGTGCGACTGCAAACAGAGCACACACGGAGAATTTAAGAGGTATATGGTGACTGTAAAACACAGAGAAAAAATAAGATTTTACTTACCGGTAAATCTATTTCTCGTAGTCCGTAGTGGATGCTGGGGACTCCGTAAGGACCATGGGGAATAGACGGGCTCCGCAGGAGACAGGGCACTTTAAGAAAGAATTAGGAATACTGGTGTGCACTGGCTCCTCCCTCTATGTCCCTCCTCCAGACCTCAGTTAAGGAAACTGTGCCCGGAAGAGCTGACAGTACAAGGAAAAGATTTTGGAATCCAGGGTAAGACTCAAACCAGCCACACCAATCACACCGTATAACTCGTGATAAACTTACCCAGTTAACAGTATGAATAACAACAGAGCATCAGATAACCCTGATGCAACCATAACATAACCCTTATTTAAGCAATAACTATGTACAAGTATTGCAGAAGTAGTCCGCACTTGGGACGGGCGCCCAGCATCCACTACGGACTACGAGAAATAGATTTACCGGTAAGTAAAATCTTATTTTCTCTAACGTCCTAGTGGATGCTGGGGACTCCGTAAGGACCATGGGGATTATACCAAAGCTCCCAAACGGGCGGGAGAGTGCGGATGACTCTGCAGCACCAAATGAGCAAACACAAGGTCCTCCTCAGCCAGGGTATCAAACTTGTAGAACTTTGCAAAAGTGTTTGAACCTGACCAAGTAGCCGCTCGGCAAAGCTGTAATGCCGAGACCCTTCGGACAGCCGCCCAAGAAGAGCCCACCTTCCTTGTGGAGTGGGCTTTTACTGATTTTGGAAACGGCAATCCAGCCGCAGAATGAGCCTGCTGAATCGTGTTACAGATCCAGCGAGCAATAATAAGAATTTACTTACCGATAATTCTATTTCTCGTAGTCCGTAGTGGATGCTGGGAACTCCGTAAGGACCATGGGGAATAGCGGCTCCGCAGGAGACTGGGCACATCTAAAGAAAGCTTTAGGATCACCTGGTGTGCACTGGCTCCTCCCCCTATGACCCTCCTCCAAGCCTCAGTTAGGATACTGTGCCCGGACGAGCGTACACAATAAGGAAGGATTTTGAATCCTGGGTAAGACTCATACCAGCCACACCAATCACACTGTACAACTTGTGATCTGAACCCAGTTAACAGCATGATAATAGAGGAGCCTCTAGAAAAGATGGCTCACTACAACAATAACCCGAATTTTTTTTTTTTTTTTTTGGTAACCATAATTATGTACCAGTATTGCAGACCATCCGCACTTGGGATGGGCGCCCAGCATCCACTACGGACTACGAGAAATAGAATTATCGGTAAGTAAATTCTTATTTTCTCTGACGTCCTAGTGGATGCTGGGAACTCCGTAAGGACCATGGGGATTATACCAAAGCTCCCAAACGGGCGGGAGAGTGCGGATGACTCTGCAGCACCGAATGAGAGAACTCCAGGTCCTCCTCAGCCAAGATATCAAATTTGTAGAGTTTTACAAACGTATTTGCTCCTGACCAAGTAACTGCTCGGCAAAGTTGTAAAGCCGAGACCCCTCGGGCAGCTGCCCAAGATGAGCCCACCTTCCTTGTGGAGTGGGCATTTTAAGATTTTTGGCTGTGGCAGGCCTGCCACAGAATGTGCAAGCTGAATTGTACTACAAATCCAACGAGCAATCGTCTGCTTAGAAGCAGAAGCACCCAGTTTGTTGGGTGCATACAGGATAAACAGCGAGTCAGATTTTCTGACTCCAGCCGTCCTGGAAACATGTATTTTCAGGGTCCTGACCACGTCAAGCAACTTGGAATCCTCCAAGTCCTTAGTAGCCGCAGGTACCACAATAGGTTGGTTCATGTGAAATGCAGAAACCACCTTAGGTAGAAAATTTGAGGACGAGTCCTCAATTCTGCCCTTTCAGAATGAACTATTAAGTAAGGGCTTTTATATGATAAAGCCGCCAATTCTGACACCCGCCTGGCTGAAGCCAGGGCTAACTCGTCACTTCCATGTGAGATATTTTAAGTCCACAGTGGTGAGTGGTTCAAACCAATGTGATTTTAGGAAAACTCAACACAACATTGAGATCCCCAAGGTGCCACTGGAGGCACAAAAGGAGACTGTATATACAGTACCCCTTTTACAAATGTCTGAACTTCAGGCACTGAAGCCAGTTCTTTTTGGAAGAAAATCGACAGGGCCGAAATTTGAACCTTAATGGACCCTAATTTTAGGCCCATAGACAGTCCTGTTTGCAGGAAATGGAGGAAACGACCCAGTTGAAATTCCTCTGTAGGGGCCTTCTTGGCCTCACCCCACGCAACATATTTTCGCCAAATGCGGTGATAATGTTTTGCGGTTACGTCTTTCCTGGCCTTGACCAGGGTAGGGATCTTCAGGATCCGGCGTTCAACCGCCATGCCGTCAAACGCAGCCGCGGTAAGTCTTGGAACAGACAAGGCCCTTGCTGGAGCAGGTCCTTTCTTAGAGGTAGAGGCCACGGTTCGTCCGTGAGCATCTCTTGAAGTTCCGGATACCAAGTCCTTCTTGGCCCATCCGGAACCACGAGTATAGTTCTTACTCCTCTCCTTCTTATGATTCTCAGTACTTTTGGTATGAGGGGCAGAGGAGGGAACCCATACACTGACTGGTACACCCACGGTGTTACCAGAGCGTCCACCGCTATTGCCTGAGGGTCCCTTGACCTGGCGCAATATCTGTCTAGTTTTTTGTTTAGACGGGACGCCATTATGTCCACCTTTTGTTTTTCCCAACGGTTTACAATCAGGTGGAAGACTTCTGGGTGAAGTCCCCACTCTCCCGGGTGAAGGTCGTGTCTGCTGAGGAAGTCTGCTTCCCAGTTGTCCACTCCCGGAATGAACACTGCTGACAGTGCTATCACATGATTTTCCGCCCAGCGAAAATCCTTGCAGCTTCTGCCATTGCCCTCCTGCTTCTCGTGCCGCCCTGTCTGTTTACGTGGGCGACTGACGTGATGTTGTCCGAATGGATCAATACCGCCTGACCCTGAAGCAGGGGTTTCGCTTGACTTAGGGCATTGTAAATGGCCCTTAGTTCCAGAATGTTTATATGAAGAGATGTCTCCAGGCTTGACCATAAGCCCTGGAAATTCCTTCCCTGTGTGACTGCTCCCCAGCCTCGCAGGCTGGCATCCTTGGCCACCAGGACCCAGTCCCGAATGCCGAATCTGCGGCCCTCTAGAAGATGAGCACTCTGCAACCACCACAGGATGGATACCCTTGTCCCTGGTGACAGGGTTATCCGCTGAAGCATCTGAAGATGCGACCCGGACCATTTGTCCAGAAGGTTCCACTGTGCGTGGAATCTGCCGAATGGGATTGCTTCGTAGGAAGCCACAATTTTTACCCAGAACCCTTGTGCATTGATGCACTGAGACTTGGTTCGGTTTTAGGAGGTTCCTGACTAGCTCGGATAACTCCCTGGCTTTCTCCTCCGGGAGAAGCACCTTCTTTCTGGACTATGTCCAGAATCATCCCTAGGAACAGAAGACAAGTCGTCGGAACCAGCTGCGATTTTTGGAATATTGAAAATCCAATCGTGCTGCCGCAACACTACCTGATATAGTGCTACACCGATCTCCAACTGTTCCCTGGATCTTACCCTTATCAGGGAATCGTCCAAGTCAAGGATAACTAAAATTCCCTTCCTTCGAAGGAATATCATCATTTCGGTCATTACTTCAGTAAAGACCCGGGGTGCCGTGGACCATCCCTACGGCAGCGTCCGAACTAATACAGTTCTGTACCATAACCTGAAATACCCTTGGTGAGAAGGGTAAATTTTGACATGAAGGTAAGCCTCCTTGATGTCCCGAGACATCATGTAGTCCCCTTCTTCCAGGTTTGCAATCACTGCTCTGAGTGACTCAATTTTGAATTTGAACCTCTGTATGCAAGTGTTCAAAGATTTTAGATTTTAAAATCGGTCTCACCGAGCCGTCTGGCTTCGGTACCACAATAGTGTGGAATAATACCCCGTTCCCTGTTGCAGGAGGGGTACCTTGATTATCACCTGCTGGGAATACAGCTTGTGAATGGCTTCCAAAACTGCCTCCCTGTCAGCGGGAGACGTCGGTAAAACAGACTTTTGGAAACGGCGAGGGGAATACGTCTCGAATTCCAATTTGTACCCCTGAAATATTATCTGAAGGATCCAGGGGTCTACTTGCGAGTGAGCCCACTGCGCACTGAAATTCATTGAGAACGGGACCCCACCGTGCCTGAATTTGTAAAGCCCTAGCGTCATACTGAGGGCTTGGCAGCGGCGGAAAAGGGTTTCTGTTCCTTGGAACTGGCTGATCTCTGCAGCCATTTTCCTCTCCCTCTGTCACGAGCAGAAAAGAGGAACCCTTTTGTCCGCTTGCCAACCAGGACTGCGCCTGATAATACGGCGTCTTATTTTGAGAGGCGACCTGGGGTACATCCCCTCTTTTAAGGCAATACTTCCAAATGCCGTTTGGAATCCGCATCACCTGACCACTTTACTGGAATAATTGGACAACGCACTTATACTTGATGCCAGTCGGCAAATATTCCGCTGTGCATCCTGCATATATAGAAATGCATCTTTTAATTGCTCTATAGGCAATAATATACTGTCCTTATCTAGGATATCATATTTCCAGTCAGGGAATCCGACCACGCCAACCCAGCACTGCACATCCAGGCTGAGGCGATTGCTGGTCGCAGTATAACACCAGTATGTGTGTAAATACATTTTAGGATACGCTCCTGCTTTCTATCAGCAGGATCCTTAAGGGCGGCCATCTCAGGAGAGGGTAGAGCCCTTGTTTTTACAAGCGTGTGAGCGCTTTATCCACCCTAGGGGGTGTTTCCCAACTCACCCTAACCTCTGGCGGGAAAAGGTATACTGCCAATAACTTTTTAGAAAATATCAATTGTTATCGGGGGGAAACCCACGCATCATCACACACCTCATTATATTTCTCAGATTCAGGAAAACTACAGGAAGTTTTTCCTCACCAAACATAATACCCCTTTTTTTGGTGGTATTCATATTATCAGAAAAGTGTAAACTTTTTCCATTGCCTCAATCATGCAATGTGTGGCCCTATTGGAAATCACGGTTGTCTCTTCACCGTCGACACAGGAGTCAGTACCCCTGTCGGCGTCTGTATCTGAGGTAACGGGCGCTTTAGGGCCCCTGTATGAGACGTCTGGACATGCACAAGCTGAGTAGCCGGCTGTCTCATGTCAACCACTGTCTTTTATACAAAGCTGACACTGTCACGCAATTTCAACAGTACATCCACTCAGGTGTCGACCCCCTAGGGGGTGACAACACAATTTCAGACACTCTACTCCGTCTCCTCATCATTTTTCTCCTCATACATGTCGACACCAACGTACCGACACACAGCACACACACAGGGAATGCTCTGATAGAGGACAGGACCCCACTAGCCCTTTGGGGAGACAGAGGGAGAGTTTGCCAGCACACACCAGAGCGCTATATATATATACAGGGATAACCTTATATAAGTGTTTTTCCCTTTATAGCTGCTGTATTGTTATATACTGCGCCTAATTTGTGCCCCCCTCTCTTTTTTAACCCCTTTCTGTAGTGTAGTGACTGCAGGGGAGAGCCAGGGAGCTTCCCTCCAACTGAGCTGTGAGGGAAAATGGCGCCAGTGTGCTGAGGAGATAAGGACGCCGAGAAAGGGGCGGAGCCTATCATCCTTTTTCTGTATGTTTTGGCAGGGGTTAAATGCATCCATATAGCCCAGGAGTTATATGTGATGCATTTATTTTAGCCATATAAGGTTTTTTTATCGATTTATTGCGTCTCAGGGCGCTGCCCCCCCCAGCGCCCTGCACCCTCAGTGACCGGAGTGTGAAGTTTGCTGAGAGCAATGGCGCACAGCTGCGGTGCTGTGCGCTACCTTATCTGAAGACAGGATCGTCTTCTGCCGCCGATTTTTCCGGACCTCTTCGCTCTTCTGGCTCTGTAAGGGGGACGGCGGCGCGGCTCCGGTGACCCATCCAGGCTGAACCTGTGATCGTCCCTCTGGAGCTAATGTCCAGTAGCCTAAGAAGCCCAATCCACTCTGCACACAGGTGAGTTCGCTTCTTCTCCCCTTAGTCCCTCGATGCAGTGAGCCTGTTGCCAGCAGGTCTCACTGAAAATAAACCTAAACTAAAACTTTCACAAAGAGCTCAGGAGAGCCCCTAGTGTGCACCCTTCTCGTCGGGCACAGAAATCTAACTGAGGCTTGGAGGAGGGTCATAGGGGGAGGAGCCAGTGCACACCAGGTGATCCTAAAGCTTTCTTTAGATGTGCCCAGTCTCCTGCGGAGCCGCTATTCCCCATGGTCCTTACGGAGTTCCCAGCATCCACTAGGACGTCAGAGAAAGTTTGCTTTGAAGCAGGAGCACCCAGCTTGTTGGATGCACACAGGATAAACAGCGACTCAGTTTTCCTGACTCTAGCCGTTCTGGCTACATAAACCTTCAAAGCCCTGACTACATCCAGTTTGAACAATGGTTTTGATCTTACACTCATGCGCCAAAAAAAGCAGCCTGGATTAGTGGTAAATAGTGTCACCCACACTAAAGAAATGTACAGAAGGAAATATATTACCACACCAATACACGGGCGCTTCACAGGGTCTGATCTGATGGTATGACTCTCATACAGAATCTAGTGTTGTATAAACCTAGGCGGAAAATGTATAATAGTGTGATACTGTATACAATTATAAAAGGAAGTGGTATTCTGGCGTGAACCCGTACCGGATGGATTGGTCTACAGATAGTAGACAAAATCACTTGTCTCAAAATCAAGACGTCAGGTCACCGTCAGAAAATCTCCCCTTCTAATCTTCAACGAATGGGATCTCCCTCCACATGAACCAATTGAAGATCATATGCAATGAAAGAGGGTCCAATAGTGTAATAACATAAAAACAATTTAATGAGTTAAAAAGTGGGACAGGTGGACTCTCACCAATTTTGTAGGTCTAACAAGTAGACAATTGAGCATGCAAAACAATCAGGCGTCCCCAAAGAGTAAAGATGCCAGCAAGGGAGTCCTCCACGTGTACCCAGGATACCGTTCACCGTGAACTTGTTAGACCTACAAAATTGGTGAGAGTCCACCTGTCCCACTTTTTAACTCATTAAATTGTTTTTATGTTATTACACTATTGGACCCTCTTTCATTGCATATGATCTTCAATTGGTTCATGTGGAGGGAGATCCCATTCGTTGAAGATTAGAAGGGGAGATTTTCTGACGGTGACCTGACGTCTTGATTTTGAGACAAGTGATTTTGTCTACTATCTGTAGACCAATCCATCCGGTACGGGTTCACGCCAGAATACCACTTCCTTTTATAATTGTATACAGTATCACACTATTATACATTTTCCGCCTAGGTTTATACAACACTAGATTCTGTATGAGAGTCATACCATCAGATCAGACCCTGTGAAGCGCCCGTGTATTGGTGTGGTAATATATTTCCTCCTGACTACATCCAGTAACTCGGAATCCTCCAAGTCACGAGTAGCCACAGGCACCACAATAGGTTCATATGAAAAGATGACACCACATTTGGCAGAAATTGCGGACGAGTCCGCAATTCTGCCCTGTCCATATGGAAAACCAAATAGTGGCTTTTATGTGACAAAGCCGCCAATTCTGACACACGCCTAGCCGAAGCCAAGGCTAATAGCATGACCACCGTCCACGTGAGATATTTTAACTCCACGGTTTTAAGTGGCTCAAACCAGTATGATTTCAGGAAACTCAACACCACGTAAAGATCCCAAGGTGCCACTGGAGGCACAAACGGGGGCTGAATATGCAGCCCTCCCTTTACAGACGTCTGAACTTCAGGTAGAGATGCTAGATCTTTTTGAAAGAAAATGGATAGGGACGAAATCTGGACCTTAATGGACCCCAATTTTAGGCCCAAAGTCACTCCCGACTGTAGGAAGTGAAGGAAACGGCCCAGCTGGAATTCCTCTGTAGGGGCATTCCTGGCCTCACACCAAGCAACATATTTTTGCCGTATACGGTGATAATGTTTAGCCGTCACGTCCTTCCTAGCCTTTATTAGCGTAGGAATAACCTCATCCGGAATCCCTTTTTCTACTAGGATCCGGCGTTCAACCGCCATGCCGTCAAACGCAGCCGCGGTAAGTCTTGGAACAGACAAGGCCCCTGCTGCAACAGATCCTTCCTTAGAGGCAGAGGCCATGGGTCCTCTGTGAGCATTTCTTGCAGCACTGGATACCAAGTCCTTCTTGTCCAATCCGGAACAATGAGTATTGTTCTCACTCCTCTTTTTCTTATGATTCTCAGCACCTTGGGTATGAGAGGAAGAGGAGGAAACACATAAACCGACTGGAACATCCACGGTGTCACCAGTGCGTCTTCAGCTATCGCCTGAGGGTCTCTTGACCTGGTGCAATAATACCTCTGTAGCTTTTTGTCGAGTCGGGATGCCATCATATCCACCTGTGGCAGTTCCCACCGACCTACAATCTGCGCGAAGACTTCTTGATGAAGTCCACACTCTCCCGGGTGGAGGTCGTGCCTGCTGAGGAAGTCTGCTTCCCAGTTGTCCACTCCCGGAATGAACACTTGACAGTGCTCGTACGTGATTCTCCGCCCATCGAAGAATTCTGGTGGCTGCCGCCATCGCCACCCTGCTCCTTGTGCCGCCTTGGCGGTTTACATAAGCAACTGCAGTGATGTTGTCTGATTGAATCAGCACGATTGGTTGCGAAGCAGGGTCTCCGCTTGACTTAGGGCGTTGTATATGGCTTTTAGTTCCAGGATATTGATGTGAAGGCAAGTCTCCTGACTTGACCACAGCCCTTGGAAACTTCTTCCCTGAGTGACTGCCCCCCACCCTCGGAGGCTTGCATCCACGGTCACCAGGACCCAGTCCTGAATGCCGAACCTGCGGCCCTCAAGAAGGTGAGTACTCTGCAGCCACCACAGAAGGGACACCCTGGCCCTGGGGGATAGGGTGATCAGCCGATGCATCTGTAGATGTGATCCGGACCACTTGTCCAACAGATCCCATTGAAAAGGTCCTCGCATGGAACCTGCCGAAGGGAATGGCCTCGTATGACGCCACCATCTTTCCCAGGACTCTCGTGCAGTGATGCACCGACACCTGTTTTGGTTTTAAGAGGTCACTGACCAGTGTCATGAGTTCCTGAGCCTTCTCCGTCGGGAGAAAAACCTTCTTCTGGTCTGCGTCCAGAATCATGCCCAGGAAGGGCAGACGCGTCGTAGGAATCAGCTGCGATTTTGGAATATTCAGAATCCAGCCGTGCTGTTGTAACACTTTCCGAGAGCATGCTACACTAATCAGCAACTGCTCTCTGGACCTCGCCTTTATGAGGAGATCGTCCAAGTATGGGATAATTGTGACTCCTTGCTTTCGCAGGAGCACCATCATTACTGCCATTACCTTGGTAAATACTCTCGGTGCCGTGGACAGACCAAACGGCAACGTCTGGAATTGGTAATGACAATCCTGTACCACAAATCTGCGGTACTCCTGATGAGGTGGATAAACGGGTACATGAAGGTAAGCATCCTTTATGTCCAGAGACACCATAAAATCCCCCTCCCTTGCGATGACCGCTCTGAGCGATTCCATCTTGAACTTTTCAAGTATATGTTCAGGGATTTTAAATTCAATATGGGTCTGACCGAACCATCTGGTTTCGGGACTACAACATGGTCGAATAATAACCCCCTCCTTGTTGAAGAAGGGGAACCTTGACCACCACCTGTTGAATATACAATTTGTGAATTGCAGTTAACCCTGTTTCCCTCACGGGGCGGGGGGTTTAAGCCGGCAGGGCCGTCAGTGAGGAGGCATCTTCTCAAAGTCCAGCTTGTATCCCTGAGACACAATATCTATTGCCCAGGGATCTAACAGGGAGTGAACCCACTTGTGGCTGAACTTACGAAAGCGTGCCCCCACCGGGTCTAGCTCCGCCTGTGGAGCCCCAGCGACATGCGGTGGATTTTCGTAGAGGCCGGGGAGGACTTCTGTTCCTGGGAACTAGCTGTGTTATGCAGCTGGTTTCCTCTGCCCCCGCCTCTGGCAAGAAAGGACGCACCTCGGACTTTCTTGTTTCTTTGTTCGAAAGGCTGCATTTGATAATGACGTGCTTTCCTAGGCTGTGCAGGAATACAAGGCAAAATATCAGAATTACAAGCTATAGCTGTGGAGACCAGGTCCGAGAACCTTTCTCCACACAATCCTCAGCCTTCCATATGCCACTTAAGTTGGCATCATCTGTCCATTGCATATTCTACAGAATATGTCAAGCAGAAATCGACATAGCTTTGCCTCTGGGACCCAGTATACTCATGTCTCTTTGGGCATGTTTTATGATATATATCTCTTAAGACAGCATCTTTAATATATATATATATCTATATATATCTATATATATCTATATATATCTATATATATCTATCTATCTATCTATCTATATATATATCTATATATATATATATATATATATATATATATATATATATATATATATATATATATATATATATATACATACATACATACATACTAGGGTCTCAATTTCTGCTGATAAGGTACCTGTCCACGCCGCCACAGCGCTATAAACCCATGCCGACACAATCGCCGGTCTGAGTAGTGTACCAAAATGTGCACGCTATCTGCAGGATCCCTGAGAATAGCTAGGGCTACCTTTTGGGCAAACGTGACACCCTAGGGGAAGATTCCCATCACATCCTGGCCCTAGTGGGGAAAGGATACTGCCTGAGAATTCTTTGTGGGAAACTGCAGTCTCTTGTCTGGAGATTCCCGCTCTTTTTCCTCATGAGAGGAGGGAAATTTACCTCAGCTTTCTTCCCCTTAAAATGTGTACCCTTGTGTCAGGGACAGATGAGTCATCAGTGATATGCAAATCGTCTTTATTACAATAATCATATATTGAATACTTTTCTGCCATTTTGGCTGTAACTTTGCATCATCGTAGTCGACACTGGAGTCAAACTCCGTGTCGATATCAGTGTCCATTATTTTGGATAGTGAGCATTGTGAGACACTGAAGGTCTCTGCCCCACAGGGACAGACATGGGTAGATTTCCTGTCTGTTCTCTAATCTTTTGTGCAATAAATTCACCTTAGCACTTACACATATCCAAACAGGTGTCGGCGTTGTCGACGGAGACACCCTCTCACACACATATTAGCTCCATCTCCTCCTTAGGGGAGCCTTTTACCTCAGACATGTCGACACACACGTACCGACACACCACACACACAGGGGATGCTCTATTTGAAGACAGTTCCCCCACAAGGCCCTTTGGAGAGACAGAGAGAGAGAGTATGCCAGCACACACCCCAGCGATATATGACCCTGGAATCACACAGTAACGTAGTGTTAACCCAGTAGCTGCTGTGTATATTGTTTTTACGCCAAATTTATGTGCCCCCCCTCTCTTTTCACCCTCTTCTATCGTGCTTCTGCAGGGGAGAGCTTCCTCTCAGCGGAGCTGTGGAGAGAAAATGGCGCTGGTGAGTGCTGAGGAAGAAGCCCCGCCCCCTCAGCGGCGGGCTTCTGTCCCGCGATTTTGTGTAAAATAATGGCGGGGGCTCATGCATATATACAGTGCCCAACTGTATATATGCCCACTTTGCCAAGAGGTCTCTAATTGCTGCCCCGCTGCCCAGGGCGCCCCCCCCCCCTGCGCCCTACAGTGACCGAAGTGTGTGGGTGTAATGTGGGAGCAATGGCGCACAGCTGCGGAGCTGTGCGCTACCTCATATGAAGACTGGAGTCTTCTGCCGCCGCTTTTGAAGTCTTCTTGCTTCTCACGCCGGCTTCTGGCTTTGCGAGGGGAAGGCGGCGCGGCTCTGGGATCGGACGACCAAGGGTGCGTTCCTGTGTTCGATCCCTCTGGAGCTAATGGTGTCTAGTAGCCTAAGAAGCACGACCTATCCGCAGTTAGTAGGGCTGCTTCTCTCCCCTCAGTCCCACGTAGCAGAGAGTCTGTTGCCAGCAGATCTCTCTGAAAATAAAAAATCTTAACAAAATACTTTCTATCTAGCAAGCTCAGGAGAGCTCACTAAAGTGCACCCAGCTCGCCCGGGCACAGATTCTAACTGAGGTCTGGAGGAGGGACATAGAGGGAGGAGCCAGTGCACACCAGTATTCCTAATTCTTTCTTAAAGTGCCCTGTCTCCTGCGGAGCCCGTCTATTCCCCATGGTCCTTACGGAGTCCCCAGCATCCACTAGGACGTTAGAGAAAATAAGAATTTACTCACCGGTAATTCTATTTCTCGTAGTCCGTAGTGGATGCTGGGTACTCCGTAAGGACCATGGGGAATAGACGGGCTCCGCAGGAGACTGGGCACTCTAAAAGAAAGATTAGGTACTATCTGGTGTGCACTGGCTCCTCCCTCTATGCCACTCCTCCAGACCTCAGTTAGGGAAACTGTGCCCGGAAGAGCTGACACTACAAGGAAAGGATTTGGAATCCAGGGTAAGACTCATACCAGCCACACCAATCACACCGTACAACTCGTGATAACTATACCCAGTTAACAGTATGAATAACAACTGAGCCTCACTGAACAGATGGCTCATAACAATAACCCTTTAGTTAGGCAATAACTATATACAAGTATTGCAGACAATCCGCACTTGGGACGGGCTCCCAGCATCCACTACGGACTACGAGAAATAGAATTACCGGTGAGTAAATTCTTATTTTCTCTGGACGCCCTAGTGGATGCTGGGTACTCCGTAAGGACCATGGGGATTATACCAAAGCTCCCAAACGGGCGGGAGAGTGCGGATGACTCTGCAGCACCGAATGAGCAAAATCAAGGTCCTCCTCAGCCAGGGTATCAAACTTGTAGAATTTTGCAAACGTGTTTGATCCCGACCAGGTAGCAGCTCGGCAAAGTTGTAAAGCCGAGACCCCTCGGGCAGCCGCCCAAGAAGAGCCCACCTTCCTCGTGGAATGGGCTTTGACTGATTTAGGATGCGGCAGTCCAGCCGCAGAATGTGCAAGTTGAATCGTGCAACAGATCCAGCGAGCAATAGTCTGCTTAGAAGCAGGAGCACCCAGCTTGTTGGGTGCATGCAGGATAAACAGCGAGTCAGTTTTTCTGACTCTAGTCGTCCTGGAAACATAGATTTTCAGGGCTCGGACTACGTCCAGCAACTTGGAAGCCTCCAAGTCCCGAGTAGCCGCAGGCAACACAATAGGTTGGTTCAAATGAAACGCTGATACCACCTTAGGGAGAAATTGGGGACGAGTCCTCAATTCTGCCCTGTCCATATGGAAGATCAGATAGGGGCTTTTATATGACAAAGCCGCCAATTCTGACACACGCCTAGCCGAAGCCAAGGCCAAAAGCATGACCACTTTCCACGTGAGATATTTCAACTCCACGGTCTGAAGTGGCTCAAACCAATGTGATTTTAGGAAATCCAACACAACGTTGAGATCCCAAGGTGCCACTGGGGGCTCAAAAGGGGGCTGAATATGCAGCACTCCCTTAACAAACGTCTGAACTTCAGGCAGTGAAGCCAGTTCTTTTTGAAAGAAAATAGACAGGGCCGAAATCTGGACTTTAATGGATCCCAATTTTAGGCCCATAGTCACTCCTGACTGTAGGAAGTGCAGAAATCGACCCAGCTGAAATTCTTCTATTGGGGCCTTCATAGCCTCACACCAAGCAACATATTTTCGACATATGTGGTGATAATGTTTTGCTGTCACATCCTTCCTAGCTTTTATCAGCGTAGGAATGACTTCAACCGGAATGCCCTTTTCCATCAGGATCCGGCGTTCAACCGCCATGCCGTCAAACGCAGCCGCGGTAAGTCTTGGAACAGACAGGGCCCCTGCTGCAGCAGGTCCTGTCCGAGAGGCAGAGGCCAAGGGTCCTCTGAGATCATCTCTTGTAGTTCCGGGTACCAAGTCCTTCTTGGCCAATCCGGAACGATGAGTATAGTTCTTACTCCTCTCTTTCTTATTATCCTCAGTACCTTTGGTATGAGAGGAAGAGGAGGGAACACATAAACCGACCGGTACACCCACGGTGTCACTAGAGCGTCCACAGCTATCGCCTGAGGGTCCCTTGACCTGGCGCAATATCTTTTTAGCTTTTTGTTGAGGCGGGACGCCATCATGTCCACCTGTGGCCTTTCCCAACGATTTACAATCAGCTGGAAGACTTCTGGATGAAGTCCCCACTCTCCCGGGTGGAGGTCGTGCCTGCTGAGGAAGTCTGCTTCCCAGTTGTCCACTCCCGGAATGAACACTGCTGACAGTGCTATCACGTGATTTTCCGCCCATCGGAGAATCCTTGTGGCTTCTGCCATCGCCATCCTGCTTCTTGTGCCGCCCTGTCGGTTTACATGGGCGACCGCCGTGATGTTGTCTGACTGAATCGGTTTTGAAGCAGGGGTCTTGCCTGACTTAGGGCATTGTAAATGGCCCTTAGTTCCAGAATATTTATGTGTAGGGAAGCTTCCTGACTCGACCATTGTCCTTGGAAGTTTCTTCCCTGAGTGACTGCCCCCCAACCTCGGAGGCTTGCATCCGTGGTCACCAGGACCCAGTCCTGTATGCCGAATCTGCGGCCCTCGAGTAGATGAGCACTCTGCAGCCATTACAGCAGAGACACCCTGTCCCTCGGGGACAGGGTGATCAGCCGATGCATCTGAAGATGCGATCCGGACCACTTGTCTAACAGATCCCACTGAAAGATCCGTGCATGGAATCTGCCGAATGGAATTGCCTCGTAAGAAGCTACCATCTTTCCCAGGACTCGCGTGCAGTGATGCACCGACACCTGTTTTGGTTTTAGGAGGTCTCTGACCAGAGATGACAACTCCTTGGCCTTCTCCTCCGGGAGAAACACCTTCTTCTGTTCTGTGTCCAGAATCATACCCAGGAACAGCAGACGCGTCGTAGGAACCAGCTGCGACTTCGGGATATTCAGAATCCAGCCGTGCTGTTGTAGCACTTCCTGAGACAGTGCTACTCCGACCAACAACTGCTCCCTGGACCTCGCCTTTATAAGGAGATCGTCCAAGTATGGGATAATTATAACTCCCTTCTTTTGAAGGAGTATCATCATTTCGGCCATTACTTTGGTAAATACCCTCGGTGCCGTGGACAGACCAAACGGCAACGTCTGGAATTGGTAATGGCAGTCCTGTACCACAAAACGGAGGTACACCTGGTGAGGTGGGTAAATGGGGACATGTAGGTAAGCATCCTTGATGTCCAGTGATACATGTAATCCCCCTCTTCCAGGCTTGCAATAACCGCCCTGAGCGATTCCATTTTGAACTTGAACTTCCTTATATAAGTGTTCAAGGATTTCAAATTTAGAATGGGTCTCACCGAACCGTCTGGTTTCGGTACCACAAACATTGTGGAATAGTAACCCCGTCCCTGTTGAAGGAGGGGAACTTTTATTATCACCTGCTGGAGGTACAGCTTGTGAATTGCCGTCAGTACTACCTCCCTGTCCTGGGGAGTAGCTGGTAAGGCTGATTTGAGGTAACGGCGAGGGGGAGACGTCTCGAATTCCAGCTTGTATCCCTGAGATACCACTTGTAGAACCCAGAGATCCACCTGTGAGCGAACCCACAGGTCGCTGAAGTTCCGGAGACGGGCCCCCACCGCACCTGGCTCCACCAGTGGAGCCCCAGCGTCATGCGGTGGACTTAGTGGAAGCAGGGGAGGATTTTTGTTCTTGGGAACTGGCCGTATGGTGCAGCTTTTTCCCTCTACCCCTGCCTCTAGGCAGAAAGGACGCGCCTTTAACCCGCTTGCCTTTTTGGGGCCGAAAGGACTGTACCTGATAATACGGTGCTTTCTTAGGCTGTGAGGGAACCTGAGGTAAAAATGTCGACTTCCCAGCTGTTGCTGTGGAAACGAGGTCCGAGAGACCATCCCCAAACAATTCCTCACCCTTGTAAGGCAAAACCTCCATGTGCCTTTTAGAATCCGCATCACCTGTCCACTGCCGAGTCCATAATACTCTCCTGGCAGAAATGGACATTGCATTAATTCTAGATGCCAGCCGGCAAATATCCCTCTGTGCATCTCTCATATATAAGACGACGTCTTTAATATGCTCTATGGTTAGCAAAATCGTATTCCTGTCGAGGGTATCAATATTTTCTGACAGGGTATCGGACCAAGCTGCTGCAGCACTACACATCCAAGCTGAAGCAATTGCAGGTCTCAGTATAGTACCTGAGTGTGTATATACAGACTTCAGGATAGCCTCCTGCTTTCTATCCGCAGGCTCCTTTAAGGCGGCCGTATCCTGAGACGGCAGTGCCACCTTTTTTGACAAGCGTGTGAGCGCCTTATCCACCCTCGGGGATGTCTCCCAACGTAACCTGTCCTCTGGCGGGAAAGGGTACGCCATCAGTAACTTTTTAGAAATCACTAGTTTCTTATCGGGGGAAGCCCACGCTTCTTCACACACTTCATTCAACTCATCTGATGGGGGAAAAACCACTGGTTGCTTTTTCTCCCCAAACATAATACCCTTTTTAGCGGTACCTGGGTTAATGTCAGAAATGTGCAACACATTTTTCATTGCCGCAATCATGCAACGGATGGCCCTAGTGGAATGTACATTAGTCTCGTCCTCGTCGACACTGGAGTCAGACTCTGTGTCGACATCTGTGTCTGCCATCTGAGGTAGCGGGCGTTTTTGAGCCCCTGATGGCCTTTGAGACGCCTGGGCAGTCACTGGCTGAGAAGCCGGCTGTCCCACAGCTGTTATGTCATCGAACCTTTTATGCAAGGAGTTGACACTGTCGTGTAAAACCTTCCACATATCCATCCACTCTGGTGTCGACCCCGCAGGGGGTGACATCACATTTATCGGCACCTGCTCCGCCTCCACATAAGCCTCCTCATCAAACATGTCGACACAGCCGTACCGACACACCGCACACACACACAGGGAATGCTCTGACTGAGGACAGGACCCCAACAAAGTCCTTTGGGGAGACAGAGAGAGAGTATGCCAGCACACACCACAGCGCTATATAATCAGGGATTTACACTAACACAAAGTGATTTTTCCCTATAGCTGCTATTCATATACAGTTTGCGCCTAAATTTAGTGCCCCCCCTCTCTTTTTTACCCTTTGAGCCTGGAAACTGCAGGGGAGAGCCTGGGGAGCTGTCTTCCAGCGGAGCTGTGAAGAGGAAATGGCGCCAGTGTGCTGAGGGAGATAGCCCCGCCCCTTCTCGGCAGACTTCTCCCGCTCTTATATTTATATTATGGCGGGGGATTTTTTCACATATATAGTTTTTTAGACTATATTATGTGCTGTTTGCCAATGTAAGGTACTCTAATTGCAGCCCAGGGCGCGCCCCCCCCAGCGCCCTGCACCCATCAGTGACCGGAGTATGTGGTGTGCATAGGGAGCAATGGCGCAGAGCTGCAGTGCTGTGCGCTACCTTAATGAAGACCGGAGTCTTCAGCCGCCGATTTCCAGGATGTTCTCCTTGCTTCTGGCTCTGCAAGGGGGGCGGCGGCGCGGCTCCGGGACCGGACGCCCGAGGCTGGGCCTGTGTTCGATCCCTCTGGAGCTAATGGTGTCCAGTAGCCTAGAAGCCCAAGCTAGCTGCAAGCAGGTAGGTTCGCTTCTCTCCCCTAAGTCCCTCGTAGCAGTGAGTCTGTTGCCAGCAGATCTCACTGAAAATAAAAAACCTAACAAATACTTTCTTTACTAGAAGCTCAGGAGAGCCCCTAGTGTGCAACCAGCTCGAGCCGGGCACAGATTCTAACTGAGGTCTGGAGGAGGGGCATAGAGGGAGGAGCCAGTGCACACCAGATAGTACCTAATCTTTCTTTTAGAGTGCCCAGTCTCCTGCGGAGCCCGTCTATTCCCCATGGTCCTTACGGAGTACCCAGCATCCACTAGGACGTCAGAGAAATACCAGGAGGAGTATATCCGGTGAAACACTATATTATATGAGAACCCTGAAGCACTTAGCCCCCCTCATGGTACAGAATATAGGGATAGCAGTCTATGTGAGATACACGGAATGGAAATCACACAGCAGCTATTGGCGCACAAACACAGTCACATATACAATGCAGAAATCATAAAAAACAATAAAACTGCACTGGACTAGCAATACTAAGTAACTGCACTACAAAGTAAAGCTTTGGGAATGAGGGAGGCAGAAAGAAAGCAGCTCCAGGGCGTGAACATTAGCAGTAAATGGTGCCTGGGGCTGGGGGAAGGACTACTGGTCAGAGCCTTATCCCCTTGCTGAACTTCACCACCGAGTACTGCGGGCCTTAGTAAAACGGATTATGAGGTAATCCGACCTGTGCACTTGCCCTGGTGGTCTAGTGGGGTCCCTGTATGGCCACACTGTCCACGCCAGCGCACACGATCCATCTCCTAAAGACCTCGCCGGATCACGATTTCCAGCGGGTCCCACCTGGGGGACCCTCTTACCTCCTCCCTTGATGCGGCCACGCGATCCCGGAGAGATGCGGCAGGTGTGTGTGCTCTAGATGAAGAACCGGAGCCCTCTGCTGTAAGTACCCAGCAACCAGGGCGCGGGAGTATACAGCGCCGCCGGAGGTGGTGAGGGAGCCGCAGCATGATATGTCAGAATGACATATAGCACTGGTAAGTGCCTATGCTGCTGCCCTTGAAGTATTCTATCTTCATAAAAGCTCTTTTCAGGGCTGCCTAGCGCAGCCCTCCCTGTTAGCTTCCTGCACTGCAGGCACCAACTTACAAACTGAGCTCCTGTGCACGGAGGTGCTGTTATAGAGGAGGCGGCGCTATGCATCCTGGGAACAGTCAAAGCTTTTAGCCTGTTGGTGCCTCGGCTCAAGATCCAACTCTACACCCCGATGTTATCCCTGTGGAACCCCAGTGTACCCCGCTGCAGAAATATAGATTTTTTTTTCCCCCCTGTAAGGATATTACACTTATTAATGTGAACGAACCAGGGCAGGTATGAATGCTATGGATCTTGTCAGTCAGTGTCACTTTTGCAAGAACGGACAGATGTAAGAACGGAGGGTCCTGTTACTGTTTTTGCTTTGTAGTTTTTTTTATTAGGGTCACTTTGTAGCAAAAGAGCCACAGTGGAGGACTAAAAGTCCCTCCTGTCAGTGCTAGTAGAGAGGCAGATGGGCCCTTTATTATATCGTCACTCTATAGCAAAAAACAGAATGTGATGGGTTTGCGAGCCCTTCCAATTAGTGTCACTTTAATTTCCTGCATTGAACTACTCATTGCTTTATTTCTAGATCAGATACGCAGCATATGGCCCCTTGGGCACAATATGCAATCATCTTTGATTAAAATGTGCTCTATTTTTTAAGCCATCGGAAAAACTAGGACTTACCAGGTCACCTTGCTGATGGCCAGGATTAAGTAAGGGGCTGATGTTAATGAGATCTAGCGACCGGTTGGAACTGGGTTTCAATGCGGGCCTCCTTTTACCATCACCTTGAGTTGCGTTTGGCACAGAGGAATAATCTGCAAGTGCTTTCTTACGTGGCGGTTCTAAACTCTCCTCACATAGATCTTCTGGTGGGACGTTATGGAAGATAGTCGGGATGGCATCTTTTTTCAACGTCTTCCGAAGTCCGAATGGTACGTAGGACTGTTCTGTGAAATGCTCTGAGCAGATCCGGAACTTGTCGGACCTCTTGCCCTTATATATTCTCTCGGCCATATTGTCGACGTTCTCGATGGCCTGGCCGCTCCGCTCGATGCACCTCAGCCACGTTTTGATTTTGTCCAGACTGTTCGGAAACACATGCAAGACTATATACGGGGAGGAAACCTTCTTTCTCCCAAACGTGTTGCAGCGTTCAACGAAGCATCTCGGCATTTTTTCTTATTTCTGGAGAAGAACAAAATGACCTTATGTACAAATGGACACAGAGTGAAAATATAGGTTTTGTCGGTTTTTCTTTTTGGCATTGAATTTATACAAACGAATGAGGAAGAGCTCTTCAGAGATCACAGTGACTGAAAACTAGGGGCAGAGGGTCACACCACCTGTCCTATTACAATTCTCCAGATAATTGAGGAGAGACCAGTGAAAAATAATCCAGAATGGTGTATTTGCATCAGTCACGAGAATTCTGAGAACTGTATCTTGGCAAGAATGAGAGATTTATTTATTTTTATGGTGGGAGGAGGAGTTGGTAGACACAACTCCTCCGTATTACCATTTAATTAAGGAAACATTTTAAACACGTATGATGACTTTCCATGCACAGAATACGAGGGACGATCCATACAGATGGGAAGGGTAATATTTTAGACCCATATCTGAATAAGTGGCTGTCTTATTTCAGGCCTTTCTCTAGATTGGGGTTGTTTTTCCCCCCAATATTAAATATTGATTTACATATTAAGTAAATTCTACAGTTTGAAACGTAGCTTTATTTAATCATTGCTGAATGACAATCATACTCTGATATAAAATGAGCCAACACCCCTTTATGGGGAAATATACATCTTCTGCTCCCATCTCATCTATGGAGGTTGGATGAATGTGGCTGAGGGGAAATTGGGTAACAGAGGGTGGCTGCTACTGACCCCTCCTTCTAAACGGCAGCATAACAATCTGAAATGACTCCCAGCCTTCCTCCCTATACAGATATTTCCTTATACATCTTTGCTGCAGTGATACCAAACAGACCCTCTTGGTACACGCCAGGCCCCGTGCGAATCTTCTAGCGTCCAGAGTATTTAGGCTTCCTTTTTTCTGAGAACACGTCTTAGTAGCAACACAATGCCACTAGAACGCACAAGGAGACTATGCGGATTAATTTCATATAGTTAGGGGTATTTAAGTGGTCGCAGCTAATGTATTCGCCCCAGGCTTATCCTATTGTCCCGGAAAAGCCAACGTGAGGCACGACTTATCTGGGATTTTGTTTCACCTACCAAAAGCAGGCGAAACAAAATCCCAGATAAGTGTCAGCTTTTTAGGGACACAACCGCGAAAACACACAGGTTTCACTGAACTTGTGTGTTTTCACGCGAGAAAGGATTTTTCTTTTCCGGGCGTCCTAATAGGATTGCCCTAAAGAAAAAAAAAAAAAAAAAAAATACTGGCGAAAAAATCAGGATGGATTGCAAAAAAATTAAATAAAAATAATAAGAATTTACTTACCGATAATTCTATTTCTCGTAGTCCGTAGTGGATGCTGGGGACTCCGTCAGGACCATGGGGAAATAGCGGCTCCGCAGGAGACAGGGCACAAAAGTAAAAGCTTTAGGATCAGGTGGTGTGCACTGGCTCCTCCCCCTATGACCCTCCCCCAAGCCTCAGTTAGGATACTGTGCCCGGACGAGCGAACACAATAAGGAAGGATTTTGAATCCCGGGTAAGACTCATACCAGCCACACCAATCACACTGTACAACCTGTGATCTGAACCCAGTTAACAGCATGATAACAGCGGAGCCTCTGAAAAGATGGCTCACAACAATAATAACCCGATTTTTGTAACAATAACTATGTACAAGTATTGCAGACAATCCGCACTTGGGATGGGCGCCCAGCATCCACTACGGACTACGAGAAATAGAATTATCGGTAAGTAAATTCTTATTTTCTCTGACGTCCTAAGTGGATGCTGGGGACTCCGTCAGGACCATGGGGATTATACCAAAGCTCCCAAACGGGCGGGAGAGTGCGGATGACTCTGCAGCACCGAGTGAGAGAACTCCAGGTCCTCCTCAGCCAGGGTGTGCCCCTGACCAAGTAGCAGCTCGGCAAAGTTGTAAAGCCGAGACCCCTCGGGCAGCCGCCCAAGATGAGCCCACCTTCCTTGTGGAATGGGCATTTACATATTTTGGCTGTGGCAGGCCTGCCACAGAATGTGCAAGCTGAATTGTACTACACATCCAACTAGCAATCGTCTGCTTAGAAGCAAGAGCACCCAGTTTGTTGGGTGCATACAGGATAACAGCAAGTCAGTTTTCCTGACTCCAGCCGTCCTGGAAACCTATATTTTCAGGGCCCTGACAACATCTAGCAACTTGGAGTCCTCCAAGTCCCTAGTAGCCGCAGGTACCACAATAAGCTGGTTCAGGTGAAACGCTGATACCACCTTAGGGAGAAACTGGGGACGAGTCCGCAGCTCTGCCCTGTCCGAATGGACAATCAGATATGGGCTTTTGTGAGACAAAGCCGCCAATTCTGACACTCGCCTGGCCGAGGCCAGGGCCAACATCATGGTCACTTTCCATGTGAGATATTTCAAATCCACAGATTTGAGCGGTTTAAACCAATGTGATTTGAGGAATCCCAGAACTACGTTGAGATCCCACAGTGCCACTGGAGGCACAAAAGGGGGTTGTATATGCAGTACTCCCTTGACAAACTTCTGGACTTCAGGAACTGAAGCCAATTCTTTCTGGAAGAAAATCGACAGGGCCGAAATTTGAACCTTAATGGACCCCAATTTGAGGCCCATAGACACTACTGTTTGCAGGAAATGCAGGAATCGACAGAGTTGAAATTTCTTCGTGGGGCCTTCCTGGCCTCACACCACGCAACATATTTTCGCCACATGTGGTGATAATGTTGTGCGGTCACCTCCTTCCTGGCTTTGACCAGGGTAGGAATGACCTCTTCCGGAATGCCTTTTTCCCTTAGGATCCGGCGTTCAACCGCCATGCCGTCAAACGCAGCCGCGGTAAGTCTTGGAACAGACAGGGTCCTTGCTGAAGCAAGTCCCTTCTTAGCGGCAGAGGCCATGAGTCCTCTGTGAGCATCTCTTGAAGTTCCGGGTACCAAGTCCTTCTTGGCCAATCCGGAGCCACGAGTATAGTTCTTACTCCTCTACGTCTTATAATTCTCAGTACCTTAGGTATGAGAAGCAGAGGAGGGAACACATACACCGACTGGTACACCCACGGTGTTACCAGAACGTCCACAGCTATTGCCTGAGGGTCTCTTGACCTGGCGCAATATCTGTCCAGTTTTTTGTTCAGGCGGGACGCCATCATGTCCACCTTTGGTCTTTCCCAACGGTTCACAATCATGTGGAAGACTTCCCGATGAAGTCCCCACTCTCCCGGGTGGAGGTCGTGCTGAGGAAGTCTGCTTCCCAGTTGTCCACTCCCGGAATGAACACTGCTGACAGTGCTATCACATGATTTTCCGCCCAGCGAAGAATCCTTGCAGTTTCTGCCATTGTCCTCCTGCTTCTTGTGCCGCCCTGTCTGTTTACGTGGGCGACTGCCGTGATGTTGTCCCACTGGATCAATACCGGCTGACCTTGAAGCAGAGGTCTTGCTAAGCTTAGAGCATTGTAAATTGCTCTTAGCTCCAGTATATTTATGTGGAGAGAAGTCTCCAGACTTGATCACACTCCCTGGAAATTTTTTCCTTGTGTGACTGCTCCCCAGCCTTTCAGGCTGGCATCCGTGGTCACCAGGACCCAGTCCTGAATGCCGAATCTGTGGCCCTTTAGTAGATGAGCACTCTGCAGCCACCACAGAAGAGACACCCTTGTCCTTGGAGACAGGGTTATCCGCTGATGCATCTGAAGATGCGATCCGGACCATTTTTCCAGCAGATCCCACTGAAAAGTTCTTGCGTGAAATCTGCCGAATGGAATCGCTTCGTAAGAAGCCACCATTTTTCCCAGGACCCTTGTGCAATGATGCACTGACACTTTTCCTGGTTTTAGGAGGTTCCTGACTAGCTCGGATAACTCCCTGGCTTTCTCCTCCGGGAGAAACACCTTTTTCTGGACTGTGTCCAGAATCATCCCTAGGAACAGCAGACGTGTCGTCGGAGACAGCTGCGATTTTGGAATATTTAGAATCCACCCGTGCTGTCGTAGAACTACTTGAGATAGTGCTACTCCGACCTCCAACTGTTCTCTGGACCTTGCCCTTATCAGGAGATCGTCCAAGTAAGGGATAATTAAGACGCCTTTTCTTTGAAGAAGAATCATCATTTCGGCCATTACCTTGGTAAAGACCCGGGGTGCCGTGGACAATCCAAACGGCAGCGTCTGAAACTGACAGTTTTGTACCACGAACCTGAGGTACCCTTGGTGAGAAGGGCAATTGGGACATGGAGGTAAGCATCCTTGATGTCCAGGGACACCATATAGTCCCCTTCTTCCTGGTTCGCTATCACTGCTCTGAGTGACTCCATCTTGATTTGAACCTTTGTATGTAAGTGTTCAAATATTTCAGATTTAGAATAGGTCTCACCGAGCCGTCTGGCTTCAGTACTACAATATAGTGTGGAATAATACCCCTTTCCTTGTTGTAGGAGGGGTACTTTGATTATCACCTGCTGGGAATACAGCTTGTGAATTGTTTCCAATACTGCCTCCCTGTCGGAGGGAGACGTTGGTAAAGCAAACTTCAGGAACCTGCGAGGGGGAGACGTCTCGAATTTCCAATCTGTACCCCTGGGATACTACTTGTAGGATCCAGGGGTCCACTTGCGAGTGAGCCCACTGCGTGCTGAAACTCTTGAGACGACCCCCCACCGCACCTGTTTGTACGGCCCCAGCGTCATGCTGAGGACTTGGCAGAAGCGGTGGAAGGCTTCTGTTCCTGGGAATGGGCTGCCTGCTGCAGTCTTCTTCCCTTATGGGGACGAAAGGACTGAGGCTGAAAAGACGATGTCTTTTTCTGCTGAGATGTGACTTGGGGTAAAAAAGGTGGATTTTCCAGCTGTTGCCGTGGCCACCAGATCCGATGGACCGACCCCAAATAACTCCTCCCCTTTATACGGCAATACTTCCATGTGCCGTTTGGAATCTGCATCACCTGACCACTGTCGTGTCCATAAACATCTTCTGGCAGATATGGACATCGCACTTACTCTTGATGCCAGAGTGCAAATATCCCTCTGTGCATCTCGCATATATAGAAATGCATCCTTTAAATGCTCTATAGTCAATAAAATAAGAATTTACTTACCGATAATTCTATTTCTCGTAGTCCGTAGTGGATGCTGGGGACTCCGTCAGGACCATGGGGAATAGCGGGCTCCGCAGGAGACAGGGCACATCTAAAAAAGCTTTTAGGTCACATGGTGTGTACTGGCTCCTCCCCCCATGACCCTCCTCCAAGCCTCAGTTAGGTACTGTGCCCGGACGAGCGTACACAATAAGGAAGGATCTTGAATCCCGGGTAAGACTCATACCAGCCACACCAATCACACCGTACAACTTGTGATCTGAACCCAGTTAACAGTATGATAACAAAACGAAGTAGCCTCCGAAAAGATGGCTCACAACAATAGTAATAACCCGATTTTTGTAACAATAACTATGTACAAGCATTGCAGACAATCCGCACTTGGGATGGGCGCCCAGCATCCACTACGGACTACGAGAAATAGAATTATCGGTAAGTAAATTCTTATTTTCTCTAACGTCCTAGTGGATGCTGGGGACTCCGTCAGGACCATGGGGATTATACCAAAGCTCCCAAACGGGCGGGAGAGTGCGGATGACTCTGCAGCACCGAATGAGAGAACTCCAGGTCCTCCTTAGCCAGAGTATCAAAATTTGTAAAATTTTACAAACGTGTTCTCCCCTGACCACGTAGCTGCTCGGCAAAGTTGTAATGCCGAGACTCCTCGGGCAGCCGCCCAGGATGAGCCCACCTTCCTTGTGGAATGGGCATCTACATATTTCGGCTGTGGCAGGCCTGCCACAGAATGTGCAAGCTGAATTGTACTACAAATCCAGCGTGCAATAGACTGCTTAGAAGCATGAGCACCCAGCTTGTTGGGTGTATACAATATAAACAGCAAGTCAGACTTTCTGACTCCAGCCGTCCTAACTATATATATATATATATATATATATATATATATATATATATATATATATATATATATATATATATATATATATATATATATATATATATATATATATATATATATATATATATATATATATATATATATATATATTTTTAGGGCCCTGACCACGTCTAGTAACTTGGAGTCCTCCAAGTCCCTAGTAGCCGCAGGCACCACAACAGGTTGTTTCAGGTGAAAACGCTGACACCCCTTTATGAAGAAACTGGAGACGAGTCCCAGTTCTGTCCTGTTCAAATGGAAAATTTTTAATATGGGCTTTTGTAAGACAAAGCCGCCCATTCTGACAATCGCCTGGCCGAGGCCAGGGCTAACAACATGGTCACTTCCCATGTGAGATATTTGTCAACAGCATGGTCACTTGCCATGTGAGATATTTCAAATCCACAGATTTGAGCGGTTCAAACCAATATGATTTTAAGAAATCCCAACACTATGTTGAGATCTCACGGTGCCCCTAGGGGCACAAAAAGCTGTATATGCAATACATCCTTTACAATCTGGACTTCAGGAACTGAAGTCAATTCTTTCTGGAAGAAAATCTACAGGGCCGAAATTTAAATGTTAATGAACCCCAATTTGAGGCCCAAAACACTCCTGTTTTCAGGAAGTGTAGAAATCGACCTAGTTGAATTTCCGTCGTGGAGCCTTCCTGGCCTCACCCACGCAACATATTTTCACCACATGTGGTGATGACGTTGTGCGGTCACCTCCTTCCTGGCTTTGACCAGGGTAGGTATGACCTCTTATGGAATGCCTTTTCCCTTCAGGAACCGGCATTCAACCGCCATGCCGTCAAACGCAGCCGCGGTAAGTCTTGGAATAGACATGGTACTTGCTGAATCAAGTCCCTTCTTAGCTCCCCGGGCCCTTAGTCCTCTGTGAGCATTTCTTGAAGTTCCGGGTACCAAGTCCCTCTTGGCCAATCCGGAGCCACTAGTATAGTTCATACTCCTCTATGTCTTATAATTCTCAATACCTTGGTTATGAGAAACAGAGGAGGGAACACCTACACTGACTGGTACACCCACGGTGTTACCAGAACATCCACAGCTATCGCCTGAAGGTCTCATGACCTGGCGGAATACCTGTCCCGTTTTTTGTTCGGGCGGGACGCCATCATGTCCACCTTTGGTCTTTGCCAACGGTCCACAATCATGTTGAAAAACTTCCCTATGAAGTTTCCACTCTCCCGGGTGGAGGTCATGCCTGCTGAGGAAGTCTGCTTCCCAGTCGTCCACTCCCGGAAAGAACACTGCTGACAGTGCTATCACATGATTTTCCGCCTAGCGAAAAATCCTTGCAGTTTTCACTGCCCTCCTGCTTCTTGTGCCGCCCTTCTGTTTACGTGGGCGACTGCCGTGATGTTATCCCACTGGATCAATACCGGCTGACCTTGAAGCAGAGGTCTAGCTAAGTTTAGAGCATTATAAATTTGCTCTAAGCTTATTTATGCGGAGAGAATTCTCCAGACTTAATCACACTTCCCTGGAAATTTTTTCCCTGTGTGACTGTTCCCCAGCCTCTCAGGCTGGCCTCCGTGGTCACCGGCATCCAATCCTGAATGCCGAATCTGCGGCCCTCTAGAAGATGAGCACTCTGTAATCACCACAGGAGAGACACCCTTTTCCTTGGATATAGGGTTATCCGCTGATGCATCTGAGGATGCGATCCGGACCATTTGTCCAGCAGATCCCACTGAAGAGTTCTTGCGGGAATCTGCCGAATGGAATTGCTTTGTAATAAGCCACCATTTTTACCAGGACTCTTGTGCAATGATGCACTGACACTTTTCCTGGTTTTAGGAGGATCCCTGATTAGCTCGGATAACTCCCTGGTTTTCTCCACTGGGAGAAACACGTTTTTCTGGACTGTGTCCAGAATCTTCCCTAGGAACAGTAGACGTGTCGTCGGAAAAAGCTGCGATTTTGGAATATTTAGAATCCACTCGTGCTGTCGTAGAACTACTTAAGATAGTGCTACTCCGACCTCCAACTGTTCTCTGGACCTTGCCCTTATCAGGAAAGCGTCCATGTTTCTTTTAAGAAAAATCATCATTCCGGCCATTACCTTGGTAAAGACCCGGGGCGCCGTGGACAATCCAAACGGCAGCGTCTGAACTGATAGTGACAGTTCTGTACCAGGAACCTGAAGTACCCTTGGTGAGAAGGGCAAATTTGGACCTGTAGGTAAACGTCCCTGATATCCAGTGACATCATATCGTCCCCTTCTTCCTGGTTCGCTATCACTGCTCCGAGTGACTCCATCTTGATTTGAACGCTTGTATGTAAGTGTTCAAATATTTCAGATCTCACCGAGCCGGTTGGCTTCAGTACCACAATATAGTGTGGAATACTACCCCCTTCCTTGTTGTAAGAAGGGTACTTTGATTATCACCTGCTGGGAATACAGCCTGTGAATTGTGTGAGGGGGAGACGTCTCGAATTTCCAATGTACACCTGGGATATTACATGTAGGATCCCGGAGTTCCCTTGCGAGTGTTGCTGAAACTCTTGAGATGACCCCCTACCGCACCTGAGTCCGCTTGTACGGCCCCAGCGTTATGCTGCGGACTTGGCAGAAGCCGTGAGGAGCTTCTGTTCCTGGGAATGAGCTGCTTGCTGCAGTCTTCTTCCCTTTCCTCTCCCCCTGGGCAGATATGACTGGCCTCCGCCCGCCTGCCCGTATGGGGACGAAAGGACTGAGACTGAAAAGACTGTGTCCTTTTCTGCCAATATGTGACTCGGGGTAACAAAAGGTGGATTTTTCAGCTGATGCCATGGCCACCAGGTCCAATGGACCGCCCCTTTATACGGCAATACTTCCATATGCCGTCTGGAATCTGCCTCACCTGACCACTGTCGTGTCTTCGTCTGGCAGATATGTACATCACATTTACTCTTGATGCCAGAATGCAAATATGCCTCTGCGCATCACACATATATAGAAATGCATCCTTAAAATGCTCTATAGACAATAAAATCCTGTCCCTGTCAAGGGTATCAAAATTTTCAGTCAGGAAATCCGACCAAGCCCCCTCAGCGCTGCACATCCAGGCTGAGGCGATTGCTGGTCGTAGTATAACACCAGTATGTGTGTATATACTGTTATGATATTTTCCAGCTTCCTATCAGCTGGCTCCTTGAGGGCGGCCGTATCTGGAAACGGTAACGCCATGTTTTTTATAAGCGTGTGAGCGCCTTATCCACCCTAAGGTGTGTTTTCCAACTCGCCCTTACTTCTGGCGGGAAAAGGGTATACCGCCCATAACTTTCTGTCGGAGGAACCCCACGTATCATCACACACTTCATTTAATTAATCTGATTCAGGCAAAACTACAAGTAGTTTATTCCCACCCTACAAAATACCCTTATTTGTGGTACTTGTGGTATCAGAAATACGTAACACCTCCTTCATTGCCCTTAACATGTAACTTGTGGCCCTAAAGGAAAAATACGTTTGTTTCTTCACCGTCGACACTGAGGTCAGTGTCCGTGTCAGTGTCTGTCGACCGACTGAGGTAAATGGGCGTTTTTACAAGCCCCTGACGGTGTCTGAGACGCCTGGACCGATACTAATTTGTCCGCCGGCTGTCTCATGTCGTCAACCGGCTTGCAGCGTGTTGACATTATCACGTAATTCCATAAGTAAGCCATCCATTCTGGTGTCGACTCCCTAGAGAGTGACATCACCATTACAGGCAATTTTCTCCGTCTCCTCACCAACATTTTCCTCATACATGTCGACACACACGTACCGACCTACAGCACACACACACAGGGAATGCTCTGATAGAGGACAGGACCCACTAGCCCTTTGGGGAGACAGAGGGAGAGTTTGCCAGCACACACCAAAAGCGCCATAATGTATATAACAACCCTAGAAGGTGTTGTTTCTATATATGGGCTCTTAATATATAATTATATCGCCAATTTATGCCCCCCTTCTCTTTAACCCTGTTTCTGTAGTGCAGGGGAGAGTGGGAGCCTTCCTCACCAGCGGAGCTGGTCAGGAAAATGGCGCTGAGTGCTGAGGAGAATAAGCTCCGCCCCTTTCACGGCGGGCTTTTCTCCCGGTTATTAGGAAAACTGGCCTGGGTTAAATACATACATATAGCCTTAATGGCTATATGTGATGTATTTATTTGCCTCTAAGGTAATCTATATTGCTGCCCAGGGCGCCCCCAGCAGCGCCCTGCACCCTCCGTGACCGAGATCAGTGAGCCGTGTAGCAACAATGGCGCACAGCTGCAGTGCTGTGCGCTACCTTCATGAAGACTGAGGAGTCTTCTGCCGCCTGTTTCCGGACCTCCGTTCTGCCGTTCTTCAGCGTCTGTAAGGGGGATCGGCGGCGCGGCTCCGGGACGAACCCCAGGCTGACCTGTGTTCCGACTCCCTCTGGAGCTCAGTGTCCAGTAGCCTAAGACTTCAATCCTCCTGCACGCAGGTGAGTTGCAAGTCTCTCCCCTAAGTCCCTCGTTGCAGTGATCCTGTCGCCAGCAGGAATCACTGATTAGAAACCTAAAAAAAAACTTTTCTAAACAGCTCTTTAAGAGAGCCACCTAGATTGCACCCTCTCGGACGGGCACAAAAACCTAACTGAGGCTTGGAGGAGGGTCATGGGGGGAGGAGCCAGTACACACCATGTGACCTAAAAGCTTTTTTAGATGTGCCCTGTCTCCTGCGGAGCCCGCTATTCCCCATGGTCCTGACGGAGTCCCCAGCATCCACTAGGACGTTAGAGAAAATACTGTCCCTGTCAAGGGTATCAATATTTCCAGTCAGGGAATCCGACCAAGCCACCCCAGCGCTGCCCATCCAGGCTGAGGCGATCGCTGGTCGCAGTATAACACCAGTATGTGTGTATATACTTTTTAGGATATTTTCCAGCCTCCTATCAGTTGGCTCCTTGAGGGCGGCCGTATCTGGAGACGGTAACGCCACTTGTTTTGATAAGCGTGTGAGCGCCTTATCCACCCTAAGGGGTGTTTCCCAACGCGCCATAACTTCTGGCGGGAAAGGGTATACCGCCAATAATTTTCTATCGGGGGAAACCCACGCATAATCACACACTTCATTTAATTTATCTGATTCAGGAAAAACCACATGTAGTTTTTTCACACTCCACATAATACCCTTTTTTGTGGTACTTGTAGTATCAGAAATATGTAACATCTCCTTCATTGCCCTTAACAAGTAACGTGTGGCCCTAAAGGAAAATACGTTTGTTTCTTCACCGTCGACACTGGAGTCAGTGTCCGTGTCTGTGTCGACCGACTGAGGTAAAAGGACGTTTTAACGCCCCTGACGGTGTTTGAGACGCCTGGACAGGTACTAATTGGTTTGCCGGCCGTCTCATGTCGTCAACCGACCTTGCAGCGTGTTGACATTATCACGTAATTCCTTAAATAAGCCATCCATTCCGGTGTCGACTCCCTAGAGAGTGACATCACCATTACAGGCAATTGCTCCGCCTCCTCACCAACATCGTCCTCATACATGTCGACACACACGTACCGACACACAGCACACACAAGGGAATGCTCTGATAGAGGACAGGACCCCACTAGCCCTTTGGGGAGACAGAGGGAGAGTTTGCCAGCACACACCAAAAACGCTATAATTATACAGGGACAACCTTTATATAAGTGTTTTTCCCTTATAGCATTTTAATATATATAGTCATATCGCCAAATAAGTGCCCCCCCTCTCTGTTTTAACCCTGTTTCTGTAGTGCAGTGCAGGGGAGAGCCTGGGAGCCTTCCCACCAGCATTTCTGTGAGGGAAAATGGCGCTGTGTGCTGAGGAGAATAGGCCCCGCCCCCTTTTCGGCGGGCTTCTTCTCCCGTTTTTCTGAGACCTGGCAGGGGTTAAATACATCCATATAGCCCCCAGGGGCTATATGTGATGTATTTTTAGCCAGAATAAGGTACTATCATTGCTGCCCAGGGCGCCTCCCCCAACGCCCTGCACCCTCAGTGACCGCTGCTATGAAGTGTGCTGACAACAATGGCGCACAGCTGCAGTGCTGTGCGCTACCTTATGAAGACTGAAAAGTCTTCTGCCGCCGGTTTCTGGACCTCTTCACTTTTCGGCATCTGCAAGGGGGTCGGCGGCGCGGCTCCGGGACGAACCCCAGGGTGAGACCTGTGTTCCGACTCCCTCTGGAGCTAATGGTGTCCAGTAGCCTAAGAAGCCAATCCATCCTGCACGCAGGTGAGTTCACTTCTCTCCCCTAAGTCCCTCGATGCAGTGAGCCTGTTGCCAGCAGGACTCACTGAAAATAAAAAAAACCTAACAAAACTTTTACTCTAAGCAGCTCTTTAGGAGAGCCACCTAGATTGCACCCTTCTCGGCCGGGCACAAAAATCTAACTGAGGCTTGGGGGAGGGTCATAGGGGGAGGAGCCAGTGCACACCACCTGATCCTAAAGCTTTTACTTTTGTGCCCTGTCTCCTGCGGAGCCGCTATTTCCCCATGGTCCTGACGGAGTCCCCAGCATCCACTTAGGACGTCAGAGAAATATATATATTCTCCACACCTGCTTATTTTATGTCGGTAATTGGATACCACCCATTGTGTGTAACGTAAGGAGGGTATGCACTAGGCGACATGCTCGATGAGCGACGTCGCCTAGTTTTTCCCCACCTTGGCCTGCGTGGTCGGCAGCAGGGAGTACACACTGAACTATATGACAACCATATTGCTCAGTGACGTCACGCAGCGTCTGGGCCGTGCATGCAGCTCTTGGATGACAGTCCAGATTGATCTGCCTGCACGTCCAACAGCGAGGGCCGGGGACGCGCATCGCTGGCCGGCGGCGGCACACACTTGCAGAGAAAATGAGCGACGTTGCTCTGGAAGAATGAAAAGGAGCGGCGTCGCTCATTTTCTCGGCAAATGTGTATGCACCTTGAGTCTCTGAATCTGTATACGAAGTGCTACAACGTAGCAGCAGCAGCTTTTCTCCAAGTTCTGTTCCATATACAGAATCACACACAATATACAAGTAGCATATATCACATTAATCAGCAGTCTCCTCGTGCGTACTAGTCGCATTGCGTTGTGACAGAGAAGCATTTTAGGTTGAAAAAAAATAAAAAAAGACGCCAGGTGTTATCAGAGTTGCACGGGACCTAGCAGCTCACTCACACCCGGCATCTGCCGCTGCACAAGGACACATCTGTACGTCAGTCCGTTCAGCAGGCATTTGGTCTCTAGGTCGACGAGTCAAAAGGTCCACATGAGTTTTTCAATTTTTTTTTCTTTTTTTGACCTTCTTCATACTTAATGATCCACGCGGACTATGGTTGGGAATAGTAGCCAGTGCCGAGCGCAGCTAGGCACCTTGCCCGAAGCATGGTGAGCAAAGTGAGCCCTGCAAGAGGACACGGTGCACTAATTGGGGTTCCTGGTCACTGTACTGAGAAAACGACACCAAAAAAAAATCATTAAAAACTCATGTCGACTTTTTGACCCGTCGACCAATGTACACCATGTTGACATAGAGACCCTGTCGACCAATAGTGGTCGACCTTGCATACCACACCCTGTTCAGCAGTGTGCTTGAACACAGGAGGTAGTTTCCAAGTACTGGTAATGAGGCTCTGCCTAAGCTTTCCAACCAACTTCACTGGGCCTAATTCAGATCTGACCATAGCAGCAACTTTGTTAGTTAATGGGCAAAACCATGTGCACTGCAGGGGAGGCAGATGTAACATGTGCAGAGAGTTAGATTTGGGTGGGGTGTGTTCAAACTGAAATCTAAATTGCAGTGTAAAAATAAAGCAGCCAGTATTTACTCTGCACAGAAACAATATAACCCACCCAAATCTAACTCTCTCTGCACATGTTATATCTGCCCCACCTGCAGTGCACATGGTTTTACCCATTAGCTAACAAATTTGCTGCTGCAATGAGATCTGAATTAGGCCCATTATGTAAACCCATGGGGCCATGGATAGCAGCAGATTCAGGAACAGGTACTGTGAGCCGGGAATTATTACAAAACTCAGTGGTGATGCTTTATAGGTTCATTTTAGACTAACCCTACAACGCACCCAACAACTACCTGTGCCCCTCTCCCTTCGGTAGCTCTCCTGGCCCTGAATCTCCTGTAGGCATATCTGTCTATTGTAGCTAGTTATTCAGGCAAGCCTGACTAATCACAGCCGATACTGAACATATCAACATACATATGTACATAATATGCTTTCTACACAAACACATGGAAGAAACCCATAATGGCTTGGAGATGCATTTCTGCATGCGGGACGACTGATATCGGGTGGTCTTCAGTATGCCGGCTGTCGGGATCCCGGCGCACAGTATACCGGCGCCGGAATCCCGACAGCCGGCATACCGACACTTATTCTCCCTCTTGGGGGTACACGATCCCCCTGGAGGGAGAATAAAATAGCGTGGCGCACGTAGCGTGCCACCAGCGTGGCGAGCCCGCAAGGGGCTCATTTGCGCTCGCCACACTGTCGGTAAGCCGGCGGTCGGGCTCCCGGCGCCTGTATGCTGGTCACCGGGAGCCCGACCGCCGGCATACCATACCACACCCCTGATATCATGTAGGGCGAGAATGTGTTTGTGATTTATGTGGGAAAGATGAAATACGACCATGCGTGAGGATTGGTGCAGAGAAACTCGCAGACCACACTCCTACATGTTGGTTACTTCACTCCGTCTGACAGCATAATGGGGGTCATTCCAAATTGATCGTAGCTGTGCTAAATTTAGAACCGCTACAATCATCCGCCCCGCATGTCAGTGCCGCCCCCCCCCCCCCCCCCGCACAAGTACAAAAGCATCGCACTGCGGCCATGCTTTTGTACCTGAAGAGTAACTCCCGGCCAGCGCAGCTCCTGCGGCTGGCCAGGAGTTACTCGTCGCTGTCCCAGGTCGCAGCGGCTGCGTGTGACGTCACGCGGCCGCTGTGGCCTGCAGGGTCGGGCCACACCTGCGTCGTCCGGACCCTGCCCCGAAAACTGCAGCCAGACGCCGCCGTTCCGCCCCCTCCCGCCCAGCGACCACCTCTGCCTGTCAATCAGGCAGAGGCGATCGCTAGGTAACGGCGGCCTTCGGCCGGCACATGCGCAGTTCCGACCCGATCGCTACGCTGCGAACTGCAGCGTACAATCGGGTCGGAATGACCCCCAATGTGTCACTGATTACGTCCCAAACTTACACAATTGGTGCTTTGTTCCCAAGTCATGCCTACCACTCATCATAACCTCCTGTCCTAGAGTGCCCTCTCCCCATCACTAACCATCACCTGCAGAGCAACACGGCTCATTCCACCCCCTCATCCTCTCCAATAAGACCTGCTCTCTTATCATTACCGGTTCTATACCCACTTATATGTATAACAAACACTAATTACTCCAGTATGTTCCCTCACCATTACAACCCAGCATCTGTAGAGCATCAGTAGGATCATGACACCCCCATCTTCCTTCCTATTCAATACATTTAAACAGTACACTTCCCATACTTGCCAGTGACATAGGGGGGTATTCAATTGAAGTCGGAAACTGACTTTTTCTTTTTTCTTTCTTAAGGGTAGGAAGGGGTTCCGAACTATTCAATCCTTTCCAACAAGTCAGCAATTCCGACTTCTCGGAAAGCACGTGGATCGGCGAACTAGCCGAGGATCCACGTGTTTTGTAGGTTTACGCTGCCAAATCCGACAATGTCAATCCGACTTTAAAAAAAGTTGGATTGGCATTGTCATGAACGGCCAAATCTGACATTGAATACTCAGATGTCGGATCCTTTCCGTCGGAAAGGATCCGACAACTATTGAATACACCCCATACTATCTAATAATTATGCCTTCACATTACCATCTCCCAACGGGATGTAGTTGTGTGACCGGCGGTCAGGAGACCAACAGTCACAATACAGTCGCCGGGATCTTGCACCCTAACAATCACGATAGTCGACACGCCGGCTAACAGGGACTATCCCCACTCCACAACACCCACAGAGTTGGAATAGAACCTGGGGCAACCACAGCTCGCCACAGAGTCTGCAAGCTGCTTCGTTGTGCTCACCGCCCCCCGATCATCTCGGATTCCGGCGTCGATATGGTGAGCAGCGGTCTACTGACCGCCGGTCACACATACCTAACCCCTCCCAACCACAGACTGATCATAGAGCTCATCGCACTGCCTTTTCCTATGGTTGAGGCTAGATCCAAGTCGCCTAAGGGACCTTTTCCGTCAGGGGGAGGAGCCACGACACAAGGGGGAGGAGCTAGGCCAGCGGGACAGTTGCTCTAGTATCCACAAAACCAACTATTACCTTTAGTAATTAGGTGGCGAGCTAAACGAGCCACCGTGCCCGAAGCGTGGCGAGTGAAGCGAGCCCGCGAGGGTACTTTTCGGGTACCTTGTTCGGCCGTAGCTCCTCCCCCTGGTGACGGGTCTCCTCCCCTAGGTACGTCACAAGGTCCCCTCTCCCACTCCGATATAGAATCAACCCTTTTCCTATCCCATGCTCCTGTACACTCCTCCAACATAAGCTTACCAGTATTATGCCCCCAAAATATTCACACCTACCACCTCCACGCCATTGGCACTACCAACTACAGAACATACCATGGATCATCACGCCTCTCATCCTATCCTTCTCAGCCCTATTTTAGATTTTGTTAGTACTATGCCCCCTAATATCATACCAACCAACCATTATTACCTCTCCCGCATTCCTGTATTCTGTGGGGTCTATGTACTAAGCCTTGGATAGAGATTAGGTAGGGGTGGGTACACAAAGGTAGATATATCTGCAGATTAATGGATCTGCAGATATATCTATAGACGGACAAAGCAGTGTGCTGATCCGTCGTGACTTGCGTCACGAACTGGGCGGGCATTTACATGCGCCCGCCCAGTTGAACCGTCAATCACCACCAGCTGCTGCAGGAGGTGTACGGACGGTTCTGTTCACACATACCTAAAACCCGGGTCGCTGCGCGTTCACATGCAAATAGCAGCTGGTCGCACCCTCTCTCCTGATGCTGTGCTTGAATAGACCCCCGTCATCTATCATTACCACTGAATGTTCATACCTAATCCCTATTACCATAACCCACTCCTGTATACCACCTACACGTGACCAGCCACTGCCTGCAGAGTATCACACAGTTCCCCGCGCCTCGCCTCATATCTCATCCTTCCACGCGCCCCACTTCTCCGTTACTACCAGCGATATCCCACCTATTACCCATACCTGGCTCCATTACCACCTTGGTTGTGTCTATGTTGCCTTCGTGCAAAGGACCTGGACCTGACAAAACGAGTGGGCAGGAGAGAACTTCCGCCCTTACAGCTCCTAAATGTTTTCTTCATTCTCCGTTCGTTTGGGGTATTTCTTTTTTTCTATGCAGCATTGGACGCTCGCCACGCATCGGGCTCGGTGTCTCGCTTCGCTCGCCACACTTTTCTATTCCAAATAGATTGTGACATGGACCCAGGGGGTTATGGGAAAGGTCCTCTGCACGAAGAGAATCTAGACGCTACCTTACACCCCCGAATTCCTTACCCATCTCTCACCCCACTATCTGTGGGGCATCACACCACACCCGCTCTTTGCATCCTGTGCTCCTATATGCCCCCACACTTCTACCCCGCCCCCACATTCTCACCCCTGCCCCAATAACCCCATCCTCAGTGCTGAATCAGCACCTCCCCACTCCCCAATTACATTGCACCCCTGCAGTGCTGTCCCTTGTCTCATCTTCTAATACTGGATAAAGAAACCCTGTAGAAATAATACTGCAATACTACAACACAGTAACAATACCAGTCTGGCACTGCCTTGTAGCAATGCTGTATGAGCGCTGCAGGGACACTGGCATGATAACGCAATATACTACAATGGCGCTAATGCTTCCCTAGCAATACTCGCCTCACGCCCCTCCGTCGGCCTCGGTATATCGCAACACAGTGAATTTATACGGCAGATGATCGGGACCGGTTGCTACGGGGCCCCCCGTCCCTGGAAACCGTTCTGCGCGGACCGGAACTTCCGGGTCAGACAGCCGACTGCCGAGATCAAGTGGCCCCCCTGCACCAATCGCAGCGCGGCGTAGGCACACTCCCGCCCTGCCAATCATACCAGGCTCGAGTGGGCCTGTTAGGGATAGGGAAGGCCTGCTGTGTGTCAGTGCTCTGCTGTAAGTCTATTGTGTGTCCTCCATTGGCGTGTCATGTGTCTTCTGTATACCCTCTCTCCTTTTCATAGGGCTCTCCCGTAGAGAGAGAGAGTGAGAGTGTGTGTGTGTGTATAGATAGATCTCTCTATCCCTCTATGAATATATGGCTCTAACTATCGGATGGCGGTCATTATGTCGACATTCGTTAGGTCGACATACATTGGGTCAACCACGTTTGGTTGACATGTATTAGTTCGACATGGTCATTAGGTCGACATGTACTAGGTTGACATAGAAAAAGGTCAACATGAGTTTTTCACATTTTTTTTTTTTAAATCTTTTCATACTTAACGATCCACGTGGACTACAATAGGGAATGGTAACTGCGCCCGAAGCATGATATGCGAAGCAAGGGGACACGGTGCACTAATTGGGGTTCCCCGTCACTTTTCAAAGAAAACGACACCAAAAAAAAAAACATGTCGACCTTTCTCTGACGTCCTAGTGGATGCTGGGAACTCCGTAAGGACCATGGGGAATAGCGGCTCCGCAGGAGACTGGGCACAACTAAAGAAAGCTTTAGGACTACCTGATGTGCACTGGCTCCTCCCCCTATGACCCTCCTCCAGACCTCAGTTAGAATCTTGTGCCCGGCTGAGCTGGATGCACACTAGGGGCTCTCCTGAGCTCCTAGAAAAAGAAAGTTTATTTTAGGTTTTTTATTTTCAGTGAGATCTGCTGGCAACAGACTCACTGCTACGAGGGACTAAAGGGCCCTACTCACTGGCCGACCCGCCGCCGAGCTGCCCGACGGCGGATACGAGCGACCCGGCGGCGGGGGGGCAGTGACGGGGGGAGTGAAGTTTCTTCACTCCCCCCGTCACGCGGCTCCATAGAACTGCAGGCAAATATGGACGAGATCGTCCATATTGGCCTGCATGCACAGCCGACGGGGGACCAGCGATGAACGAGCGTGGGACCGCGCATCGTTCATCGCTGGAGCCTCCACACTGAAAGATATGAACGAGTTCTCGTTCATTTATGAACGAGATCGTTCATATCTTTCAAAAAAATCGGCCAGTGTGTAGGGCCTATAAGGGAGAAGAAGCGAACCTACTGCTTGCAGCTAGCTTGGGCTTCTTAGGCTATTGGACACCATTAGCTCCAGAGGGATCGAACACAGGGCCCGACCTCGATCGTCCGGAGCCGCGCCGCCGTCCCACTTACAGAGCCCGAAGCAAGAAGATGGTCCGGAAAATCGGCGGCAGAAGACTTCGGTCTTCAACAAGGTAGCGCACAGCACTGCAGCTGTGCGCCATTGCTCCTCATGCGCACCTCACACTCCGGTCACTGATGGGTGCAGGGCGCTGGGGGGGGGCGCCCTGAGCAGCAATATTAACACCTTGTCTGGCAAAATAACACAATATATAGTCCTAGAGGCTATATATGTGTAAAATATCCCTGCCAGGATCCATAAAAAAGCGGGAGAAAGTCAGCCGAAAAAGGGGCGGGGCTATCTCCCTCAGCACACTGGCGCCATTTTCTCTTCACAGTGCAGCTGGAAGACAGCTCCCCAGGCTCTCCCCTGTAGTTTTCAGGCTCAAAGGGTTAAAAAGAGAGGGGGGGCACTAAATTTAGGCGCAAATCTGTGTATTATAGCAGCTATAAGGGAAAAATCACTGTGGGTAGTGTGAATCCCTGCATTATATAGCGCTCTGGTGTGTGCTGGCATACTCTCTCTCTGTCTCCCCAAAGGACTTTGTGGGGTCCTGTCCTCAGTCAGAGCATTCCCTGTGTGTGTGCGGTGTGTCGGTACGGCTGTGTCGACATGGTTGATGAGGAGGCTTATGTGGAGGTGGAGCAGATGCCGATAAATGTGATGTCGCCCCCTGTGGGGCCGACACCAGAGTGGATGGATAGGTGGAAGGTATTAACCGACAGTGTCAACTCCTTACATACAAGGCTGGATGACGTAACAGCTGTGGGACAGCCGGCTTCTCAGCCCGAGCCTGCCCAGGCATCTCAAAGGCCATCAGGGGCTCAAAAACGCCCGCTACCTCAGATGGCAGACACAGATGTCGACACGGAGTCTGACTCCAGTGTCGACGAGGTTGAGACATATACACAATCCACTAGGAACATCCGTTGCATGATCTCGGCAATGAAAAATGTGTTACACATTTCTGACATTAACCCAGGTACCACAAAAAAAGGGGTTTTATGTTTGGGGAGAAAAAGCAGACAGTGTTTTGTTCCCCCATCAGATGAGTGAATGAAGTGTGTGAAGAAGCGTGGGTTCCCCCGATAAGAAACTGGTAATTTCTATAAAGTTACTGATGGCGTACCCTTTCCCGCCAGAGGATAGGTCACGTTGGGAGATATCCCCCAGGGGGGGGATTAGGCGCTCACACGTTTGTCAAAAAAGGTGGCACTGCCGTCTTAGGATACGGCCACTTTGAAGGAGCCTGCTGATAAAAAGAGGCTATCCTGAAGTCTGTATATACACACTCAGGTACTATACTGAGACCTGCAATTGCCTCAGCATGGATAGTGCTGCTGCAGCGTGGTCTATTACCCTGTCAGGACAGGGATACGATTTGCTAACCATAGAGCATATTAAAGATGTCGTCTTATATATGAGGGATGCACAGAGGGATATTTGCCGGCTGGCATCCAGAATTAATGCAATGTCCATTCTGCCAGGAGGGTATTAGGGACCCGGCAGTGGACAGGCGATGCTGACTTTAGAAGGCACATGAGATTCTGCCTTATAAGGGTGAGGAATTGTTTGTGGATGGTCTCTGGGACCTCGTATCCACAGCAACAGCTGGGAAGGAAAAAATTTACCTCAAGTTTCCTCACAGCCTAAGAAAGCACCGTATTATAAGGTACAGTCCTTTCGGCTTCAGAAAAGCAAGCGGGTTAAAGGTGCTTCCTTTCTGCACAGAGACAAGGGAAGAGGGAAAAAGCTGCACCAGACAGCCAGTTCCCAGGATCAAAAATCTTCCCCCGCTTCCTCTGAGTCCACCGCATGACGCTGGGGCTCCACAGGTGGAGCCAGGTGCGGTGGGGGCGCGTCTCGGGAACTTCAGCGACCAGTGGGCTCGCTCACAGGTGGTTCCCTGGGTTCTGCAAGTAGTATCACAGGGATACAAGCTGGAGTTTCGGGGCGTCTCCCCCTCGCCGTTACCTCAAATCAGTCTTACCTACTGCCCTCGAGGAGAGGTAGTACTGGCGGCAATTCACAAGCTGTACTTCCAGCAGGTGATAATCACGGTACCCCTCCTTCAACAAGGCCGGGGTTACTATTCCACAATGTTTGTGGTACCGAAACCAGACGGTTCGGTGAGACCCATTCTAAAATTGAAATCCTTGAACACTTATATACGAAGGTTCAAGTTCAAAATGGAATCGCTCAGGGTGGTTATTGCAAGCCTGGACGAAGGGGATTACATGGTATCACTGGACATCAAGGATGCTTACCTGCATGTCCCCATTTACCCTCCTTACCAGGAGTACCTCAAAATTGTGGTACAGGACTGTCATTACCAATTCCAGACGTTGCCGTTGGTCTGTCCCCGGCACCGAGGGTATTTACCAAGGTAATGGCCGAAATGATGATACTCCTTCGAAAAAAGGGAGTTATAATTATCCCGTACTTGGACGATCTCCTTAGAAAGGCGAGGTCCAGGGAGCAGTTGTTCGTCGGAGTAGCACTATCTCGGGAAGTGCTACAACAGCACGGCTGGATTCTGAATAGTCCAAAGCCGCAGCTGGTTCCTACGACGCGTCTACTGTTCCTGGGTATGGTTCTGGACACAGAACAGGAAAAAGGGTTTCTCCCGGAGGAGAAGGCCAAGGAGTTGTCATCTCTAGTCAGAGACCTCCTAATACAAATACAGGTGTTGGTGCATCAATGCACGCGAGTCCTGGGAAAGATAGTAGCTTCTTACGAAGAAATTCCATTCGGTAGGTTCCATGCAAGGATCTTCCAGTGGGATCTGTTGGACAAGAGGTCCGGGTCGCATCTTCAGATGCATCGGCTGATAACCCTGTCTCCAAGGGCCAGGGTGTCGCTGTTGTGGTGGCTGCAGAGTGCTCATCTTCTAGAGGGCCGCAGATTCGGCATACAGGACTGGGTCCTGGTGACCACAGATGCCAGCCTTCGAGGCTGGGGGGCAGTCACACAGGGAAGGAACTTCCAAGGACTATGGTCAAGTCAGGAGACTTCCCTACACATAAATATTCTGGGACTAAGGGCCATTCACAATGCCCTAAGTCAGGCTAGACCCCTGCTTCAACACCAGCCGGTGCTGATCCAGTCAGACAACATCACGGCGGTCGCCCATGTAAACCAGCAGGGCGGCACAAGAAGCAGGATGGTGATGGCAGAAGCCACAAGGATTTTCCGATGGGCGGAAAATCATGTGTTAGCACTGTCAGCAGTGTTCATCCCCGGAGTGGACAACTGGGAAGCAGACTTTCTCAGCAGGCACGACCTCCACCCGGGAGAGTGGGGACTTCATCCAGAAGTCTTCAAAATGATTGTACACCATTGGGAAAGGCCACAGGTGGACATGATGGCGTCCCGCCTCAACATAAAGCTAAAAAGATATTGCGCCAGGTCAAGGGACCCTCAGGCGATAGCTGTGGACGCTCTGGTAACACCGTGGGTGTACCAGTCGGTGTATGTGTTCCTTCCTTTGCCTCTCATACCCAAGGTATGGAGAATACTAAGAAGGAGAGGAGTAAGAACTATACTCGTGGTTCCGGATTGGCCAAGAAGAGCTTGGTACCCAGAACTTCAAGAAATGATCTCAGAGGACCCCTGGCCTCTGCCGCTCAGACAGGACCTGCTGCAGCAGGGGCCCTGCCTGTTCCAAGACTTACCACGGCTGTGTTTGACGGCATGGCGGTTGAACACCGGATCCTAAAGGAAAAAGGCATTCCGGAGGAAGTCATTCCTACGCTGATTAAGGCTAGGAAAGATGTGATTGCAAAATATTATCACCGCATATGGCAAAAATGTGTTGCTTGGTGTGAGGCCAGGAAGGCCCCAACGGAGGAATTTCAACTGGGTCGATTTCTGCACTTCCTACAGTCAGGAGTGACTACGGGCCTAAAATTGGGTTACGTTAAGGTCCAGATTTCGGCTCTGTACATTTTCTTCCAAAAAGAACTGGCTTCACTGCCTGAAGTTCAGACTTTTGTTAAGGGAGTGCTGCATATTCAGCCCCCGTTTGTGCCTCTAGTGGCACCGTGGGATCTCAACGTGGTGTTGGATTTCCTGAAGTCGCATTGGGTTGAGCCACTTAAATCCGTAGAGCTAAAATACCTCACGTGGAAAGTGGTCATGCGGTTGGCCTTGGCGTCGGCCAGACGTGTATCAGAATTGGCGGTTTTGTCATGCAAAAGCCCTTATCTGATTTTCATATGGATAGGGCGAAATTGAGGACTCGTTCCCAATTCCTTCCTAAGGTGGTATCAGCTTTTCATGTGAACCAACCTATTGTGGTGCCTGCGGCTACGTGGGACTTGGAGGACTCCAAGTTACTGGACGTAGTCAGGGCCCTGAAAATATATGTTTCCAGGACGGCTGGAGTCAGGAAAACTGACTCGCTATTTATCCTGTATGCACCCAACAAGCTGGGTGCTCCTGCTTCTAAGCAGACTATTGCTCGCTGGATCTGTAGCACGATTCAACTTGCACATTCTGCGGCTGGACTGCCGCACCCTAAATCTGTAAGAGCCCATTCCACGAGGAAAGTGGGCTCTTCTTGGGCGGCTGCCCGAGGGGTCTCGGCTTTACAACTTTGCCGAGCTGTTACTTGGTCGGGTTCAAACATTTTTGCAAAAATCTACAAGTTTGATACCCTGGCTGAGGAGGACCATGAGTTTGCTCATTCGGTGCTGCAGAGTCATCCGCACTCTCCCGCCCGTTTGGGAGCTTTGGTATAATCCCCATGGTCCTTACGGAGTTCCCAGCATCCACTAGGACGTCAGAGAAAATAAGATTTTACTCACCGGTAAATCTATTTCTCGTAGTCCGTAGTGGATGCTGGGCGCCCATCCCAAGTGCGGATTGTCTGCAATACTTGTATATAGTTATTGCCTAACTAAAGGGTTATTGTTATGAGCCATCTGTTAGTGAGGCTCAGTTATATTTCATACTGTTAACTAGGTATAGTATCACGAGTTATACGGTGTGATTGGTGTGGCTGGTATGAGTCTTACCCGGGATTCAAAATCCTTACTTATTGTGTCAGCTCTTCCGGGCACAGTATCCTAACTGAGGTCTGGAGGAGGGTCATAGTGGGAGGAGCCAGTGCACACCAGGTAGTCCTAAAGCTTTCTTTAGTTGTGCCCAGTCTCCTGCGGAGCCGCTATTCCCCATGGTCCTTACGGAGTTCCCAGCATCCACTACGGACTACGAGAAATAGATTTACCGGTGAGTAAAATCTTATTTTTTCGTGTCGACCTAGCACATGTTGATCTAATGACCATGTAGACCTGGAGATCATGTCGAACTAATGCATGTCGACCAAACGTGTATGTCGACCTAATAAACCACACCCATAACTATATATATGACAAATGCTAAATCAGTGTTTTAGTTTTTTTACAAACATACAAACGTTTATTTAGCATTTGGCGCAAGTCGTGTATTATACTGGTCACTTTACAAGTCCTGGGCCTGCCGCCTCTGTTACCTTTGCTATTAGACCAGGCAAACACCCAGGCCATATTAAATATTGGGACAGTGCCGGCATCGTCTGTCTGTATACATCTATCTGTCCATACCATACTATCCATTTAAACCAGTATACCCATGGATTACACAGGTTCTGTGGCTGATTAATACCAGGTAAAATACAAGCTTGAAGTCAGCCAGCCGCAGAACCTGTGTTATTCATGAGTGTCCCAGTTTACTGGGATGATATGGCGATAGATATAAACTATAATTTATTTATTTATTAACAGTTATAAACCATAAGATCTATATGTGAATAATAGAAACCCTATTAAAAATTTGTAACTTGGTAGTTTCAGTTTTACTATTGCATAGCAGCTGTGGTTCTTGGGTTCATCTACTTAGCAGTCTTCCTGGGGTTGGTTCTAAATCGGAGTGGGAGAAGGGACCTTCTGACATCACTAGGGGAGGAGACACGTCACCAGGGGGAGGAGCTACGGCCAAACAGGGTACCCGAAAAGTACGCTCGCCACACTTCGGGCTCGGTGGCTCGCTTCGCTCGCCACCTGATTACTAAAGGCAATAATTGGTGGCATGGATAGTAGAGGAACTATCCCACTGGCCTAGCTCCTCCCCCTTGTGTCATGGCTCCTCCCCCTGACGTAAAAGGTCCCTTAGGCCATTTGGATCTAGCATCAACCGTCTTCCTGAGGCACATGTAATTGCAGGATCTGCAACTTCCTGGCCAGTCTGGTTGAAAACCAGGTTGGTGTTGCTGTTTAGGTGATTGCTACTTGAAAACTCAAAACTTGCCTGGATCTAGTAATATGGTATGTACTGTATATTTCTCTGACGTCCTAGTGGATGCTGGGACTCCGTCAGGACCATGGGGAACAGCGGCTCCGCAGGAGACAGGGCACAAAATTTAAAAGTTTGACCACTAGGTGTTGTGTACTGGCTCCTCCCCCTATGACCCTCCTCCAAGCCTCAGTTAGGTTTTTGTGCCCGTCCGAGCAGGGTGCAATCTAGGTGGCTCTCATAAAGAGCTGCTTAGAGTAAAAGTTTTGATAGGTTTCTTATTTTCAGTGAGTCCTGCTGGCAACAGGCTCACTGCAACGAGGGACCTAGGGGAGAAGAAGTGAACTCACCTGCGTGCAGGATGGATTTGCTTCTTAGGCTACTGGACACTAGCTCCAGAGGGACGATCACAGGTACAGCCTGGATGGGTCACCGGAGCCGCGCCGCCGACCCCCTTGCAGATGCCGAAGTAAGAAGAGGTCCAGAAACCGGCGGCTGAAGGCTTTTCAGTCTTCATGAGGTAGCGCACAGCACTGCAGCTGTGCGCCATTGCGCTCAGGCACACTTCACACCAGCGGTCACTGAGGGTGCAGGGCGCTGGGGGGGGCGCCCTGGGCAGCAATGAGATTACCTTTCTGGCTAAAAAGAATACATCACATATAGTCCCTGAGGCTATATGGATGTATTTCACCCCTGCCAGGTCTCAGAAAAACCGGGAGAAGAGCCCGCCGAATAGGGGGCGGGGCCTATCTCCTCAGCACACAGCGCCATTTTCCTACACAGCTCCGCTGCTAGGAAGGCTCTCAGGCTCTCCCCTGCACTGCACTACAGAAACAGGGTAAAAAACAGAGAGGGGGGCATTTTTTGGCGATATTATATATATTTAAGCAGCTATAAGGAAACAACACTTATATAAGGTTGTTCCTATATAATTATAGCGCTTTGGTGTGTGCTGGCAAACTCTCCCTCTGTCTCCCCAAAGGGCTAGTGGGGTCCTGTCTTCTATCAGAGCATTCCCTGTGTGTCTGCTGTGTGTCGGTACGTGTGTGTCGACATGTATGAGGACGATGTTGGTGTGGAGGCGGAGCAATTGCCGGTAATGGTGATGTCACCCCCTAGGGAGTCGACACCGGAATGGATGGCTTTGTTTATGGAATTACGTGATAATGTCAGCACGCTGCAAAAGTCGGTTGACGACATGAGACGGCCGACAAACCAATTAGTACCTGTACAGGCGTCTCAAACACCGTCAGGGGCTGTAAAACGCCCTTTGCCTCAGTCGGTCGACACAGACCCAGACACGGACACCGAATCGAGTGTCGACGGTGAAGAAACAAACGTATTTTCCAGTAGGGCCACACGTTATATGATCACGGCAATGAAGGAGGCTTTGCATATCTCTGATACTGCAAGTACCACAAAAAGGGGTATTATGTGGGGTCTGAAAAAACTACCTGTAGTTTTTCCTGAATCAGAGGAATTGAATGACGTGTGTGATGAAGCGTGGGTTACCCCTGATAAAAAACTGCTAATTTCAAAGAAGTTATTGGCATTATACCCTTTCCCGCCAGAGGTTAGGGCGCGCTGGGAAACACCCCCTAGGGTGGACAAGGCGCTCACACGTTTATCCAAACAAGTGGCGTTACCGTCTCCTGATACGGCCGCCCTCAAGGATCCAGCTGATAGGAGGCTGGAAAATACTCTAAAAAGTATATACACACATACTGGTGTTATACTGCGACCAGCAATCGCCTCAGCCTGGATGTGCAGTGCTGGGGTGGCTTGGTCGGATTCCCTGACTGAAAATATTGATACCCTGGATAGGGACAGTATTTTATTGACTATAGAGCAATTAAAGGATGCATTCCTTTATATGCGAGATGCACAGAGAGATATCTGCACTCTGGCATCAAGAGTAAGTGCGATGTCCATATCTGCCAGAAGAAGTCTATGGACACGACAGTGGTCAGGCGATGCGGATTCCAAACGGCATATGGAAGTATTACCGTATAAAGGGGAGGAATTATTTGGGGTCGGTCTATCGGATTTGGTAGCCACGGCAACAGCCGGGAAGTCCACCTTTTTACCTCAAGTCCCCTCCCAACAGAAAAAGACGCAGTCTTTTCAGCCGCAGTCCTTTCGTTCCTATAAGAACAAGCGAGCAAAAGGACATTCATATTTGCCCCGAGGCAAAGGAAAGGGTAAGAGACTGCACCAAGCAGCCCCTTCCCAGGAGCAGAAGTCCTCCCCGGCTTCTGCAAAGGCCTCAGCATGACGCTGGGACCTTACAAGCGGACTCAGGGGCGGTGGGGGGTCGCCTCAAGAATTTCAGCGCACAGTGGGCTCACTCGCAGGTGGACCCCTGGATCCTGCAGGTAGTATCTCAGGGTTACAGGTTGGAATTCGAGAAGTCTCCCCCTCGCCGGTTTCTAAAGTCTGCTTTGCCAACGTCTCCCTCCGACAGGGCGACGGTATTGGAAGCCATTCACAAGCTGTATTCTCAGCAGGTGATAGTCAGGGTACCCCTTCTACAACAGGGAAAGGGGTATTACTCCACGCTATTTGTGGTACCGAAGCCGGACGGCTCGGTAAGGCCTATTTTAAATCTGAAATCTCTGAACCTGTACATACAAAAATTCAAGTTCAAGATGGAGTCACTCAGAGCAGTGATAGCGAATCTGGAAGAAGGGGATTTTATGGTGTCCTTGGACATCAAGGATGCTTACCTTCATGTCCCAATTTGCCCTTCACACCAAGGGTTCCTCAGGTTCGTGGTACAAAACTGTCATTATCAGTTTCAGACGCTGCCGTTTGGATTGTCCACGGCACCCAGGGTCTTTACCAAGGTGATGGCCGAAATGATGATCCTTCTTCGAAGAGAAGGCGTATTAATTATCCCTTACTTGGACGATCTCCTGATAAGGGCAAGATCCAGAGAACAGCTGGAGGTCGGAGTAGCACTAACTCAAGTAGTGCTCCAACAGCACGGGTGGATTCTGAATTTTCCAAAATCCCAACTGATCCCGACGACACGTCTGCTGTTCCTAGGGATGATTCTGGACACTGTTCAGAAAAAGGTATTTCTTCCAGAGGAGAAAGCCAGGGAGTTATCCGAACTAGTCAGGAACCTCCTAAAACCAGGGACAGTGTCTGTGCATCAATGCACAAGAGTCCTGGGAAAAATGGTGGCTTCTTACGAAGCGATTCCATTCGGCAGATTCCATGCACAAATTTTTCAGTGGGATCTGCTAGACAAATGGTCCGGATCGCATCTGCAGATGCATCAGCGGATAAAATTGTCGACAAGGACAAGGGTCTCTCTGCTATGGTGGTTGCAGAGTGCTCATCTGTTGGAGGGCCGCAGATTCGGCATACAGAACTGGGTCCTAGTGACCACGGATGCCAGCCTGAGAGGCTGGGGAGCGGTCACACAAGGAAGAAACTTCCAGGGCGTGTGGTCAAGCTTGGAAACGTCTCTTCACATAAATATACTGGAACTAAGAGCAATCTACAATGCTCTAAGCCTGGCAAAACCTCTGCTTCAGGGTCAGCCGGTGTTGATCCAGTCGGACAACATCACGGCAGTCGCCCACGTAAACAGACAGGTGTTATGATTCCCGTACTCCAGACCAGAGGAGATCGTATGGCTGAGGTCAGAGTACTGGGAAGATATGCTGGTTGTGGGAGCAGGAAAGCCTAGTAACCCCTGGCGCCCTAACTCCGTTGTCTCGCCCGTGTTATCAGAAATCCCCTGCGAGACTATGGTTGCTTGAGCCCATGGCAGCCGCGTTCGAAGGGCGGATTATGTCTGCCCAACCCCGATGCCCCCTCAGGTCTTAATGGGAGACAAAGGGAAATCCGAGACAGGGTGATAACAAGGGGCCCTCTGACTAAGCAACCAGGCCAGGGGTTACAAGCTAACTAACTAAATCAAAAAGGTATGTGCGGACTAGCCGCCAGGGAAAAGGACAACCAAAGATCCACTGATCCGTTACTCCTATCCAGCACCGCTGGATACCAGAGTGGATCAGGGAGAGCGGAATCCTCCGCAAAAGCTCCAGGACACAAATATACTAAATAATAAACAGTAAGCGGACAAGCCGCAACACACGGCTGCGCCGTGACTCACGAACACCACAGGATGTTAAAGGTGCTCAGTCAGACTCCAGGAAAAGATGACAAATCTCTGAGTACAGGACCACTGAGGACAGGAACAACCGGCTTGAGCAGGACTGGATACTTTCTGCAACTGACATAGGCAAACAGGAAGCTGCCGACACCGACTTTCAGAACTGGAGGACAGGCAGAATCCACTGGAACTCAGGGTAGGACACGGGATCAGACACAGGGACTGACACAGGAATCCACACAGGGACTGACACAGGAATCCACACAGGGACTGACAGGAACCAGCTCAAACTTAAAGCAGACTGCAAACCAAGGAATATCATCAGCATCTGCTAACTGCAGTGAGCCAGCATATATCAGAGAGGCCTAATTAATTATCTCTTGCAGCTGGCCTGCTGCACGACTAAGCTGACAAGATGCAATCAGCAGCCAGATGAGGCTGAACACATGGGAACAAGCTGCAATTGCACAGACTCACCAGCGGCAGCAGACAAGAGTAATCCAAAACAGAGCAATGGGAAATCCTGGCATGCAAGACAACTAAATAAACATAAAATAGGAATGAACCACTACCTGTGGTTCATAACAGTATCCCCTCCTTAAGGGTGAGCTCCGAGCACCCCATGACACCCACGGGGAACATAAACAGAAGTATAACATGAAATACAGAACAAAACTGCAAAACAGGAATGAGCCACAGCCGTGGCTCATAACAGTACCCCCCCCCCTTGAGGAGGGGTCAAAAGACCCCAAAATTCAGACTATCCAGAACAAGGGATACAAAAAAAAACCTGACACATTGGTCTAACAGACACGAAAACAGAAACAAGCTGCAACCACAGCTTGTAACAGTGACCTCCCCTTGATGGTGGCCACTGGACACAAGACAAGGGAAAAAAAAAATCTTTTTTTTTTTTTTTTTTTATCAAGGCAAGAGTCAAAAAAATATTTCTTTTTCTTCTTCTTCTTTTTACAAAGCTCTTTAGGTCTGACCAAGGTAATTCCCCAAACATTGTCTGAACTGATGGTACCACCCAGCAAGGCTGCGTTCAAATCAGAGACAGGTCTCTTACCCTTGGGAGCTGAACTTTCTGGTAAAGTACTATTATTAGAAGAAGTAGTCAGAAAAGCACATCCTGCAGTCACAACAACGGGCTGAGACTCCTGTGCCGAGTTTACAGTATTTTGTGGACTCTCAGCAGACAAGACGGGTGACTTAGAGGAACCTGAACCAATTTCTTTGGAACCATATCTTTTAATAATTGCATCACTGAATGCTGGGGGATCCTGAAGAATGGGATCTTCAGCTTTCATTAGGCTGGTCGCCCACTCAAAAGGCTCTCCTCTAAAAGAATAAATAAGATAGAGCACAAGGTTCTCTGGAGTGATGCCCAGAAATGGTCTAGACAACATAATAATGTAATAGTGTTTGTAAAGCGCCAGAAATTGGGCTAAGTCCCCATCAAAGATTATGGATGTTGAGATATCAGAGTCAGGATCTGTTTCCTTCTCATCTGACTGACTGGAGTGCTTTGCTAGGACCTGGTCACTATTGACCTTACTCGAGGCTGAGACTCTCTGAACCCCACCCGGGGCTGAGACTCTCTGAACCCCACCCGGGGCTGAGACTTTCTGAACCCCACCCGGGGCTGAGACTTTCTGAACCCCACCCGGGGCTGAGACTTTCTGAACCCCACCCGGGGCAGTGACTTTCTGAACCCCACCCGGGGCAGTGACTTTCTGAACCCCACCCGGGGCAGTGACTTTCTGAACCCCACCCGGGGCAGTGACTTTCTGAACCCCACCCGGGGCAGTGACTTTCTGAACCCCACCCGAGGCAGTGACTTTCTGAACCCCACCCGAGGCAGTGACTTTCTGAACCCCACCCGAGGCAGTGACTTTCTGAACCCCACCCGGGGCAGTGGCCTCCGGGAACCCCGCTGGGGCAGTGGCCTCCGGGAACCCCGCTGGGGCAGTGGCCTCCGGGAACCCCGCTGGGGCAGTGGCCTCCGGGAACCCCGCTGGGGCCAGCACCTCGGATTCTTTTACTGGGACCGGGTCGTTGGCCTCCCTGACTGGGATCGGGCCATCGGCCTCCCTCTCTGAGTCGATAATAATCGAAAGTTCTCCCGGGACTATGACTTCCGGGACTTTTGCTGAAGCAATAACGTTCAGATCCTCCACTAATGCTATGCTTCTTAAGTTCTTTCCTGGGGAAGCGACTTCTAGACCCTTCTTTGGGGCTGCGTCTCTCGAGACCCCACTTGGGGATATTACTTCAAAGATCCCTTCTGGGGTTTTGCTTCTCGAGTTCCCTTCAAGAACTATGGTTTTAGATACCCTTTCTGAGGTTGCGCTCCTCAAGTCCCTACCTGGGGTAACAGCTTCTGAGACCCCTTCTGGTATGGAAACCTGAGCTACAATATTTGATGTCCCTCTATAAGCTTGGGCATCGGGTACCGCTCCAGCACTCTGGGCATCGGGTACCGCTCCAGCACTCTGGGCATCGGGTACCGCTCCAGCACTCTGGGCATCGGGTACCGCTCCAGCACTCTGGGCATCGGGTACCGCTCCAGCACTCTGGGCATCGGGTACCGCTCCAGCACTCTGGGCATCGGGTACCGCTCCAGCACTCTGGGCATCGGGTACCGCTCCAGCACTCTGGGCATCGGGCACCGCTCCAGGACCCTGGGCTACGGGCACCGCTCCAGGACCCTGGGCTACGGGCACCGCTCCAGGACCCTGGGCTACGGGCACCACTCCAGGACCCTGGGCTACGGGCACCACTCCAGGACCCTGGGCTACGGGCACCACTCCAGGACCCTGGGCTACGGGCACCACTCCAGGACCCTGGGCTACGGGCACCACTCCAGGACCCTGGGCTACGGGCACCACTCCAGGACCCTGGGCTACGGGCACCACTCCAGGACCCTGGGCTACGGGCACCACTCCAGGACCCTGGGCTACGGGCACCACTCCAGGGACTTGCAACTCCGCTTCCACAGGAACCTCAAGAGAGGAGAGAAACATTCTCTTTTGATTCCTGAATCTATAATGGGGCTCCCTTGCCCAAGGACCCCAATTATAGGACAGAGAGCTTTTTTGTGTGGGTTGTGTGACAAGTACCTCTGCCACAGTAGAGACAGGAGTAGGTCTTGTATCATGACTCAACTTGGCCAGAGGGCAAGACTCGTCACCACACTTTGGCTTGCGCAACTCACAGGTCTGCAGATAATGGCCTAAACCCCCACAATATAGGCATAAGTTTAAGTTTCTGCGACGCAGACGCTCCTCTTCTGAGAGCCTGGGCCGCAGAAAACTTTTAAACTTTTTCTCTTCAATTAAACCAGAGGATTCTCTTGTCACCATACTGTGAACAAGAGTCTCTTTAGAGATAGATGTACTCTCAACGACTTCTGGCAAAATAAGCAAGATTTTAGTCAGAAGGTTTTGCAGTTGCTTTAGGGATTGCTGCAAAACTTCTAGTCGCTCTGGTCTCAAAGCACTGAATACAGAGTTCAGGGCTGCGAGAGATGCCTGCAGGGCTTGCATAGTAGACATAGGAGGATTTAAGACAAGACAAGGCAAGACAAGGCAAGGCAAGGCAAGACAAGGCTAGACAAGGCAAGGCAAGACAAGGCAAGGCAAGACAAGGCAAGACAAGGCAAGGCAAGACAAGGCAAGACTAAATTTTGCTAAACAAAACAAGACTTTTTTTTTTTTTTTTTTAAACACCGGACTGGATTCTAAACACCGGACTGGATTCTAAACACCGGACTGGATTCTAAACACCGGACTGGATTCTAAACACCGGACTGGATTGGATTCTAAACACCGGACTGGATTGGATTCTAAACACCGGACTGGATTGGATTCTAAACACCGGACTGGATTCTAGACTAGACACTGGACTGGGCCAAAAAAGAAAAAAAAAAAAGTTTTATTTCTTTTTTGTGGTATGGCTGATGATAATGTTATGATTCCCGTACTCCAGACCAGAGGAGATCGTATGGCTGAGGTCAGAGTACTGGGAAGATATGCTGGTTGTGGGAGCAGGAAAGCCTAGTAACCCCTGGCGCCCTAACTCCGTTGTCTCGCCCGTGTTATCAGAAATCCCCTGCGAGACTATGGTTGCTTGAGCCCATGGCAGCCGCGTTCGAAGGGCGGATTATGTCTGCCCAACCCCGATGCCCCCTCAGGTCTTAATGGGAGACAAAGGGAAATCCGAGACAGGGTGATAACAAGGGGCCCTCTGACTAAGCAACCAGGCCAGGGGTTACAAGCTAACTAACTAAATCAAAAAGGTATGTGCGGACTAGCCGCCAGGGAAAAGGACAACCAAAGATCCACTGATCCGTTACTCCTATCCAGCACCGCTGGATACCAGAGTGGATCAGGGAGAGCGGAATCCTCCGCAAAAGCTCCAGGACACAAATATACTAAATAATAAACAGTAAGCGGACAAGCCGCAACACACGGCTGCGCCGTGACTCACGAACACCACAGGATGTTAAAGGTGCTCAGTCAGACTCCAGGAAAAGATGACAAATCTCTGAGTACAGGACCACTGAGGACAGGAACAACCGGCTTGAGCAGGACTGGATACTTTCTGCAACTGACATAGGCAAACAGGAAGCTGCCGACACCGACTTTCAGAACTGGAGGACAGGCAGAATCCACTGGAACTCAGGGTAGGACACGGGATCAGACACAGGGACTGACACAGGAATCAACACAGGGACTGACACAGGAATCCACACAGGGACTGACACAGGAATCCACACAGGGACTGACAGGAACCAGCTCAAACTTAAAGCAGACTGCAAACCAAGGAATATCATCAGCATCTGCTAACTGCAGTGAGCCAGCATATATCAGAGAGGCCTAATTAATTATCTCTTGCAGCTGGCCTGCTGCACGACTAAGCTGACAAGATGCAATCAGCAGCCAGATGAGGCTGAACACATGGGAACAAGCTGCAATTGCACAGACTCACCAGCGGCAGCAGACAAGAGTAATCCAAAACAGAGCAATGGGAAATCCTGGCATGCAAGACAACTAAATAAACATAAAATAGGAATGAACCACTACCTGTGGTTCATAACAACAGGGCGGCACAAGAAGCAGGAGGGCAATGGCAGAAGCTGCAAGGATTCTTCGCTGGGCGGAAAATCATGTGATAGCACTGTCGGCAGTGTTCATTCCGGGAGTGGACAACTGGGAAGCAGACTTCCTCAGCAGACACGATCTTCACCCGGGAGAGTGGGGACTTCATCCAGAAGTCTTCCACATGATTGTGGTCCATTGGGAAAGACCAATGGTGGACATGATGGCGTCCCGCCTCAACAAAAAACTGGACAGGTATTGCGCCAGGTCAAGAGATCCTCAGGCAATAGCTGTGGACGCTCTGGTAACACCATGGGTGTACCAGTCAGTGTATGTGTTCCCTCCTCTGCCTCTCATACCCAAGGTACTGAGAATTATAAGATCCGTGGCCTCTACCTCTAAGAAGGGATCTGCTTCAGCAGGGACCGTGTCTATTCCAAGACTTACCGCGGCTGCGTTTGACGGCATGGCGGTTGAACGCCGGATCCTAAAGGAAAAAGGCATTCCGGAAGAGGTCATCCCTACTCTGGTCAAAGCCAGGAAGGAGGTGACTGCACAACATTATCACCGCATTTGGAGAAAATATGTTGCATGGTGTGAGGCCAGGAAGGCCCCGACAGAGGAATTTCAACTGGGTCGATTCCTACATTTCCTGCAAACAGGATTATCTATGGGCCTCAAATTAGGGTCCATTAAGGTTCAAATTTCGGCCCTGTCGATTTTCTTCCAAAAAGAATTGGCTTCAGTTCCTGAAGTCCAGACTTTTGTAAAAGGAGTACTACATATACAGCCCCCGGTTGTGCCCCCAGTGGCACCGTGGGATCTCAATGTAGTTTTGGATTTTCTCAAATCCCATTGGTTTGAGCCACTCAAATCGGTAGATTTGAAATATCTTACATGGAAAGTAACCATGCTACTGGCTCTGGCTTCAGCCAGGAGAGTGTCAGAATTGGCGGCTTTGTCGTATAAAAGCCCATATCTGATTTTCCATTCGGACAGGGCAGAATTGAGGACGCGTCCTAATTTTCTGCCTAAGGTGGTATCAGCGTTTCACCTGAACCAGCCTATTGTGGTGCCTGCGGCTACTAGCGATTTGGAGGATTCCAAGTTGCTGGACGTTGTCAGAGCATTGAAAATATATATTTCAAGGACGGCTGGAGTCAGAAAATCTGACTCGCTGTTTATACTATATGCACCCAACAAGATGGGTGCGCCTGCTTCTAAGCAGACGATTGCTCGTTGGATTTGTAGCACAATTCAACTGGCACATTCTGTGGCAGGCCTGCCACAGCCTAAATCTGTCAATGCCCACTCCACAAGGAAGGTGGGCTCATCTTGGGCGGCTGCCCGAGGGGTCTCGGCATTACAACTCTGCCGAGCAGCTACGTGGTCAGGGGAGAACACGTTTGTAAAATTCTACAAATTTGATACCCTGGCTAAGGAGGACCTGGAGTTCTCTCATTCGGTGCTGCAGAGTCATCCGCACTCTCCCGCCCGTTTGGGAGCTTTGGTATAATCCCCATGGTCCTGACGGAGTCCCAGCATCCACTAGGACGTCAGAGAAAATAAGATTTTACTTACCGATAAATCTATTTCTCATAGTCCGTAGTGAATGCTGGGCGCCCATCCCAAGTGCGGATTGTCTGCAATACTTGTACATAGTTATTGTTACAAAAAACTCGGGTTGTTTATTGTTGTGAGCCATCTTTTCAGAGGCTCCGCTGTTATCATGCTGTTAACTGGGTTCAGATCACAAGTTGTACGGTGTGATTGGTGTGGCTGGTATGAGTCTTACCCGGGATTCAAAATCCTTCCTTATTGTGTACGCTCGTCCGGGCACAGTATCCTAACTGAGGCTTGGAGGAGGGTCATAGGGGGAGGAGCCAGTACACACCACCTAGTGGTCAAACTTTTAAATTTTGTGCCCTGTCTCCTGCGGAGCCGCTGTTCCCCATGGTCCTGACGGAGTCCCAGCATCCACTACGGACTACGAGAAATAGAATTATCGGTAAGTAAAATCTTATTTTAATTTTGCAGAGAGCGTTGCACTGGGTTTTAAGAAGCTGGTTGCCAGTCGGTGCACCTTGACCACACAAATGGGTGATTCAGTGTTGTACACAACTCAGTTGCACATACACATGGTGCTGGAGTGACGTAACCTGGTGTAACAAAGGGTTTGCACATACTAAATTCAGCGAGGGATTGCAGGTCAATCACAGTTGTGCGCACATGTAAATAGGTCTGTTTTTGGATGTATCTTTTGCACCAGGAATAGGGATGTGTAAATAGACGCCACTTGCCGGTTTCTCTAATCCGCTGCGCTTTGGACGATCTGTTTGAGCATTGGATCATCTAAGTAACCCTCAGGTTACTCAGGATGACCAGGAAATTCGCGCTGGTGAAGCCAGTCAGGGCCGGTTCTAGCTCTTTTGGCACCCTGGGCGGAAAATAGGGTGTGGCTTCATACAGGGGGCGTGGTCAGTTACGCCCCCTGTAGAGTTGTGTCCCCACTTGTGCCCCCTGTAGAGTAGCGCCGCTTACACAAAAAAACAAAATACTTACAATCCCCGCTCCTGATTCCCGACCGCTGCAGACCTCCGCCGCGCCTCTCCTCGGATCTATGGAAGAGACGTCATGACGTCTCTCCCATAACACAGCATACACAGACACTAGAGGTCAAATATGACCCCTAGCGTCTGTGTCAGTCCCACAATGCTGTGCGGTGCGCGATGACGTCATCGCGCACCACACAGCAAAGGTCCTCTCCACAAATGGAAACTAGACACGTAGCGTCTAGTTCCCTTCACAGCGGGGGACCAGCGGGATACAGCGGGGGGCACAATAGCAGATCTTGCCATGGTGCGGCGCCCTCCGGATGGCGCCGGCACCCTCCGGAAGGCGGCGCCCTGGGCAAAAATCCTGCTTACCCGTGGCAAGATCCGCTACTGAAGACAGTAAAGCTACGTCCAAGGATGCAGCCACTGGCTTCAGCGTGCCCAGAAAATGGGGCTGACATGCCACCTTTTCTGAAACACCCCCATCGTTGCAGACACATGCACCGAATGCAACCATCGGAGATGTATGTAAATTATCGGTTTTGCGAACATTTCTGAATTAGGCCCTCAGTTGATACATTTCATTCTCAAGCAGTTTATTTTCTCTAACGTCCTAGTGGATGCTGGGGACTCCGTCAGGACCATGGGGAATAGCGGCTCCGCAGGAGACAGGGCACAAAAGCAAGCTTTTAGGATCACATGGTGTGTACTGGCTCCTCCCCCTATGACCCTCCTCCAAGCCTCTGTTAGGTTTTTGTGCCCGTCCGAGAGGGTGCAATCTAGGTGGCTCTCCTAAAGAGCTGTTTAGAAAAGTTTTTTTTTAGGTTTCAATCTCAGTGATTCCTGCTGGCAACAGGATCACTGCATCGAGGGACTTAGGGGAGAGATTTCCAACTCACCTGCGTGCAGGATGGATTGGAGTCTTAGGCTACTGGACACTTAGCTCCAGAGGGAGTCGGAACACAGGTCAGCCTGGGGTTCGTCCCGGAGCCGCGCCGCCGATCCCCCTTACAGACGCTGAAGAGACGGCAGAACGGAGGTCCGGAAAACAGGCGGCAGAAGACTCCACAGTCTTCATGAAGGTAGCGCACAGCACTGCAGCTGTGCGCCATTGTTGTCACACGGCTCACTGACTCAGTCACGGAGGGTGCAGGGCGCTGCTGGGGGCGCCCTGGGCAGCAATATGATTACCTTTAGTGGCAAAATAAATACATCACATATAGCCATTAAGGCTATATGTATGTATTTTAACCCAGGCCAGTTTATTAAAAACCGGGAGAAAAAGCCCGCCGGAAAAGGGGCGGAGCTTATTCTCCTCAGCACTCAGCGCCATTTTCCTGCTCAGCTCCGCTGGTGAGGAAGGCTCCCAGGACTCTCCCCTGCACTGCACTACAGAAACAGGGTAACAAAGAGAAGGGGGGCATAAATTGGCGATATTTATATATTAAGAGCGCATATATAGTAAACAACACCTTCTAGGGTTGTTTATATACATTTATAGCGCTTTTGGTGTGTGCTGGCAAACTCTCCCTCTGTCTCCCCAAAGGGCTAGTGGGTCCTGTCCTCTATCAGAGCATTCCCTATGTGTGTGCTGTATGTCGGTACGTGTGTGTCGACATGTATGAGGAAAATATTGGTGAGGAGGCGGAGCAAATTGCCTGTAATGGTGATGTCACTCTCTAGGGAGTCGACACCGGAATGGATGGCTTATTTATGGAAATTACGTGACAATGTCAACACGCTGCAAGCCGGTTGACGACATGAGAGGGCCGGCGAACAAATTAGTATCTGTCCAGGCGTCTCAAACACCGTCAGGGGCTGTAAAATGCCCATTTACCTCAGTCGGTCGACACAGACCCAGACACGGACACTGATTTCAGTGTCGACGGTGAAGAAACAAACGTATTTTCTTTTAGGGCCACACGTTAAGGGCAATGAAGGAGGTGTTACATATTTCTGATACTCCAAGTACCACAAAAAAGGGTATTATGTGTGAGGTGAAAAAACTACCTGTAGTTTTTCCTGAATCAGATAAATTAAATGAAGTGTGTGATGATGCGTGGGTTTCCCCCGATAGAAAATTATTGGCGGTATACCCTTTCCCGCCAGAAGTTAAGGCGCGGTGGGAAACACCCCTCAGGGTGGATAAGGCGCTCACACGCTTATCAGAACAAGTGGCGGTACCATCTACGGATAGGGCCGTACTTAAGGAGCCAGCTGATAGGAGGCTGAAAAATATCCTAAAAAGTATACACACACATGCTGGTGTTATACTGCGACCAGCGATCGCCTCAGCCTGGATGTGCAGAGCTGAGGTGGCTTGGTCGGATTCCCTGACTAAAAATATTGATACCTTTGACAGGGACAGTATTTTATTGACTATAGAGCATTTAAAGGATGCATTTCTATATATGCGAGATGCGCAGAGGGATATTTGCACTCTGGCATCAAGAGTAAATGCGATGTCCATATCTGCAAGAAGATGTTTATGGACACGACAGTGGTCAGGTGATGCAGATTCCAAACGGCACAAAGATGTATTGCCGTATAAAGGGGAGGAGTTATTTGGGGTCGGTCCATGGGACCTAGTGGCCAGGGCAACTGCTGGAAAATCCACCGTTTTTTACCCTAAGTCACATCTCTGCAGAAAAAGACACCGTCTTTTCAGCCTCAGTCCTTTCGTCCCTATAAGAGTCATATCTGCCCAGGGATAGAGGAAAGGGAAGAAGACTGCAGCAGGCAGCCCATTCCCAGGAACAGAAGCCCTCCACCGCTTCTACCAAGTTCTCAGCATGACGCTGGGACCGTACAGGACCCCTGGATCCTACAAGTAGTATCCAAGGGGTACAGATTGGAATGTCGAGAGGTTTCCCCCCTCGCAGGTTCCTGTAGTCTGCTGTACCAATGTCTCCCTCCGACAGGGAGGCAGTATTGAAAACAATTCACAAGCTGTATTCCCAGCAGGTGATAATAAAATTACCCCTCCGACAACAAGGAAAGGGGTATTACTCCACACTATATGGTGGTACTGAAGGCTAGGTGAGACCTATTCTAAATCTGAAAAATTTGAACACTTACAAGGGTTCAAATCCAGATAGAGTCACTCAGAGCAGTGATAGCAAAGAACAAGGGGACTATATGGTGTCCCGGGACATCAGGGATGCTTACCTCCATGTCCCAAAATTTGCCTTTTCTCACCAAGGGTACCTCAAGTTCGTGGTACAGAACTGTCACTATCAGTTTCAAGACGATGCCGTTGGATTGTCCAAGGCACCCCGGGGTCCTTACCAAGGTAATGACCGAAAGGAGGATTCATCTTCAAAGAAAATGGACGACCTCCTGATAAGAACAAGGTCCAGAGAACAGTTGGAGGTCGGAGTAGCACTATCTCAAGTAGTTCTACGACAGCACGGGTGGATTCTAAATATTCCAAAACCGCAGTTGTTCCGACGACACGTCTGCTGGTCCTAGGGATGATTTTGGACACAGTCCAGGAAAAGGTGTTTCTCCCAGAGGAGAAAGCCAGGGAGTTATCCGAGCTAATCGGGATCCTCCTAAAACCAGGAAAAGTGTCAGTGCATCATTGCACAAGAGTCCTGGTAAAAAATGGTGGCTTATTACGAAGCGCTTCCATTCGGCAGATTTCATGCAAGAACTCTTCAGTGGGATCTGCTGGACAAATGGTCCGGATCGCATCTTCAGATGCATCAGCGGATAACCCTATATCCAAGGACTAGGGTGTCTCTCCTGTGGTGATTACAGAGTGCTCATCTTCTAGAGGGCCGCAGATTCGGCATTCAGGATTGGATGCTCGTGACCACGGAGGCCAGCCTGAGAGGCTGGGGAGCAGTCACACAAGGAGTGTGATCAAGTCTGGAGAATTCTCTCCACATAAATATACTGGAGCTAAGAGCAAATTTATAATGCTCTAAGCTTAGCAAGACCTCTGCTTCAAGGTCAGCCGGTATTGATCCAGTGGGATAACATCACGGCAGTCGCCCACGTAAACAGAAAGGGCGGCACAAGAAGCAGGAGGGCAGTGGCAAAACTGCAAGGATTTTTCGCTAGGCGGAAAATCATGTGATAGCACTGTCAGCAGTGTTCATTCCGGGAGTGGACGACTGGGAAACAGACTTCCTCAGCAGGCACGACCTCCACCCGGGAGAGTGGGAACTTCATCGGGAAGTTTTCCGCATGATTGGGAACCGTTGGGAAAGACCAAAGGTGGACATGATGGCGTCCCGCCCGAACAAAAAATGGGACAGGTATTGCGCCAGGTCACGAGACCTTCAGGCGATAGCTGTGGACGTCCTGGTAACACCGTGGGTGTAACAGTCGGTGTATGTGTTCCCTCCTCTGCTTCTCATAACCAAGGTATTGAGAATTAAAAGACATAGAGGAGTAAGAACTATACTCGTGGCTCCGGATTGGCCAAGAGGGACTTGGTAACCGGAACTTCAAGAGATGCTCACAGAGGACTAATGGCCTCGGGAGCTAAGATGGGATTTGCTTTCAGCAAGAACCATGTCTGTTCCAAGAGGAACCGTGACATCTGCCTCTAAGAAAGGACCTGCTCCAGCAGGGACCTTGTCTGTTCCAAGACTTACCGCGACTGCGTTTGACGGCATGGCGGTTGAACGCCGGATCCTAAGGGAAAAGGCATTCCGGAAGAGGTCATACCTACCCTGGTCAAAGCCAGGAAGGAGGTGACCGCACAACGTTATCACCACATGTGGTGAAAATATGTTGCGTGGGTGAGGCCAGGAAGGCCCCACGAAAAAAATTTCAACTAGGTCGATTTCTGCACTTCCTGAAAACAGGAGTGTCTATGAGCCTCAAATTGGGGTCCATTAAGGTTCAAGTTTCGGCCCTGTAGATTTTCTTCCAGAAAAAATTGGCTTCAATTCCTGAAGTCCAGACGTTTGTCAAGGGAGTATTGCATATACAGCCCCTTGTGTGCCTCCAGTGGCACCGTGGGATCTCAACGTAGTGTTGGGATTCCTCAAATCATATTGGTTTGAACCGATCAAATCTGTGGATTTGAAATATCTCACATGGAAAGGGACCATGTTGTGGCCCTGGCCTCGGCCAGGCGATTGTCAGAATTGGGGGCTTTGTCTTAAAAAAAGCTCATATTTGTTTTTCCATTCGGACAGGGCAGAACTGCGGACTCGTCCCCAGTTTCTTCCTAAGGTGGTGTCAGCGTTTCGCCTGAAACAACATATTGTGGTGCCTGCGGCTACTAGGGACTTGGAGGACTCCAAGTTGCTAGACGTTGTCGGGGCCCTAAAAATATATATATATATATATATATATATATATATATATATATATATTTCCAGGACGGCTGGAGTCAGAAAGTCTGACTTGCTGTTTATATTGTATGCACCCCAAAAGATGGGTGCTCCTGCTTCTAAGCAGACTATTGCTCGTTGGATTTGTAGTACAATTCAGCTTGCACAGTCTGTGGCAGGCCTGCCACAGCCAAAATCTGTCAATGCCCATTCCACAAGGAAGGTGGGCTCATCTTGGGCGGATGCCCGAGGGGGTCTCGGCTTTAAAATTTTGCCGAGCAGCTACGTGGTCAGGGGGGAACACGTTTGTAAAATTCTACAAATTTGATACCCTGGCTGAGGAGGACCTGGAGTTCTCTCATTCGGTGCTGCAGAGTCATCCGCACTCTCCCGCCCGTTTGGGAGCTTTGGTATAATCCCCATGGTCCTGACGGAGTCCCCAGCATCCACTAGGACGTTAGAGAAAATAAGATTTTACTTACCGATAAATCTATTTCTCATAGTCCGTAGTGGATGCTGGGCGCCCATCCCAAGTGCGGATTGTCTGCATTACTTGTACATAGTTATTGTTACAAAAAAATCGGGTTATTATTGTTGTGAGCCATCTTTTTTAGAGGCTACTTCATTGTTATCATACTGTTAACTGGGTTCAAATCACAAGTTGTACGGTGTGATTGGTGTGGCTGGTATGAGTCTTACCCGGGATTCAAGATCCTTCCTTATTGTGTACGCTCGTCCGGGCACAGTACCTAACTGAGGCTTGGAGGAGGGTCATAGGGGGAGGAGCCAGTACACACCATGTGATCCTAAAAGCTTGCTTTTGTGCCCTGTCTCCTGCGGAGCCGCTATTCCCCATGGTCCTGACGGAGTCCCCAGCATCCACTACGGACTATGAGAAATAGATTTATCGGTAAGTAAAATCTTATTTTTACCACTGTTTCCTGATCATGTAGCCGGTCTATGTAAAACCTGTTCTACATTCCATGACATTTAGTTATTTTTCCATCACACAGCTATACTAATACTCTCCAAGGTTCATTTTATTTAGACACAATCATATTAATTAAATAATATCACAGAACCAATGAACGGACCCACCTAATTAAGAAATAAAGAGGTTTGAATCCACACGATTAAGGCCAATGCATAATTACGGGAGAAAGGCAAAGTTTCATTTCTTTCCATATGCTGGAAAAACCTAGTGATTGACTTCTGCGGGCCCATATTTGACTGAACATAATAGGAGTGTTGAGATAATAGTTGTTTGGTTTTTGTGTACTGGTGTCTAAAGAGAGATGTTTTAGTTTACATTTTTTTGGCAAATGACTGATGGGAAGTTCAACTTAGCCTTGAAAAAATAGCCGTTCTCAAACCAGAACTGAAAAACATGTAGCTTGCCTCATATATTATGTATAAAGGTCAGTATATTTGTACATTCCAAAACTCAACTTAAGGTAACCATCACTGTATCAGAACTTTAACCATTACACCATCTTCTAGAGTTGGTGCATGCGAGTTTACCACAATAGCTTGGATCCTCTAATCATGTGATATAAAGAGATAAGCAATAAAATTAGAACTTATCTCTAAATATGAGTACATGTATACTGTGGGAGTATACGTCAGTGTATGTGAGGTCTCTTCCATCACAAGTCCAGTTCCTACTTAATATAAGTAGATGTATACGGTGTATTATATGTGGGTGTATCCATGTCCGTGTGTGTGAGGTCTCCTCTGTCACATGAGACAGGTTCCTCCTTAATATGAGTAGATGTATACTGTGTATGACATGTGGCTGTATACATGTCAGTGTCTTAGAGGTACAGTGCCTTGCTAAAGTATTCACCCCCTTGGCTTTTTACCTATTTTGTTACATTACAACCTGTAATTAATTTTTTTTATAATCTGAATTTTATGTGATGGATATGCACAAAATAGTCTAAATTGGTGAAGTGAAATGAGAAAAATTTATATAAAAAAATAATTTTTATAAATAAAAATGTGAAAATTGGCATGTGCATATGTATTCACCCCCTTTGCTATGAGGCCCGTCAAAAGTTCTGGTGCATCCAGTTACCTTCAGAAGTCACATAATTAGGGAAATGAAGTCCACCTGTGTGCAATCTAAGTGTCATGTCAAAGTCAAATTGCATATTTCGATATTTAGAATACACTATGGCATTTACTAATGGACGCGTCTACGACGTATGCGTAAAATACGCATGCTATAGGTAATACGGTAGGACGCGAATGACCATAACGGCGAGTTACTGTGCACATTACGGTAGAAGACGCATTTGTTAATAAATATACTGTAACACATAGCAAATATTTCTGTCCAAACAGGCATTGTGTCATAAAATGAGGTATTCCTTTATTAATGGAAGATAGACCTTTGACTGATTGGATGTGTAAATACCGTTGTTTGCCTCAATTGTTAGCATGAACAATTGGGACTTGGGGAGTCAGTTGATCCTGGGCTGTCATTGTCTCTGACTTGCAGTATAACAAACAAGAAGCCAGATACCATACAATTGCTAAGGAAATGCAAATTTCTGAATGTGTGCTCTAAACTCTGCATTCTTTAACACACCCCTGCACATACCAGAATCTTGTGTGCATTTTAAGTGATCTAAGCCATGTGACCAAAACTTGTATTCAATATAATACAGACCAGACATTGATATTTGAATTAATAGTGATATGTCAAATGCATTATGTATTCTGGCTTTGTGGCTTACACAGTACTGACTTGTCTCCTACACAATGAGTTACACATAGGGGTATATTCAATGAGTCGGGTCCATTCCGACATGCAGTTGTCGGAATGGACCAGACAACCCCTATTCAAAGAGCGGCCAAATCCGACTGTCGGATTTGGCCGTTCCCTGTGTCCTGTCCTGACGCTGCTGTCAGCGGCTGCCAAGTGCGCTGACAGCAAAGGTGGGGTGAGCAGAGAGCGGCAGGCGGGGGGAGCAGTGTGAGGCGGCCGGCGGGTGGAGCAGCGCGAGGTGGCTAGCAGGGGGGAGCAGTGTGGCGATCGGCGGCCAGAGTTGGCAGCGGGGGTGATGCCTGCGGCGGTGGGGGAGGCACTGCAGTGAGAGAGGTGCCTGGCTGGGGGACGGCCGTCAAGGTACCTCTTATCCCCGTAGCCCGCCGCACCGCTCCCCGTCTCCTCACCTCAATCTGACTTGTTTTCAAGTCTGATTGAGTTTGTCGGAAAGGGGGTCAAAATCTGTCGGATTTGGTCCAGTTTCCGACAGCAGCAGGCGGATCGGCTGGTATTCCGCCGATCCACCTGCTTTCCGACAAGTCAGGTTTCCCGACTTGTCAGAAAAAATGTGCCCCTATTGAATAGGTCGGAACCCCTTCCGACCTATTCCAGTCGGAAACTGCCATCTTTCCAACAAGACGGCAGTTTCCGACTTTTATTGAATACACCCCTATGTCTTTACACAGCTAGCCAACTGTATACATATATATATATATATATATATATATATATATATATATATGTATGTATATATATATATATATATATATATATATATACATACATACACACTGCTCAAAAAAATAAAGGTAACACTTAAACAACACAATGTAACTCCAAGTCAATCACACTTCTGTGAAATCAAAATGTCCACTTAGGAAGCAACACTGATTGATAATCAATTTCACATGCTGTTGTGCAAATGGAATAGACAACAGGTGGAAATTATAGGCAATTAGCAAGACACCCCCAATAAAGGAGTTGTTCTGCAGGTGGTGACCACAGACCACTTCTCAGCTCCTATGCTTTCTGGCTGATGTTATGGTCACTTTTGAAAGCTGGCGGTGCTTTCACTCTAGTGGTAGCATGAGATGGAGTCTACAACCCACACAAGTGGCTCAGGTAGTGTAGCTCATCCAGGATGGCACATCAATGCGAGCTGTGGCAAGAAGGTTTGCTGTGTCTGTCAGCGTAGAGTCCAGAGCATGGAGGCGCTACCAGGAAACAGACCAGTACATCAGGAGACGTGGAGGAGGCCGTAGGAGGGCAACAACCCAGCAGCAGGACCGCTACCTCCGCCTTTGTGCAAGGAGGAACAGGAGGAGCACTGTCAGAGCCCTGCAAAATGACCTCCAGCAAGCCACAAATGTGCATGTGTCTACTCAAACGATCAGAAACAGACTTCATGAGGGTGGTATGAGGGCCTGACGTCCACAGGTGGGTGTTGTGCTTACAGCCCAACACCGTGCAGGACGTTTGGCATTTGCCAGAGAACACCAAGATTGGCAAATTCGCCACTGGCGCCCTGTGCTCTTCAGAGATGAAAGGTTCTCACTGAGCACGTGACAGACGTGACAGAGTCTGGAGACGCCAAGGAGAATGTTCTGCTGCCTGCAACATCCTCCAGCATGACCGGTTTGGCAGTGGGTCAGTAATGGTGTGGGGTGGCATTTCTTTGGGGGCCGCAGAGCCCTCCATATGCTCGCCAGAAGTAGCCTGACTGCCATTAGGTACCGAGATGAGATCCTCAGACCCCTTGTGAGACCATATGCTGGTGCGGTTGGCCCTGGGTTCCTCCTAATGCAGATGCTAGACCTCATGTGGCTGGAGTGTGTCAGCAGTTCCTGCAAGACGAAGGCATTGATGCTATGGACTGGCCCGCCCGTTCCCCAGACCTGAATCCAATTGAGCACATCTGGGACATCATGTCTCGCTCCATCCACCAACGCCACGTTGCACCACAGACTGTCCAGGAGTTGGCGGATGCTTTAGTCCAGGTCTGGGAGGAGATCCCTCAGGAGACCATCCGCCACCTCATCAGGAGCATGCCCAGGCATTGTAGGGAGGTCATACAGGCACGTGGAGGCCACACACTACTGAGCCTCATTTTGACTTGTTTTAAGGACATTACATCCAAGTTGGCTCAGCCTGTAGTGTGTTTTTCCACTTTAATTTTGATTGTGACTACAAATCCAGACCTCCATGGGTTAATAAATTTGATTTCCATTGATAAGTTTTGTGTGATTTTGTTGTCAGCACATTCAACTATGTAAAGAACAAAGTAATAAGAATATTTCATTCATTCAGATCTAGGATGTGTTATTTTAGTGTTCCCTTTATTTTTATGAGCAGTATATATATATATATATATATATATATATATGTACAAAGTTCCTTAATGCGCTATTAAATATATAGTGGATATGAGCACAATATTTTTAATCTAAAGTGGATTGTGAAAAGTTTAGATCACAGCCATTCGCTAAATAGCCATTTACTCAATTAAAACTCTTATGCTGCTTCCTCAAAGGTAAGCCCCTTGCCAATATGGGCCCAAAATAATATTATCAATAAGGATTTTTTGAGGAGCGCTCTATTAGAATTACCTCAGGCGTATTATTTAGACCTTAGGAATTAAATCTGAACATATATGAACCGAGGCTGAACTGATACTTCATTATATATAAATATATCCTATGTTTAACCGAATACAATTTTTCTTTATTAAAATGTTATTGAAATAACATACTATTAAAAATTCATTTTTACAGACTTCTCACCAGAAGTACATTAATACACCAATTTACAGACTTTCATTTGCCTATTAATTTCGTACAGCAAAAAAATGTAACAAAAAAAATGATAGACAATGTTTTTTTCACCCGTAATTTTATTTATTTTTCTTTACACTGCACTGCTCCAGTACACACACAGAGTTACACTGCACTGCTCCAGCAGACACACACTGGGTAACACTGAACTACTCCAGCACACACACATGGTTAAACTGAACTGCTCCAGTACACGCACCCACACACAGGGTTACACTGCACTGCTTCCACACACATACACACAGGGTTACACTGCACTGCTCTAACACACACACACACACACACACACGGTTACCCTGCACTGCTCACACACACTAGGTTAAAGTACACTGCACACGACACACATATTGTACATGTATAGCTGTCCGTCTGTCCCTACTTTTACACACTTCTAGTGCTGATCTGCTGTATCAGTCAGTGCCCCCTCCTCTCAGTTTCTGAAGCGCGCCTTCACACACACACAGTGCTGGCAGTGGATTATATGTGTGTGAAGTGGCGCCTCTGTGCTTCCAGGAAGCAGATCTCCGGCGCGTCCTTGAGCAGCGGAGTGGTACGGCGCCTCTTCAACACCCTGCGCTGTCCTGCACTGCATGTTCCCACTTGCCGCCTCGCGCTGGCGCCCTCTCTTATTCCGCGCCCAGGTCGTGTGCCCCCTAGCCCCCCCTAGTTGCGGCTGTGGTTCAGGGTCACATAAGTAGTAATCAGGTGGTTGTGAGGATATTGTCACATATTGCGGCAACAAGTTATTAGCGATACTGGATTCATGTATATTCTTGTATGATACTGTGGTCGGTTTGAATTGGTCTTTAGGCGAGAGCTCAGAGGTAAACAACTGTAATCACATCCCAAGATTAGGCATCGCTCAGTGTTCGAACTGACCAATGACTCACGGTGTACTGAATATGTCCCGCCCCTGGACCAATGGAAGAAGATCTTGCATTCCCCATTGTACTGTTTTTGGAACATTGTATAAAAGGACACACACCTGGCCCAGGTTTCAGTCACCTTTCTCAGAGGTCATCTTGCTAGACAACTGAAGCCTGGATCCAGTGGCACAGCGTATGTATTTGGTTTGTTACCTGTAAGCCCTTATTGGTATATTATACTGTACTTGCATTTCTCTGAATATTTGTGTTAATTGTTTGATCAACGCTTACTGCATTCTGTATCTGTTTTCCCCTTTTCTCTTTATTAAATGTTTGCGGGTTGGAGCGCAGTACACTTGTAACGTATTAATTTAAGGTAAAGTGCTACACTTCTCATCAGAGTTGCGTTCATACACTCACAGGTTTGAGTTTTCGCATTCATAGCACCGGAGGTGCCGTATGCAAATTGACGCAGAGTTGCGTCCGGTTACATTAACTATTGCACTGGGTTTTTAAATTTTGTCAACTTTTACAGTCACATGATCTGTCAGTATAAACACACCTTTTCTGAAAGGCCCCAGAGGCTGCAACACCACTAAGCAAGAGGCATCACGCCATGAAGACCAAGGAGCTCTCCAAACAAGTCAGGAACAAAGTTGTTGAGAAGTACAAGTCAGGGTTGGGTTATAAAAAAAAATAATATCCAAATATTTGATGATCCCCCAGAGCATCATCAAATCCATTATCTGCAAATGGAAAGAACATGGTACCACAACAAACCTGCCAAGAAAGGGACAGCCACCAAAACTCACAGACCGGGAAAGGAGGGCATTAATCAGAGAGGCAGCACAGAGACCAAAAGGTAACCCTGAAGGAGCTGCAGAGTTCCACAGCAGAGACTGGTGTATCTGCACGTGACCACAATAAGCCGTACACTCCATTGACCTGGGCTTTATGGAAGAGTGGCCAGAAAAAAACCAATACTTAGTGTTAAAAATAAGAATGCAAGTTTTGAGTATGCCAAAAGGCATGTGGACGACTGCCTAAATGTATAGAGGAAGGTGCTCTGGTCAGATGAGACTAAAATTGAACTTTTCGGCCACCAAGGACAACGCTATGTCTGGCGCAAACCCAATACATCCCATCACCCCAAGAACACCATCCCCACAGTGAAACATGGTGGTGGCAGGATCATGCTGTGGGGATGTTTTTCAGCAGCAGGGACTGGGAAACTGATTCAAGTAGAGGGAAAGATGGATGGTGCTAAATACAAGAATATTCTTGAGCAAAACCTGTTTCAATCTGCCGGTGATTTGAGACTGGGACGGAGGTTCACCTTCCAGCAGAACAATGACCCGAAGCATACTGCTAAAGCAACACTCGAGTGGTTTAAGGGGAAACATTTAAATGTGTTGGAATGGCCTAGTCAAAGCCCTGATCTCAATCCAATTGAGAATCTGTGGTCAGACTTGAAGATTGCTGTTCACCAGCGGAAACCATCCAACATGAAGGAGCTGGAGCAGTTTTGCCTTGAGGAACGGGCAAAAATCCCAGTGGCAAGATGTGGCAAGCTCATAGAAATTTATCCAAAATGACTTGCAGCTGTAATTGCCGCAAAAGGTGGCTCTACAAAGTACTGACTTTAGGGGGGTGAATAGTTATGGACGCTGAAGTTTTCTGTTATTTTGTAATATTTGTTGTGTGCTTCACAATAAAAAAAAAAAATCTTCAAAGTTGTAGCCATGTTCTGTGAATTTAATGATGCAAACCTTCAAACAATCCATTTTAATTCCAAATTGTGAGGCAACAAAACATGAAAAATGCAAAGGGGGGTGAATACTTTCGCAAGGCACTATATACCCCATAACTTTTCTTAATATGTGCAGATGTATAGTGGTTTGAAAAGTTTTGCCCCCGTCCTGTCTATTTTTGCACATTTGCCACACTTAATTGTTTCAGATCTACAAACTATAGATTGTAAACTTGTGAGCAGGGGCTTCATACCTCTATGATTGTTATTACTCCTCAGTTCTGTTTTATCATTGTTCTTTCCAATTGTAAAGCACAATGGAATTTGCTGCGCTATATAAGAAACTGTTAATAAATAAACTAAATAAAATTAAATATGAGATAAAGGCAACCTGAGTAAATCCAAAATAACGTTTTTAAAATGATCATTTCATGTATTGAAGGGGAAAAAAGTTATCCAACACCAACTGGCCCTGTGTGAAATAGTAATTGCCCCTTAGTTACTCACTGAATCAAAATGGGTGATAATGGGGTTCATTCAGGCTCGACTGTGTATAAATGTCTGCAAATCTAAACATAAGATAGAACCTTTCCATGCATGTGACGTTGACTAAAGGGTCTCAACAAGCAGCACAGTATACCGCAATCAAAAGAAATTCCAAATGGAGAAAACATAGAACAGTGTGAAACTTCCCAGGAGTGTCCGGCCTAACAACATTTCTCAAAGATCGCATTAATGACGCATCCAGTTAGTCACAAAGAACCCAGAGTAACGTCTAAGGAACTGCAGGTCTCGTTCATGTCAGTTAATGTCAGGCCTCGTTCATGTCAGTTAATGTCAGAATGCACGATTCCATCATAAGAAAGAGTCCAGACAAAAATGGTATCCATGGGAGAGTTACAAAAAAGGCTCATCTCACATTTGCCAATGTGCATTAATTACCCCAAGCCTTTTGGACTTATGTTCCATGTAGAAATGAGTCATGATGGAGCTTTTTGGAAGACATGGGTCCCATCAGGTCTGGTGTAAAGCTAACACAGCGTTCCACAATGCAAACATCATACCAACAGTCAGACATGATGGTGGTAGTGTGATGGTGTGGGGATGCTTTGCTACTTTAGGACTTGGGCGACTTGCCAAAATTGACGGAATCATGAATTCTGCTCTCTACCGGGAAATTCTAAGGGAGACTGTCCGGTCATCAGTACATGATCTGAAGTTTACGAGCAACTGGGTTATGCAGCAAGACAACAATCCGAAGCACAAGAACAAGTCTACCTCTGTGTCTCAATGGAAACAAAATTAAGGTTTTGCAGTAGCCTAGTCAAAGTCCTGACTGGAATCCAATTGAGATACTGTGGCAGGACCCTAAAGACGCAGTTCATGCTTGAAAACCCTCCAGTGTGACTGAATTAATGCAATTCTGCAAAGAACAGTAGGCCTCCACAGTGATTTGAAAGGTCGATCTTCATCTATCGGAAGTGTTTGGATGCAGTTGTTGCTGCTAAAGGTGGTACAAGTTAAGGGGACAATTCATTTTTCACATGGGTGATACAGGGGTCGGAAAACTTTTTCTCCCTCAAGAAATTAACATTTAAAAACTATTTTGCATTTATTCAGGTTGTCTCTCTTTTATATTCAATTTTGTTTGAAAATCTGAAACAATAATGTGACAAATATGCAAAAAATAGGAATTTATTACCTACCGGTAATTCCGTTAGTCTGTAGTAGATACTGGGGTCTTGTACTTTAGTACCATGGGGTATAGATCAGGTCCTCTAGAGCCTGGCACTTTAAAACTTTTAGTGTGTGCTTGTGTGTGCTGGCTCCTCCCCTCTATGCCCCTCCTACCACACTCGGTTTAGGAAAACTCTGTGCCCGAGGAGACGGACAAAATATGAGAGAAGAAACAATACAACAGCAGTGAGGCAACAAGCCAAAACACAACCATAAACGGAAGGAGGGCGCTAACCAGAACAGAGGATAGCAACACCAACCTAATCCGGATAGCACAGCCATCCCAACAACAGAAGGGACCACAACACTGGTCCAAACAAATACACAGGTAAGCAGGATTGAAGCACTGAGGCGGGCTCCCAGTATCCACTACAGACTAGGAGAAAAGGAATTACCGGTAGGTATTAAATTCCTATTTTCTCTTACGTCCTAGTGGATACTGGGGTCTTGTACTGTAGTACCATGGGGAAGTCCCAAAGCTCCCAAATGGGTGGGAGAGTGCTGAGACCCTTGTAAAACCGCCTGACTAAACTGAAGGTCATCCTTGGCCAAAGTATCGAACTTAACAAAAATGTTCGAACCAGACCAAGTTGCAGCTCGGCACATTTGTAGGGCCGAAACACCCCGGGCAGCTGCCCAGGAAGATCCCACCGACCTCGTCGAGTGGGCCTGAATAGACGTCGGCAAAGGCATAGCTGCCGAAGAATAGGCTTGTTGAATGGTCAACCTGAGCCAGCGAGCAAGAGATTGCTTAAAAGCCGGCCGATCAATCTTGGAGGCATCATAAAGGACAAACAGCGAGGCAGAAATCTGATGACGGGCCGTCCTGTTGACATAAATCTTCAGAGCCCTGACCACATCCAAGGACTTGGGACCAACGGAAGCAGCAGACAACACTGGAACCACTACAGGTTGATTCACATGAAAAGCAAAAACCACTTTTGGCAAAGACTGAGGACAAGTCCTAAGTTCTGCCCTGTCTGCGTGAAATATCAAATAAGGGCTCTTTCAGGATAAGGCCCCCAATTCAGAGACACATCTGGCAGACGCCAATGCCAATAACATCTCCGTCTTCCAGGTGAGAAATGTTAACTCCACCCTATGTAAGGGTTCAAACCAATCCGATTGAAGAAAGGACAGAACCACATTGAGGTCCCACAGAGCTGTGGGAGGCACAAAGGGCGGTTGCAGATAAAGAACTCCCTTTAGGAAAGTCTGTACTTCAGGCAACATGGCAAGTTGTTTCTGGAAGAAAATAGAGATGGAGCATAACCGTAATCCACCCCCCGCTTGCAGAAAAAGTAGAAAACGACCAATTCTAAATTCCATGGGAGAAACCTTTCTACCTTCACACCAGGAAACATACTTTTTCCAGATACGATGATAATGTTTTGATGTAACCATCTTCCTGGCCTGGACCATGGTGGAAATGACTCGGGAGGGAAGACCCTATCTAGCTAGAATTTCCCTCCCAACTTCCAAGCCGTCAAACGCAGCCGCTGTAAGTCTGGATAAACAAACGGACCTCCGACCTTGCTGAAGATCGTTTTGTAGCGGCAGAGGGCAGGGATCCTCCAGAGCCATGGTTAGGATGTCCGAGTACCATGACCGTTGAGGCCAATCCGGGGCAATTAGAATTGCCTGTACGCTTTCCCTTCTTAGTCTTTTGAGAACCTTTGGGATTAGCGGTAGAGGAGGGAACAGGAAACAAACTGGTACATCCACAGGGTCGTCAGTGCGTCCACTGCAGCAGCCAGCGGGTCCCGCATTCTGAAACAGTAACGGCATAGCTTCTTGTTTAGACGAGAAGCCAGCAGAGATATCTGCGGACAGCCCCACCGGTGAATTAACTGTTGAAACACCTGGGGATGTAGGCCCCATTCCCCTGGATGGAGGTCGTGCCTGCTGAGGAAGTCTGCTTCCTAATTGTCCATGGAATGAATATGGCTGAGATGGCCCTTGCGTTGGCCTCCACCCAGAGTATGATTTTTGACACCTCTCGCATCACCACTCTGCTTCTTGTTCCCCCTTGTCGGTTGATGTACGCCCCCGCCATGGCGTTGTCCAACTGAACCTGGATTGCCTGATCCTTCAGGAGATGAGAAGCCTGCAGAAGGGCATTGTAAATTGCCCTGAGTTCCAGAATGTTTATCGGCAGAACAGATTCCTGTCTCGACCACCCTTGGGTCACAGCCTCCCCAACCCCGGAGGCCGGCATCCGTTGTCAGAAGAATCCACGAGTGTATGTTGAAACTCCTGCCCTCTACCAAGTGAGAAACTTGTAGCCACCATAATAGAGAAATCCGGGCTTTTGGAGATAGTGTCACTTCCTGATCCATGTGAAGGCGAGACCCCGGCCATTTGTCCAGCAGATCCAGCTGAAATGGTCGGGCATAAAATCTGCTGTATTGGATTGCCTCGCAAGCAACCACCATCTTGCCCAGTAATCGGATGCAAAGATGTACGGATACCCTGCGAGGACTGAGCACCAAGCGAACCATAGTCTGGATAGCCAAGGGCTTGTCCATCGGGAGAAACACCTTTTGAGACACTGTATCCAGTATCATTCCCAGGAACTGAAGATGTTGGTTCGGTTCCAGGAGAGATTTCTGAAAATTCAGGATCCACCCATGATCCATAAGCAGGCAAGTCGTCAGGTCGATGCTGTGCAGCAGACAGTCCCTGGACTCAGCCTTTATCAGGAGATTGTCCAAGTACGGGACTATGTTCACTCCCATCATGCACAGTTGTAGCATCATTTCCACCATGACCTTGGTGAAGACCCTCGGGGCTGTGGATAATCCGAAGAGTAAGGCCTGAAACTGGAAATGGTCGTCCAATATGGCGAACCTGAGGTAAGCTTGATGAGGGGCCACATGGGAATGTGTAGGTAAGCATCCTTGATGTCCAGAGACACCAGGAACTCCCCCTCCTCCAGAGCAGACACCACCGCCCACAGTGATTCCATCTTGAATTTGAACACCCGCAGATACGGGTTCAGACACTTCAGGTTCAAGATGGGGCGCACCGAACCGTCTGGTTTGGGAACGACAAAAAAACTGGAGTAAAAACCCCTGTTGCGTAACGGAGGAGGTACTGGAACCACCATCCCTGTCTGCAAAAGTTTTTGAAGAGCCTCTTGTAAGGTAACTTTTGCTGCGGGTAAAGCTGGTAAGCCCGACTTGAAAAATCTGTGGGGAGGGAGCATTTTAAATTCCAGCCGGTATTCCTGGGAAATGAGGTCCCTCACCGAAGTGTCCTGGCAGGACTCCGCCCACACGTGGTGAAGTGTTGAAGGCGAGCACCTACCTGAAAGCCGCCTTGCTGCTGGGGCTGTCACGCGGAAGGGGATCCGGTCTTCTGGTCCAGGGAAACAGCAGGTGCAGGTTTATGGGACTTACCACGAGATCCTCTGGAAGTGGTGGAGACCCCTCGGCTCCTGCCTCTGAACCTTGCCACACGAAAGGACTGCAAGGAGGGTCCTGTGTAAGAACGTCTAGCAGGCAGCGCAACCGACGGCAGATAGGTAGACTTACCCGCTGTTGCTTGGGAGATCCATTTATTTAATTCTTCTCCAAATAATGCATCACCTGTAAAGGGAAGATTTTCGACACCCTTTTTGGAATCAGCGTCTGCTGACCACTGATGTAACCACAGTGCTCTATGCGCCGAAACAGCCATAGTAGTAGTGTGGCCATTAAGCTTACACAACTACTTAATAGCTTTGCTCATAAAATCTGCAGCATCCTCTATATGTTGCAGTAGAGTAACTACCTCATCCCGGGGCAAAGTGTCTAAACCGTCAATAACGTTATCAGACCATTTGACTTATTGCCCTGGAAATCCACAGCAAACAATTGTGGGGCGTTGAGCAGCGCCTGCCGCCGTATAGACTGCCGTGAGCGTGGTCTCAATTTTACGATCAGCTGGCTCTTTCAGGGATACAGCCCCAGGCACCAGCAGTACCAATACCTTCCTGTCCTCATCAGGGAAAGGAAAAGTAGTCAATAACCTCTAAGGAATGTTACATTTTTTATCAGGGTTTATTGGGTCTAGCATTAAAATATAACTCCTCATCTGGTTCCACCTCCTGATCCGGTATCTGGAGGACCTCTCTTACAGCAAAAATGAGAGCCTCCACCACAGGGAACAGAGAGCTGTCCTCGTTCATATCATCATCATCATCATCCACATCTGGCTGATCAGAAACAGAATCAGACTGGAGCACCTGTGGCAGTGAGCGTTTATGTGAAGCCACTAGAGGTGGCTGAGATGCCTTCTTGGTATCTGCTGCTTTAGCCAAACAAGCAATGGAGTGTTTTATCACCTGTCTTTCTCTTTTAGCTGCAGCTAATTCAAAATTTACAATTTGAATCATGCTCTTAAGGCTATCTCACCAGTCAGGTGTCTGAGCTGGGCCCTTGCGGAGACAAAGAACATTGCTCACACATGAGAGACCCCGCTGAAGACGGGGTAGAATTACAAGCAGCACACATAACCATGTCCACAGACATTATACAGGAAACTATAGCGCAGCCCACTGAACTACACCCCACACAGACTCTAGAGAGCCCCTGGAGTGACACTGAGGAGCGGACACCAGCACACAGAACACAGCAGCACAATGTGTTGAAATATGTGTATGTGATATAAGTGTAGTGGCATTACCGCTGACGTGCTCCCCCCTGACTATGACCCCCTGGTACCAGGTTTTCTGTAACAGCATGGGTCCTGGAGGAGCAGCGTGCATGCAGCCTTGGTGATCTGCAGCAGCAGTAAAATGGCGCCTTCTCGCCGCTGGTCCCGCTCCGGGAAGCCCCGCCCCTTGCAATGGCGCACGGTCCCTCACAGAGATTATAATGGCCTCAGTACTAAAAACACATCAAAATGTATTAAACAGTCCAAACAACGCCTTAGAGACAGTGAGCAATGCAGGGCAGCAGCCCTGAGCCAGTTTGTCCGCGGCAGGCACCGCAGCTCCGGGCCTGTGACCGCTGCGTGACTTGCTGCTAACCGGGACCCCAGTGTAACACTCACCACACCTGGATCTTTGGCATCTGTTAGAAGGTGGCGGCTAGCTGCTGGCGTGGGCACACATACTAACGATGAGTGATCAGCACCTCAGGAACTCAGTGTCCTGTCAGCAGGGATTATGAACCATTAACCCTCAGGAGGTTGGTTCAGTCCCCCCTCTAAGTCCCACGAAGCAGGTAGCCTGGTTGCCAACCAGTACTACCTGAAAATAATAAACTAAAACAAAAAATAAAGGAAACTCCTTGGAGTTCCAGAGAAATGCACCCGGCTCCTTGGGCACATTTTTCTAAACTGAGTCTGGTAGGAGGGGCATAGAGGGGAGGAGCCCATGCACACACTAAAAGTTTTAAAGTGCCAGGCTCCAGTGGACCCAAGCTATACCCCATGGTACTAAAGTACAAGACCCCAGTATCCACTAGGACGTAAGAGAAATAGGGGAATAAAAACTTTTTCAATACACCGTATTTTGTACATGATATGTGGGTTTACGATTGTCACCGTCTGTGAGATTTCCTCTTTCACCTGTCCCGGCGGGCAGTTCCACAGTGTGTTTTATAGTTGCTCTACAAATGGAGGGAAAAAGGTAGAAATAGCAAAAACCCGTTTCCCCCTTCCACGCTTCCCAGTAGCAATTTGTTTCTCTGCTGCATGAACTCCAAGATGTACAGAAAGATCATACGCTGAAATAAAGCACATCCGACAGTCAGGACATGGTAACAGATCAGAGAGATCGTTTCCCGATATACGCTGCATCTCTGCATGATCCAATGCAAATTTGAAAGGTTTATATATATATTGCATATGATTTGTGGGTGTGTAAATGTCATTGTATTTCTTGGCAGACATGGTGCAGTCTTCTTCACCCGAAACAGATTCATCCAAGACAGGGATAGATTCATGTTTTTTATGATCTTTGGAGGCATAAGTTTGGGTGTCTACATCAATTTTATCTTCCTCTGAGGCAGAGCCCTCCTTCATTGGTGCGAATGTATATTTGGTGTGTTCGTGTTTTCTCAGTGCGCAGACATCTCTGCTGCTTCCTTCACCAAAGCCCAAGAAATCCTTCCGCATATGGTTATTTTGGTACCTAGGTGGGGTATACTCTGTGTGAGTAGATAGATATGGAGTATAATAGGTGGGTGTATAAGTGTCAATGTTTGTAACATTGTCTTTATGATATGAGACTAAATCCTTCATAATATGAGATGCATACTGTGTATATGTGGGTGTATACATGTAAGTGTGTGTGAGGTTTCCTCCATCACCTGACATGGGTTCCGCCTTAATATGAGTAGATGTATACTGTGTATGATGTGTGGGTGTATACATGTAAGTGTGTGTGAGGTTTCCTCCATGACATGATATGGGTTCCTCCTTACTACGAATAGATGTATACTGTGTATGATATGTGGGTGTATACATGTCAGTGTGTGTGAGGTTTCCTCCATCACATGACATGGGTTCCTCCTTAATATGAGATGTATACTGTGTATTATATGTGGGTGTATACATGTCAGTGTGTGTGAGGTCTCCTCCATCACCGGAGACCGGTTCCTCCGTAGTATGAGTAGATGTAGACTGTGTATGACCTGTAGGTGTACACATGTCAGTGTCTTCTCCATCACATGAGACTGATTCCTCCTTAATATGAGTAGCTGTAGACTGTGTATGATCTGTGGGTGTATACATATCAGTGTCTGTGAGGTTTCCACTATCACATGAGACCGATTCCTCCTTAACAGGAGTAAATGTAGACTGTGTATGACCTATAGGTGTTATCATGTCAGTGTCTGTGTCTTCTCCATCACATGAGACCAGTTCCTCCTTAATATGAGTAGATGTAGACTGTGTATGATCTGTGGGTATATACATGCCAGTGTGTGTGAGGTTTCCTCCATCACATGACATGGGTTCCTCCTTAATATAATTAAATGTATACTGTGTATGACCTGTGGATCTATACATGTCAGAGTCTGTGAGGTCTTCTGCATCATAGGAGACCAGTTTCTCCTTAATATGAGTAAATGTAGACTGTGTATGACCTGTGGGTGTATACATATCAGTGTCTGTGAGCTCTCCTCCATCACATGAGACAGGTTCCTCCTTAATATGAGTAGCTGTATACTGTGTATGACCTGTGGGTGTATACATGCCAGTGTCTTTGAGGTCTCCTCCATCACATGAGACAGGTTCCTCCTTAATATGAGTAGCTGTATACTGTGTATGACCTGTGGATGTACACATGTCAGTGTCTTTGAGGTCTCCTCCATCACACGAGACCAGTTCCTCCTTAATATGAGTAGATGTAGACTGTATATGATCTGTGGGTGTACACATGTCAGTGTCTTTGAGGTCTCCTCCATCACACAAGACCAGTTCCTCCTTAATATGAGTAGATATAGACTGTATATGATCTGTGGGTGTATACATGTCAGTGTCTTTGAGGTCTCCTTCATCACATGAGACCGGTTCCTCCTTAATATGAGTAGCTGTATACTGTATATGACCTGTGGGTGTATACATGTCAGTGTCTGTGAGGTCTCCTCCATCACATGAGACAGGTTCCTCCTTAATATGAGTAGCTGTATACTGTATATGACCTGTGGGTGTATACATGTCAGTGTCTGTGAGGTCTCCTCCATCACATGAGGTTAGTTCCTCTTTAATATGAGTAGATGTAGACTGTTTTTGATATTTAGGTTCATAAATGTCAGGGTCTGTGACATTTTTTTCTTCACACAAGACAGATGCATTCTTCTCCGATTTCTCCATATTGTCTGTTGACTTCAAGATTTGAAAGCAGTTTGACGGCTTGCAATCACTAATAACACTTGTATCCATGTCTATAGAGTCTAAAGAACAAATCTCCGTATGGGGCGTATCTTTTTTATGGAAGCAATCTGTAACAAAAATAAATAAATAAATATTACTACTATAGCATTTGTCAAAATGATTTACTGTTATCTGCCCCACCCCCCCATTAATTACATTAACTCTCCCTTAATATAATAAAACCTAAATCTGACCTAGTAACATTCAAGAGTTTTGTGTTATTAGCAAAGATGTAAACACTTTAAGATCACGAGTGATTAATAAGTAAAAGGACCTAGAAAGGAACTCCAGTTCCTGCTCTAATAATTCACTCACAATCAAACTTAAAAAACAAATCCTATATATTAGAGAGGAGCGGGTTCGGTTCCCTGAGAACCGAACTTCACTGCCCGAGCCCGTATCCGAGTCAGGCTCGGGTTTTCCCGCCTGACTCGGAAACCAGAACGAGGCAAAACGTCATCATCCCTCTGTCAGATTCTCGCGGGGTTTGGATTACATATAAGGAGCCGCGCGTCGCCGCCATTTTCACTCTGGCACTGGAGAGGGTAGAGAGAGGACGTGTCTCCATCCTCAGTGTCCTGCATCAGTCCAGCAGTGGTGTCTTGTGCTGCATCGGTCCAGTCACAATGGTGGTGTCCTCTGCTGCCATATATCCAGTGCTGCTGTATAAATCCAGTCCAGCGGTGCTGTGTTGTGCTGCATCAGTTCAATGGTGGTGTATTGTGCTGCATCAGTCCAGTCACAGTGGTGGTGTCCTCTGCTGTCATATGTCCAGTGCTGCTGTATAAATCCAGTCCAGCGGTGCTGTGTTGTCCTGCATCAGTTCAATGGTGGTGTATTGTGCTGCATCAGTCCAGTCACAGTGGTGGTGTCCTCTGCTGCCATATGTCCAGTGCTGCTGTATAAATCCAGTCCAGTGGTGCTGTGTTGTGCTGCATCAGTTCAATGGTGGTGTATTATGCTGCATCAGTCCAGTCACAGTGGTGGTGTCCTCTGCTGCCATATGTCCAGTGCTGTTGTATAAGTCCAGTCCATTGCAGTGGTGCTGTGTTGTCCTGCATCAGTCCAGTGGTGGTGATCCTGTGCTGCCGTATATGTCTAGTGGTACTGCCGTATATGTCCAGTGATACTGCCGTATATGTCCATGGATACTGCTGTATATGTCCAGCGGTACTGCCGTATAATTCCAGTGATCCTGCCATATAATTCCAGTGATCCTGCCATATAATTCCCATGGAACTGGCGTATAAATCCAGTGATCCTGCCGTATAACTCAAGTAATCCTGCCGTATAATTCCAGTGGTACTGGCGTATAAGTCCAGTCCAGTGATACTGCCGTATATGTCCAGTGATCCTGCCGTATAATTCCAGTGACCCTGCCGTATAATTCCAGTGATCCTGCCGTATAATTCCAGTGATCCTGCCGTATAATTCCAGTGGTACTGGCGTATAAGTACAGTCCAGTGGTACTGCCGTATATTTCCAGTGATACTGCCGTATAGGTCCATTGATACTGCCGTTAATGTCCTGCGGTACTGCCGTATAAATCCAGTGATCCTGCCGTATAATTCCAGTGATCCTGCCGTATAATTCCAGTGGTACTGGCGTATAAGTCCAGTGATCCTGCCGTATAGGTCCAGTGGTACTGGCGTATAAGTCCAGTGATCCTGCCGTATAGGTCCAGTGGTACTGGCGTATAAGTCTAGTGGTACTGGCGTATA